>NC_138170.1:36411877-37611877 GCF_964165515.1 Mesoplodon bidens
CAGACTCTATGATAATCCTCTGTTCATCCTAAAAGCTGGGCTGTATATTTAGTACTGAGGTCTACGAATAGAATTGACTTTAAAACGGTAACTTGTTCTTGGCTTATTTATTTTCATAAGCTTTACTACTCAATTTAAAATTATAATCTAAGGTTCTTATCAAAACCCAGTGGCAAAAGAAACTGTATTTTTCCCCCAGTTAGGAGATGGGGTGCAGCGGAAGAAAGCTAGGAATGAGAAAAGCATAAAATCAGAATATCAATTTGTACTGACAAATCATTTGGTATTAAATTCTAAAGACACGTAGAGTGCATAAAGAACTGATGGCTTGATTAGCTCTTGTGGTGCAATTGAAGGAGCTGTCTCACAGATTCTTCATTTGTGGGAACACTTTGATCTTTGTTCAAGTCAATTCATGAACATCAACTGACAAGACTGCATGAAACACCCCGATGGTTAGGTCCAAACTCCAAGCAAACTATTTGGTTTCATTAAGGGCTTCCAGAAAAGGTGACCAGGACAATCCTTTCAGAAGCCAACAGGCAAGTGACTCTTTAAATTCTAATGTGCACAATGTATCACTGAGGGTTAATACACATATAAGCAATCAGTCAAGTATGGGAATACTTTTATCTACTTTGTGATGAAAAGGAAAGCAGCATTTCAATTTCACTCTCATTAAGGCATTGCAATGTTCTTTTATAATATCGAAGCAGTATGTCAACAATCTCAGAGGCAGGAAAGGGTAATGGTTAAAAAAATTTTAAATCAAAATAGCTGCAAACATTTTAAACAGAGAAAATACACTTGCTAAGCATTTCATAAAATAAAGTAAGATATTAAGAAATTAGAGTTTTCTTCTCTATAGTTAATTTTTTAAATGCAGTTTAACCCCCTTTGGGGAAGGGAACTATTTCAAAGGGTTCATTTTTGCACCCACCCCTGTCAAAGAAGGTCAGAAACACTCAAGTATAAAGTCACTGCACTGCTGTGACACAAATAGTTTCTGCGGCTAAAATCAAACAAAGACCAATTAAACTAATCATAACGTTCCAGTGAACACAAGGAAGCTCACCTGGTATTTCTGGACTTCTTTCGTGAATTTTCAAATCTACTCAGTTCTTGGTATTATAATTACCTTGACCAAAATACTGTGAAATTACTGCTCTGATCTACTAATGGCTGCAAAAATCAAGTCGTTGTGGTTTCATGCCAAGGGGCCATAGCAAGGTGGCGCAATGATTTCTGACACAGAAGACAACTTCTAAAAACTCAAAAGGGAAAATTAACGGGATGTGGTTTACATTGCCAAAGACTGTTCATTAATTACCAATTTAATCACTGCTGGAGGCATGACATTACAAAAATCTGGCTGAAAGTTCTAATAGATTATGAAGACCACCTAAGAAGAGTGACCAAGAAATGTACAAAACAATTAATACTGTTTCACTGCTATCAAAGACACTCAGATTATTTTACATCAAGTGAAGCAAAGGAATTAGGAGCTTCACAGTGCCACCACTAGGAACCGTAAATACAATAGCACACAATTAGTAATGCACATGTGACTTTTCGTTCAAAGCATATATCCTTGGGAAAGCCAGAACATGATAAAGAGAACAAAAGAAACATTAAAAAATGAAATGAATAAAGATTTAAACTCTACCCTTGTGCATACTGAGCAATAACAGAATAGGCAATACAAAATACAGCTCTTAGTAATGGTGATATCATCCTGGGATGTTCAACACTGCACTGAACAGACATATGGAAAATGTCTATGGCCATTAATAGTCACATAAAAGGAGTGTTCCTGATGCTAAAATACCTAGCCCTAGATTCATGTATTCATGGCAATCTCAAATAAATAAGACTTTTGAAACTAGGGGTTTGTGGCCACATAATAGAAAGATGCTTGAGTTTTTTCCCCCAACAATGCTAGTGTTTTGTGTGACTTTGAAGATATGTGAGCAAGCTAACAATATGTTTTCTAAGAAGTCTAGTAGCCACTGTTAGGATAGTAGGCTTCAAATCAACTTAAATTTAGACATAATAGATAAACTATTATTTAAATCATAATGAATAAAAACCACTGATATGTACAGAGGCATTTATGTCGAATACAGAAGTACATTGGCATTCTTCTCCTATAAAATGCAACTATAAAAAAGATTAGCTATATATTTAAAGTGTCTTACTGGTCTGAAGCGGATTATGTACATTAAATCTTCTATCAATTGTGTTGGCGTAAGAAATAAGGAATATATTTTCATCTTTGTGCCCTGGGTGTAGACATTCCAGTTCACACAGAGAATAAAAATCTGTAAATAAGACAAATTCTTACTCTCTATGTTATTAGAGGTTTTAGATTTCTTTTCATAGTAACTGATGTTCTTTTAAAATTACAAATGCAAAGTTACCTACTTCTTCCTAGTAATAGAGCTAATAATATATGTAATCAGGAAAAATAAAAATTTTAGCTTGACCTTAATTTTAAAGCTTGATTCCTAGAGGCTAGCCATTTAAATGTAACACAGCCGATATTCATAACCATATAAGCATAATCTTACATACATTTTTACGATGAGACATACTTGGGACACATATATATATGAAAACTATGGGAAAAGTTTCTTTCAGAGATAGATGCTACGATGATATTTAGTGTTTTTTGCCAATTGGATGGTAACTGCTTCTTTGATTATCTGGAAAAGATCTAGTGATCTTATCTAAATCTGCTACAATTATCAGCACAACAGACTAGTCCCATTTAAATCAATATTCTCCAATTAACATCAAAAGTACAAGGTTGATGTCCCACCCCTTCATATCAACAAAATACCTGTTAAAGGTTTAATTCGAAAAAGAGTGGCTTGCATTTTTACCAAATAAGCCCTTTGGATTCACTGCTAATGACCAGTAAAAAAAAAAAAAGTCACTGTATCTTTTTTTGATTACTGATCTTTGTAGTTAACTAAGGACTGACCAAACTGAAATTCCTTTCCCATATACACAGTTTTCTTTAGAGGATTCAAATATTACTGCAAACCTTTAAAGATAGATATTACAAACCTTTCAGGACTTGCTGCTAACTTGCAGTTTGATCCTGCTAAGTGAGGGTGGACTCCTATGCCAATTAACTGTAATGGGTCACTCACTATGTTTGCAGATTAAATATCAGACAAAAAACTTCAAGTCTGGATTATAATAATGTTGTGATTTTTTGGCTGATTTTTCTTTTAAAAAATATTCCAGGGGCTTCCCTGGTGGCGCAGTGGTTGGGAGTCCGCCTGCCGATGCGGGGGACGCGGGTTCGTGTCCTGGTCCGGGAGGATCCCACATGCCGCAGAAGCGGCTGGGCCCGTGAGCCATGGCTGCTGGGCCTGCGGGTCTGGAGCCTGTGCTCCGCGACAGGGGGGGCGGGGGGGCCGCAGCGGTGGGAGGCCCGCGTACCGAAAAAAAAAAATTCCAGGTATCTAACAACCGTGTGCAAACCATATTCTTATGTTACATAATTTATGATTGAAAAACATATTTATAAATTCACCGTAAAGTGATTAACTAGATTGAAGAATCATTCCCAATTTTCTTTTTAGACTTTCTATTTATAAAATAGATTTCATTCTTTCTTAAAAACAAAAAGGTATAATTAAACCTATATAGCATCCTTCTTCTGAAAGGTTCAAAGTGCTTCATATCCCAATAGCAATTCCAAGGAGTGTGGGTAGCAGGATTGTCACCCCTTATTCTTAGAGTGTACTGATCCTAAACTTTAGTATATCAAATGCAAACATGTCTTTCAGCTATCTATTATAATTACATGAGTATAACTAAATGTCATGGTGGATTTATTAAATGTATTTTTTTTAAAAAAGCAACTATATTCTAATGTAAAGTAATAAGCAGAAGAGTCTGAAATAGACTAGCTTCTTAAATTCTATTTATGCATTTCTTGGGGAAAAAGTGTGAGAATTGAGTAATAAAGAAAAATAATAAAAAAGGAAATATTTTCTTGAAAAAAGTTATTACATTTTTTCTCAGAGTTTAAGTTTAAATATATTATACAGTCAAGGAAGCTCCTTTGGCTATATAATGGCTAGACTGTTGAACCTGTCAAACCCCTGAGTTGTACTTTGAAAAAAATTATTTTAAGTATATGTGGAAAATAATGAACAAAACAAATATCACACCTAAAATTTATATTAGTAAAATGTAACATGAAAATCTCAAAAGGAATAGAAAGCAAAGAAATAGAAATCACAGAGCTCAGAGCAATGAAATCTGTCTCCTATAGAAAACTAATTTCAGAAAACACCTGAAACAGGTTAAACAAATGTTTAAAGGCACAGAGATACAAATGAATAATGTAAACTACTTACCCTAAAAAAGATCTAAATTCATTATGTACTTGCAGCAAGTTCTCATTAAAACATGCAATGGTAGTCTTGACAAAAATTAAGAAAAATTATAAGGTTTACAGTATCTGTGTTTGTAAGTTCCCTTTTAAGAGAAATTACAGCTCAAATATTTCCCAAAGATAACTTAAGTAGAGTCTGTACATGAGGATCCACAAGATAATATTACCAAGAGTTGTCTTCAGTGTCTCAGAAATTGTTTCCTAGCCTTCCAGCCTAAAGCTATACTAATTTATATGAGGGAATGTTTGCTTAGAGTGATGTGATTCAAGGCAGAGCTGGGAGCTGAACTCTAATGAGAGGTCCCAGAGTATGGGAAGAGTAGGTATGTGTAAGAATTTGGTGTGTACACACCATAACAAAGGAAGGTATCAAAATGTAGGATTCAAGAATAGGAAGAAAAGGATGATACAGGGAACCTCGAGTCCCCAAGAGGCAAATGTCATCTCTGTAACTGATCTGAGAAAGGGGAACCCTTTAACTTTCTCTGACCAATGATAATCAGTTCTGCTCTAAAGACCTTCAGAGAGTCAGTTTTTTTCCCTGTTTACCAAGCAACTCCTTATAGCAACCCCAATTTTTCATATTTAAGCTCATGTTTTTCTTTCTTTCTTTCTTTTTTTTTTTTTGCGGTATGCGGGCCTCTCACTGTTGTGGCCTCTCCTGTTGCGGAACACAGGCTCCAGACGTGCAGGCTCAGCGGCCATGGCTCATAGGCCCAGCTGCTCCGCGGCATGTGGGATCTTCCTGGACCGGGGCACAAACCCGTGTCCCCTGCATTGGCAGGCGGACTCTCAACCACTGCGCCACCAGGGAAGCCCCTCATGTTTTTCTTAGTTGACACTCAGAAGATATGAAAAATAGACTGTCACTATTCCCTCCCTTCACTTATTCATTGAACAAACATTTACTTAATATTAATACTTGGGGCTGGAGATACAAGGTTCTTGTACTTTGAATAGCTCACAGTTGAGGGAGACAGAGATGTATAATTAGATAATTATATGGGATAAATGTGGCAGTAGCAATATGTACAATATATTAGACAAAGAAAAAGATACAGGAAGGAGAATTAACTTGGCTGCTAGGAGCCATGACAGAGGTACTCACAGAAGAAGTTATTTTCCTAACAAGGGAAGACAGGCATTTCAGGGAGAACAGCAAATGCTTGATACAGGAATGAAAGAGTATGCCACATTCTAAGCAACTTAGTTGAGTTAGACTGTAGAGGGAAAAATGGGAGAGAGGTGAGAAATGAGGCTAGAAAGGGAAGGGACAGGATTTGTAAGAACTTTATATGAGGCCATTTTGAATAGTTTGGAACTTATACTCTTGGGTAAGTGGGAGTTACCAGAAAGAATATGAGCCTTCATATACTCAAATTACTACTTAAACTATTCCCCAGTTCTCTCTTTGTATTTCATAAGCCTGTCTTTCCTTAAAAGTAGACCTTTGCTTTCAATCCTTTAACACTTCTCTGAATCCTCTGTAAGTTCTCTCTCTCAGCCCAGAACTAGATACAAACTAGATACCTCAAAAGGGGTTAACATGTACAGAGTACACGGACATTGTCCCATGCAATTATACTTCTATTTAAGAACTCTAACATCAATTATTAAAATAGCTCTACTCATTCTTCCTGGCATTCATCAGAAAGTCCTAGATTAGCTGTATAGAAACGAAGTTTAGAAGGATAAGAGATAGAAATTGTTGAAGAAGTCCTATATCAGCAGTCTCCTAAGAGTAAGTAACTAAGCTCTTCGGTAAACTCTTGAAGATTTAGGGTCAGTGACTCATTTATTCAAGACTTGGGGTCACTCCTGGGTACCAACTTTTTTTTTTTTTTTCCCCCTCACTCTTGGGAACTCTCAGTTAAACTAAGAACACAAAAAGCCGTGGGTACCTGCGGGTATATATATATCTCTCCCTGCCAGCAACTAGACTCTTAGTACCAAAGCATACATTATAAAGGCAAGATAATTTACAATGAATTTAAAAATAAGGGCATGGTAAATTAAGGCTCAAATTAAAGAGCATAAGGAAGTGAAAATAGTAACAGCAGTTCACTAAATTAGACGCCAGATTTTTTTTTTCTTAGTTAAACCTGCTTTTTATTTACCAGAAGTCTTTTGATCTCTCCAGAGTGAAAGGGATGCTGACACTGAAGTGGGGATGGCATTAGTCATGGTTCCCATACCCACTCCACCATGGACACCAATTAATTTGAATGTCACACAGGAGAAAAAAATTTTCTTTGCCTCCATATCAAAAATGGAAAAACAGATTTAGAGAGATTAAATAATTTCTACTTTTAGTATCACTTAACTCATATTCAGTTGCTCCAGAGATGAAATTTGGTATTTTCCCTTTTAATTTTGTCAGCCAAGTTGGCCATACTACTTTTCCAAAATATGGACAGTACTATTAAATAACTCAAACCTGTATGTACAAGAGCTACCAGAAATGATAAAGAAAATGATCAAATTAAGAAAACTACCATATCATTGGAAAAGATATCAACCTGATTATAAAGTTGCATACTAAACTGAAAATCTAAAAAGCAATGGCAAGGTCTAACTTCTTTTGTGAAACGGGAGTTACCTGATATTTTACATTTTCTTTCTTAAATCATTTCAATATTAGCTATAAGGCCCACAGAGTAACAAATGTCAAAACTAGAGCAACAGTCCCAGGATGTACTATTTAGGTCATGGAACTGATGCTCTTCCCAACACATCTATATACGGCTTGACTTATCTGAAAAATGAGCAACAGTAGAATGCGCCAAAGAGTTTTTAAAGTGAGCTTAAACTATAACTGAGAAGAGGCTACAAGAATATCTTCCATGCCACACGTTCTTCTTACAATGTGGTGGGGTCTATGTCTCTGCTACTTAAACCTGGGTGTAGCTTTGTGTCTCCTCAGGTCAACAGTATGGCAAAAGTGACTTTTAAAGCTAGATCATAAAAATGCATAGGAGAGCTCACTTTACTCTCTTGGGACACTTGCTGTTAGACCCAGCCACCATGCTGTGAGGAAGCCCAAACTAGCCCAAGTAGAGAAACCATATGGAGAGGCCACATGTAGGTGTTCCAACTGACAGCATAGTTCCTAGAAGAAAACCAGCCCCTGAAAACATGCAACAGAAATAAAACATTCCCCCAGTGTCCTATCCTAAGGCCTAATTTATAGAATCTGTAAGCATAATAAAATGGTTATTTTATGCCAATAGGTTTTCAGTGTTTTATAATGTAGCAAAGGATAACTTGAAAGAGGAAAGGTAGGGAAAATATCTTTGGGACTGTTTGAAGCATAGTTTCATAAGCTGTAGGGTACAACTTTGGGTAAGTGGGAAACAAAAGCAATAAAGTAAGCAAATGTCTTCTCAATGTGAACAGAATTGATAGTACTGCATTCGCCATTTATTTCACACCTAAGCACAAACAAATATCATCAACTGTAAAAGTGAACAGTTCTTTCTACATCTCTTCTTAAAACACACACACCACACACACACACACACACACACCCTTAGAGATACTGAAACACAACATTAGTTTAAATGAAACAGCTTTATAGTCAAATACGTTTGGGTATGCTAAGAAAACAATCCATTAAAAACATCCTTTTTGGATACCAAAAATTTCCCTAGTTTAAAATATTTACCTAAACATGACATATTTTTAAAAGAGAGAATAAAGGGAAAAAACTCTGTAAGCCATTTGTTATACTACCCTTAGGGATAAATATATATATATATATACTTTTTTGCAGTACGTGGGCCTCTCACTGTTGTGGCCTCTCCCATTGCGGAGCACAGGCTCCGGACGCGCAGGCTCAGTGGCCATGGCTCACGGGCCCAGCCGCTCTGCGGCATGTGGGATCTTCCCGGACCTGGGCACGAACCGGTGTCCCCTGCATTGGCAGGCGGACTCTCAACCACTGCGCCATCAGGGAAGCCCGAGATAAATATTATTAATATTTTGATTATTTTCCTTCCTGAACTTTTCAATCCATATATAAAAACACAGTCTTTCAAAATGGAGTTCATATGCCATATGCTATTTTATATCTTTCTTTTTGTACAAAATGACACTGTGAACATTTCCCTATGTCCTTTCAATATTCTTTCAAAACATTATTGAATAATTTTATAGCTACATAACAAGTATATATATTTGTTGTAATTTATTTGATCATTCCCCTAGTTTGAGTGATTGCCATTCCGTAACTTTTGCTATTATAAATAACTATGTGATAAAAACCTGCATATTGATCTTTGTTAGTGGAATTACTGGATAAAATGGAATGAGCATTTCTTAATGAAGTTTACTTGCTTTCCAGAAAGATGTGGCAAGTAACATGCTACCAGCAGTATTATCCAACTCGATGAAACATCACTAACATCATGCTTCTTAAAATCCAAGTTATATATTTTACAGATACAGTAAGATGTCACACAGAATATGCGATGTTTTAGTAGTTAATTTATGATACTGAATTCACACTAATGTAATTTAGCTAAAAGTTTAAGTTTTATTTGGGAAATTAGAAGTGCAAGCAAAATTACTGGTGCCTTAAAAAGAAGAGATGACCAATAAAACATTTGTTGAAAGTTTAAAGTAATAAATGAATAAATTGAATGAAAAAACAAACAGCTTTAAAAGTCAGGATACTCGAATTCTAAGCCTAGTTTGCCACTGTTTGCAACCCTAGGTAAATTTAAACACCCTTTCCTAACTCGTTTTCTTAACCTCTACAATGGATACATCAATAATATCTATTCCTACTTCACAAGGATTTCAGAAAAATAAACAAGAAGGAAATAAAACACAATGCTTTAAAAACATACTCTCTGAAGTCAAATTGTCTAGGTTCAATTCTTGGCTCTGTTACTTATAGGCTGTGTGACCATGGGCAACTCATTAATTTGTATGTCAGTTTTCTCAACTATAAAACAGAGATTATACTTAACTCATATAATTGTTGTGGAGATTAAACAAGAAAATCCACAAGAAAGCACTTTGAATCCTGCTTGATACATGGTAAGTGCTCATAAACATTAGATGACAATCATTAATATATGTAAAATTTACACATAGGTAAAATAATGGCTTTTTAAGATCTACTTGGCAGACAGATCATTTAAATCTCAGGTGTTCTAAATTTAAAATCAACACACTTGAAAAATATAGAGCTATAAATTTTCCATAATTTTTAGAGCTTGAAAGAACTATGAAACAAAGTTTATCACAAATAAAATATAATATCAACAAAATAACTTTCTTTTTAAAGAGAATATTCTTTCTGTGGCTATTTACTTAACTGGATCCTTCTCTCCCATTAAGTCTTAGTTCAAATGTCCCCTCCTCAAGTCACTCCTACCTACTCAAATTATCCTCTACTATATCATGTAGTTTTCACACTCTGTAGTTAACTTATTTATTCATTATTACCAGTCTCTTCCCACCAAAATGTAAATTCCATGAGAGAAGAGGCTTTGTCTTTTCTTTTTTTTGTGGGGGGGATCTTAGTTCCCTCACCAGCGTTCGAACCTGCACCCCCTGCAGTGGAAGCATGGAGTCTTAACCACTGGACCACTAGGGAAGTCCCCGAAGCTTACCCTTTTCTATCTCTACAAAAATACTAATTTCTGACACTCAATAAATATCTGACTGAACCAACAAATTGATGATATAATAGATGGTTAGGCACTGAAAGAGTTGGTATAAAGACCACAAAATTTCTTCCTCAGAAAGAATGGCCATCTAGATGAGCATTTCTCAAAGATTTTTATCATGACCCACAATTAAAAATACATCTTATATCAAGATCCAGTAAGCACACATACCCACGTAACTAAAACAAGTCTCACACAAAAGTACTATGATGTGTGATAAATTCTGATATTTTCTATTTCATTTAAATATTCTATTCCTTTTCATTGAAAATAAAATTATTGTGGCCCACTACACTGATTTTATATCACATTACTGTGTAAAGACTTGAAGTCCGTATATTGTACAGCACAGGAAATATAGTCAATATTTCACAATAATTTTAAATGGAGCATAGTCTATAAAATATTGAATTACTACGTTGTACACCTGAAATTAATATAATATTGTAAATCAACTATACTTCACTTAAAGAAAAACAAAATAATAATAAAGAAAGAAAAAAAAAGACAAAGTCTGAAAAACAGTGGTCAAGTTCAGAGGTTATTCTCTGAAAGGCATTAAAAAAAGTATGCATGGGAAGGAAGAAATAAAACTGCCTTTGTTCATAGATTACATGATTATCTTATGTAGGAAATCTGAAAGAATTGAAGGAAAATAAAAGAAGCCAAACCTCTCCTGGAACTAATAAGCAATTATAGCAAGGTTGTAAGATACAAGGTTAATATGCAAAAGTCAATTGCTTTCCTATATACCAGAAATGAACAAGTGAAATTTGAAATTAAAAACATAATCCTACTTACATTTGCACCCCCAAAATGAATGTCTGTGACATAGGACAAAAGCAACACAATGGAGCAAAGATCATCTTTTCAACAAATGGTGCTGGAACAACTGGACATGCACATGCAAAAAAATAAATCTAGACACAAACCTTACACCTTTCACAAAATTTAACTCAAAATGGATCACAGACCTAAATGTAAAACACAATACTGTAAAACTCCTATAAGATAACATAGGAGAAAACCTAAATGACCTTGAGTATGGTGATGCCTTTTTAGATGTAACGCCAAAGGCATGACCCATGAAAGAACTAATGGTTAAACTGGATTTCATTAAAATTTAAAACTTCTGCTCTGTGCTTCCCTGGTGGCGTAATGGTTAAGAATCTGCCTGCCAATGCAGGGGACACGGGTTTGAGCCCTGGTCCGGGAAGATCCCACATGCCGCGGGGCAACTAAGCCCGTGCACCACAACAACTGAGCCTGCATTCTAGAGCCCACGAGTCACAACTACTGAGCCCACGCACCTAAAGCCCGTGCTCCACAACTAGAGAAGCCACCGCAATGAGAAGTCCACGCACCGCGACAAAGAGTAGCCTCTGCTCGCCGCAACTAGAGAAAGCCTGCGCACGGCAACGAAGACCCAATGCAGCCAAAAATTTTTAAAAATAAATAAATTAACTTAAAAAAACTGCAAAAAAAAAAAAAACCTTCTGCTCTGTGAAAGACAATGTAGAGAGAATAAGAAGACAAGCCACAGTCAGGGACAAGGTATTTGCAAAGATACATCTGATAAAAGACTGGTATCCAAAAGAAACAAAGAACTCTTTAAACTCAACAGTAAGAAAACAACCCGATTAAAAAGTGGGCCAATGAGCTTAAGAGACACCTCTCCAAAGAAGATATACAGATGGCATATAAGTATATAAAAAGATGCTCCACATCATATATTATCAGCAAAATGCAAATTAAAACATGAGACACCACTACACACCTATTAGAACGGCTAAAACCCAGAACACTGACAACACCCAATGCTGGCGAGAATGTAAAACACAAGAATTCTCATTCATTGCTGGTGGGAATGAAAAATGGTACAGCTACTTTGGAAGACAGTTTGGTGATTTCTTACAAAAGTAAACATACTCTTACCATAAGGTCCAGCAAACGTCCTTGGTATTTACCCAAAGGAGCTGAAAACTTAAGTCCACATAAAAACTTTCATGTAGATGACTATAGCAGCTTTATTCATGACTGCCAAAACTTGGAAGCAACCAAGATGCATTTCAGTAGGTGAATGGATAAACTGTGGTACCTCCAGACAATGGAATATTATTCAGCATTAAAAAGAAATGAGCTATAAAATCATGAAAAGACATGGAGGAACCTTAAATGCATATTACTAAGTGAAAAGAAGCCATATCAGAAAAGGCAACATACTATGGTTCCAAATATTTGACATTCTGGAAAAGGCAAAATTATGAAGACAATAAAATTATCAGGTTCCCAGAGGTTGGGGATGAAGGGAGAGATGAATGGGTGAAACATAAAGAATTCCTAGGGCAGTGAAAATACTCTGTATGATATTATAAAGATGGATACATGTCATTATACATTTGTCTAAACTCATAGAATGTACACCAAGAGTGAACCATAATGTAAACTACAAACTTTGGGTAATAATGATGTGTCAATGTAGGTGCACAGTTTTAACAAATGTACCACCCTGGCAGGGCATGTTATTAAGGACGGAGGCTATGCATGTGTGGGTTGAGAGGGTATATGAGAAATCTCTGTACCTTCCCCTCAACTCTCCTGTGAACTTAAGACTGCTCTAAAAAAATAAAATCTTAATTAAAAAAAAAAAAGAACATGCAGTTTTATGTATATGTAAAATTGAGGGTAGGGCAGGGTTGTCATAATTTTCAGATTCATGAAGAGGTTCATGTCCCCCTAAATTTAAAGGCTTCTATTACTATATGTTCATTATTATCTGTGAGGCACTATACAAAAATATGTATAAAAATATGGCTTAACATAGGGATGGCAGTATATGATAGGAAAGAGGATTGACTCTGGAGTCTGGTTAAGACTTGGGTTCAAATCCTGAATTCATCATTTATCGACTACAACCTTGTACATATTATCTTACCTATCAGCCTCAGTTTTCTTATCTAAAAAGGAGTTTGTATATCTACTTCATGAGGTTAGGTAAAATAAAAATTATGTAAAACATCCATTATAGTGCCTGGAATATATGCTAAGTATTGCGCTGGCCAAAAAGTTCATTTGGGTTTTTCATAACATCTTATGGAAAAACCCGAATGAACTTTTTGGCCAACCCAATACTTCAATAAATTGTAGGCATCATTATTATATTCTAATGTTTCCAACAAAATTAACTTCCATTGACAAAATACAATCCTAAACAAAGTACAACTAAATTACAAAGTGTAAATTAACAAAAAAACAGATTATTCATGTATATGTGGAAATTTTATTCCAGGATCTTACTTTTTCTAACAGCTAATACTGCTGTGTAAGAATAATTAAAACCTGTTCCTCCAAGTATGGATTTATCAGTTCAACCAAAGTACCAAGTACCTACCCACAGTATACACAGTCTGTGGAAAAATAATTTAGCAAAAATATAAATAAGTTACTCTTATTTACACCCCCAGGATTACAATGAACAATGTATGTTTTTTTAACCAATGTTCCTCACATCACTTAGCTGCCTGTTGCAGAGTGGTGTGGCTGCGCTGGTATTCTGCTTATTCCCTGCCTTTAAAGCTGCATCTCTTCTTGCTTGCTCAAGCAGAACTCTTGCTCTTTCTTTGAGTTCTTCTTGTCTGGATAACATTCGATGCTTAAAAACAAAGATACAGAATTAGAAGCCAAAACAAACAAACAAAAAACCCCATGTAATCCATTTTTGTAAACTAATCAATAGTTATACAATTCGTCAAAATAATAGTGGTCAGGAGTAAGATTGTAGTTTTATGAGATTACCGATAGAAAATATTAATGTTGACTAGAAACTGTGGAATGAATACATATATCTTGACTAAAAGGAACTATACCTTTACTGGCTAAAACTGGGTTAAATTTAATTACATTTTCATTAGAACATAGTCTCATAAGGTATAACGTCCATACACATATTATATACATTCTTCAAATTTGCTAATCACAGTATAATCTGGCAAAGACATTTTTTCAAGTTCGCAGTTTTATTTTTATAGTTGTATAGAATTGATAACAAGGTGTCCTCCAAATTTGCATTTTGAAAGATTTTAATTATCTGTGGCAACAACTCCTTAAATTCTTGACAATTTAACGTTTATAGAAAATTCAAAGCTATCATATTTTATTTAAAGAAAAATAATACTGTTTTTCTCTATGGCTCACTTTCCTTACAACAATTAAACATCAGAATTAGAACAGTATTTTCTTGGATTAATTTGTAATCTTACAATATATTTTTGGAGAAAAACAGGTAGAACATCAATGGAAATCAGCTCTTAAATGGTGGCATTAATTCAAAGCACAAATATTCATAGTGTGTATAGTTCTAATTGCTTTTCTCTATTAAAGTAGCCAACTTCTGACTTTAGATGGCTATGACTATGACTTTAATACTTAATTTCTTTAAATTCCTTTTCTTTGCATAGTTTTGGTTCAGTCATAATTATCATTCATGGTCAAGGAAGAGGTAATAAACAGCAACCTATTACTTTATTTGGTAATAATGTGAAACTTAAAAAATTTAGTACATAATTTTTGGGTCTCTTTGTGATCTTTATATTTTGATACAGCAAATTTTAAACTTTTTTCTGTAATTTTAAGCAAAGATTTTTCTTGAAGTGTACAATTCAGTGATTTATTTTTAGTATATTCACAAGTTTGTGAACCATCAACACTAGCTAATTCCAGAACATTTTCATCACCCAAGGTTTTAAGAGGATTAAACAAAAATTCTTAACTTAATAGATACAATTGAAATGTATAAGCGATAATGAAAGATTTTTAGCTCATACTGATAGGACATAATAGAACAGAGTTCATAACTGCATTTGAACTGGTTACAAATCAATGTATTCTCAAAAAAGAGACAAAATTAATTAAATGAACGCTGAATTGGCAGTCAAGACTGTTAATCCTTCTTCCACTAATAATAAGCAATGCAACATTGAACAGGTCACTTAAAACCATTACATGATATTTAAGAACTCTGAAGTCAGACAGATCCAGTTCCATTACTTGAATAAATTGTGAGCAAGCTACTCAATCTCTTTAAGCCTCAGTTTCCTTATTTATAATATGGGGATAAAAATAGATCAACTCTCATAAAGATATTGTAAAGATTAAGTGAAAGAGAGTAATGTAGTGAGCACCAGATAAATGTTAACTATTAATATATTTTTAAAAATCTCTCAATTTCCTCATCTTTTAAATGAAGGGAGATCATCTTTAAAATCCCACTCACTGGGAAGCAGCCGCAGAGCACAGGGAGATCAGCTCGGTGCTTTGTGACCACCTAGAGGGGTGGAGTAGGGAGGGTGGGAGGGAGATGCAAGAGGGAGGAGATTGGGGATATATGTATATGTATAGCTGATTCACTTTGTTATAAAGCAGAAACTAACACACCATTGTAAAGCAATTATACTCCAATAAAGATGTTAAAAAAAAATCCCACTCACTGTAAACTTTTCAAATACTTAGAGTAGATCATCTTAAAGTTCCCACTAGCTCTAAATTCTGTGATTATACAGTCCTTTAGGGATTCCAATCAGCTACACAGACAGTGAAAAACTGCTTTGGTCTTAAGAGCACATAAACACAAAATTTTTTTCTGATTAAAATTCATATTCATCATAGAAATTTTAGAAAATATATAAAAGTAAAAAGAAGAAAAATAAAAGCATCACCCTCCTTGATTTCAAACTATATCACTATTACAAAGCTATAATATATATGCCAGTATGATACTGGCATAAAAACAGACACAAAGATCAATGGAACAGAACAGAGAGCCCAGAAACAAACCCATACATATATGGTCAATTAATTTACAACAAAGGAGTAAAAAAATATACAATGGGGAAATGGTGTTGGGCAAACTGGATAGCCACATGTAATGTAATATTATCTACCTACAAAAAAGGATTAAATCTTGCCACTTGTGACAACATAGATGGATCCTGAGGGCATTATGCTAAAAGAAATGAGTCAGAGAAAGATAAATACCCTATGATCTCATTTATATGTGGAATCTAAAAAACAACCCCCCACCACCAAAAAAAATCCCTGAAGCCAAGTTCACAGATACAGAGAACAGATTGGTGTTTGCTGGAGGCTGGGGGTGGGCTAAATGGGTAAAGGGGTCAAAATAAGTATGTCATGGGAATATAACATACAACATGGTAAATATAGTTAATAACACTGTATTGCATATTTGAAGGTTGCTAAGAGAGTAGATCTCCAAAGTTCTTATCACCAGGAAAATAAAAACTTTTGCAACTATGTATGGTAACTGATACTAACTTGGCTTATTGTGGTGAACATTTTGCAATAGATACAAATATTGAATCATTATGTTGTACACCTGAAAATAATACAATACATGAATTACAACTCAATTTTTTAAAAAGAAATATTTTTTAAAAAATTAGCAATCCCAGCACCCAGGGATAATCATTGTGGAATCATGCTTTTTTCCACTTAATAGTCTAAATATTATGAGCGTTTTCTCATATCCTT
Source organism: Mesoplodon bidens (assembly GCF_964165515.1). Lineage (NCBI taxonomy): Eukaryota > Metazoa > Chordata > Mammalia > Artiodactyla > Ziphiidae > Mesoplodon > Mesoplodon bidens. Next base: position 36,428,519 of record NC_138170.1, read on the forward strand.
AAATATTTCTTTGAAAACATGATTTTAAACTGTCTACCTAGCATTCTATTAATATGAACATATCATACTTTTTTTTTTTTTTTTTTTTTTTTTTTTGTGGTACACGGGCCTCTCACTGTTGTGGCCTCTCCTGTTGCGGAGCACAGGCTCCGGATGCACAGGCTCAGCGGCCATGGCTCACGGGCCCAGCTGCTCCGCGGCATGTGGGATCCTCCCAGATCGGGGCACGAAGCAGTGTCCCCTGCATCGGCAGGCAGACTCTCAACCACTGTGCCACCAGGGAAGCCCTGAACATATCATACTTTAACTTGTCTTATATTATTGGATATTTAGGCTGTTTATAATTTTTTACTATCATAAATAATGCTTTTGTGAGCATCTTTATATGTAAATTCTTGTATACAGTTCTGATTATCTCCTTAGGAAAAATTCCTGCAGAATCTAATGAGGTAAACATTGTTAAGAGACTTAATGTAATTGTTGATTATTTTACATCTGGGCTATAATTATTTTTAGTGCTGTTATGGCCAAAACCAAAGAGATACTGTGAGCATAAAGTTCAGGGGCACAGACTTTGAAGTCAGACAAGGTTGGTTTTGAATTCAAACTTTTAACATTTATTATATGACCTTAAGGCAACTCTGTAGATCTTGGTTCTCCCATATATATATAATAGGCACCAACCACTCACCTCATGGGTTGTAAAGTCTGAGATATGTGTAAGACATATAATGGTCATCACATGTACCAGCCACTCAAATGGGCAAGATTATGACTTGTTATGTCTATACAGTCACATTAAATTATCAAATTTCCTCTAATCAAATGCTATTAATTATTAGACTCACTATTATTTTATGAGTTTCTAACGAAGAACACTGTCAGTTAAACTCTAACATTATTATAAGTAACATCTTGATTTCAGAGAAGTTAAAATGTAAAAAATGTATGTCTTAGAATCAATAAAATACAGTATACAAAAGAAAAACAGATTTTTAACTGTCCAAAATTTAGCTGCGATAAAAAACTTACCAAGTATTAACACCTATACTACAATTTTCGGTACCAGGAAATGAACACTTTTGCCAAAATTTTTTTAAATTTACCCTAAGCAAAATTCTAACCAGTAAACCAATTGCCAACAAATAAACATATATGGAGTTGTAAACAGATGCTGCTTCTATCATCCTGTGGATTTACTGTACTTAAATCACCTGAACAGAATCACAGCATGACAGTTTTAGAGCTTAAAGGGCTCTCAGAGATTATTTCATTTAACATACTTAGAAAATAAGATTTAAAGAATTTAAATGGCTAGTTAACATGTCACACTGGTAATTACTGGAGCCCAGATGAGAGCCAAAATGAGAATCCAGGTTTACTGAGTCCTAGTTCAGAGCATTTTTAATTTTTAAACACTAACCAATTTCCAGATTTAACTAAACACTTTAACCTTAAAAATCTGGTTTACGAGAAAAATCTGTATTGATATTCAAATTTAGGCTCACTAAATTCTGCAAATGTCATTCACTATATGTTTAATGATTATCTACTCTGTAGGGACACTATGATACTCTGAAAGTTTAGGTACTTAGAACATTTGATTTGAGACTTCTGATTAGGAGAACAGGGGCTTGCTTTGTTAGCTATTATATTTCTTTGATTCTAAGATGCACATTTTAATACCTCTGAAAACAAAATTGATGACATTTTATATCTCTGTCATATAGGTGGTAGTTAAGACATAGTCATCAGTACCTACATATGCATGTGCTTGATAATTCTGGTGGCAAGACTATAATTCCTTGATGTTTCATTTAACAACCCCTTGAGTACTATTTGAGAATGCAACAGAACTCCAGGTTATTGTCTGAAAGTCTTTTGTTAGGACCTACCAGAAAGGTTAAGAAAGTGCTATTGGGACTCCCCTGGTGGCGCAATGGGTAAGAATCCGCCTGTCAATGCAGGGGACACAGGTTCAAGCCCTGGTCCAGGAAGATCCCACATGCCGCGTGGCAACTAAGCCATGCACCACAACTACTGAGCCTGTGAGCCACAACTACTGAGCCCACGTGCCACAACTACTGAAGCCCACATGCCTAGAGCCCGTGCTCTGCAACGAGAAACCACCGCAATGAGAAGCCCACGCACCACAATGAAGAGTAGCCCCCGCTCTCCGCAACTAGAGAAAGCCTGCATGCAGCAATGAAAACCCAACACAGCCAAAAATAATTTAAAAAAAAATTAAATTAAAAGAAAGTGCCATTATCAGTGAGTATTACTGAGAAGAAAATCTGAGAGACAACTGTGAAGAAATGCTGTAATTCAGAGGTTCTCAACCTTTCTGGTCTCAGAATCCCTTTATATGCTTAAAAACTGAGGATCCCCAAAAGCTTTAGCTTATGTGGGCTACATCTATAGATATTTGTCATTTTGGAAATTAAATGGAAAATTTTTTTTAAAATATTTACTTATTCATTCCTTTAAAATAGCTATAATAAACCCATTAGATGTTAACATATTCTAATAAAAATAACTACACTAAAAAACAAAACTGAGGGCTTCCCTGGTGGCGCAGTGGTTGAGAGTCTGCCTGCCGATGCAGGGGACACGGGTTCGTGCCCTGGTCTGGGAAGATCCCACATGCCACGGAGCGGCTAGGCCCATGAGCCATGGCCGCTGAGCCTGCGCATCCGGAGCCTGTGCTCCACAATGGGAGAGGCCACAACAGTGAGAGGCCCGCGTACCATAAAAACAAAACGAAACAAAACAAAACAAAACAAAAAAACCCAAACAAAACTGAGAAGAAACGAAACTGACAGAATGAAAGTGCAAAAGGTAAATAAAGTTCTAGTATTATTATGAAAATAGTTTCAACTTTGGGGACTCTCGGAAAGAATCTTGGAGAGCCTGAGAGGTCCCCAGATCATACTTTGAGAACCACTGTTGTAACATCAGGCTTTTGATGGCACAGAGGACAATACTATGTGGAAAAACAGGAACACCGACAACTCTATATCACAAAGTGATTCGTAAGAGTTAGAGTCTAAACTCTAATTTTAAATTGATTATACCTTAACCAATTTATTTTGCTAAAAAATTCCTTTTTATGTATACATAAGAGCATTATATGATTAAAAAATCCATGCCTAAATAAGTCTAAAAGAACTCTTTCACTAGGTATAAAATAAAAATTCTATGTGATAAGAAAACCATGTATCATAATTTATTGGCAGTGTTTTTCTTTCTTTGTTGTACATAAAATAATGGTATATCTTATCACTGATGGCACCATAGATTCAATTAAATCCATGCCATATTCCCCACAGGGGAGAAATTTCAACATTACTGGGATTTTTAACCACAAATAATGATGGGACCAAAATTACCAATTGCAAATGCATCTAAAATATTTGAAGAAAATGCTGTAAATGGGAAGTATTTTAATTTGGTGTTATACATTTCCAGAATGATATGCTTACAAAATGGAATACTGAAATAGCTTTGACTTATTCTGTAAAATATTTTTATAGGTTAATAACATTTTGATTTGAAAAGTTGACATTCTTTATTCTTCAATCTTGAAATTGGGATTTATTTATAGGCTTAAAATATTATAAACTTTAAATGAAGAGCAGGTATATTTCAGGTTTTTCTAAAATGGGAAATTATACTTCACCTTTAATCATTTGTAAAGTATTCTATGAATACAAAAAGAAACAACAAAAAAGAATAACTATTTACTACATATATGTATTCATCATTCTAACTCACTTACCTGGACTGTTTTTGCAGAATGATTTGCATGATTTAAGGTGGTTCTATCAACATCTGAATCAGACTCTGTCTGCCTCAGGGAAGTACGTTTTTTCTTGGCAAGGTCTGCATCTCTATTGTACGAATATCCAAGTTTAGAAGTGGGAGATAAACTTGGTTTTTTGACAGGTGATTCAGGATCTGATCTGCGTTCTAAGGGTCTGGAATTCTCTAATTTTTCTTGCTCCAAGTTACTACTGATGTCTAGATTCTGAAGCTTTTGCTCATCAGTCTCCTCACAAATAAAGGGTGGAGACACATCCTTCTTCTTATCACTATTGTATAAGTCACTTAATTCTAAAGTCTCAGTTTTCAATAGTCTCTTCTTGCCTAACAAAACTTGTGCATGGTTTGAATCTGTACTGTAACATATTCCAGGGTCATCGGATCCTGAAGTCCTTCCAGAGCTCTGCTGGGACTTTTGGGGTTCTGTGTCACTTTTAGTCCTGCGACAGTAAGGGGAGGCTGTGCTTGGACTGAGATGATCATCAGGAGTCTGGTGTTCACTTTCTGACTCTCCAACCCCACTATCATTTACAAATACAGAGTCGTCCTGGGATAAGAAGTCTACTGCTCCGCTGGTAGGCTGCTGCAGTTGAGGCTCCCGTTTCAGGTCACTAAGCTCTGCATAGAATTTTTCCTGATCAACAGAACTATTTGTATCTGTTTCATAGTTTCCAACTTTATATGTGCTTTTACTGCTGTTTTCTTCTATTTGAACAACATTTAATTCTTGCCCACTGAAATGTGCCCTAATTTGATAGAGATAGGTCATAACAGTCAGTTTGTCAGGAATTGCTAATAAAACCATATCAGAAGGTTCCAATAACCGGGAAATTCCTATGCTGGCAAATCCATCATATGCCTTCAGAGGAAAGAAAAACAGAAGATATATTGAAGAGTTCAGACAATCCATAAATTTTAATTTTTTTAAAGAAACTTAAAACATCATCACATTTTAAAAACAGCAAAAACAGCAAAATAACAGATGTTAACTAGACTTACTGTGGTGAGCATTTCACAACGTATACAAATATCAAATCATTATGTTGTACACTTGAGACTGAGGTACTGTTATATGGCAATTACACCTCAAAAAAGAGTTAAAAATAAAACACAATTCAGTTACCATTTTAAAAAAACAAGCAAAATTTTAATGGTTTTTTGTTGCTATTGGAGGGTACATTATGTTACTGACATTATGCCACTGACATTATGCCACATGAACAGAACAACATTCCAAGTTGGAAATTTGTAAAAGTTTTGTAGATCCAAGAGTAAAACATTTTTATTAGTTAATAACAATTGAAATGTTCTTCTCCAATAAAGAAAACAAGCAAAAATGAGAGTTAAAACAAAAAACAAAAAAACTTAGAATTGACTTTTGTGATAAAGAACTAGGGTATAAAGAAATAATAATTCATCTGGAGCTTTATTATTCCTATTATAACCCCTCTTTTCAGTGGTCATGTAATTGCAGTGATTTGTGAAGATAAAGTACAGGTAGATATCCCAAAAGAACTAACTCCTAGATTGCCTGGTATAAAATATAAGTAAGTGCTACTTAAGTCTAGAAACACAGAGACATTTTTAAAACGCCCAATTAAGATTGATTTTCATAATGAGAAGAGTGACTTCATTTTCACTTCATCCATTTTGGAAAGAAGGAAATGTTTTGAGTAGTACAACCTAGTTTAGAATGTGAGGCTGCATTGTATTACTTTTGTTAGCCTTTAAATGACTGTGGCACATCAGGTTTTTCTAGTTTTGAAGAATCAAAGCTGTTTCTCAATTTACAATTAATTATTACTATCCTGAACTAACCCTTGAAAACAGCATTGTGTTGCTAGGAAGCATTAAAAATATGGCTAAACATTTAGATATACTCTTGAAAAAACTAAGGACCCTCTAATTATATTCTTGCTTTGGGATATAAAATGTCTTGTCTTTGTAACAACCCAGATATAGGATCATAACTCAAAGTTTTTCTAAAAATAAAGTTTAGGAAATTATGTAACAATTCAGAAGGAATCAGTCTTTTGCATATACATGTTACAGTGCATTTCTACCTTTGAATTTAATCCTTGTATTCTTCCTGTAGTTTAATAAATGTTATGGAATAAGAAAGAAAATGAAAAATAAATTGTGATATTAAAACCTCTTCAATTTTCACAGCACTATGCTTTATGGTATAGGTACCTCAAAATATTTACTTGGGAGAATGGCTCAGTTGGTGTGCATGTTTGGGCCTGTTTGTTATTTTACATGTTTTAGGAAAATTAAAGTCATTTTCTTCCTCATGAGTCCTGACAACTTGATTGACAGACATCAATTGTAGACCATCAGGAAAAGCACCACAGGCAGTATTCTAAACATTTCCCAATTATCTAAAACACTGACATATTGGTTGAGATCAGATGTCACAGGTAAATACCATTTTTATTCAGCACTTTTTACAGACCTGGGAAAATGATTAGCTTACTTGTGGGGAATCTCCTGATGGTGTTTTGTTTCATGTAGCAATTCATTTTATGCACACTAATTGCACTAAAAGAAATTTTAAAACAAACCAGATTTCTTGTAAGGGAAGTCAAGACTTTATAAAGGGATTTTCCCATAGGTTAACCTCTTCTTCAATAGTCAATCACCTACTGTCTTTTTAGCTGTATGTGGAGAAAAAAGAGGTCTTTAAAAGAAAATAGTCTTATTCATTGCTAGATGTTATTTAATTGGTAAGGAGTCACTGCCAGTTATGTTATGCATCTGCATGGAACTTAAGACACAGGCATTGTTTCTTGTACTGTTTTAAGTCCAATTAAGGGCAGATGGGGTTACCCAGAAGAACTGTGTAAAGCCGGAAATAAGTCTGTAGGTAGCAAATGATACTCAATGTAGATATCAGGTAAGAAGTTGTGGGACTTCCCTGGTGGTCCAGTGGTTAACACTCCATGCTCCCAATGCAGGGGGCCTAGGTTTGGTCTCTGGTCAGGGAACTAGATTCTGCATGCCGCAACTAAAGATCCCGCGTGCCTCAATTAAGACCCGGAACAGCCAAATAAATAAATAAATAAATATTAAAAAAAAAAAAGTTGCAAAGTGATGAAAAGGAAAGTATAACAACAATTATGTATTGACTTGTGCAATGAATGGGATCATCTAAATTAAAATCCTTTCAAAAAGCTATAATTGGGACTTCCTTGGTGGCACAGCAGTTAAGAATCCACCTGCCAATGCAGGGGACACGAGTTCGAGCCCTGGTCCGGGAAGATCCCACATGCCGCAGAGTAACTAAGACCATGCGCCACAACTACTGAGCCTGCACTCTAGAGCCCGTGAGCCACAACTACTGAAGCCTGTGTGCCTAGAGCCCAGGCTCTGCAACAAGAGAAGCCACCACAATGAGAAGTCCGTGCACCACAACGAAGAGTAGTCCCTGCTGGCCACTACTAGAGAAGGCCCGCATGCACCAACGAAGACCCAACACAGCCAGAAATAAATAAATAACTTTATTTAAAAAAAAAAAAAAAGCTATAATCATCTGCCCTTTAAGATTTAATTGAGAAAAAATTTTAATGAGATATATTTCTCTTTGTAATAATATGTAAATCCAAGGTATGTTCATCATTATTAAATTTCTGAAGAAAATGATGTAAAGAAGTATAACTTAAGCCCTAATGAGATTCCTCATACTCTTTAAAAATATATAGCCAGGTAAAATAAAAAATGTTTGCTTTTCAAAATTTTAAACAGTAACTTGAAAGCTTCACTTTATAAAAAATAATAATGGTTTATTTTATAATGCTCTTATCTGCTTTTAAATTTGCTTATTCAAATGCAAGAAAATGCAGGTAAAGAACTGTCATATCTAAAGATACAGTTGTCTCTTGGTATCCATGGGGGACTGATTCCAACACCCCTTGCAGATATCAAATCTGGGGATGCTCAAGTCCCTTATGTAAAACGGTGGAATATAGCCAGCCCTCTGTATCTGTGGGTTCCACATCCATGGATACAGAGGGCCAACTGTATAACTTAATTGACGAAAAATAAGGCATTTTGCTTTGACAGACACAGGCTCTTCAAAATCATACAAGAAATAATTCAAGAGAATGACTTATTTTGAAGCATGATTTCTATAAAGAAAATTATACTGATTTTTAAAGATTACCTTTTTAAATAGCATATTTCAATTAAAAAAACTGACTGCTTTTAAATGTTTTTCTCTGGGGCCAGCATCATGCATTTGCAAAGAAACAAGAATTCTTTCATGGAAATATAAATTATTGGTTTTAGAGAGCAATAAAAGTAAAAAAAAAGTTGATTTAAATTCTCATCTGTTAATTGAACTTCTATCAAGGTTCCCTTTATAGTCTTTTTCTCACTGGTGGTTTTAACTATTTAAAGTAAATTAAAAACTTTAGCCTAGACTAGAAGTTATTAATCACTTTGGCCCATGAATTCTTTTGGCAACGAACCCCTTCTCAGAATAATGTTTTGATGTGTACAAAATACATATGATTACTCTTTTGACCAAATTCAGCACCCATTTTTTTTTTTTTTGAGGTACGCGGGCCTCTCACTGTTGTGGCCCCCCCTGCCGCGGAGCACAGGCTCCAGACACGCAGGCCCAGCAGCCACGGCCCACGGGCCCAGCTGCTCTGCGGCATGCGGGACCCTCCCAGACCGGGGCACGAACCCGTGTCCCCTGCATCGGCAGGCGGACTCTCAACCACCGCGCCACCAGGGAAGCCCCAGCACCCATTTTTGATAAAAACTCTCCAGAAAGTGCGCATAGAGGGAACCTACCTCAACATAATAAAGGGCATATATGACAAACCTACACCTAACATCATACTCAATGGTGAAAAGCTGAAAGCATGTCCTCTAAGATCAGGAACAAGACAAGGAGGTCCACTCTTGCCACTTTTATTCAACATAGTTTTGGAAGTCCTAGCTACGGCAATCACAGAAGAAATAAGGAATCCAAATTGGAAAAGAAGAAGTTAAACTGTCACTGTTTGCAGATGACATGATACTATACACAGGAGATCCTAAAGATGCTACCAGAAAACTACTAGAGCTCATCAATGAATTTGTAAAGTTGCAGGTTACAAAATTAATACACAGAAATCTGTTGCATTTCTATACACTAACAACAAAAGATCAGAAAGAGAAATTCAAGAAACAATCCCATTTACCATCCCATCAAAAAGAATAAATTACCTAGGAATAAACCTACCTAAGGAGACAAGAGACCTGTACTCTGAAAACTGTAAGACGCTGATGAAAGAAATCGAAGAAGACACTAACAGATGGAAATATATACCATGTTCATGGATTGGAATAATCAATATTGTCAAAATGACTATACTACCCAAGGCAATCTACAGATTCAATGCAATCCTTAACAAATTACCAAAGGCATTTTTCACAGAACTAGAACAAAAAATCTTAAACTTTGTATGGAGACACAGAAGACCCCCAAATAGCCAAAGCAACATTGAGAAAGAAAAATGGAGCTGGAGGAGTCAGGCTCTCTGACTCCAGACTATACTACAAAGCTACAGTCATCAAAACAGTATGGTACTGGCACAAAAACAGAAATATAGATAAGTGGAACAGGACAGAAAGCCCAGAAATAAACCCACACACCTATGGCCAATTAATCTATGACAAAGGAGGCAAGACTACACAAGGTGGAAAGACAGTCTCTTCAACAAATGGTGTTGGGAAAACTGGACAGCTACGTGTAAAAAAAATGAAATTAAATCATTCTTTAACACCATACACAAAAATAAGCTCAAAATGGATTAAAGACCTAAATGTGAGACTGGACACTATAAAGCTCCTAGAGGAAAACATAGGCAGAACACTCTCTAACATAAATTGCATCAATATCTTTTTCGATCTGTCTCCCAGAATAATGGAAATAAAAACAAAAATAGACAAATGGGACCTAATGAAACTCAAAAGCTTTTGCACAGCAAAGGATACCATAAACAAAACGAAAAGACAACCCACAGATTAGGAGAAAATATTTGCAAATGATGTGACCGACAAGTCTCCAAAATTTAAAAACAGCCCATGAGGCTTCATATTATCAAAACAAACAACCCAATCAAAAAATGGGCAGAAGACCTAAATAGCCATTTCACCAAAGAAGACATACAGATGGCCCAGAGGCACATGAAAAGATGTTCAACATTGCTAATTATTAGAGAAATGCAAATCAAAACTACAATGAGATATCACCTCACACCAGTCAAAATGGCCATCATCAAAAAATCCACAAATGATAAAATCTGGAGAGGTTGTGGAGAGAAGGGAACCCTCCTACACTGCTGGTGGGAATGTAAATTGGTACAGCCACTATGGAGAACAGTAAGGAAGTTCCTTAAAAAACTAAAAATAGAGCTACCATATGACTCTGCAATCCCACTCCTGGGCATATATCCAGGGAAAAACATGGTCCGAAAGAATACATGCACCCCAGTGTTCATTGTAGCACTGTTTACAATAGCTGAGACATGGAAGCAACCTTTATCCATTCCATCGACAGAGGAATGGATAAAGATGTGGTATATATATATAAAATGGAATATTACTGAGCCATTAAAAAGAATGAAATAATGCCATTTGCAGCAACATGGATGGACCTAGGATTGTCATACTGAGTGAAGTAAGTCAGACAGAGAAAGAGAAATATCATATGATATCCCTTATATGGGAATCTAAAAAGAAATGATACAAATGAACTTATTTACAAAACGGAAACAGACTCACAGACTTAGACAATGAATTTATGGTTACCAGGGGGGAAGGATGAGGGGAAGGGATAGTTAGGGAGTTGGGGACCAACATGTACACACTGCTATATTTAAAATGGATAACCAACAAGGACCTATTGTATAGCACAGGGAACTCTGCTCAATGTTATGTGGCAGCCTGGATGGGAGGGGAGTTTGGGGAGAATGGATACATGTATATGTATGGTTGAGCCCCTTTGCTGTGCACCTGAAACTATCACAACATTGTTAATTGGCTATACTCCAATATAAAATAAAAAGTTAAAAAAATACATATGATTACAAAAGAAACCAATTATTGAAAAATAAGTATTTGAAAATATTAGGAAATTGGAATTTGAGAACCAATAAATGTGCTTTTTATGGATGTACAAACTGCTATAATTATGAAGAAGTGATGAGCTTAAAAGGTAGTTGTAGATATTTGCAACTGTATAGTGATATGAAAATATCTGAGATTCTAAAGGTGAAAAAGTCTCAGGCATGGCTAATACTACAGTGGTTTGTTGTTTAAATTCATAATTGAAGAAAATGCTAAATTTCAGTTAAAGAAATGAGAAAATAATTTTTTTTTTCCCTAGCCATGATCAAGGATCCCCTGAATTCTATCCATAGCTCCCAGGTTAAGAACTCTTGCTCTAAGACAACACTTTTCAGTTGAAGAATTCAATTCAGCAGGAAAAAAAGCATTAAATGAGTACCTGCTGTATGCTGAGATAGATGCTTCCTCCTTTTTTATGTTGTGGTGCACACAGAAAATTGTAATATTGTGCTGCATTTTGGGGTACATAGTTAAGTCAGCCTGCAGCCACAGTCAGCTGGCCCAGAGAGCTCTAGCACCTCAGGCCTGTGCAGCTACCCTGAGGGCTGAAAGGATCAGTATCTTCCCCACACCAATTGGGAAGCTCTGATCTCAGTACATTAATTAATTATGTGGAAAAAAACTGCACAGTTTACCAGAAAAAGGGGGAAAAAAGTGGGAAAATAAAATAAAATAAAAAAGAACCAATGTTCGTATCTTTTTGCCTCTGGGAATATATGCATTCTTTTTTGCATACCCATCAGGCTCCTGCTTTCATCCCCTCCCAACAGGTTTTTCTAAACTCATGGCACAACATTTTGGGTTGCACTTTTTAAAAGCTAAATCTTGCTAAGAGCTAAATAAAAGCAACATGCTTTAACAAACATTTAACAGTTAATGAAGTTCATACATATTATTATAATCTGATGCCAGTCTGGCACTTGTGATTTTTAAAGGCCATGACAAACTAGAGTAAACCATGCATCCTACTGAAACTGCAGGAAACAGACTACCTTCTGTGAGCTATAGTTAGGACCTCACAAAACAACCTCACTTTCCCCAAATTAATAAAAGCCTGCGGAGAAGCCAAAATTGACAGGAAACAGACTACCTTCTGTGAGCTACAGTTAGGACCTCACAAAACAACCTCACTTTCCCCAAATTAATAAATGCCTGCAGAGAAGCCAAAATTGACACTATGTATTTTTTTTCTTTGGCAATTCTTACCTTTTTGTTGTTCTCTTTAATGTCTTGAGGATTCAGAGACTTGTAGTCACTGAGGGAGAAAATGGCACAGTAGGTACATACAGCAATTGATAAAAACAGCTGTTTTTAAAACAAACTGAATCTTAAAATTTGACATTCAATAATACCAAAGAGTAACTAGCAATTCCACAGCAATTCTATCAACAAAACTAATAGTGTGGAAAATTAAGGAAATAAATAAATAAATAAAAAACAGTGATTACAAGTTCCAATGCCTGAAGCTTTCCATCTAAAAGAGAAGTTAAGGTAGGGGACCAGAGACTAGCCTGGACAACCAAATTCACCAAGAGGTAACCCCTTGTTGTCAATGTATAAAGAGCTACAGGCTTATCTGTCTCATCTCATTTTAACACTAACACAGTTTTCATAATAATTTGAAGTCAGTTTTTTTGTATGAGATTAAGGAAAAAAATATGCTCTTTTAAAACAGAAAAGATTGTTTTTAGGCATCAAGAAGGAACTACTTTTCTTTCTGGGATATATTTCTTCTCCCAAAAAGCAAGAGTATGGGTGATTTAAAAAAATAATCAAGTATTTCAGGACATGTGCTAAGAAATTATTTTATGGTTTGTTTCTTTTTTTTTAACTTTATTATTTACAAAATATTTATAGGAATGGAAAATATTTCTACTTACATTAAATCTGGTCTAAAGTGGTGTAATATTGCACAAAAAGATAAACCATTTCTCCACGATGTAGTAAAATTGGTGATTTTCACTCCCCGGTAATTTTTTGTAACTTCTTTGCACCATACAAGCAACGACTGACTAGCATTTGGCTTTCGTCCCAAAACAGGACTTGGTATAGGACTCGGCTAGAAAAAATGAAAAGAGGAAAACATTAAAATAATTTAATGGAAGATGAAAATTAACATTAATTGACCTAACTGGATCACTTGAACACTTTGATGTCAGTTTAGGTACTTCAAAACTGTCACTTCAAGACAACTGTAACCTCTAAGAAAGGAGACATGAATCTTAAGTTATTATCTTCTGTTTTAGCCTATGGCGTTTGCTTGACAAAGATATACATATGCAAGATTTTAATGTTATACATAAGAACAGGCCAAGAGCTACATTAATGGAAGCATTAAAGTATTTAAATACTTAAGGCTGAATATCTATATAACTCTCATATACTAAAAAAATCCTCCCCAAATGCAATCATGTACAAATACAGTTTCTTTTTGAGTATATTAAAAAGAATGTATATTGAAGTCTAACTGTAGCACAAATTGTTAGTAGTGGAGAGGTCAAAATAATAGTTTTAAAAAATACAGTAATTGGGAATTCCCTGGTGGTCCAGTGGTTAGGACTTGGTGCTTTCATTGCAGGGGCCCAGGTTCATTCCCTGGATGGGGAACTAAGATCCCGCAGGCCGCGAGGCGTGACCAAAAAAATAATATATACATACAGTAATCGTACACATTTTAGTGCAATGATAACCATATTCAAATAAACTTCTTATATAAATTTAATGCTGGCAAAACAGATTTAGTTATTAGCGACAGTCAGGTGTTGGTAGTAATAGCACACATCAGTATATAATTTGGATTTGCTCCAAATATCTTCTAATTATTGATGGCTACTTTTGGATATTATTAGGTTAGCTAGGTGTGTGGGTGTAGGGGGATGTGTGTTTTAAATCTTAAGCATTTACTTGATTTTTCCTCTTGTTCATATACTTAAAACAACAATGATGACAACAAAACAAAGACTCATAATAAGATTTTTATCCTAAACTTTTGTTATTCTTAAAACCATATCATTTTCTTTTACTGAATAACAATCACATTTTGTGATGGTAACTTGAGGTTGACATAATTGAAAACTATAAAAAAAACTACTAAAAGTTTCTAGACTTTAAATATTGCTACCAATTAAGAGTGCTGGCTATAGACATAAATAGAAGCCCTCTAAAATAAGGTGAAAAGAGAGAAATTATTTACCCCTAATATCATTTGAGTTTAACAAGCAAACCATTCTTGCCACACAGCTTACTTAAGAAAGACCAATGATGCCCCCATTTGACAAAAGGATGTTAGTGTCAAACAATTTAAATCAACCCCACATAATTATGATTTATGTATTCACTGCTCCTGTGGGAAGACAAGAAACACCAAGAATGTAATTTCTTACTTTTTATTAACTGCCTGATTAACAAACTGTTATATAAACAACCATGAATCTAGCAAAGCACTGTTCTTGTCAATGCTGAAAAATTTCCAGGTCATAAAAATCAGCAAATTTGGGTTAGTTCTACTTAATATGAAGAAGTAGATAAAACTAGAATCCCCAATATAGGAGGATATTTACCTTAGAATACATGATAGCTTTTTTTTAACATCTTTATTGGAGTATAATTGCTTTACAATGGTGTGTTAGTTTCTGCTTTATTAAAAAAGTGAATCAGTTATACATATCCACATATCCCCATATCTCTTCCCTCTTGCGTCTCTCTCCCTCCCACCCTCCCTATCCCACCCCTCCAGGTGGTCACAAAGCACGGAGCTGATCTCCCTGTGCTATGCAGCTGCTTCCCCCTAGCTATCTATTTTACATTTGGTAGTGTATATATGTCCATGCCTCTCTCTCGCTTTGTCACAGCTTACCCTTCCCCCTCCCCGTATCCTCAAGTTCATTCTCCAGTAGGTCTGCGTCTTTGTTCCCGTCCTGCTCCTACGTTCTTCACGACCATTTTTTTTTGTTTTTTAGATTTAGAGTTTTAGATATATGTGTTAGCATATGGTATTTGTTTTTCTCTTTCTGACTTACTTCACTCTGTATGACAGACTCTAGGTCCATTCACCTCACTACAAATAACTCAATATCGTTTCTTTTTATGGCTGAGTAATATTCCATTGTATGTATGTGCCACATCTTCTTTATCCATTCATCTGTTGATGGATACTTAGGTTGCTTCCATGTCCTGGCTATTGTAAATAGAGCTGCAATGAACATTGGGGTGCATGTGTCTTTTTGAATTATGGTTTTCTCAGGGTATATGCCCAGTAATGGGATTGCTGGGTCGTATGGTAGTTCTATTTGTAGTTTTTAAAGGAACCTCCATACTGTTCTCCATAGTGGCTGTATCAATTTACATTCCCACCAACAGTGCAAGAGGGTTCCCTTTTCTCCACACCCTCTCCAGCATTTATTTTTGTAGATTTTTTGATGATGGCCATTCTGACTGGTGTGAGGTGATACCTCATTGTAGTTTTGATTTGCATTTCTCTAATAATTAGTGATGTTGAGCATTCTTTCCTGTGTTTGTTGGCAATCTGTATGTCTTCTTTGGAGAAATGTCTATTTAGGTCTTCCGCCCATTTTTGGATTGGGTTGTTTGTTTTATTGATATTGAGCTGCATGAGCTGCCTGTAAATCTTGGAGATTAATCCTCTGTCAGTTGTTTCATTTGCAAATATTTTCTCCCATTCTGAGGGTTGACTTTTTGTCTTGTTTATGGTTTCCTTTGCTGTGCAAAAGCTTTGAAGTTTCATTAGGTCCCATTTGTTTTTGTTTTTATTTCCATTTCTCTAGGAGGTGGGTCAAAAAGGATCTTGCTGTGATTTATGTCATAGAGTCTTCTGCCTATGTTTTCCTCTAAGAGTTTGATAGTGTCTGGCCTTGCATTTAGGTCTTTAATCCATTTTGAGTTTATTTTGTGTATGGTGTTAGGGAGTGTTCTAATTTCATTCTTTTACATGTAGCTGTCCAGTTTTCCCAGCACAACTTATTGAAGAGGCTGTCTTTTCTCCACTGTATATTCTTGCCTCCTTTATCAAGATAAGGTGACCATATGTGTGTGGGTTTATCTCTGGGCTTTCTATCCTGTTCCATTGATCTATATTTCTGTTTCTGTGCCGGTACCATACTGTCTTGATTACTGTAGTTTTGTAGTATAGTCTGAAGTCGGAGCCTGATTCCTCCAGCTCCGTTTTTCTTTCTCAAGATTGCTTTGGCTATTTGGGGTCTTTTGTGTTTCCACACAAATTGTGAAATTTTTTGTTCTAGTTCTGTGAAATGTGATAGCTCTTTTAACTATCAATCTAGCATGTATTAAAATGACACCCCCCCAACCCTGCACTGTAAGGCATGTGGGACTTCCCCAGCCAGGGATGGAACCCACACCCCCGCAGTGGAAGCATGGAGTCGTAACCACTTAACCACCGGGAAGTCCTAAAATGAACTATTAAATATGTAAAAGTGACTTTTCATAAAGGCAATCTTCTAAATAATGGAAAATCTTTTAAAAAATGTGTTTGTGGGCTTCCCTGGTGGCGCAATCATTGAGAATCCACCTGCCGATGCAGGGGATACGGGGCTCGTGCCCCGGTCCGGGAAGATCCCACATGCTGCGGGGCAGCTAGGCCCGTGAGCCATGGCCGCTGAGCCTGCGTGTCCAGAGCCTGTGCTCCGCAATGGGAGAGGCCACAACAGCGAGAGGCCCGCGTACCGCAAAAAAAAAAAAAAAAAAAAAAAAGTGTTTGTGACTAGTTCATTGATTCCCTGGCTCGTCCACAGAGCATTCTTCACTGCAGTTCCAGATTAAGTGAGTAGAGGGATTTGAAAGTCACAGTGAAAAATCACTTTTAGGTAAAAAGATATTTTCAAATCCCTCTAGCCAAGGATTCAATGAACTAGGCACAAACACATTTATTTAAAAGATTGCTTTTATTAAAATGTTTTTCTGTATCGAATTATACTATTAAGGCATTGATTAATTTCAAGCATGTGTAGCATGTACACAGGCCAGATAATCTGCAACTATCGTTACACCGATTAATTCTAATCATCAATAGCATGTACATAAGTAAAGTACAAATGCCACTGTCACCATGCTATAATCTAGAGTGGCTTCCTGTACTCTAAAAATTGAGGAAAACCTACCATGTCATTATGATTATGAATATATTCTTGTTTCTAAGAAGGCTCAACATGAAAAGGCTAGAAGAACTAAAGTAAACTTTAGATTTATCCTAACACAAAACCCTTGTATTAAAACATCTCACAGGGATGCTTACTGCACTGCCAGGAAAAAGAAGTCATATGTAATGGAAGAAACTGATGAAATTATAAGCCCTATAAATGGTCATGTTGGTTGCAGACAAAGAAAACTGAAGCAGAGCCACTGTTTGATGAATCATCCACTTCAGAAGTGCTGAGCTTTCATCTGATATTTTGCAGAGGGTAATAAAGAAATAAATAGTTACATCATTTCAAAACCTTCAGTATATAAATGGATGAAACTGCTTGTTTCTTGCTACAGACGGCTCCTGATTTCATATGTGGCAGCTTCCTTGACTTCGCTATGTCTCAGCTTCCTCATCTATAAAATGGGGGATTGTAATGGTACTTGTCTCACAGTGCTGTTACAGTAACAAGATCTGTCTTCCTTGCCTTCCACCTATTATGCTCTTTACCACTCTCTCCCTTGATCACTTTGAACCAAACTGACTTCTTTGCTGTTCCTTGGATACCCCAGATGGGGTCCCACCTTAGTGCCTTTACACAGATTGTTCCAGTTGTACAATTAACTCCAATACAACCATCTCTATCAGGCCTATTCTGACCACCCCATCTAATAATGCAACCCATCTCTATTGCCCAATCCCAACCCAGCACTCCTGACCTTCCCTTCCCTTGCTCTGATGTTTACATAGTATTTATAATCTTCTTATGGTCCATATACTTTATTTTGGTCATTACCAAAATGTACTTATTGGTTACGTTTATTGCTTATTACCTGTCCATCCTCAGTAAATAAAAGGGCTATGAGGGCAGGGATTTTAATTTGTTTTGTTTTATTAACCTATCCCAGAACAGTTCCTGGCATATAGTAGGTACTCAGTAAATACTGTTAAATGAATAAATGCATGCAAAACATTTAGCACAAAGTACAGCACATAGTAACCATTTGGTGAATGTTAACTGCAATTATTATTACTACCACTGTTATGTTATCAGCACTTGAATTCCTATTTTTGAGGGTCTTTTGGAAATTTGAATCACCATGAATTTCTTCAAGACACTGGAAAATTTTTTTTCAAACAAAGCTTTAACTCAGCGGTCCCCAACCTTTTGGCATCAGGGACTGGTTTCCTGGAAGACAATTTCTCCACTGACAGGGTGGGGGGTAGGGGAGATGGTTCAGGAGGTAATGCGAGCGATGGGGAACAGGAGACGAAGCCTTGCTCGCTCACCCGCCGCTCACCTCCTGCTGTGCAGCCCGGGTTCCTAATAGGCCACAGACCGTTATCGGTTGGGGACCCCTGCTTTAACTAGAAGATAATCTTGATACTCTATGTGCAAAATGGGGTACTTGGAATTTTTGGCAATCCTTTTTTAATGGGTTTGGTAAAAAAAGAAACTCTGAATGACTTTGTAATTTATTGTTTTCCGAAGAAAGAAAGACACCAAAATCTTGCCGTTAAGGGTAGAACCAAATTTCAAATGTTGGAAAAACTATTTAAAAGTTCTTTCTTGTAATTTTGCAACGACCAGATGTATGAGAAAGCATCTCTACCTAACATGTTGGGAAAGTAAAGCACAGATATTACAGTTGTCTTTTTTATGCACTGAGAGAGGAAATGTCTAAAAGCCATTCTAATTATAACTTTATGATCAGAATAATCAGAGTCTGTTTAATTAGGTGATCCTCCCAGTTTGCTCTCAGTCAAGGCACTGTGTGGATGAAATTGCACAATCTCAGTTTAACTAAGAACTACAGTTAGATGTCAACCAACATTATTAAAGCAATTTAAAGTGGTGAGAGTAGAGAGGATCTAGGACTTGAGACCACAGTTTGACTTGACAGTTCTAGGCTCTAATATAGATAATATTAAAATACTATTTCTGTTAACATAGCATATTACATACAGTATTAAAGACAGTAAGCCCACCAAGTTATTCTTGCTAACAACAGCAACAGGATCTCTTTCAGGAAACCTAGTCAAATAGCTTGTTACAAAGTTTCCTAAGTTTCAGTAGTTGTAAGAAATTTCAATTCCACTTTCTTCTACTCTACCCCTCTGACTACAGTTGCTTTCTCTTTGGCTGTCTCCCCTTCTTCCACTGATACAAGCATATATTCCTCTAGGTATTGCTCTAAATAGTTTTCTCTCTCCACACTTTGAATGGATTCACTCCCAGGATTCCAACTATCACTTCCATGCAGATGATTCCCAAATATACATTTATAGTTCAAACTATCTCAAGTTGACATTTCCAGCTGGCTGTCCTTCCTGCCACATAAAATTCAGACTCAATATGTCCCAAACCATAATTATACTTTTTCCTTATAACCTGCTTCATTTTTATTATGTTTGCAAATGATATTGCAATTATATTGTCCCAATCATCTAGACTCTTACTCTCAGAATCAGCTTTGAACTCTCTTCCTTCACCTATCATCCTTTACTAGTTTTTCACGGGCAATTTTGATTTTATTGTTGTAAAGTTTTTGCAATTTATCTTCTTTTGCCTAGGCTATTGCAAAATCTTCCAAATAGGTTTTCCTTCTTCCAATTCTCTTATTTGACCCATTGCCATAGCAAAAATCTTAAAGTGCAGACCAAAGTCTCTAAAGACTCTCAAGAACATACAAAATGATGTCAAAATACTGAGCATTGAACATCAAAGCTTTTTCAATGTTTCTATTCTCTAGATGACTCATTATTCTCTAAAATCACTATGGTTTCCTGCCAGCTCCCAGCTCCCCCACTTCCAGTCTTTGATCTTACAGACTGTCACCCAACTTGGAATATCTTCTGTCCCAAGTACAGCTGCTACAATTCCACTCTACCTTCAAGGTTAAGTTCAGCTGTCATCTCCCACATGAACTCTTTTTCCAACTCCTAGTCAGTAGGAGCACTTTTCAATGTTCCTTTGACTCTTTATGTCTCTCTTATAACATTTTTACTACAATATATTCAATTCTTCTTTCTACAAAAAGACTAACTTTTCAATAATTCTTAAAGTATATTCTGAACACCTACTATTTCCCACATGCAATGTTAAAATCTTTACATGGATTCGCTCATTTAATTTTACAACTCCTCTGAGATAGTTGTTATTCCCAATTTCAGTTGAGGAGATTGACATTATATACCTAGAAGTGGAGGAGTTAGAATCTATACCAAGGTGTTCCCATTCCAGAGCCTGTTCTCTTAAACAACATGCATTTCACACTTTGAGATAATGTAGTTTTAGGACCTCAGTAAAACCTGTAAGTTTTTTTGAGACTAGTGATTGCTTCGGTCAACTTATCTTTTTCAGAACTTAGATCACTGCCCCAGTGTATATTAAACTAATTGATTTTTAAAAAGGCAATCTACCCACTTTAAAACCTAGGAGTAGGGGCTTCCCTGGTGGCGCGGTGGTTGAGAGTCCGCCTGCCGATGCAGGGGACATGGGTTCGTGCCCCGGTCTGGGAAGATCCCACGTGCCGTGGAGCGGCTGGGCCCGTGAGCCATGGCCACTGGGCCTGCGCGTCCGGAGCCTGTGCTCCACAATGGGAGAGGCCACAACAGTGAGAGGCCCGCATACCACAAAAAAACCCACAAAAAACCTAGCAGTATTCTATTAATAAAATATTTTGTGCATTCTGTTGTATTTTAGATTATTAGTTGGAACTAGAACTAGAACTAAGTACAGAGCAATGAGATACACACTACCATTGCTGAAGCTGCAGGACATTTTGGTCTCCCTACTACCGATTCTGGGTATTCTCCCAACCACAAATTATTGCAAATGGTTGAGGAAGCTTTGGATAAATTTAACATTTGGTGAGCCCCAAGCAACAGCAGTGGTGAAAACAAGAATATTTGTATCAGTACTGTTCCTATCCTTTTTCAAAGTGTTTTCATTTAAGTAATTTCAATTTATTCTCAGAGAAAAACTGAAAGTTAGGCTTTGTTATTCTACTACTAGACAATGAGAAAGATTATTCTGTAATAAAGTCATATTGGGAGGAACTTCTGTTTACATTAAAGTAGGACTAACATCTGAACACATTTTTTAAAAGCTGAACAAAGTATTTTTTAGGGGACTTCCCTGGTGGTCCAGTGGTTAAGCATCTGTCTTGCAATGCAGGGGATGACGGTTGGATCCCTTGTCGGGGAACTAAGATCCCACATACCGCAGGGCAACTAAGCCCGCATACCGCAACTACAGAGCCCACACACTACAACTAGAGAGAAGCCCGCACACCGCAACGAAGAGCCCGCCCGCACGAAAAATCCCACGTGCCGCAACTAAGACCAAATAAATAAATAAATAAATAAATAACAACTTTAAAAAGTACTTTTTAGACAACCTTCTAAGAAATGTCCAAGTCTAGACCTGGACAGACTAGAAAACCATAGTGAGTGAAACTCTCAGTTCTCCTTTCTTAATGGCTGATCTGGAAGAGTGAGTTAAGAGACAGAGCTACACTTTTGGTAGACTCCCAAATAGCAATATGATCCCCTCTACCCTCAAAAGTAGAAAAAATAAAATAATAAAGAGCACAAAAACATATTGTACAACACAGGGAATACAGCCAATGTTTTATAACAACTATATATAAAACATAACCTTTAAAAATTGTAAATCATTTTGTTGTACACCTAAAACATATAATATCGTACAGCAACTAACCACAATAAAAAAAGATGAAAGCAAAAAATAATGAAATAGAAGGTAAACATACAATAAAAAGGATCAACAAAACCAAAAGTTGCTTCTTTGAAAAGACAAAATTGTTTACAACTATAGTGTGATTGATCAAGAAAAAAAGAGGGAAGCAAATTCCTAGAAAAGTATAAGAAGAAATAAAAAACCTGGAGAGTTCTATCACTATTAAAGAAACTGAATTTGTAACAAAAAGCCTTCCTATAAAAAATTATTTGACTTCAGTGATAAATTCCACCAAACATTCAAGGAAGAAATATCTCCAACATTACACAAATTCTTCCAGAGAGTAAGAAAAATGAGTTTAATTTCCCACCTCATTTCATGATCCAAGCAAATCTTTTTTTTCCTCATGATAAAGAAAAAAAATTTACTGAAGTATAGTTGATTTACAATGTTGTATTAGTTTCTGCTGTACAGCAAAATGACTCAGTCATACATATATATATATATAGTATTTTTCATATTCTTCCCCATTTTGGTTTATCACAGGATACTGAATATAGTTCCCTGTGCTACACAGTAGGATCTTGTTGTTTATCCATCCTATATATAGTAGTTTGCATCTGCCAATCCCAAACTCCCCTACCACCATCCCCCACACCCACTTGATAACCACAAGTCTGTTCTCTATGTCGGTGAGTCTTTCTGTTTCATAGATATATTCATTTGTGTCGTATTTTAGATTCCACATATAAGTGATATCATATGGTATTTGTCTTTCTCTTTCTGACTTACTTCTGTCAGTATGATCATCTCTAGGTCCATCCATGTTGCTGCAAATGGCATGATTTCTTTTTTTTTTTTTTTTTTTTTTGTGGTACACGGGCCTCTCACTGTTGTGGCCTCTCCCCTTGCGGAGCACAGGCTCCGGACGCACAGGCTCAGCGACCATGGCTCATGGGCCCAGCCGCTCCGCGGCATGTGGGATCTTCCCAGACCGGGGCATGAACCTGTGCCCCCTGCATCAGCAGGCGGACTCTCAACCACTGCGCCACCAGGGAAGCCCAATTTCATTCTTTTTTATGGCTAAGTACATACACATACACACACACCCCATATCTTCTTTATCCATTCATCTATTGATGGACATTTAGATTGTTTCCATGTCTTGGCTATTGTAAATAATGCTGCAATGAAAACAGGGGTGCATGTACCTTTTCAAATTATAGTTTTTTCTGGGTATATGGCCAGGAGTGGATCCCTATCAAATTACCCATGACATTTTTAAAAGAACTATAACAAATAATCCTAAAATAGAACAAAGCAGGAGGCATAACCCTCCCAGACTTCAGACAATACTACAAAGCTACAGTAATCAAAACAATGTGGTACTGGCCCAAAAACAGACATATGGATCAATGGAACAGAATAGATAGCCCAGAAATAAACCCACACACCTATGGTCAATTAACGTGTGACAAAGGAGGCAAGAATCTATAATGCGGAAAAGACAGTCTGTTCAGCAAGTGGTGCTGGGAAAGTTGGACAGCTGCATGTAAACCAATGAAGTTAGAACACACCCTTACACCATGCAAAAGTAAACTCAAAGTGGCTTAAAGACTTAAATATAAGACATGACACCATAAAACCCCTAAAAGAGAACACAGGCAAAACATTCTCTGACATAAATCATACCAAAGTTTTCTTAGGTCAGTCTCCCAAGGCAATATAAACAAAAGCAAAAATAAACAAATGGGACCTAATTAAACTTACAAGCTTCTGTACAGCAAAGGAAACCATAAACAAAATGAAAAGGCAACCTAAGGACTGGAAGAAAATATTTACAAATGATGTGACTGACAAGGGCATCAAAACATACAAAGAGCTCATACAACTCAATAACCAAAAAACAAACAACCCAATTGAAAAATGCGTGGAAGACCTAAATAGACATTTCTCCAAAGAAGACATACACGTGGCCAACAGGCACATAAAAAGATGTTCATCATTGCTAATTATTAGAGAAACGCAAATCAAAATAAAGCAAATCTTGAAACCAAAATTCAATAGGCTAACACAAAATTACAAAAAAGTCATGAATATAGATACAAAAGTCTTAATGAAAATGTTAGCACATTGAATCTAGCAATTTATAAATTGAACATACTGTACTTACCACAGGAATGTACATTTGACTTAACGTTAGCAAATCTATTGAGTTAACTTGCCAAATGAACAGATTATAGGGAAAATATATAGATACAACCATCTAAATAGATGCAGAAAAGTATTTAATAAAATTTTATGTCCATTTATAATCTATAAAGTAACCTTAGCAAACTAGTAGTAATAGAAAATTCCTTAACTTGTATAAAGCCTACAGCAAATATCACAATGGTAAAATAGTCAACGTTTTCCCTTCAAGATTGAGAATCTATCACCACTTTTATTCAACAATGTATTGAAGATTCTTGCTATTGCATTAAGGCCAGAAAAGTATATAATGATATAAATATTAGAAAAGAAACAAAATTAAAACTGATTATTTACATATAATGTAATTATGTAGAAAATCCAAAGAAATCTACAGGTAATTCATTAGAATGAATAAGGGAATTTTAAAAGGTTGCAGGATACAAAAAACAATGTATTACAAAACCAACTGCATTCCTATACACCAACAAAAGCAGTTAGAAATTAAAAATTTTAATATATTTTATGTCATTCATAGTGACATAAAAAATAAAGTACTAAGAAATAAATCTATAAATAATGGATATGACTGCTATAAGAAACCTATCAAGCTTTATTATGAGAAAATAAAGGAGACCTAAAGAGATGGAGAAATATACAATATTCATGGATTAGAATATTCAATTTTGTAAAGACACCAATTTTTTTTTCCTGGGAGAAAAGGTTAACCAAGAGACCGAAACCTTTTCTTCATGAGGATATGGCCTCAAGTTTACTTTCTAGCATATTTCCATGGAAATATACTACATTAAGATTAATGTAAAATGTCAGATTTGTTATCAGGCAACATTACTTACTGTAAAAATGACCCTGTCTTAATGAACTATATCTAAATTTGGAAGCCTGTCAATAAACTATAAATGCCTACTGAAAAACAAAGGCCACAGCTTCCCTCTGCTTAGTGGGATTCTTGTAACCAAATGAGTCCCTTGAGGGATCTGACAGTTAGATACATGGGCTGTTAAAAGATCTTGTATCTTATAATCTTATAAGTCAGAGTGGTCCACACTTACTTACCTGGTTTTGTCACCTTACAACCAAACAGCTCAGGGGGGAATAAAATATGGCACTATATACCTGATGCTATAATGCTAACATACTGCATTTCCTGTCCTTCCATAAAGGTAAGTAAACCTGGTGCCAAATTTTATACATATATTATACATAAAATATATAAATACATAATAATATATTAAACAAAGAACCTGTAATAAGAATATACAAAAAAAACCCCAACAAAACAGCAAGAAAAAAGGTCACCCAATAGAAAAATGGGCAAAAATTGGGCACTTTATGGAAGAAATCCAAATACCCAGTAAACATATGAAAATTTGCTCCATCACATTAGTATTCAGTGAATTGAACAAGGCACTACGACACACTTCCCCTGAGAAAGGCTAAAAATTTAAAAAGCCTCAATTAAAATAAAACTAAATTTTAATAAAATTAAAAATACTGAGTGTTGGCAAGGATGTGGAGCAAAGGGACCTCATGAAGGATTGATGGAAAAACTCTAGCATCATCTGCTATGGTAAATTTGAAGATGTGCATATCCTAAGACCCAGAAATCTTAGGTTTATATCCCTTGGAAATGCATGCTTACACATAATAGAAAACATGTTCAAAAATGTTCACAACATGCAGTGGTTTATTATTGTTATCTTAAATGAATTAATATATTTTGAAAATTTCTCATTTTTAATATATAATATTGTAAGTATCAATAGGTATAACTCACATAAACAGAAACACTTTGGGGTCTTCAACAACTTAAAAAATATTTTTACTGTGGTAAAATACACATAATATAGTGTTTACCATCTTAACCATTTTTAAGTGTACACTTCAGTGTTCTTTTTTTTAATTAATTAATTTATTATTTATTTTTGTCTGCATTGGGTCTTTGTTGCTGCACACGGGCTTTCTCTAGTTGCGGCGAGCGGGGGCTGCTCTTCGTTGTGGTCCATTGGCTTCTCATTGCGGTGGCTTCTCTTATTGCAGAGCACAGGCTCTAAGCGAACAGGCTCAGTAGTTGTGGTGCACAGTCATAGCTGCTCTGTGGCACGTGGGATCTTCCCAGACCAGGGCTCGAACCCATGTCCCCTGCCTTGGCAGGCAGATTCTTAACCTCTGTGCCACCAGGGAAGTCCCCAGTGTTCTTAAGTACATTCTTATTGTGCAACAATCACCATCATCCATCTCCAGAACATTTTTCAGCTTACAGAACAGATACTCTATATCCATTGAACAGTAATTCCCCATTTCACCTTTTCCACAGCCCTTGGCAACCACCATTCTACTTTCTGTCTCTGTGATTTTGACTACTCTAGGTACCTCAAATAAGTGGAATCATACATATCTTTTTGTGACTGGCTTATTTCACTTAGTGTAACGTTCTCAAGGTTCATCCATGCCGTAGCATATGTCAGAATTTCCTTCCTTTTTGAGGCTAAATAATATTTTATTATATGTATATACCACATTTTGTTTATCCATTCATTTGTCAATAGACACATGGGTCGCTTTCAGATTTTGGCTGTTGTGAATAATGCTGCTACGAATATGGTGTACAAATATCTTGGGACCCTGCTTTCAATTCTTCCTGGTATACACCCAGAAGGGAAATTAGTGGATCATATAATTCTATTTAAAAATTTCTTGAGGAACTTCTATAGTGTTTTCCATTGTTGCTGCACCATTTTACATTCCCACCAACAGAGCACAAGGGTCCCAATTTCTCCACATCCTCGCCAACACTTGCTATTTTCTGGGGCTCTTTTGGGTTGTTTTTGTTTTTGATAAGAGTCATCCTAATGGGTGTGAAGTGCTATCTCATTGTGGTTTTGATTTGCACTTCTCTAAAGATTACGGATGTTGAGCATTTTTTTTCATGTGCTTATTGGTTATTCATATATCTTCTTTGGTGAAATGTTGATTCAAGTCCTTTGTTCATTTTTGAATTGTGTTGTTTGCTTTTTGTTGTTGAGTTTTATAAATTCTCTCTATGTTTTGGATATGAATCTCTTATCAGATATATGATTTGCAAATATTTTCTCATATCACGTAGGCTGCCTTCTCACTCTTGTGTCCTTTGATGCACAAAATTTCAAATTTTCATGAAGTCCAATTTATCTATTTTTTCTTTTGTTGCCTATACCTTTGGTATTATATATTCATTGTCAAATCTAAAGTCACGAAGCTTCTGCTTTATATTCTCTTCTAAGAGTTTTATAGTTTTAGCTCATACATTTAGGTCTTTGATCCATTTGGAGTTAATTTTTGAATATGGTATTAGGTAAGAGTCCAACTGCATTCTTTTGCATGAGGATATCTAGTTTTCCAGGATCATTTGTCTAAAACACTGTCCTGTTCCCACTGGATGGACTTGGTACTCTTGTTGAAAATCATTTGATCACATATGTGAGGGTTTATATCTGGGCTCTCTATTCTACTCCATTGGTCTTTATGTTTGTCTTTATGCCAGAACCACACGTTTGATCACTGTAGCTTTGTAGTAAATTTTGAAATCAGGAAGTGTGAGCTCTCCAATTTTGTTCTTTTTCAGGATTGTTCTGGCTATTCAGGGTCCCCTGAAGTTCCATATGAATTTTAGGATAGATTCTTCTATTTTTGCAAAAAAATTTTTTGAATATGCAGATCGCTTTGGGTGGTATTGATGTCTTAACAACAATAAATCTTTCAATCTATGAAAATATGAATTGTCCTTCCATTTATTTATGTCTTTAATTTCTTTCATCATTGTTTTCTACCTTTCAGTGTGTATGTCTTTTACCTCCTTGGTTAGTTCCTTAGTATTTTATTCTTTTTGATACTATTTTAAATGGAATTGTTTTCTTAACTTCCTTCTCAGGCTGTTGTTAGTGGTAGAAATGCAACTGATTTTTGTGTGTTGACCTTGTAACCCTTTCTGAACTTATTATTTCTAACCGTTTCTTTCTTTTTTCTCAGTGGAATCTTCAGGGTTTTCTATATATAAGATCATATCATCTGTGCACATAGATAATTTTACTTCTTCCATTCCAATCTGGATGGCTTTTATTTCTTTTTCTTGCTTAATTGCTCTAGTATGGACTTCCGGTACAAAGCTGAACAGAAGCAGTGAGAGTAGGCATCCTTACTTTGTTCCTGATCTTAGAGGAAAAGCTTTTTGCCTTTCACCATTGAGTATGGCTGTGGGTTATTCATATATGGCTTTTATTATATTAAGGTAGTTTCTGTCTATTCCTGGTTTGTTGAGTGCTTTTATCATGAAAGGGTGTTGAATTTTTTCAAATGTTTTTTTCTGCATCTATTGAGATGATCACCTGATTAAAAAAATAGATTTTTGTATGCTGAACCATTCTTGCATTCCAGGAATAAATGCCACTTGGTCATGATATGCAGTTCTTTTAATGTGCTGTTAAAATTCAGTTTGCTAAAATGTTGTTGAGGATTTGTGCATAAATGTTTATAAGGGATATTGGTCTACAGTTTCCTTTTCTTGCTATGTCTTTGGCTCTGCTATGAGGGCACTGCTGGCATTACAGAATGAGTTAGGAAGTGTTCCCTTATCCTCAATTTTTTGGAAAACTTTGAGG
Organism: Mesoplodon bidens; assembly: GCF_964165515.1. Taxonomy (NCBI): domain Eukaryota; kingdom Metazoa; phylum Chordata; class Mammalia; order Artiodactyla; family Ziphiidae; genus Mesoplodon; species Mesoplodon bidens. The sequence goes on from NC_138170.1 coordinate 36,457,173, forward strand.
ATGACTTGGATTTTTTTTAACCTTAAATGTTTGGTAGAAGTGAAGCCACAGATCCAGGGCTTTTCTTTGCTGGGAAATTTTTGATGACTGATTCAATGTCTTTATGAATTTATAGGTCTATTCAGGTTTTTTTGTTTCTTCATGATTCAGTCTTCATAAGTTTTGTGTTTCCAGGAATTTGTCCATTTTATCTAAGTTATCTAATTTGTTGGTGTACAGCTATTCATAGTACTTTATTAATTATCCTTTTTATTTCTGTAGAACCGGTAGTAATGTCCTCACATTCATTTCTGATTTTATTTGTGCCTTCTTTTTTTCTTAGTCCATCTTGTTTAAGGTTTGCCAATTCTGTTGATCTTTTCAAAGAACTAATTTTTGGTTTCATTGATTGTCTCTATCTTTTTTTTCCAAGACTTTATTTTCTCAGAGGAGTTCTAGGTTCACAAAAAGTTTAGAGTTAAGTATAGAGATTTCTCACATACCCCCCTGCCGCCACACATGCACAGCCTCTCCCATTACCAACATCATTCACCATAACAGTACATTTGTTACCAAGGATGAACCTACATTGATGCATTATAATCACCCAAAGTCCATAAAGTACCTTAAGGGATTCACTCCTGGTGTTCCACATTCTATCAGTTTGGACAAATGTACAAAGACTATCCATCATTATAATATCATACAGAGTATTTTCACTCCTCTGTGCTCTGCCTATTCATTCCTGTCCCCAACCCTGCTCCTGGCAGTGATCTTATTGTCTTCATATTTTTGCCTTTTTCAGAAATCATATAGTTGGAATCATACAGTATGTAGCCTTTCCTGAGGCTTTTTCACTTAGTAATATGCATTTAAAATTCCTCCATGTCATTTCATGGTTTGATAGCTCATTTCTTTTCAGTGCTAAATAATATTCCATTGTCTGGATGTACCACAGTTTATCCATTCATCTACTGAAGGACATCTTGGATACTTCCAAGTTTTGGCAATTCTGAATAAAACTGCTATAATCATCTACTTGCAGGTTTCTGTGCGAACATTTGTTTTATTGGCGATCATAAGGTAAGAATATGTTTACTTTCATAAGAGATCACCAGTCTTCTGAAGCAGCTATACCATTTCTCATTCCCACCACCAATGAATGAGAGTTCTTACGCTCCACATCCTTGGTAGCTTTTGGTGTTTTCAGTGTTCTGGATTTTGGCCATTCTAATAGGTATGTAGTGGCATCTCATTGTTTTAATTGGCATTTCCCTGATGACATGTGATGTGGAGCATTTTTTAATATGCTCATTTGATATCTGTAAATCTTTGGAGAGGTGTCTGTTAAGGTCACTGGCCCATTTTTAAATTGGGTTGTTTTCTTATTGTTGAGTTTTAAGAGTTCTTTGGTTATTTTGGGTAACAGTCTTTTATCAGATGTGTCTCTTGCAAATATTTTCTACCTATCTGTGGCTTGTCTTCTCATTTTCTCCACATCGTCTTTCACAGAGCAGGAGTTTTAAATTTTAATGAAATCCAGCTTATCCATTATTTCTTTCAGAGATTATGCCTTTGGTGTTGTATCTAAGTCTTCAAAATCCAGTGTGCACTTGACACTTACAACACATCTCAATTTAGACAGGTGTTGAATGGCCACATGTATCCAATGGCTACTACATGAGACAGTTATAGACATATTTTGATTTTTTTATACTTTACTTTGTTAATAAAAATTGTATATATTCAAGGTGTACAATGTGATGTTTTGATATACATACACATTATAAAATGATTACTACAACCAAGCAAATTAACATATCCATCACTTCACACCGTTACATTTTTTTGTGTGTGGTGATAACATTTAAGATCTATTTCTTAGCAAATTTAAGCATACAACACAGTATTATTAACTATTATCATTATGCTGTACATTAGATCATTAGAACTTATTTATCTTACATAAAACTTTGTACGCATTGACCAACATATTCCCTGCCTGCCACACACCCTTGCTAGTAACCACCATTCTGTGCTTCTATGAATTCCACTTTTCTTAGATTCCACATATAACTGAAATCGTGCAGTAGTTTTCTTTCTGAGCTTGATTTATTTCATTAGCATAATGTCCTCCAGGTTCATCCATGTTGTTACAAATGGCAGCATTTCCATTGTAAATATATACTACAATTTCCTTATCTATTCATCCGCTGACAGACACTTAGGTTGTTTCAATATCTTGGCTATTGTAAATAATGCAGCAATGAACATCAGAGTGTGTTTATCTCTTCAAGATAAGAGTTCCCTTATCTCCACATCCTTGCCAACACTTATTTCTTGTTTTCTTTTTTAATAATAGTCTTCCTAGCAGGTGTTAGGTGGCATCTCACTATGGTTTTGATTTGCATTTCCTGGTGATCAGAGATGTTGAGCACCTTTTCATAAACCTGTTGGCCATTTGTATGTCTTCTTTGGAAAAATGTATTCAGGTCCTCTGCCCATTTTTTGATCAGGTTATTTGTTTGTTGTTATTGTTGCTGTTACTGAGTTATATGAGTTCCTCAACTATTTTAGATATTAACCTTTTATCAGATATACAGTTTGGAAATATTTTCTCCCAATCCATAGGTTGCCTTTTCATGTTTTATTTCCTTTCTTATACAGAGGCCTTTTAGTTTGATGTAGTTTCACTCATTTACTCTTAGTTTTGTTGCCTGTGCTTGGTATGGATCTGTTTGAGTTCTTCCTATTTGGAGTCAATCTTCTTGGATGTTTATATCTTTCAACAAACGTGGTAACTTTTCAGCCGTTATTTTTCCAAATAATCTCTTTGCCCCTTTCTCTCTCTCTCTCTTATTTTAGGACTCTCATAATGTGTATAATGGTTCATTGATGGGGTCCCACAAGTCCCTTAGGCTCTGTTCACACTCCTTTTTTCCCTGATACTTAGACTCTATAATTTCAATTGTTCTTTGTTCAAAGTCACTGATTCTTCTGCCTGCTCAAATCTGCCTTTGAATCCCTCCAGTGAAATTTTCATTTCAGTTATTGTGCTACTCATCTCTAGAATTTCCTTTTGCCTTCTTTTTAGGTTTTCTCTTTATTGATATTTCCATTTTGTTTGTACATCATCTTGTTGACTTTCTACACATTTTCCTTTAATTCTCTGAGCATCTTTAAGACAACTGTTTTAAAGTTTTTGTCTAATAGGTGCACCATCTGGTCTTTTTCAGGGACAACAGCTTGTTAATTTTTTTTCCTTTCAGGAGGTCATACTTTCCCATTTCTTTGTATGTTCTGTGATTATATTTTTCAAAACTGGATATTTGTTTATTGTTTGTTTTTTTTAACAGTTAAAGAAGACTTTATTCAAGATTATTGCAGTAGGGGAGAGAGATTAAACTCGACTCTGATGAAACAAAAGCCAGGAGAGATGTTAAGCACTGGCTTGAGCTAGTGCTTAGTGGAGGATGATAGCGGGGAAATTTGTCCATGTGATTAGGCCTTCTGTAAAACTGGATATTTCATAACCAGTAATAATGTGGTAACCCTGGTTATCAGATTCACCTTCTCCCTCATGGTTTCCTTTCCTTTCCTTTTTTTTTTTTTTTTTTTTTGCTGTGTTTGTTTATATGTTTGTTTAATTATTGTAGGCTGTCTCCATGCTGTAGATTAGCCTGAGGCACAAACTTAAGGTCTTCTCAGTGTTTTCTGAGCCTGTGATTTTCTCTGGTTGAATGGTGATTTTCTAATTTCTCCTATACGAACAGTTGCATTCCAATGTCCTCATCTTTAATGTCTGGCTCCGCAAGATAAAAAAAGACCAAAATGAAGGGGGAAAAAAGGCACCAGCCCTTTAAAACCTCTGAAAGTTGCTTCAGCCTGAGTGAGAAGGGCTTGCAACAATGTCTGGCCACCTCTATGTCTGTACTTCTGTGATGAGAAGTAGCAAACAGCTATCAGAACATACATCTCTGATATATGCAAGACAGGGCCCTTATTGCTCACCCTGAATCCTGTAAGCTGCGTGAAAGCTGCTCCAATAATACATACATGGCTGCCTGCCATGGGGATGGAAGGTGGGAGATGGGTAGCCACTGTTAAGCTAAGAGCTGAATTGACCACAATTAACTTCCTGGAAGTCGAAAGGCTTCAACAGACTCCAGAGTACCAAAATAGATCACACAATTCTGTCAGTTTAATTATTGTATAGTTAGAGAGATAGATTTCAGGTGTTTCCTACTCTTCTCTCTTCCTAGAATCCCCTACTTTCTCAATAACTTTTAAGAGTCTAAAGGGGTTCTGAGACAAAAAAGTTTGAGAATCACTGTTGTAGACAATGCAGAAATACAGGTCAGGGAATTGCCATATTTTTAAATGACCAAAGTAACCAACATCAGCTTTGAGTGTATCAAAGCAAAATAAAGATAGGAAGACTAATTGGTGGCTAAAGTTTAAATTCTAGGCCCTAAACTAAAGCACAAATTTTATTTTATTTTATTTTATTTATTTATTTTTTTTTTTTGCAGTACACGGGCCTCTCACTGTTGTGGCCTCTCCTGTTGCGGAGCACAGGCTCTGGACGTGCAGGCTCAGCGGCCACGGCTCACGGGCCCAGCCGCTCCGTGGCATGTGGGATCTTCATGGACCGGGGCACGAACCCGTGTCCCCTTCATCGGCAGGCGGACTCCCAACCACTGCGCCACCAGGGAAGCCCAAGCACAAATTTTAGAAATATTCTCGTTATGTCATTAACAAAGAGTAAAAAGGTTGAAGAGATGGGGAACACTGAGCAATACAGGGGTATTTTCAGAGTATATTTAAACCTATGTTGTTTCCTTATGGGGCCTTGCCTAGTCATTCATGAAATTAAAAACATAATAATAAGAGACCTCTGGGACAACATTAAAAGCACCAACATTCGAATTATAGGGGCCCCAGAAGAAAAAGAGAAAAAGAAAGGGACTGAGAAAATATTTGAAGAGATTATAGTTGAAAACTTCCCTAATAAGGGAAAGGAAAGAGTTAATCAAGTCCAGGAAGCACAGAGAGGCCCACACAGGATAAATCCAAGGAGAAACACACCAAGACACATATTAATCAAACTATCAAAAATTAAATACAAAGAAAAAATATTAAAAGCAGCAAGGGAAAAACAACAAATAACATATAAGGGAAGCTCCATAAGGTCAACAGCTGATATTTCAGCAGAAACTCTGCAAGCCAGAAGCGTGTGGCAGGACATATTTAAAGTGATGAAAGGGAAAAACCTACAACCAAGATGACTCTACCCAGCAAGGACCTCAACAGATTAGACGGAGAAATTAAAACCTTTACAGGCAAGCAAAAGCTAAGAAAATTCGGCACCACCAAACCAGCTTTACAACAAATGCAAAAGGAACTTCTCTAGGCAAGAAACACAAGAGAAGGAAAACACCTACAATAACAAACCCAAAACAATTAAGAAAATGGTAATAGGAACACACATATTGATAACTACCTTAAATGTAAATGGATTAAATGCTCCCACCAACAGACACAGACTGGCTGAAAGGATATAAAAACAAGACCCATATATATGCTGTCTACAAGAGACCCACTTCAGACCTAGGGACACATACAGACTGGAAGTGAGGGGATGGAAAAAGATATTCCATGCAAATGGAAATCAAAAGAAAGCTGGAGTAGCAATTCTCATATCAGACAAAATAGACTTTAAAATAAAGACTATTACAAGAGACAAAGAAGGACACTACATAACGATCAAGGGATTGATCCAAGAAGAAGATAAAACAATTGTAAATATTAATGCACCCAACATAGGAGCACCTCAATACATAAGGCAAATGCTAACAGCCATAAAAGGGGAAATCGACAGTAACACATTCATAGTAGGGGACTTTGTCCTAACACCCCACTTTCACCAATGGACAGATCATCCAAAATGAAAATAAATAAGGAAACACAAGCTTTAAATGACACATTAAACAAGATGGACTTAATTGATATTTATAGGACATTCCACCCAAAAACAACAAAATACACATTTTTCTCAAGTGCTCATGGAACATTCTCCAGGATAGATCATATCTTGGGTCACAAATCTAGCCTTGGTAAATTTAAGAAAATTGAAATTGTAGCAAGTATCTTTTCCGACCACAACGCTATGAGACTAGATATCAATTACAGGAAAAGATCTGTAAAACATACAAACACATGGAGGCTAAACAATACACTACTTAATAACGAAGTGATCACTGAAGAAATCAAAGAGGAAATCAAAAAATACCTAGAAACAATTGACAGTGAAAACATGATGACCCAAAACCTATGGGATGCAGCAAAAGCAGTTCTAAGAAGGAAGTTTATAGCAATACAATCCTACCTCAAGAAACAAGAAACATCTCAAATAAACAACCTAACCTTACACCAAAAGCAATAAGAGAAAGAAGAACAAAAAAACCCCCCAAGTTAGCAGAAGGAAAGAAGTCATAAAGATCAGGTCAGAAATAAATGAAAAAGAAATGAAGGAAACAATAGCAAAGATCAATAAAACTAAAAGCTACTTCTTTGAGAAGATAAAATGGATAAACCATTAGCCAGACTCACCAAGAAAAAAAGGGAGAAGACTCAAATCAATAGAATTAGAAATGAAAAAGAAGTAACAACTGACACTGCAGAAATACAAAGGATCATGAGAGATTAATACAAGCAACTATATGCCAATAAAATGGACAACCTGGAAGAAATGGACAAATTCTTAGAAAAGCACAACCTTCCAAGACTGAACCAGGAAGAAAAAGAAAATATAAACGGACCAATCACAAGCACTGAAATTGAAATGGTGATCAGAAATCTTCGAACAAGCAAAATCCCAGGACCATATGGCTTCACAGGCGAATTCTGTCAAACATTTAGAGAAGAGTTAACACCTATCCTGCTCAAACTTTTGCAAAATATAGCAGAGGGAGGAACATGCCCAAACTCATTCTACGAGGCCACCATCACCTTGATACCAAAACCAGACAAAGATATCACAAAGAAAGAAAACTATGGCCAATATCACTAATGAACATAGATGCAAAAATCCTCAACAAAATACTAGCAAACAGAATCCAACAGCACATTAAAAGGATCATACACCATGATCAAGTGGGGTTTATCTCAGGAATGCAAGGATTCTTTGATATATGCAAATCAATCAATGTGATACACCATATTAACAAATTGAAGGAGAAAAACCATATGCTCACCTCCATAGATGCAGAAAAAGCTTATGACAAAATTCAACACCCATTTATGTTAAAAATCCTCCAGAAAGTAGGCAGAGAGGGAACTTACCTCAACTTAATAAAGGCCACATATGAAAAACCCACAGCCAACATTGTTCTCACTGGTGAAGAACTGAAACCATTTCCTCTAAAATCAGGAGCAAGACAAGGATGCCCACTCTCACCACTATTATTCAACATAGTTTTGGAAGTTTTAGCCACAGCAATCAGAGAAGAAGAAGAAATGAAAGGAATCCAAATCAGAAAAAAAGAAGTAAAGCTGTCACTGTTTGCGGATGCCATGAGACTACACATAGAGAATCCTAAAGATGCTACTAGAAAACTACTAGAGCTAATCAATGAATTTGGTAAAGTAGCAGGATACAAAATTAATGTACAGAAGTCTCTTGCATTCCTATACACTAATGATGAAAAATCCGAAAGAGAAATTAAGGAAATACTTCTATTTACCATTGTAACAAAAAGAATAAAATACCTAGGAATAAACCTACCTAGGGAGACAAAAGACCTGTATGCAGAAAAGTATAAGACACTGATGAAAGAAATTAAAGATGATACAAACAGATGGAGAGATATACTATGTTCTTGGACTGGAAGAATCAACATTGTGAAAATGACTATACTACCCAAAGCAATATACAGATTCAATGCAGTCCCTATCAAACTATCAATGGCATTTTTCACAGAACTAGAACAAAAAAATTCACAATTTGTATGGAAACACAAAAGACCCCGAATAGCCAAAGCAATCTTGAGAACGAAAAATGGAGCTGGAGAAATCAGGCTCCCAGACTTCAGACTATACTACAAAGCTACAGTAATCAAGACAGTATGGTACTGGCACAAAAACAGAAATATAGATCAACGGAACAGGATAGAAAGCCCAGAGATAAACCAAAGAGCATATGGTCACCTTATTTTTGATAAAGGAGGCAAGAATATACAACGGAGAAAAGACACCCTCTTCAATGAGTGGTGCTGGGAAAACTGAACAGCTACATGTAAAAGAAAGAAATTAGAACACTCCCTAACACCATACACAAAAATAAACTCAAAATGGATTAAAGACCTAAATGCAAGGCCAGACACTATCAAACTTAGAGGAAAACACAGGCAGAAGACTCTATGACATAAATCACAGCAAGATCCTTTTTGACCCACTTCCTAGAGAAATGGAAATAAAAACAAAAATAAATGAGACCTAATGAAACTCAGAAGCTTGCACAGCAAAGGAAACCATAAACAAAACAAAAAGACAACCCTCAGAATGGGAGAAAATATTTGCAAATGAAACAACTGACAAAGGATTAATCTCCAAAATTTACATGCAGCTCATGCAGCTCAATATCCAAAAAACAAACAACCCAATCCAAAAAACAAACAACCCAATCCAAAAATGGGCAGAAGACCGAAATAGACATTTCTCCAAAGAAGACATAGATTGCCAACAAACACAGGAAAGAATGCTCAACATCACTAATCATTAGAGAAATGCAAATCAAAACTACAATGAGGTATCACCTCATACCGGTCAGAATGGCCATCATCAAAAAATCTACAAAAATAAATGCTGGAGAGGGTGTGGAGAAAAGGGAACCCTCTTGCACTGTTGGTGGCAATGTAAATTGATACAGCCACTATGGAGAACAGTATGGAGGTTCCTTAAAAAACTACAAATAGAACTACCATACGACCCAGCAATCCCATTACTGGGCATATACCCTGAGAAAACCATAATTCAAAAAGACACATGCACCCCAATGTTCATTGCAGCTCTATTTACAATACCCAGGACATGGAAGCAACCTAAGTATCCATCATCAGATGAATGGATAAAGAAGATGTGGCACATACATACAATGGAATATTACTCAGCCATAAAAAGAAACGAAATTGATTTATTTGTAGTGAGGTGGATGGACCTGGAGTCTGTCATACAGAGTGAAGTAAGTCAGAAAGAGAAAAACAAATACCGTATGCAAACACATATATATGGAATCTAAAAAACAAACAAAAAAATGGTCATGAAAAACATAGGGGTAAGACAGGAACAAAGACGCAGACCTACTATAGAATGGACTTGAGGATACGGGGAAGGGGAAGGGTAAGCTGGGTGAAAGTGAGAGAGTGTCATGGACTTATATATACTACCGAATGTAAAATAGATAGCTAGTGGGAAGCAGCCGCATAACACAGGGAGATCAGCTCCGTGCTTTGTGACCACCTAGAGGAGTGAGATAAGGAGGGTGGGAGGGTCACACAAGAAGGAGGAGATATGGGTATATATGTATAGCTGATTCAATTTGTTATAAAGCAGAAACTAACACACCATTGTAAAGTAATTATACTCAAATAAAGCTGTTTAAAAAAAAGTATAAAGTTAAAAAAACATAATAATAATAATTTTGCTAGAAATACAAAGGAATAGTGTATGATTCCATGCCTTTAAAACGACAAATAAAATATTAAAGTGTCCATTTTACAACAGAGTATTTGGGATATATAAATGCCCCAGTTGGAGTAGCTGCCCTTACTATAATTACTTCTTTAAAACTTACTACTCTAGGTGTAAATCAAAGAGTGGTAATGAGTTAGTGAAATTTCAGGCCCAATGATTATTATACAGGTAGTAACATCAAAAAGAGAACAATTGCTAAATAAAGCAACAGAACAATGTATATTGTGATCAGAGTGCTGGGAGATGTTGGTCTGTGTGTCTCTCCTGCTCTTACACATCTTGCTGGGTTGTCCAAGAATTGAAAAGTCCTGACTGCTCTTTATCAGGTCATTCTTCACAGATAAGCAAGCAGCCTTTAGGCATAAGGTAGTATCTCCCTCTGGGACAAAGAGCAGGCTTGTTTAATGATTGTTATAAAAAGGGTGGAGTCCCCAATCTCACTGTTTTTCAGCTGTGATGCAAACTGCTGTGTAGCATCTATTGGACCCTTCATGTCACCCCCATGAGATCTGGTGGCAAAAGGAATGGACATAAACACAGCAACGCTCATGCTGTAAGTAATAAAGTCCTTTGTCTCAGACTCAGGAACCTAAGTCTTCACCCACCATCCATGAAACATTAACATGCTATTTGATTAACTTGCAGATAGGGTAAAATCCCACACCTAATGAATTTTATTCACCATGTCTATCTGAAAGCTTATTTAATATAACACACATGCAAAACAAATGTGTTAATCCTACCAATACAGATTGAACTCATAAAATAATCACACACCATCATAAGTCAGTTAAATAGGAATAAAAGAATTATGAAACATTTCACTGTCTTTAACTTGGCAAAGTAGTTCTTTAGTGGATTTTCTATTTAAGAATTAGATGAAAGACTGTGAGCCCTAACATTATAATTTTACAGTGACTCCTTTGTAAAATCTTTGTGTTGGTGAATTTATAAAAGAGTACGGAAACTTTTAGAATTACTACAAACAAAAATCCCCAAATATTTCAAATTATTAGGTTAAAACATAGGAACTATGATATCCTTAAAAACACAGCAGCATTAGATGGGTAAGTCAGGAGTATAAGACTTCAGATCAAAGAAAAAAACAGAAAAAGAAATTCAAGAGAGAATGAATTTAAAGATGTAGTATGTTCATATTCTAAATTTAGGTTTTCTACACACACCCAATTGTTTTACCAGAAAGCTCCAAACCACTCTTTTTCATCAATATCCAAACAATTTTCAGGAAGATGTGAGGAAGGTCAATCCCACCTTATTAAAAGAGTTCCTATCTATTTCTACTTCAGTTGTTTTCTTCAGCTGTGCTGAAGAAATTAATTTAATTAATTTATTTAAAATTATTTAAAATAAATAAAATTTATTTTATTTTAAAAAATAAAATTATTTAAAATAAATTATTTAAAATTAATTTAATTAATTTTGCCAGAAAGGATATTCTTGTGGCTTTTTACTGATACTACCTGTATCGTATATAATCTAACAAGAATTAATCCAGAGTACAGAAAAGAAGAGCTGTAGGTAGATGCATTTTTAAAGGGATATTAACTTAAAATCATGCGTATTTTACCCATGCCATTTCTTTTTACAGCACATTTTTTTCTATAAACAAATGAAAATGAGTTCAATTCTCTTGTAAATTTAGTATAACTAAACCATATAGACTGCCATGAGGGAAAAGTTATGTTCACAAGGATATGCAGCATTGGAAAAGGACATGGTGTTGAAGTTAAGAGCATACGTGCACTCTGTAGTCAGTCAGGTCTGAGTTTGAATTCAAACTCTGTCACTTAACGTTTTTCTTTAATGATATACAATTAATACAGCTGTTAGTTCTTTTTCTCTTTCAAGGAAATACATTTTCCTTAACTATCATTTTTCTTTTTGATGTTTTATATGGCCCAACTTGCCTATCTTTTCTTTTGTGGTATCTTTTGCTCCTTTTTTTATCTTTTGCTCCTATTTTCCCTTCAGAGATCTGGTAAAGTTTTTCTTCTTTTAAAAATAATTTCACTTTTTAATTTAATGTTTTAACACTTTCCTCTGCATGGAATACAATTTGGTGAATAGTTTGAATTAAGGTTCTGAATTATTATCCTAACATCATTTCCTGAATAGTATTTCACTGTTCTGTGATACTTCCCTTATTTTATACTAAAATTATAATATATGTGTATATGTGTGTCTGAATGAGATCATGTTCATTTCTGGGCTAGACATTCTGCTTCAGTGATCTACCTACTCTTTTTACCACTACATTGTTTACTTTATAATGTGCTTTAATTAACTATCACCTCTTTTTTGAATGTTTTAAAAAACTACGCTTAAACATTTACTTTTTTCTAAATAAATTCTGAATCATTTTTATATAATCTCAAGAAATATCTTGTTTGCATTTTGATCATGGTTACATAAAATCTATTAAATATCTAGGGACGATGGATACCTTTGAATATTTAATACCACCATTTAAGTAAAAGATACAGGTGAAATGCCAAGAAGGTCCCAGATAGTGTGCTATTTTTTAGTCAGTACATCTTCTCATCTTCTTTCCTTTTCTTTTTTTTATAACACTTACTAGAATAAGTAACAAATAAAACAGAGAAAACTAAAATCCACAAAAAACGGTATGTATGTTATTTAACATTCAAAGCAAATCTATTTTCTTATAACTCTAAATATTATGCATTGTATTTTAACTTGTGTTAGATATGTTACCAATTTATTAATTACTAAAATTAAGTGGTAGATAATCACTTTTATGAAATGATTTAATTACAAGATTCCTCTTCTCCTGGTACCTATTTAAAATATAATCTAAATTGCAAAAATTCATTTTAAAAAGTTCCCAAACAAAATCTGTATTTAAAGCAAAGTACAATTATAGCAAAAAGGGTCTTATAAAAGAAACACTTTTTTATACTAATATCAATGAGAATTTTAAAAATATACATACAGAGCATATAAAACATAAAAGAGAAATGCTGATTTGGAATGCTAAGCATGAGGAAAGTATATTTTTAGATATTTCTAAGAGACACACTTAATTTATATAGTAATAACTCAATAGTGGGCTCCCCTGGTGGCGCAGTGGTTGAGAGTCCGCCTGCCGATGCAGGGAACACGGGTTCGTGCCCCGGTCCGGGAAGATCCCACATGCCGCGGAGAGGCTGGGCCCGTGAGCCATGGCCGCTGGGCCTGCGCGTCCAGAGCCTGTGCTCCGCAACGGGAGAGGCCACAACAGTGAAAGGCCCGTGTACTGCAAAAAAAAAAAAAACAAAAAAAAACATACAGAGCATATAAAACATAAAAGAGAAATGCTGATTTGGAATGTTAAGCATGAGGAAAGTATATTTTTAGATATTTCTAAGAGACACACTTAATTTATATAGTAATAACTCAATAGAACATAAATTACATATTAATATAATATCAAAGGACAATACTTATACTGCTTTATCCAGGCTTTCTGCTAATTTTGGCCTTCATTTGACAAGGGTAAATCATATCAATTATGGATGTAATTTTTGATTAAGTTAGCAATATAATAGAGATTTTATGATATTGGGATGCTGACTTTGGCTTTCTTTCTCAACATAAAATTTTTTTAATTTTTTGAAAGGGAAGATTTATTGAAGTATAATTTACATACCACAAAATTCACCCCTTTGAAGTGTACAGTTTGATGAATTTTACAAATCTGTACAGTCATAGAACCAATGTAATTTTTAAAAATTACCTTGCTCGGGCTTCCCTGGTGGCGCAGTGGTTGAGAGTCCGCCTGCCGATGCAGGGGACACGGGTTCATGCCCCGGTCCGGGAGGATCCCACATGCCGCGGAGCGGCTGGGCCCGTCGGCCATGGCCGCTGGGCCTGCGCGTCCGGAGCCTGTGCTCCGCAACGGGAGAGGCCACAACAGTGAGAAGCCCACGTACCGCAAAAAAACAAACAACCAAAAAAAAAAAAAAAAAATTACCTTGCTCAGTTCTCTAATTTGAGCCAGTAATTAGCAGCTTATTCCCATCCTTTCCATGACCCCATTTCAGCCCTTTTGCTCACTGAATATATAGATTATGAAAGCAAATAAAGATGGTTTGTTGAATGCATTTCCCAACATTGATAATTTGGGGAAATTATACATTTCAAGATAAAGCCTAAATTGTTATAGTACAAGTTAATTCAGTATAACATTTGGTTGTATTTTTACAGCCCACATTAATATATTTTTGCAGGAAAAATTAGAAAAATAAAAGAACTAATGAATAAGATTCACAGAATTCCTGTATTTTCCTAAGAATCCTTATACATTTTGCTGGATTCATGATCAAAATTCATACCAACAAAACAGAAAGAATAAAATGTCTGAAGATTTCCAGAGACATTTACAATTACAATCTTTAAGTAATAGTTTCTTCAAGTGATTTGAGTATGAGCTTTTTACTGTTTTATTCTTCGATATACTGACTAAGGGCTTAAACTTTTTCCATTATCATTTGGCTCTATAATTTCAGAAATAATGATTTACCTAATAGTTGTATATTTAATGGAGAGATTTAAAAATGCTTCAGTTATACTCTTCAATCTGAACAGGCAACTGCCTTGATTTAAAAGGTTTGACACTTTCAAGGAATTGTCATATTGCCCAAATCAGGTTATTATTAGGAGTTTTGTTGTTATAAAAAGAGGATAAAAACGTGCAACAAAAAGCTATCCCATATTTTTTAGTCCTGTAATTATCATGAGCAATTTGATTTATTTGCCATGGAATTCATTTGCCTAGGAAAATCATACACAATGTTCAGGCTACAAATTAAATACTGGGTGGTTACTTTTACTATATGACAAGTAAAACTTGTAAAGAAAAGTAGAAGCATAAAAGCATGTCAAGCTTCATTTACACTGCAGTCTTTTTAATGAAACACATTTACCCTCCTTGGGTAAAAAGTAAAAGTAGCTCATAGCCGCAAAATTTTGTATTAATGCTTAGTGTGGCATACTACTTAATTGAAACATTCTTAATTAAACATGCCCCACCAAAAAACCTCACCAAATTGCACTTGCCACCAAATGACTAACAAGTACACAACAGTTGGAAACTGTCAAAATATTTTACAGCTCAATTGTAATTACCAACCAAGTCTAAGCATGCCCCAAGTGGGCGTTAACTACATCTTGGGGGATTCAAAACATTAAGCAGCAGTTATTTTTTTTTGGGTGGTTTCTAATTTAAACATTTAAAACTCCTGAATAACTCCAAAGGCTTTTGTTGTGTTTAGTGAAAAATCTGCAAAACATCAATATAAGATATAGTAAGTAATCACTTGTATAGATTCACTAGTGAGAAGGGCCTTTTAAAAGATCATCTGGCTAATCTCTTACCATTATAATTGAATACATTGACTATTTGGTTATCTGTCTTTGAAAATGTAATAAGTGATCTTAAGACATAAATATTTTCTGCCATACTTATCACAATAGATGTAGCCAAAAATAAATGGGAAGGTGTGATTATGGAGAAATGTCAATATGGAAGTACAGCTGGTGAGTTTCCAGAGGGGAGAATGCACACATCGTTTGCCATTTGAAGTAGGACAGCATCCAGCCACTCTTCCCTCCTCACCAGAAAGTGTACCAAAGAGTGGAATACAGCTTGAGGCTCTGTGATCTTCCAAATTTGGTATCTCTTACCAATAGAAAAGAACTTGGTTAATTACCAGTAACCATAAGCAGAGGTGGAATACTACTTCCAGATATCATATCCATCCACTATTCTTACTATCAGTTGGGGCAGAAATAGAAAGCAGAATTTACCACAGAATATAGAAGCTTTGTTTTTCTGAGTCCCCTAACTCTTTATTTTTCCTGAGAGGTATCAGTCAGAGAAAAATGTTCAAAAAGCAGATGAATAATACACTCAGAGCATTCCATTGTTTCAAATTTAAAATGCAATTATATTATTTAATTTTAAATACACTTTAAAATGTAACTATGGTTACACAGGAAGCTTCAATTATACTTTTTTATCTTAAGCTGAAAGATGGGCACACAGGTATTCATTGTAAATAATCCTTTTATCTTTTTATATAACTGAAAAATTCCACTGAAAATCACAAGAAAAAAATCACAGAGTAGTAATCACACATGCCATCAACTGTTTAAGTTAGTTATTTAATAAGTGGATTCCAATTAGATTATAATCTGAGTTAATAAGAAAAAGATTTAAAAGAATTAAATGAATTTGAGGTTCTAAATACTTCTCAGAAGACTTATAATCACCAAACCATTATGATCACAGCTATATGGAATGTTCAAAACAGAACTGGAAATACTGATTACTGCCATGTAGTCAGAGTAGTTGAATGAGTTAGCTGTTAACAGTGGAAAATATTTTGGTTTTTTAAAACAATTTACTATACTGAATACTTGGACACAAAGTTTGTGGGAGAGATAAATGTACATTCCAGTAATATTATATTGGCTAGTGGTCTCCAACTTTCATCGCACACCAGTATCAGAATAAAAAAGTAGAACATCCTCATAGATATACATGTATTTATGTATTACACACATGCACTACTGTATATTATAAAACATATACGATAAGCAGAAATTTTAAATGAGGAGATAAAGATGAAATTAGCAATTAAAGTATTTTATTTAACTTATTAGTGGTATAAAAGCTGATTTTTCTCTCCTAACAAAAAGAACAATGTGATAGAAAAGGCTTAATTATTTTTGAAAATCTTGGTTTGATAATTTGAAGGTCTAGTACTAAAATGTATATGTTGATACCTGGGCTTGAATGGCTATCATAGCTGGAAAAAATATATCACAGAGATACATAAATCTAAATGTAAAAAGTACATCATTGGCTATGCTTACTGAATCAGGATACTCATTTTTCAATTCCACGTACCAACCATGCAAAAAATTTTTGTCGATACTCACCTAGTTCCTATTCCCTGATGTCAATTAGTTGCAGTTAAAACCCCACTAAAAATTTTTATCTGGACTTTAAAGCAGGTTAGAAAATTCTGTTTTCAGGTTCTTAAAGTGTATTGATAAGAGAGTTTAAATAGATGAGACACAGGTATTGGTTTTAGCATCAAAATAATATGAAAATACTTCTGTAGCAGACTCTACCAGCTGGCTAACCAGTACCCATTCTCATGTGGGCTTCCTCTAAGGAATCAGGAAAAGCCTGGTACTCACTTTTCCTAACTTACCTTGTAGCAAAGGATAGTCATGTGACAGTCTGGCCAATGTGAGTGGAAGTTTACAGAAACGTGAAAATCCAGTGAATATAAATGGAAGCTTATGCTTTCTTGACAAAAAGGATAGATGTGAAGATTCCTCTTATATTTGTACTCCCCCTTCCACAAGATTCTTTCCATCTTCTACCAGGCACATGACCCGCTAATATGTAGATACGTAGATTAAGTGAAGGTACCCATGTTAAGCTACACATTAAATATTAGTAAAGCTTAATTTCTTTCTTAATTTTAGATTAAAACATGCAGATATATTGAATATATTTTTCCCACACTCAGTGGATCGTCCTGAGCACTCCTCGAGGGTCACTTTGGAAGCCACCACTTTGAATAATACAAAGGGCTAGATATGTTCAATAAAAATACTCGCGACAATCCTGTGACTTGTTATCTTGTTATTATCCATATTTTAGAGAAAAGCTTCAGACAGACTAAGGGACCTGACCACATCCCCCCCAACCAAAAAAAACAGTGCACGGATAGTTTGACTATAAATGATTTTTATCGTCATAAATTTCAAGACTGGAGAAGTTTTTAAGGAATTAAAGTGTTTTTATTCTATTTGTCAAGCTGTATCAAACACAAATATTATGCAATTAAACTATACCAAAAATATGTCAATTGTTTAGAGAAGAAACAAGAGTTAAATAGCCACATTTTTATATGAAAACTTCAATGAGTTAACAATGCTGCATGTTTATATGCTGTGCTTCATTGTAATGAATTTGATACACAGCAAACTCAGAAAGACCTATTTTAATTCCTATTGTAATACTTTTTTAAAAAATCAATAAAACTGTCCTCTGACACAGATTCTAATAGGATAGTAAGTCATCAACAAACCTTTCTAACACTCAACACATTCTTTCTATTAAAGGATGCAAAGGTAAGAAATGGCCCTTGGCACTGAAGAATTCATAACTGAGGAGAAAGGCATAAACAATCATGACATGATGTGATGAGACTGATAAAATAGGTTCCTACACAGTGCTATGAGATAAAGTAGAAAGTGATATCAACACATGCCTTACAAGTGGCATTTGAGCTAGACTTCTGAAGGATAAGCTGGTCCTCCCCAAAGCCCTGAATAAATACAGAAAATCTGAAACCTCTCATGTTTACCCAAATGGGTATTTGGTTTAATCTGGATTATTTCCAAGGCAAAACCAGAAATAAAGACAGGTCCGAAGCTCCTAAAAGTCTCAGGCCTGGGACTGAAGTCAGAGGCCAAGGATAGATACAGAGATGGCAGAGAGCAGCAGTTCTTGAAGTTCCACGTTTCAGGATTCCTTTATGCTTTTAAAAATTATTCATGACTCCCCAAGAACTTTTGTCTATGTGGGCATATCTACTGATATTTACTATATTAGAAATTAAAACAGGAAATTAAAAATATTTTAAAATTCTTTTTAAAGCAACAATAAACCTTACATGTTAATATATATCTATGAAAACTATATTTTCCAAAGAAAAATACTGAGAATATTGACATTGTTTTACATTTCTCCAAATCTCTTTAATTAATAGAAGATGGCTAGATTCTCATATCTGCTCCTGATTTCAATCTGTTGTGATGTGTTGTTTTGATTGAAGTGAATGAAGACAATCCAGCACACAGATATATGGTGGAAAAGGGAATTTTAAAAGCTTTTTCAGACGGTTGTGGGTATTCTTTGATACTACAACAAACCCACAAATGGTGGTTTCTTAAAGGTTAGTTACAAAGTAGAATTTGAAACCATATCAAAGAACTTCTCAAACTCTGTTATATTAAAATCCACTGGTCTATCTTGCACATGAAATTATCTATACGTAATTTTGAAACATCATCCATTGGTCATTTGGCAAACACTGATTCCCTGAATTATGTAGATATTTCACATGTTGACACATTTCATCATATAATATTTAAAATAATATTTCTTAATATCATCACCAATCTGTTTAGAAGTCTTCTAAATCCTGGGAAGATCTCAAGTTTAAAGGGGCAGATACGAATTTTCCCGAATTCTAATTTTTGCTTGAAAGTTCTAATCTTATCATTGGCAACAAATACTGTCAGTTGTTTCCCTTGAAGTGACAGGATCATTTTGCTCCTTTTCGAGTAAATATCTACCAAATAACACATGGTTTGTCAGTCATTCTTTCAAGTAAAGTAGTGTTCCCTGATACAGGCACCTAACGAAGTTTACAACTCAAACAATAGTGCATGTGCTTTCCTTTGAGAAGATAGCACTTCGATGTGCAGCTGTGCGTACTGCCCATACGATGTGTATCCTGTCCATTTTGTCACACAAGATATTAGAAGAATGTGTACTTTAAGGATCAAGATTTAATAAAGTTAATGCTTTTTTACTGCTTTATAAAGACATTCTTAGGTGAAACTGGCTCTTTTTTTTTTTTTTTTCAACTGAGAGTGCATGACCATGAAGAATACAACAACCACCACTAACAGTCTGCAGCCACTGTGTTGATTCATATGCTAGTGCCAGGGGGTTTTACCCACCATTGCTTCTTCCCAAACTGTGCAAATGTCAAACAGTGAAGAAAGCAAATGATGTCTTAGTATTGTTATGAAAAAGTCCTTTACTTCACAAACCCATCAAACTATCTCATGTTCCTCCACAGATCACAGTTTGAGAACAGCTAGCAAAGAGAACCAGCATCAAGACAGATATTTTTCATATATTCCACAATGCTAAGGGTACTAAACCTTGGGCTGGGAACTGGGTTCACCTTGGCGATGAAATACTCCCTGCCCTCTAGTAGAGATGGACCCAGGACTGAAACTAATATAAATTAAGAATGCAAATTACTCATAATACATATTTTTTACATATTCAAATTAGAAATCAGGATAGTTGTAGTTTTACACTGTTATATAATAAATACTACCAGAAATCAATGGCAATTTGATGACTACTGATTACTTACAAGTGACATTTGAGCTGGACTTTGGAAGGATAAGCTTGGTCCTCCCCAAAGCCCTGCATAAACAAAGTTTTTTTTCACCTTTTTTTCTGTAAATCTGCAAGACTTTAATTTAGGTATTAAAGTTCAATCTTAAAAACTTGCAAGAACTTAGATGACGATAGAGTATAGCAAGTAGATGATGTGTACCTGATAAATAGATATTGAATAGTACTGAAAAATCACTACTGGCTCCTTTCCTACTTTATTGTTTGCAAATGAGCAAGCAAACAGGCTTGGGAGTACTATGGAAGCTGTGTGATTGGCCTACAGTGGGGAAGAAGTTCCCGTTGATATCCAGCAATCTTCCTTCCTTCAGTAACATTATGGAGAGAATGAACACTCCCCTTAATTGTTAATTATTCCATTAGTGCATAATTTGTTGCCAGCTTCCTCAGCAACAAATAAAATAACTGCTGTGCCCAGACAAGGAGGAAAACAGAACAAAACAAAACACAAGATTTAATGGGACCCTCTAAAGACTAAGTATTTGTAAAAGTTAATTTAACATCATATAACTCATGAGGTAAAGATAGTGTCTTTGTCCTATAACCCCTTTAATGTATAAAATCTCTACTAGTGGTTTAAAACCGTTTACAGCTTTGAGATCACCAAGTACATTATTAAGGAATCTAGGTGTCATGTAAAATAAAACAATATTTGAAAATCTTACCTTTTTACTTTTTTTACTACTTCTTGAAAAAAGTACAATTACGTATGTTTCATGGATGATACAGTTTTAAGTAAGTTTTAAAAAAATGCTTTTGTTGAAAGTCTTCCTAAATTTCAAGAGATTGTTACCTCTCTTCCCTAATACATATAAATGCTAGATACCTCAGTTCAAGAATAACCTAGAAACAAAGACATTCTATCAATGACAAAAATCATGAACTTTTCTTCTTTTTCTAATCTCACTAAGCCTACACACTTCCACCCCAAGGGCTTGAAAGTTGCTAAGGAAGGAAGGAAATGTTAAAAAAAAAAAAAAAAACTCTAAGAAAATAGCCTAATGCTTTTTTTGTCAGATTCTAGGACAAATGCATTAATAACAACAACAATAACAATAATGTAGTAATAGCAGCTAGCACTTACAGAATTTACTATGTGCCAGGCAAATTGTGAGTACTTTACATATATCAATGCATTTAATCCTCATAACAGCTCTGTAAGATAAGCACAATCATTCCTGTTTTACAGGTGAGCACACTGAGGGATAGAGAGATTAAATAACTTGCTCTTCTTATGAAAAGGCATCGTTTCTGGCCTTCACAGTATAATTTCAGGCAGAATATACAACTTACTTTGTGGTCTGATCTCAGGGTATTAAGGATCTTATGGAGGGCTCAGTACCCCCAAAAAATCATTCTTTCTGTTGCTGACTCAGAATTGAAATATTACCTAGAAAGAACACTGTGCTAGAGCCAGGGACCTGAACTCTGGTTCTGGCCCTGCAGTTTAAAAAGCTGTGTGATGTTAGCCTTAATAGCATTCATTCTGCTTTTTGGTTTTATCATTTGTTTGTAAGACAAACAAACAAAAGAGAAATGAATTAAGATTTATTTGTTCAATTAAAATGCACTAAGCATCTATTAAGTACTAGGCAATATGCATTACTGAGAGCCTATAAAGTCTGTTTTCCCAGTTAATATCTCACAAGAGGATCCTGCAGCTATTTTAGCTTGCACCTTAAAATCTGGCATGCTTTCTAAGGATGAAAGAGATGAAACCAAGCCAAAGAAGTTTAATGACTTGTCCAATAAGGAAATTTAAAGTAAAACCGGGCATAATCCTTCAGCTATTCTAATTTTACCAAAGTTGCCACAAGCAATAATGGAGTGCATTTTTTTCATTCAACAAAAATTTACTTTGTTGTTGAACATCCATTACATGTTGAACATCCATTACATGTTAGGATTGGAAATATAATGGGAGGCAAAAAGTCCCTTTCTTACAGAGTTTATAACACTTGCCATAAAGGAAGAACTTAATAAGTGGTTAAGGAGTTTATTTTAAAATATGACCTGATGGCTTAAGTCATGAAAATATCTTTAGAACAGATTTTTCTTCCTAGTCAGATTTACAAAGAAGCTTTATCCAACTTTCTAAAGAGAGATGATTCTTTAAGCATTTCTTTAAGCTCTCAAAACATTTTTGAGAGATGGTTCTTTAAAATTAAACTCAACTGGAATTGAAATTTAAGTATATTAATTAGTTTTACTGTAATATGGTACCAACTGTGTAAACTGAGTTACATGTACAAAATAATACATTACTTTGTACAAGTTTAAGGTATTAAATCCATTTTTTTCAAGCATCTAGTTTCATTCCACTTCTAATCAATGATCTTCTAAATTAGTATTTTTCAAATATGTCAGTCATCAGAATCACATGGAATACGGGGAGAGTCTGCTGGCACTTAGTTCAAATACGGATTCCGTGGTCCTACCCTCAAAAATTCTGATTCAGTAGGTAAGGGGTGAGACCCAGGTGATTTTGATGCAGCTGGGCAATGGGATCACAGTTTATTAGCAAACTCTGACCTGGCTTGGGTTCCATAAAGATTCTGCCCACAAGAATTTAGTGAGTATTTCCTCTGATCTGGGCCCATAGTATTGGGTTCAACTCTTTTGAGTTAAATATTGAATTCAGCACACATATGCATGCATTCAACAAAAAAGTATTAAGACATTACTATGTGCCAGGCATTGTTCTAGGCACTTGGGATATATCTGTGATATATCAGGTGAATAAAATGAATGAATTCCTGCCCATGCAGAATATACATTTTTTTCAAGTATATATGGAATATTTACCAAGACAATCATATTCTGGGACATAAAACAAGTTTCGATAAATTTAAAAGATTTAAATCATATGAAGTTTGTTCTCCAACTACCACAGAATTGTTAAAAAAAGAAAAATGTTTAGAAAAATCCCAAGTATTTGGAACTAAAAAACATTTCCTAAATAGCCCATGGTTAAAAAAAAAAAAAAAGAAAGATATAAAAGAAAAGAAATTAGAAGGTATTTTGAGGACTTCCCTGGTGGTGGTGCAGTGGTTAAGAATCTGCCTGCCAGTGCAGGGGACATGGGCTCGATCCTTGGTCTGGGAAGATCCCACATGCAGCAAAGCAACTAAGCCCATGCACAACTACTGAGCTTGCGTGCCACAACTACTGTGCCCGCGTGCCCTGGAGCCTGTGCTCTGCAACAAGAGAAGCCACTGCAACAAGAAGCCCACACACCACAACGAGGAGTAGCCCCCACTAGCCCGCATGCAGCAACGAAGACCCAATGCAGCCAAAAATAAAAATTAAAAAAAAGAAGATAAAAAAAAAAGTATTTTGAACTGAATGAAAATGAAAGTACAACATGTCAAAATTTGCAGGATGAAGCTAAAACAACTCTTACAGGGAAATATATAGCATTCAACATCTATATGAGAAAAGAATGAAGGTCTCAAAATCAATTACCTAAGCTTCCACCTTAAGAAACTAATAAAGAAAATAATAAAGATCAGAGTAGAAATCAATGAAATAGAAAATAGAAAAAAACAATAAAGAAAATCAATGAAATGAACAGCTGGGTCTTTGTGAAGATCAATAAAACTGATTAATCTTTAGCCAGATTGATAAGGAAAAAAAGGAGAAGATAAAAAATATCAGTGTCATGGGGGCTTCCCTAGTGGCTCTGTGGTTAAGAATCTGCCTGCCAATGCAGGGGACACAGGTCCGAGACCTGGTCCGGGAAGATCCCACATGCCACGGAGCAACTAAGCCCATGCACCACAACTACTGAGCCTGCGCTCTAGAGCCCATGAGCCACAGCTACTGAGTCCACGTGCCGCAACTACTACTGAAACCCACATGCCTAGAGCCCGTTCTCCGCAACAAGAGAAGCCACCGCAATAAGAAGCCCACACACCGCAACAAAGAGTAGCCCCTGCTCGCCGCAACTAGAGAAAGCCCGTGAGCAGCAACGAAGACCCAACACAGCCAAAAAAAAAAAAAAAAAAATCAATATCAGAAATGAGAGAGATAAGAAAATTAAAGATTCTATAGACATTAACAAGATAAAAGAAAGGTATGAGCAAATATTAACAGGCTAAATAAAAGAATATTATAAACTTTTTGCCAATAAATTTTAAAACCAAGATGAAATGAACAAATTCTTTGAAAGATAATAAACTATCAAAGCTCTCTCAAGAAGAAATAGATTACTTGAATAGCTCTGTATCTATTGAAGAAATTTAACTTATAGTTAAAAGTTTTAACTCAAAGAAAACCCCAGACCTACATGACTTGGCTAATTCTCCCAAACATTTAAGAATGAAACAATCTCAATTCTACACAAACTCTCACAGAAAATTTAAAAGGTGGTAATACTTCTCAAATTATTCTAGGAGCCCAGAAGTACCCTGATTTCAAAATCACAAGAAGACATTACAAGAAAAGAAACTCCAGACCAATATTCCTCATGAAAAATAGACGTAAAAATTCTTAACAAAATTATTGCAAAACAAATCCAACTAAAAGGATAATTCATCTTGATCAGGTAGGGTTTCTCCTAGAAATGCGTGGTTTGTTTAACAAGTGTAAGGAAAATTCTAACACTTCAGAATAAACAAAAGGTCTTACTGATGTCCTTTCAATGCAAGGCTAAAGCCTCCAAGGATTACCTGAACCTATAGGCATATATGCCTTTGTCTTTAACCAAGTTATTTTATAGTAAACAACAAGGTTTCTCAACCTTGGAACTTCTGACATTTGGTGTTGGATAATCTTTTGTTGTGGGGGGCATTATAGGATATTTAGGAGTATCCCTGGCCTTATGCACTAGATGCCAGTAACACCACCCCTCCCAGTGTGATAATTAAAAACCATCTACTGACACTGCCAAATGTGTCCAAGGGGACAAAATCAACCCCAGCTGAGAACTACTGCTTTAGAGACTAAAGTTAACTTGTAGAAAATCAATAGCAATGCAAATAATTCTTATCTATATACTTACAAATAAATTCAATCTGGTGAAGTGACAACCCCTCCAACCAAAGAGTCAGTTTTGCACCCATCTATAAATTCATTTCAGTATTCCTGACCTATAAATGTGTCAGTTCCTAGCACTCTCATTTGACCAGACTGTAACATCTTTCTTGCCCCTCGTTTAAAAATGAGTTTAAAAAGATTTTGACACATGATCATATTATATTTGTATGAGTCATGATTTTACCTTTTATGAAAATTTAAAACCACTTTATCAAGGTGTAACTGACATACATAAAGCTCTACATATTTAATGTATACAACTTGATGAGTTAAAAATTATTTTGGGGGACTTCTCTGGTGGTCCAGTGGTTGAGAATCTGCCTTTCAATGCAGGGGACACGGGTTTGATCCCTGGTTGGGGAACTAAGATCCCACAGTCACAGGGCAACTAAGCCCACACACTGCAACTACTGAGCCCGTGCCACAACTAGAGAGAAGCCTGCACGCTGCAACAAAGAGCCCACATGCTGCAGCAAAGATCCCGTGTGCTGCAACTAAGAACTGATGCAGCCAAATAAATTTAAAAAATGTTTTTTAACACAACTGAAAATCAATGAATGTAATTCATGGTATTAAAGATTAAAAAAGAAAAAGTGCAAATGATCATCTCTGTAGATGCAGAGAAAGCACTGGATTCAACATCTATTCTTCAAAAAAAATTCTTAGCAAATTAGGAATAGAAAGGAAGTTCCTCTGATAAATAACATCTATAGAAAATCTAATATTATATTTAATGGTGAAAAACCAACTTTACCCCACTAAAACAGGAACAAGACAAGGAATTCCATTCCTGCTACTTCTATTAAACATTGTACTGGAGATTCTAGTCAGTGTAATAGGGCAAGAAAAATAAAAATCACTCTTATTGGAAAAGAAGAAGTATAATGAGCTTTAGTTGTAAATCATTTATGTATAAAATCCTATGGAAACTACAAAAATGCTACTATAACTAATAAATAAGTTTAGTAAGAGTGCAGGAGAAACTATCAAGATAAAAAATCAATTGCATGCCCATATACTTTACCAGTAAGTAATTTGAAATTTTTAAAATTACAGACTTCGTCTTCCAGGAAGATACAGTAGATGTACTTTTCCCTATTCCTCACTCTAAGCACAAACTAAAAACTCTGGACATTATGTCAAACAAACAGGGACTCTAAAAAATGGAGAGAAGGGAGACTATTTGGGGACTTCAGGACCCAAGGAACAGCATGAGTTTCTGGGCTTTCTTTTTGCTTTATATATCCCAGATTTCAGGTAATGAAGCTGGCAAATCAGAATGGCCTTTGACACAGATAAAAGCCCCAACAAAAGTCTGCTCTCTCTAGCCAAAGAACCAAGAAAAGGGAAGCCTAGCAAGACAGAAAACATTCAGACAATAACCACAAACTCCAGCCAAACACTGCAGAAAAAAACTGTGGTCCTACTCTCACCCACACAAAGGCAGAGTAGGGGGTCTAGACTTATCACCCTTGCCAACTGGTAATAAGAACTTACTACACTGTCAGTGGAGGCCACCTGGAGAGCCTGGACTTCAACCCTTACCTAGCAACAGTGAGGCACTCCTTCTTCTCCCTGCTGGGATGATGTCAGAGGAGGCCTAGTGAAGAGTCAGTACTTTTACTACCACCCAGTGGTAACGAGGCCAACCTGCCCCTACAGTGTCAGTGGAGGCAATGTAGGGAGCAATACTGAGGTATTCCCACCTCTCTTACCTAAGGAGTTAACAGTGTTGGCCTAGTAGGAAGCAGGAACTCCAACACCTACCCAGCAGTAATGCAGAGCACCCACCCACTCCTGGGGTGTCAACTGATGCCAAGAGAGGAACCTAGACTTCTAAGCCTACCTGGCAGTAATGAGGTAACATCTCCTATTTCCCTGATGGAGTTGTGTCACCCTCACAAAAAAAAAAAAAAAAAAAAAACCCAGTGAAAACAGAAGGTTTAAATAACACCCAGAGTCTCAGAACATAGTACGAAAATGTCCAGGTTTCAATAGAAAATCACTCATCAATAGAAAATCTTAACAGGTACTAGGAAAATCTTGAAGTGAAAAGAAAAAGACAATCAACAGACATCAAACCAAAATGACATATATAAGAATTACCTAACAAAGATTTTAAAGTAGTCATCATAAAAATGTTTAGATGAACATTTACAAATATGTTTGAAACAAATGAAAAAAGAAGTTTTCAGGAAAGAAACAGAAGATATAAAAAAGAAACAAATGGAAATTTAAAAGCTAAAAATTACAGTAGCCAAAACAAAAATACCAGTGGATAGGTCAACAACAGAATGGAGGAAACAGCGGAAAGCATCAGTGAACTTGAAGATAAAACAATACAAATTACCCAATGAGCAATAGAGAGAAAAATACACTGGGGAAAAAAAAAACAACTGAACAAATTCTAAGGAACCCATTAGTTTATAAGAAAAGATCCAACATTTGTGATTTTGGAATCACAGGAGAGGAGAAAGAAGGCAAAGCTGAAAAGTGTTGGAAGAAATGATAGCTGAAAACTCCCCAAATTTGGCAAAAGACATAAACCTATATATTCAAGAAGTTAAGTGAATACCAAACAGGATAAACCCAAAGAAATCCATGCCAAAACATCATAGTTAAATTTCTGAAAACTAAAGACAAAAATTCTT
Source organism: Mesoplodon bidens (assembly GCF_964165515.1). Lineage (NCBI taxonomy): Eukaryota > Metazoa > Chordata > Mammalia > Artiodactyla > Ziphiidae > Mesoplodon > Mesoplodon bidens. Next base: position 36,484,860 of record NC_138170.1, read on the forward strand.
GAAAGCAGCCAGAGAGAAACAGTGCATTATCTATAAGGAGAAAACTATTCAAATGGCAGTAGATTTCTTATCAGAAACCGTGCTGGCCAGAAGGAAGTGGCACAACCCTTTTCAAGGGCTAAAAGAAAAGAATGGTCAAGCAAGAATCCTATACCAAGCAAAAATATCATTTAGGAATGAAGGGGCAATAAGACATCCTCAGGTGAAAGAAAACTAAGAGAATTTGCTGCCAGCAGAATTAACCTAAAAGTGGCTAAAGGAAGTTTTCTCAACTGAAAGGAAATGATAAAAGAATCTTGGAACATCAGAAACAAAGAACACAGTAAGCAAAAATATGGATGTATACAATAGGCTTTACTTCTCTCAAGTTTTCTAAATTATGTCTGAGGTTGAGGCAAAAATTATAACACTAATGTGATTCTAAATGTATATAGAGGAAATATTTAACACAATTATATTACAAATGACAAAAGGTAAAGAGGAATAATGGAGTTAAGATTTCTATACTTCAGCCAGTAAAATGACACCACCAGTAGACTGTGATAAGTTATGTATATAATGTGAAACCTAGAGCAACCACTAAAAAGGCTATACATATATGAAAATCCCACAGCTAATGTCAATATGCAACGGTGAAAAACTGAAAGTTTTTCCTCTAATGTCAGGAACAAGACAAGGATACCCACTCTCACCATGTCTTTTCAACATAGAACTAGAAGTCCCAGCCACTGCAATTAGGCAAGAAAAAGAAATAAAAGCCTAATCAAAAAGGTAGAAATAAACTTGATCATGCTAGCATGCTGATCTCAGACTTCTGTACTCCAGAACTGTGAGTAATAACTTGCTGTTGTTCATAAGCCATCCAGGCTATGGTACCCAGTCTATGGTGCTTTGTTATAGCAGCCCAAATAGACTAAGGCAACTAGTATATTAGTTTGCAAGGGCTGCCACAGAATGGGTGGCTTAAACAACAGGAATTTTATTTTCTCACAGTTCTAGAGGCTAGAAGTCAAAGATCAAGGTGTTGGCAGGTTAAGTTTCTCCTGAGGCCTGTCTCCTTGGCTTGCAGATGGCCACCTTCTTGCTGTGTCCTCATGATCTTTCCTCTGTGTGTGTACATGTATGGTGTCTCTTTGTATATCTAAATTTCTTCTTAAAAGGACACCAGTCAGATTAGATTATGGTCCACATATGACCTCATTTAACCTCATTTAACCTTAATAACCTCTTTAAGGGTCCTATCTCCAAATATAGTCACATTCTGAAGTACTGGGGGATAGGGCTTCAACATATAAATTTTAGGGGAACACAATTCAGCCTGTAACAGACTAGTATGTAATTCTCAAAACGCAACAGTAAAAAACCAAACACTCCAGTCAGAAAATGGGCAAAACACACTACGAGACATTTTGCTGAAGAGAATATACATTTGTCAAATAAACTAATGAACAGATGCTCAACATTATTAGCCTTTAGAGAAATACAAACTAAAGCTACATTCACATATCACCACACACCTACCAGATGGCTGAATTAAAAAACAATGACAACAACAAATGCTGGGGAAGATGTGGAGAAACTGGATCAATCATACATTGCTGGTGGGAATATAAAAAGTTACAGCAACTCTAAGAAAATAATTTGGCCATTTATTAAACACTAAACATGCAATTACCATACAACTCAGTAGTTGTACTTCTTGGCATTTATGCTAGAGAAATGAAAACTTATTCACGTAAAAACTTGTACTTGAATGTTTATAGCAGTTTTAGTCACAACAGCAAAAAACTAGAAACAATCAAACATCCTTCACCAGATGAGTGTTTTAAGTGGTATATCCATACCATGGAGAACTACCGATAGATGCAACAACTTGGATGAATCTCCAGAGAATTACAGTCAGTGAAAAAAGCCAAGTGGCTAAAAAGTGAAAAAAGTGAAAAAAGTCCAGTGGCTAAAACTCCATGTTCCCAATGCAGGGGGCCCAGGTTCGATCCCTAGTCAGGGGACTAGATCCCACATGCATGCTGCAACTAAGAGTTTACATGCCACAACTAAAGATCCCACATGCCGCAACTAAGACCTGGAGCAGCCAAAATAAATAAGTAAATAAATATTTAAAAACAACAAAAAACAAAACAAAAAACCAAAATGTTACATACTGTATTATTCCATTTATATAACATCCTTGAAGTGACAAAGTTATGGAAATGGAGAACATTAGTGGTTATGGCTATAAAAGGGAAACTACGGGTATCTTTGTGATCATAGAAATATTTTATGTCTTGACTGTATCAATGTCAATAGCCTGATTGTGATATGTACTGTATAGCTTTGCAAGATACTATTACTGGGGGTAACTGGATAAAGTACATATGGGATCCTTTCCGTATTATTTCTTTTTTTGTTTGTTTGGGTTTTTTTTTTGTATTATTTCTTAAAACTGCATGTGAATCTATAATTAATTCAAAGCAAAAAGATTTTTAATTTTGGAAATTACCATTTGCAACAGTTTTTAAAATATGAAACACTTTGGCATAAACTGGACTAAAAATGTGGAATACTGGTAAACTGAAAATTATAAAACATTGCTGGGAGAAATTAAAGGCCTAAATAAATGGGGAGAGATGATGTATTCATGGATTGAATATTGATAAGATGTCAATTCTCCCCAAACTGAACTATAGATTCAATGCAATCCCAATCAGAAATTGACAAGCTGATTCTAAAGCTTGTATATATGGAGCAAAGGGCCTAGAACACAACTCTGAAACAGACATAAATTTGAAATAGAACAAACTTGGTGGACTCACACTTCCTGACTTTAAAACTTGGGATAAAGTGACAGTAATCAACACAGTTTTGTATGGTATAAAGGTAGACAAATAGATCATTGGAACACAAGAGAGTGCAGAAATTGACCCAAATTTATACAGTCAAGTAATTTTCAACAGAAGTGAAAAGGCAATTCAGAGGAGAAAGGATAATCTTTTCAACAAGGTGCTGAGATGACTGGATATTCATACGCTAAGAAAGAAAAAGCAAGAACAAAAATATACACAAAAAAACTTCAATCCATACCTTGTACCATATAAAACTATAAAACTTCTAGTGAAAACATAGGAGGAAACCTTTGAAATCTTGGGTTAGACAAAGATTTCTTGGATACAACACCCAAAGCAAAATCTTGTGAATTAAATATATCTTGTATTTATCTACTTCTCTCCATCTCTGTTGTCACCACTTTAGTCTCAACCACCATCATATTTCGCCCAGACTATTTCTGTTTCCATCTCCTCCTACTTCTACCCCTGTCCTGTCCAACCATTTTCACAAAAGCGAGAGTGATGTTTTAAAGCATATATATATATATATATATATATATAATCATATGATTTCCCTGCTTAAAACTCTTAATAGATTCTCATGTCCCTTGGGATAACATAGCCTTCAAAGGCCTGGCATGATCTAATCCCTCTCTAGTTCTCAGCTTTGTCTTGCACTATTTATCCCCCTTACTTATTCTGCTTTAGCCACAGTTGCCCATCAGTTCCTCTAATATGTCAAACTCACTAATACGGCAACCATGGCTGTTCTTTCAGCATAAATTACCCCCTCTTCTCTCCTTCACTATCTAACTGGATAATCCATACTCATCTTTTGGATCGCAACATAAGTGTTACTTTTTAAGAGAGGTTTTATATGACCCCCAATCTAAATTTATACCCCAAGGCCTTTACACTTGCTGTTTCCTCTGCCAAGGAAGCTCTTTCCCTATATCTTTATATATCTCACACCTTGACATCATTTAAGAATCTACTCAAACATCACCTTCTCAGAAAGACCTTTCATGACCACTTATTTAAAATACCATCCTGCCACCACTCACTTTAACATCTTACTTTGCTTTACTTTCTTATCAAATATGAAATTATATTCTTTAATTATGTGTTTACTTATTTGTAATCTTTCTAATTCCCTAGAATGTGAGCATCCCAAGGACAGGGCTTTGTCTTGTTCACTACTCTATCCACATTGCCTGGCATGTAGTAGGACTCCAGGAATCTGCTATACAAATTAGAAACTCAGTCTTGTAGGGAAGACAGATATATAAATGAACAACTGTAATATAGAGAAATATGACTAATAAATGAGCAGCACAAAGGGTGGCGGTATGGTCTCTGACTTAATGGCGCAGGAGAGATCCTCACACAGAAGGAGGCATTTGAGTTAAATCTTAAAAGATGAATAGGGTCTTCCCTGGTGGCTCAGTGGTTAAGAATCCACCTGCCCATGCAGGAGACACAGGTTCGAGCCCTGGTCCGGGAAGATCCCACATGCTGCAGAGCAACTAAGCCTGCGAGCCACAACTACTAAGCCCAAGTGGCCACAACTACTGAAGCCTGTGCGCCTACAGCCCGTGTTCTGCAACAAGAGAAGCCACCGCAATGAGAAGCCCGCGCACAGCAACGAAGACCCAATGCAGCCAAAAATAAATAAATAAATAAATAATTTTTTTTTTTTAAAGGATGCATAGGAATGTATCCACTGGAAACTTGAGGTAAAAGAGCCTACATGTGCAATCATAGAGGAACGGAAGAGAAAGCATGTGAAGGGAACTGTAAGTATTGGAGAAAGAAAGACCACTACACAGGGTTCATGTGAGGGAGTGCTTGTAATATTTCACCTGCTCAAAATGTCCCTCCTCCATTTGTGTCCATGTTATACCAAACCAGTAAGATATAGGTTCAAATGTCACTTCCTCCATGAAACATTTCCTTGTCTTTCCTTTCTCCCAATTTCCAAAACACATTCCATATATCACAGTTCCTTAAGATAATTTACCCTCTATATATTATTTTATGGTTATTTCATTACTATACAGGTATTATTTCCCCTATAAGCCTCTATAGTGCTTGTAGTTCAAATAGCAAAAAGAAATAAAAAAATAAATTAGAAAGATAAGTGATTATTTTTTAGATTTGGTGATGGTGGAAGGAAGATATGTATTATTAAGTTGTAAATGATCACTGCTAAATCACAGATTAGGGGTGGTAACCTATTTGAAAACCTTATATTAGATGAGAAACTATGGATGAATTATTCTCCTTTGGGGGAGTAGATCTTTTGACTCAATATGTTTAGATTTCTTCCTTATCCCAAAATTTTAACCCCTTATTTTTTTAATTGAAGTATAGTTGCTGTACAATATTACATACGTTTCAGATATACAATATAGTGATTCACAATTTTTAAAGGTTACACTCCATTTACAGTTATTACCAAATACTGGCTATATTCCCCATGTTGTACACTATATCCTTATAGCTTATTATGTTTTTTTCCTTATAGCTTATTTTATACCTAATAGTTTGCACCTCTTAATCCCCTACTCCTATACTGCCCCTCCCCGCTTCCCTCTCCCCACTGGCAATCAGTAGTTTGTTCTCTATATCTGAGTCTGCTTCTTTTTTGCTATAGTCACTAGTTTGCTGTATTTTTTAGATTCCACATATAAGTGCTATCATAGAGTATTTGTCTTTCTCTGTCTGACTTATTTCACTTAGCATAATGCCCTCCAAGCCCATCCATGTTGCTGCAAATGGCAAAATTTCATTCTTTTTAATGGCCGAGTAGTATTCCAGTGTGTGTATGTGCATGCACGTGTGCGTGCGCGCGCACACACACACACACACACACCCCACATCTTCTTTATCCATTCATCTGTTGATGGACACTAGGTTGCTTTCATATCTCGGCAATTGTAAACAATGCTGCTATGAACACTGGGGTACACGTATCTTTTTGAATTAGTGTTTTTATTTTTTTCAGCTTAATCACTTATTTTAATCACTTATTAATATCTCTGTTACTATCCTCTTATGTGCATTCATTCCTTCACATATTTTTAAACTAGAATTATAGGCATTATGAGAGTTAACTACTATATAGATTCATAGAAATTTAATCTAACAATGCTACATTAAGTTTCAGCAGTTTAAGTATTTTATATACAATGTTAAGACTTAGCATGTAATTTTAATAAACCAAACAGATATAACCCTTTCATGTTTATTTTTCCTCATAAACTTTCCCACTAAGCCTTCTAAAGAACTTTCAGTTATTAATAGTTGAAGTGTAAAATTATCTCTTTGTTTTAAATGCTTCTATATTCATTTTGGTTCTTCTTTACAGTTCCAAAATTACTCATTACCACAAACAACAATAGCTCACTTAGGGAACTAATATTATCAGGAACCAGGGGGACACTGATGCTAAAATAGTCAGTTCTTCCAGGATGTACATGAATATAATAGACACCTAGGTTTAGATTTTGTTTTAAATTAAATCATTTGAAAAGAGAATCTATATGATTTATGAAGTAGCCTTCACAAATACCAGTTAGTAGTAATTCTGACTTTCCTAACCATAGCCGTTTTCCATCCATATTTTTGAAAGTGTATGTATGTATTTATTTAAACTGCATCTTTGTAATACAAAAAGGAAAAAAGTTAAAGAAACAGTTTATTTAAAGGACAGGAATTTTAAAACTGCAAGATAATTTCATCATAATTACAAAAGACCAGTAGAGGTATTTTGATCTATTTTTTTACTCTTCCATATTTTTGATATTTTGTAAACTTACTTTCCGTTTTCCCTTTCCTTTCTCTCCCCACTGTAGACACTCCCTTGAAGCAACAGTGCATCAACAATCCTTCCACGTTCAAAGTGGGCTACATCTGTTGCTCTTTTCCATTGTTGAAAATTCCTGCCTTAATCCTATTTGACTTTATTCATGCAAAGGTCATCCTGAATTGAAGAAATGGAGGAGTGATGGCAAAGCGCAGTGCTGAACATGCCCAAAAAAATGCTGCTGTGGAACATGTAACTAATGTGTTCACACTGTCTCAGAAGTATTTGATGTATTTCATGTAGGCCTCCAATCCTGAAGCCTCCAATCTTGAAGTGTGTTATATGTATTACTACCATATTTGCTAAACATCATAACAATAATAAGCCTGATTTTTGGTAGTACACTGCTGTTTCTTTTTTCCTAGACCAAGTGTTGAATGTTCATATTACTAATCATGCATCACGCCTACCTTCATAAGCATGAATTAACTCAGAGGATCCACTCTAACCCTAACATCACCATTAGTGTTTGGCAAATGCAGCCTTTTTTTTTTTTTTTTTTTTTTTAGGTTCCTCCATGGAGTGGCATCTCTAAATCTTTCAATTCTCAAAATCTGTCAATGAAACTAAATTACTGTATTCAACTTAAAAAAGAAGTACCCGATGCCAATAAGCGGCAAAATAATGGGTTTGGTTGTGCCTCAAATCTCTTTTTAACAGACACTTATTATGTACTACAGCTATCATACATCATGCCACTAGCCTTTTTCTCTATGCTAAATATAGCTCAAATCTATAATTTATTGCCATCCATATATATCTGACCAAAACTAGGAGACATTAATAGAAAGATTACAGTAAGTACTAAGATAAACTTGACTAAAGAAAGATTTATGAGGTGAAGATAATTATTTTTAATATGCTCATAACTCACCATGACTAAAATACAGGAACACTTACTCACACAAGCTTATGTCCAAGTTAAAAAAGATGCCTGCCAACCTAAGAAGAACCAAGCTCAATTAGTTTCAAGTAATCAAGGAAAAGGCCACTGTTATTCCTATGGCTTAATAAGGAAAAGAAATCTTGTCTATAATATATCGTGTAGTTGGTCTTAAATGTGATTTTCAGTGTAAGGCAAAACTGAATACAGGACTAAAAAAAAATTCCTTAGCTACTTATCATATAAAGTCACTGTTTCACAGTATAAAATAATCTAATAAAGAAGATATATTTTCCAAGAAAATATTTTAATGCATAGTTTTGTGTTGACAGCAAAGTATATGAGAATAAGTATAAACGAAATAACATCATTTGTCAGCAAGCTCATCAATATACTTTAGTATAATTTCTCAAATTCTGAGAGACAAAACTCTAGATAAAATTCAAAGGATGTAAAAATAAAGACAAAAATTTCCCCATTTTAAATAAGATACCCCCATTTTTTAAAAAGCCTGCGAGTAAATTATTTTGTTTGTTGAATCATACTTTTTCAATGATGCAATTTTAGGCTAAATATTTAGCCTTTAATTTCAATTTTTCTTATATTGATAGTGGCTTATCAGACCATGATTTCTGTTTTCCAGGCTTTTGGGTCTAGTAGTTAATGCATTATAGAACCCTTAAATGTATTAACAAAGTTTACTACCTAAAAGAGGCTTTCCAAATTCTATTTTTATAAATAAAAGACTCTTTTTAGCAAGTAATTACTCAGTAAATCTGTTTACAAATTTGTATTTGCCTGCAGTGTGGCACATTTATACTAGAAAGTGTGTGATGTACTGAATGACCTAAACTTTGCCTGTTTCCTTATTTTTTAAACAGGGAAAACAGCACACACCCTACTTATTTCATGGTTTTGTACAGAGAATAAAACAAATCATGCATATTTAAATGTTTTAGAGATTATAAAACACTTCATAAATGTAAGGAATTGTTATTATGCAAAAAGAACTCTGTCAACTGGTCAGCAGTTATATTTCTCTGAAGCAATGTTCAGTTCGTATGGAAATAGACACAGATAAACCGAGGTAAAAAGTTCTGTATCAAAGAGTCTTAAACTTTTCATTCCATAATTTTCTTAAGAACTTTTATGATCCTAGCAGTTGGGAACCACCATCATCTTCGTGATTCTTCTAGATGGTCTCAGCACGGAACTCCAGTATGTGTGAATATAAAATATTTGTGAGGGAACAAGTGGCAGGTGTTCCTACTCCAAGTCTAATGTTACCTGCTGTCAGTTAATTCAGACCCAGTCTCCAAATTCACACCCAAAAACTTTTAGCAAGGCTGTGTGCTTTCATACATACCCTGCCTTAGTGAGAGACCACACATGGTGAATCTGGAGGGAAAGGTTCCTTACTCTAAGTAAAGGGACTGGCAGAGAGGAGATACTAGAAAATGATAAAATGTTTATGTTGCCTATTTCCCTATTAAAATACAGCATGAATCTTAAGAGACTACTGAAGCCAGTTTTATTTTCTCCACATGGGACTTACCAACATCCCTGTCCCAGAGATGATGTCCCTGTCTCAGCCCCTGTGCCCTTGTTCTCAATGTTGTTCTGACACAGGGGAGACCCCTCAGATCCTCAGTTCATGACTGAAATATCTTCTCTGTGAAGTTGACAATTAACGAATTTTCTCCCGGGAAGCTTCAACAGGCCAACACCTCCTGATCACCCTGAGCTCAGACATCTTTGGAAGAGGTTTAAGGGTCATTTTCTTATAGTCTGCATTTTTGTTTTGTACATCAATTTCATTTTAATTGTCCTACTTCACAAAATAGTACACCATGCTGATCCCTGCGAAGGGCAAGACCAATTCTACTGTTCTGCCATCTATGTGCAGGTGTATGTTTCAGATGGAAGAAAGGGAGAAGAAAGAATGGAAGAAGCTTAAAACTGTCTAAAACTGAGTTCATTTTCTTAAACACAAACTTATCTTCTCATACTCTCTTTCTCTATTAAAGGCAGAGCCAGGATGACCTACCTTCCTTCCTTCCTTCCTCCCTCCCTCCCTCCCTTCCTTCCTCCCTCCTATGTATCTATCCATCTATCCAAAAGAATTTATTGAGCACTTACTACATGTTACACACCCATGCTAGGCTCTAAGGACATAGAAATGAAAAAATGGAGCTCGTAGAGCAGTGGGGAAAAAATGATGATAAAGTATCTAGGTAGAAAACAGTGATTGAGAAAAGGGGGATAGTTTATATAGGGTAGTCAGGGAAGGCTTCTTTAGAGACGTGACATTGAGAAGAGATGTTTCAGATGGAGTGAAAAACAAATATAAAGGCCCTGAGGCTAGAATGAACTGGGCATGCTTGAGGATGAGAAGACCAGCATAGCTCTAATAGAACAAAGAAGGCAGCAGATTGAAGGAAATAAGGTTGGAGAAAAAGGCAAAGACCAGGTCACATAGGGCCTTGTAGGCCATGGTGATTTTATTTTGCAATAGGAGGCCAACAGTGGGAATGAGGTAGTGACATAATGTGATCAATGATTTTAAAAGGTCATTCCAGTGAGACTTTCAATTCCAAAAGATACTCTTGAGATATTTACACTTCAAAAGAACCAGAGCCTTCATAAAATACAAATTTTTATTGAATTGCTGAGCACAAAATATTTTTTTCACATAAAGGAAAACCTGAGGATTGAACATTGAGATAAGAATTTTCTAAGGGCAGAAAAATGTTTTTGTTTTGAGTATATCTCTGTGTATATGTTATCTTTCACAGGAAATAATTGTCAATAAGTAAATATTTTTTAAAATTGCCATACCCCTAACAACCAAGAAATCAATTCTGTCTAAACATTAAAATCATCTGGCTAATTAAAGAAAAACAAAACAAAATGGACGTCCAACTCTGACTTCTAGAGATTTTAATTTACTGGCTTGGTGTAAAGCCCATGCACTGATATTTTTTAGAAGTTTCCTAGCTAAAGTTGAGAACTACTACCCCAAGAAAACCCTTATACATGTATATCAAGATTTATAAAAAATATTCACAGCAGGGACTTCCCTGGTGGCTCAGTGGTTGAGAGTCCGCCTGCCAATGCAGGGGACACAGGTTCGTGCCCTGGTCCAGGAAGATCCCACATGCCCCGGAGCGGCTGGGCCCGTGAGCCGTGGCCGCTGAGCCTGCACGTCCGGAGCCTGTGCTCCGCAACAGGAGAGGCCACAACAGTGAGAGGCCTGCGTACCACAAAAAAAAAAAGAAAAAAAAAAATTCACAGCAGCATCATTTCTAGCAGCAGAAATTTGGGGAAAAAATCTTATCTTTATCATCAGGAGAATGAATAAACTGTGGTAAACTCCATGCAACGGAATATGATATAGCAATAAAATTAAATAAATTATAGCTACACACAACAACATGTATAAATCATCAAAACATAACATTGAGTAAATAGAGAAGTCTGCCCAAAGGATAATGCATTTGTGCAAAGGTTGAAAACAAAATTAAACAACATATTGTTTAGGTGTACAGGATAATGCCATTTTTGCAAAGCTTGAAGTAAACATATTATTTAGAGGTTTGTACATATAAAAGAATGGTTAGCAGCTATGTGGTTAGCAGGGTGAAGTAGATCCCAGGCAATCACAGGCACAGGGATAGGGTGAAAACATTACAGGTAGCTTTTTTTTTTTTTTTAATTTTATTTATTTATTTATGGCTGTGTTGGGTCTTCGTTTCTGTGCGAGGGCTTTCTCTAGTTGTGGCAAGCGGGGGCCACTCTTCATCGCGGTGCGCGGGCCTCTCACTATCGCAGCCTCTCTTGTTGCGGAGCACAGGCTCCAGACGCGCAGGCTCAGTAGTTATGGCTCACGGGCCTAGTTGCTCCGCGGCATGTGGGATCCTCCCAGACCAGGGCTCGAACCCGTGTCCCCTGCATTAGCAGGCAGATTCTCAACCACTGCGCTACCAGGGAAGCCCCTACAGGTAGCTTTGACATTATTGGTCATGTTTTAGTTCTTAACTTTGGATGGTGCTCACTTTATTGTTATGATCCATAACTTACATATATATTCATAGTCTTTTGCATGAATCATAAACCAAACAATAACGATTTTTTAAAGATTTGTACTGTGTAGAAAACAGACTGGGGAAAGGGTACATAAGTAGAAGCATAGAGATAATTGGGAAGCTACTGAAGTAATCTGGGAGAGAGTGTATGGTGGAATATACCATGGTGGAGTTGGGTCGATGGTGAGAAGTGATCAGATTTAGAATACATTTTGAAGAGTGGAACTTCTAGGACTTACTGATGAATAAAAAGTCTGCACTGTCCAAAATGGTAGCCATTAGTTATATATGAGTATCAAAATTAATTAAAATTAAAGAAAACTTAAAAATCAGCTTATTAGTCACACTAGCCACAGCTACACTGTAAGTGCACATGTGGCCAGTGGCTAACATATTAGCACAGATATAAAACATTTCCATCACTACATAAAGTTCCACTTGAAAGACAGTGTGTGGGAAATGAAGGAGAAAAGATGGTTCCTAAGTTCTCTGCCTGAGCAGCTGGGTGAATGGCAGTGCCATTTACCTAGGGATGGGGAAAATCAGGGGAATAGCAAGTTTGGAAAGAAAATTAAGAGTTATTTTGCACAAGAAGAGCTGTTGAGCAGACACAGATCAGGGAGAAGTTGGAACTAGATATACATATTTGGAATATATTGGGTTGGCCAAAAGTTCATTTGGGTTTTCTATAACGTCTTATGGAAAAACCCAAATGAACTTTTTGGCCAACCCAATATTAATGTATAGATAGTATTTTAAATCACAGGATTAGACTTGATTGCAAAATGGTATCTCCCCTTTGGAAGGCCTCTTGACAATAAATATCAAAATTACAAAGGCATTATCCTTTGACTCACTTCAGGATATTTATCTAACATATATGAAATAATCTGTACACAAGGTCCTTCATTGCAGCATTGCTCAGAAAAACAAAAGACCAGAAACAACACCATCTATGGGTAACTGGCTAAATAAATTATGGCACATTCAAAGAGAAATGTAAAACAGAATGAAGATGCTCTACACCTACTAAAATGGGAAGATTTCCAGGATATACTGTTAAGTTAAAAGAGCAAAATTAAGGGGCAGAACAGTATTTATAGGATGTTACCTTTGGGGCAAAAAAGGAAAAGAGTAAGAAAAAAATATTTAGATTTGCTTGTATCGGTGTAAAAACCACTGGGAGAACACACAAAAAACTAGTAAGAGTGATTATCTTTAGGAAGCTGGGGTGGAGAGGAGTGTAGTACGGTGAATGGGGACAGGGGTGGTAGCAAGACTTCCTGATGTGTATCTTTTTATGTTATTTTGATTTTTGAACCATGTTAATATATTACCTGGCTAAAACAATTCCACTAACATTTTCTAAAAGGAAATAGTAATCAGCTACATTAAGGGATCAATGAGATAAGGACTAAAATTGACCACTGGATTTGGCAAGTTGGAGATGACCTTAACCAGGGAAGTTTCAAATGTTAGAAGTAGGAATAAAAGCCTGTTTGGAGTGGACTGAAAGAACCAGAGATGATGAGTATAGAAAACTTTTCAGAAGAAGGAAGAGAAATTGGGAAGTAGTTGAAAGAACATGTGATATCTAGAAAGTTTAGGGTTTTTTTAAGATAGACTATATCATACTTTATTTGTAGGCTAATTGAAGTGGTCAGGCACAGAGTAAGGAACGGATGCAGGAAGGAGAGTGATAAAATCAGGGTCAAAACTCTTGAGCAGACCAGGGGTATGGGTCTTAATACACATGTGTATTAACACATGTTGGTGGGTGATCCTTGGATAAAGGCAGGGACAGGTTCATTTGTTAAAACCTAAGGCAGAACGTGAGGGTACAAATCATGCTGCCTTTTTCTCAACACACACATAACATGCACACACACTCCAACTTCAAAGGCCTTCTACCACATATGGTTTAATACTCAAACAGTAACTATGGTCCATGAGATCCTCCAGGACCTGGGCAGTACCCACCTCTCCAAACTTGTACAACATCACTTGCTCCTTGCTCACTCCACTCCACTTACATGGACCTTCTTTCAGTTCTTTAAACACGACAAGTTATTTCTTGCTTTGGGGCCTTCATACATGCTGCCTGGAATTCTTCTGCCCTACTCTTCCTGCTGTTGTCTCCTTACTGTCTCTTAATGGGTCTACCATCATTCTCTCTCTTATAGTATGCTGTTCTTTTCCTCCAAAGCACTTACCATGATTTTCAGGTATATACTTATGGGTTCACTTTGTAGTACCTCTGGAAGTCAGAAACCACATCTGTTATACCCAGTATTCTAACATAATGTCTGGCACACTGTGGGCACTCAAAAAATATAATTTTTAATTGTGGTTTAAAAAAAACCCCACATAGCATTAAATTTACCAGCTTAACCTTTTTTTTTTTTTTTTTTGTGGTACGCGGGCCTCTCACTGTTGTGGCCTCTCCCATTGCAGAGCACAGGCTCCGGATGCGCAGGCTCAGCGGCCATGGCTCACGGGCCCAGCCGCTCCGCAGCATGTGGGATCTTCCCGGACCGGGGCACGAACCCGTGTCCCCTGCATTGGCAGGCGGACTCTCAACCACTGCGCCACCAGGGAAGCCCTTAACCATTTTTTAAGTGTATAGTTCAGTCCTCAATAAATGTTTTTTGAATGAGTGAAATGAGCAATACAACCAGTTGCCCAAGCTAGAAACCACTGAATCATCCTTGATTCTTATTCTTCCCTTTTCTCCCTCAGGCCCTGTTCTTTAGCTTTGTCTTTTCTTTCTTTTTCTTTTTTTTTTTTTTTTGAGGTGACATTGGCATTGAGCCTTTATTTTTTTAATTAATTTATTTTTTTAACATCTTTATTGGAGTATAATTGCTTTACAATGGTGTGTTAGTTTCTGCTGTATAACACAGTGAATCAGCTATACATATACATATATCCCCATATCTCCTCACGGCATTGAGCCTTTAAATCCCTTCGAGTCCCAGGGGTGTTCAAGAAAGAGCAAGTGGTCTGGTGTGCCAAGCATGATATAGGAAGTAGTGGAAGATGGATGAAGTGAAATGGTGTTTCAGGAATCTCACTCTGGTGCCAGTGTAGAGAATGACTTTTGGGGGAGAGACTGAAAGTGGCAAGACCAGTAAGGAGGCTGCTGTACCATCCAGAAGAGTGGTTGCCTACCCAGATGTGGCCAGTGGCAGACAGAAAGCAAAGGAGGGAGGGTGGATGCAAGAATACTATCGAAATAGAATCCTCAAAGCTTGGCATTTAATTAGATGAAGAGGTATGAAGGAAAAAGCAGGGACTAATGGCTAATTCACCCGGGTAACTGCATGATGGTGCTGACATTTCCCAAACTGGGAGTAGTGGAGGAGGGGCAAATATGATAGAGACTATGGAAGAAACTAAGATTTCTTTTGACATCTTAAATTAAGAGATGCTGGTCGAGAAAATAAGTGGAAATATATAGCATAAATCTGAAAACAAAAGCTGGATTTCAAGAAATTTGGGAGCTTTCAGTGCTGATGGAGGCAACTGACACCATAGGAGTGGATATGATTTGTGGGAGAGAACTTCACTTAAGCAGAAAAGAGGGCTGATGGCTGTGGACACCTCTTGAACATTTCCATCTTTTTGTCCTGTGGGAATCGCAAACTCAGCGTGTCCAAAGTGAACCTTTTTCTCTCCTTGTCTTCTCTTGCTGTGCAAATGACACCAACCACTCTGTTAGTTACTCTGGCTCAAAACCTCAGTCTTCTTTGCCTCCTCCCTTAATTCTTTTTTTTTTAATATTTTTTTTATTAGTTTCTGCTTTATAACAAAGTGAATCAGTCATACATATACATCTGTTCCCACATCCCTTCCCTCATGCATCTCCCTCCCTCCCACCCTCCCCATCCCACCCCTCCAGGCGGTCTAGCTTTGTCTTTTCTAACTATAGTTTTATTCACCCTTTCATTCCCTCTTCACTGCATTGCTCGATGGCTCAGACCCCCATGACTCCTAGCCTGGACTATTATAAAACTTTCATATCTATATCCCTGTCTTCAGGTTCATCACTCTCTATCCTTTACTTACTGTCTTCAAAGTTTCATTCTACTGAAATCTGATCATGTCTTTCCTCTACCAAATAAAAACCAAGGGTGTGCAAGGTTCAACCTGGGAATAATAGAGTAAGCAGTGGTTCTGTTTTATAATCTTGGAGCCAGGATCTATGAAGGGAGGTCATTGATGCTAAAAGTCACAGTGAAGGGCAGAAGCTGATGACAGGGAAGGCAGTGGGGATAAGGCAATGGAGAAGGAATCTTACGAGAAGCTGCTCTGGAAATGCCATTAATTCTGTTACAGGAGGGCTCTTTTTTCAGGGCCTACTCTGCTTCCATAGCCATTACTAGTATTATTACGATTATTACCTTAAGATAGAATTTACATACCGTAAAACTCACCCTCTTAGTGGGCAGTTCTGTAAGTTTGACAAATGCATACAGTTGTATAACCTCTACGACTCCATTATCCCTCCCTCAAATTCCTATGTATCCCCTCACCCCCCGATAATCACTGGTTTATGTCACTGGCATTTCTGTCCCCATGGTTTTGCCTTTTGTAAATGCCACATAAGTGAAATCATATAGAATGTAGCCTATTGAGTCTGGCTTCTTTCATTAAGCATAATGCATTTGAGATTCATCCATGCAGTTGGGTGTATAAACTACTGAAGCCTTTTAATAATGCCATTCTGTACCTGGTTTCAATAGATTGCTACTATTCTTACCGTCTACACAATAAAGTCCAAATTTCTAGCAATCACACACAAAAATATTCAGAACCAGATTCCACTTTTATGTCCAGGTACTCCATCACACCAGTAGTGCTCATGGTCTCTTGAACTAGGCACTTTCATACCTCAATGCTTTTGCCTATCTGTTCTTTTTGAAATGGTCTTCTCCTTTCTTTGCTCATCTAGTGAACTCTAATTGTCCTTCAATAGCTCAGATCAATTGTGATCTCTACTGCCTCTCTCACCTCCAATACACTGCCCTACACTACACTTCACACTACACCCCACACACACTCACACACTTTCCCTGTTCCTAACCTCTAATGAGGCGTGCCTGGAAAAGAGGTAACGTGGTACAAAGTAACACTCTCATTAATGCTCTTATAGAATTCTAGCCTATCTCTATTATAGCCCTAATTTTACTGTATCATACTTTTTGTTTATGTGACTGCCATATTGGGTAGGTTGAGAGACAGCTGAAGACTAAGACTTCGTCTTAGTCATGTTTTTCCTCCGAGTTCATAGTACAGTTCCTTGCATAGAGTAAGGGCTATATAAAAAATGAATGTATGAAGTAGCACATGAGGACAGGCATGTCCCCAGAGGTCTTTTAAGATGTTTTGTGTTTAGTGGACTCCCTCTAACCTCACCCTCCCCATCCAAAAAAACAAAAAAAAAACAAAAAAAACTTTGAAAGCCACTTCTATATAACCTTCTTTCTTAGAAAAAGAAATATAATTATCCTTTTTGTTTTCTGTTTCATCCATTTTTGAATTGGTTTATTTCTCACCTAAGCAAAAGCAATTAACCTATCATTAACAAAAATTTATTGGATATACACTGCCCCTTGTCCTGGCAAATTTTAAGATAAATAATATGATTTTAGCAGGATAAATAATTTATTTTTACTTCATGTTCATACTGTAGTAAGAGTAGCAATGAGTACTGCTGAACTGCTTGCTGTAGCATTCCAAATGACTGCTGTCTCTAACCCAGTATCAAAAGAGGTTAACTCTTGAGAAGTTTTCAGATTCTATTTTACAGCACTTTAGCATCTCATACCCTTTAAAAATATTATACAAATGTACTTACATGAGAGTATTTCTTATAATGAAAATACTCAGGTTATTAATGATGTCTTAATGATAAATATAATTTAATTATGGCACTCAAAGGAAATTTTATTTTGAACTATTTGGCAAACCTTATACTGTTCATTTAGCTTTTGCCTTCTTTTGAGGTATTAGGAAGCTAAGAATTAGTGTAAGACTACTTTTGATGCTTCCTTCAGAGTAACTAAAAGCTTGACTTCAGAGTCATATAAAAATGACACTTCTATTGAAAACTATCTTTTAAAAATTTCCATGAATGTCTTTTTATGGCTAATGTTTATCAAAGTTATGGTTGCTACTTATGGAAATTATAAAGTTCTCATGTGTCTGAATTAATATTTTCAAAATTAAGAAATGTACTAGTAACATCTTTGGTTATGTATACTCTAAAGCCTCATCATTCAAATATTATAAATACAGAATTGGTAATGCGTAGGACATGGTATGTCAAGTTGTATTAAATAAGTATGTATTTTAAAGTAATTTTTTCTTTGCAAAAAAATTTAGAGGTGTTCTATAGGAAGCACACTTTTTCTGGGAAAAAAGCGAATAAGTAAAATAATATCTATATTAAAAAGATTTTATTTGTTTTAGTCAATTCTAAATTTGTGAGAATAGTATGGGCTGAAATGAAGGTAACATCTGCTGTATAAGGTGAAGTTTTAAGTAAATTAAAAATATTAACATGTTTTAAACAAATATATATAAGGGGAACAATATATGATGGAAAAAAACTTTTTTACCTTGTGTGAAAATCTTAAGTGCACATTGAAGTCGGGCCAAATGAAGATCTCTGTTTAATAATTCAAGTTACTGTGAGTACATGAAAGAATAAACTGTTTTCTATTAAAATTAAAAATAAACTCTGTTGCTTATACTAATCACTCAATTATCTGAGGTTCTTCTGTTTTGTGTACTTATGAGGTTTAATATAAGAAGTTAAATGTGGATGGTCCTTGTTAAAAAAAAAAAAAAAAGCCCAGCTATGTTAAGACCTAACTTTTCCAAAGCAGTAAAGAGGTAAGCAGATAAACACTAAAGTGTTTCCACTTCAATAGCATCGACTGCTGCTGGTGGGGGTGGAGGTGGAGAAATAGCTTTATGATTTTTATCCAAATTAATACATCTTAGAATTAGAAACTCTGATGTAGTACAGATAAACAATTATTTCTTGAGCTTCACGAGGCATTCTGGGCATGAGAATGGTCCCAAACTGTGGAATTTAGTACTAGAACAGAAATATATTTTACTGTAAAGTAGTACTACAAACTTACTTATTAAAGTATCAAATACTTTATAAGTTTACACTCCCAAAGATTTATTAATTTATTCACAATGTATTTTCAATTATTGGCTTTGCTTTTCAATAAGATCATTATTAGAGGGGTTTATCTAACTTTAAAGTCTTCTTTCTGCAGCACTATGTTGAGCGATATTAGAATTTTTTTTTTAAACGACACAAAAGATTCCTGGATTACACACTTAAGACTTAATGTAATGATTTAACTACACGCAGGTTTGCAAAGAATATGCTCACACACCCTTAATGAAAATGGCACTAATGAAGACAATATATAGTGTATATATTAATCCTTAGATTACAACTGTTAATCCAGGTATTAAAGAGTTTACATATCCCACAGAGTAGTTTGGCCTCCTGTACATAAGCTGGTTAAAGAATATCTACTACCATTGAAAATATGTCCTAAACTCTTGCTTGAATGCCATGGAAACAGACAGTAAAAGGAATATTAAGCCATTTTATGATATCTAGTTGCTCCATTAACTCAATTGTACTGTGATTGTTTTTGAGGCTTTTCCAAGTTCAAGCATGTCAGGCTTGTTCTTCAAGCCTTTCAAGTTAGGACTTGTATTAAAAAACAGTGCCAAGCAAGAAGTTTAAGTAAACACAAAACCATCATAGAAACGACTAAAGGAGTTCAATTTGATTATAAATATCTTTCTCCTCAACACATCAAGTAGTAAAACCAAAAATTTTCATTGGATTTATAGTTTATCTTGTTATGATTTCTTCTTTGACCTATAGTTTATTTGAAAGTATATATATTAATTTTCAAATATATGGGTTTGTTCTAGCTATTTTTTTTATCAATTTCTACATTAATTGCACTTTGGGCAGAAAACATAATTCCAACCCTCTGAAATTTGTTGAAAATTTACTTTAGAGCCTAAAATATAGTCACTCTCTGTAAAGAAATGAATTCTATGGTGTAGTATTTTATGAGGGCAAAATTGTTGAGTCTTTAAATCTTACTGATATTTTTTACTTGGCCTATTCCATCAATTATAGAGAGAGATGTACTATAATTTCTCACTATGATATGGACTACTTGTTTCTTTCTGTAGTTCTTTCAAAGTTAGTTCCGTCTGTTTTGAGAATATGTAATTAAGTGGATGCAAGTTCAGAAGTTACTAAGGAATTTCCCATTCCATTTTGGTTGATTTCATCTTCATGGTGTCATTTAACATGCTCCTCTACCACTCAGTATTTCTTGGAAACTGGTATTATAACCAGTGGCTTGACTAGATCTCAGTTTAATTCTTTGGCAAGTATACTTATGGTAGTCCTATATACTTGCTATTGTAATGTATCAGGAAGCACAAAATGCCTGACTGTCTTACTCTTAATTACATTAAGATTGATCACTACAGGGGCTTCCCTGGTGGCGCAGTGGTTGAGAGTCCACCTGCCGATGCTGGGGACACAGGTTCGTGCCCCGGTCCGGGAGGATCCCACATGCCGCGGAGCAGCTGGGCCCGTGAGCCATGACCGCTGGGCCTGCGCGTCCGGAGTCTGTGCTCCGCAACGGGAGAGGCCGCAACAGTGAGAGGCCCGCGTACCGCCAAAAAAAAAAAAAAAAAAAAAAGATTGATCGCTACAGATCACTACAGTTAATTATCAGCCTGATCCGTTCATCTATTATAAAACCTTTTCACTAATGATTTTATCAGCCATGCTGACTGTTGCTAGATCCATTATTTCATTAGGCATTATGAAATGGTGAGTTTTCCAAGATATCAGTCTATCTGTATTTCATAGCTAAAATTGTTCTATGGGGAAGAACTTTCCCTCACCAACTATTTAATTATCTTGAAATACATTTTATAAAGAAAAGTCAAGATGATTACTTGATCTTTTTCCTTTATTTATCAATTTACACAATAATGAGTTGGTGTCCTAGCAACTTCAAAAGTCAACTATTTTGGTATTAACATTACAAAATCATGAATTTTTATATATTTGATGTGTTTCAAACCTTTTACAGATATTTATTCTTTTTTAATTATGTAAACATGCTCCACTGTCTCCAGCATTTAATGTTATAAAAGCATCTTATAGTAAAATCTTCCCTTTGTAGGTAACCTGCCTTTGAAATTTAAAAGTACTATCGGAATATGTCTAGGTTTGGATCTCATTCCATTCATCTTGCTTGGTACTTGTGAGTGCTTTTAATCTAAGACTCAAATCTTTCTCTGGCTCATATAAATTCTCTTCTCTCTCTTTGGTAAATTATTTCCCTCTTTTTATTCTTATTTCTATAACCCTACTACAAATATAGTGAATCTCCTGACTCTATTCTTTATTTTTCCTCCCATAATTTTAACCTCTTCATCTTTTCACCTTGAATTCTAAAGAGAATTTTTCAAGTTTGTTTTCTAACTCATTTATTTTATGTTCTGCAATATACTATCAGTGTTTATAAGTTTAAAATTAGAAAATTATGTTTTTTCATATCCAAGAGATCTTTCCTATTCTCAAATGATTACTTTTTACTATTTTGGGGGGAAATTTTTCAAATCTACAGAAAAGTTGCAAATATAGTACAATAAAAACCCATATATTATTAATCTAGATTCACCCATGATTAATATTTTGTCTCAGATCATTATTTTTGGTACTTGCCCTTGTTTAATTTATTAGTAGAATGTCCAAACAAGTCACACTAAAATTACTGATTAGAAGTTTTTTTTAAAAAAACTTTTGTTTCTGTGCTAAGTTTGTTTTACAGAAGGTCATTTGCTCTGATGCTAGGATCAGTCCCCTTTTCTTGACCAGTTTATTTTATTTTATTTATTTATTTACAAAATTTAAGGAGGCGCTCATTTTCAGGTTCATGCATAACACTGTGAGTGTCCACTTATGAATCAGGCATCTATTGCCAAAATTTATGGAGACACTAGCTCTGGGGTTTAAACAAGTGCCATGTTTACACTTGCATTACCCTGAGAGTTAGTGGCTCCTTAAATTATGCACCCTAGTTGCCTCTCTTGACTCACCCTAGTCCTGGCCCTGCTGTGCACGCTGTTGTGGGTCTTTTCTTTCCTTTCTTTTTTTTTTTTTGTTTGTTTCTTATTATTATGGAGTGAAATTTATCCAATACTGGGAACTGAGAAGGGTTCTATCATAGTTTGTATGAATCTGTTCAAATGCTCTAAATATATTCCTCTTCTTCATGCAGTAAAGTGTGAGCTAATCAGTGCTTCGTTCACATTTATCATCAGTAATGTACCCTAAAGTGATCCTGCCAATATACATCAATAACACTCAATTTACCATTTATTGCTAACTCCTTAGCCTTTATAAAGCTTTTAGCAAACAAGCCAAACTGAGTCATTAACGTGCTCAAATTATTTACCTTATTCAGGTTCTTTATCTATGTGGTGGCACTTTTTTTCCCAATCCTCAACTGGAAAACTGTAACAGGCACCTATTTAGTTATTCTGGAATATAGTGATATAAAAGACCAACCTTTCAAAATCACACTTAATTACTCTACAAAATTTGTTTCAAAAGGCAAGCACCCTAATCATGGTTTGTTTCTTTAAGCAAAATGTAACATTTTATCTCTTCCACTGAATACAGTCAGAAAAATCAAGAGGCAAATTCTGCAACTGAGCAGAAAGAAGTCTAGAAACAGTATGGTAGAATGCAAAAACA
Source organism: Mesoplodon bidens (assembly GCF_964165515.1). Classification (NCBI taxonomy): domain Eukaryota; kingdom Metazoa; phylum Chordata; class Mammalia; order Artiodactyla; family Ziphiidae; genus Mesoplodon; species Mesoplodon bidens. The sequence goes on from NC_138170.1 coordinate 36,507,361, forward strand.
AAAAACAAAAACCACAAACAAAAAACCCAAGCTACCAAAAGTTGAATAGTATTCCCTTCAAAATCAGTTTACTACATTAACACAATGTTGTCTGAAAAGGTATGGTAGTTTTCAGAGCATAGAATTACTGGTGAGGTTATTGAGAAACTTTTTTTTTTTTGGCACCTACAATGTCACTTCTAAAATATATTTAGACATGTGCACTGTAGGGCCTTGACTAGAGCAAGGCAAGAGAGGCTCCTGGGTCACAAAATTTAAGGAGACACTTCTTCACAAGGGGTGCAAATGAGACTCTGCATCTGCACCACCCTAAAAGTGAATGCCTCCTTAAATCTTATGCTCTAGGCACTGCCTTGCCTCAACTCTAATCTCAGCCCTGGTGCACAAATGGGGCAAATCTGACAAATGCACAGTAGCAGTAACCCACTTAAAAGCCCTTTGCAGTCTGAAAGAACCAGCTGTATCTTCTACCTACAGTTCTGCAAAAATTTCCTTGTGTTTTCATAACAAGTTATCCTTTTTGCTTAAGAAAAAAAAAGTCAACAAAATGGCCTGTTTCTACTAGTCATAACCAAAAGAACACTAACCAATAAAACAGGTGATACATACAGCTGTGCCCTATTTATTCTGTATTATTGAGGAACAGGGTATTCTGGTAAGTAAGGTATTCCAGTAAATAAAAACTTTACAGGTAAGTTAAGCTTACCCTTATCTCACCCTCTGCAAGCTATCACTGAATGCAGTTTAGAATTTTATTTTACAAAGTATTGTATTCAATTAAGTTTTGATCTTCATCTTTTAAAGATTTTCTTTGGAAGATGTGAGGCATTTTCAACTTACATGTGAGGAAATTAATAGTTTGGTTGTGTGCTTATTGTATTTCAGCATGAATGGCCCATAGGCACCATTCTGCACAGTTTTGCACAGACAGAAATGGAGGTAAAGAACGTTCTAGAAGGAGGCCTTTATGTATAAAAACTGAAAAGGGTGTTTGCTTTCTGGTTTGAAATTGCTGGTCGAATCAATCAAGGACTACTGTGTGTAACTCTGACTTTGGTTTACCCTGGGCTTCTCACAGTTTCTGCAATCTGTACTCAAAAACATCCAAGTATAAAACTTGGGTCTCTACCAGCGCTTTCTAGAAAGAGGTCACAATACGAGTGAGGGCTTGAGTCACTTAGCTGGGTCTTGAGATATGAATGAGGTTTCCACTTTTAGAGATGGAGTAAGTGGACAGAAGTATCATGGTCAATCACTGGAGCTGTACTAATCAGGTTCTTTGAGTGAGCCCTCCTCCACGTGACCAGGCTCATCTCATCATCGAATGTGCAGGGAGACTCCTCTCCATGTTATCATAAGCATAACTGTAATTCTTGTGAATTCTTTATTGTCATTGATACTTGGCTGTTAATATTGTGATTTTTATGGAATTGGGTATACAGTGCTTAATATATACCTTTGCAGATGTATTTGGCAACACTTTCACTTATGTTCCTAAGCTTTTATAACCTGACTTGCACTTTATATTAAATTGCATGAATCATATCTAGGAGTTCAGAGTTATATACTTATTAACTTATATTCACAGTTAGTAAATGGTGCTCAGCCACCACTGAGCCTAATTTATCATTTTATTTTATTGCTTGCTTGTGCTCTGAATGTCAGGTTACTTCCCTAAATATTGGTCTTTTGTCCTAAGTTGTCTTAAGAAGTTTCATGGTCTTCTCATTTTACAAATGCAGAAATCAATGGTCTAAAGTGAGGAGTTTTTGTCAATCTATAACAGTGAGGGGTCTTTAACTGCCTTTAGGGGGGTAGTTTGAATTTAATTTACAATACTGTAAATATTGTAAATAAAATTATCTCTTTGTTTAAATACTGGTCTTGGTTCTTTTTCATAAATTTTCTTAAAAATAAGTAGTTTCAGGTGACAGGTGGGGGAAATTAATCACCTGGCTAAGCACTTGTTCTATGACACTGAATAGCCTCTGCAGTCAATTGCCATTGAGTTCAGTTTGGCATTTTGTTATCTAAAACAACTGTGATGTAAATATCCTTTTATTATTCCACTAAAATTGAGTCTGTTTTTTTTTTCAAAAGCTTTATTTGAACAATTGCCTCCTTTTCAGTTTACAAATAAGGAGAATAACTGACCAAGAAGCATACCTTTTTAAGCATCAGAACTCTAATTTTAATGGAAATATTTTTATGACACTTTCCTGCTTTCCTAAACAGAATACTATATACAAAGCATAATAAGACTCTCATGTTGACTCAAGGTTGCCAAAATGGTCAATTATCTTACTAAGCTTTAATACTGCAAAGTCTTCAGGACTACTTGGATATATATACAGGTCTATTCCTACGATGAATAAGCCCCATGCCACTGTGCTTTCTCAGCTGTCATTTATCTTTTATCACTGTCAGTATGCCATTGATTCTAACCTTCTTCCTTATCTCATACATAATTGTGTAGTTAGTAGCTTCCAATTTTTTTTTTCTTTTTTGGTTTGGCAATGGTCCATTTTTTTTCAAATGAAATCTTACATAAATATAAAAAATTAAAAGATTTGTGCCATGGAAGTGGAACAGTGGGCCTAGTGACCTGCTGCTAAGCCTCTATACCTGGTTTCCAGTGCACAACACTGAGGTGTCTGATGGAACCCCAGGCCACCCCCAAACTAATACCACTGGTCAAACCTAAGAGTGACTTCCTCTACTCTGAAGGATGAATTTTTTTGGGGAAATGTCATCTGGTATCTTGCACAAAAGGCAACAACAAAAAAGATCCATGATCTCATTACTCAGTAACCTCTGAGTATAACAAACAAAAAGAAAAGAAAAACATTTATAAAGTTCAAAAATTTAAACACAGAAAGGTAAAAAAGGAAAAGAAATGGCTTCTTCAATCTTGTGCATACCCACCATTACACCAAGACCTTTCTCCTCAAAGGTAACCATTATTAAAAGGAAAAAAAAAAAAAAAGTAACCACTATTAAGTTACTTGTGATTCCTTCCATAAGGTATGAGTGTGTATGTGTGTCTATATATATGTGTGAATAAAGCCTTTTAAATAAAACTTTATGAATACAGAAGCTATCATACTATACTCTGTTATGCACTTTGTTGTTTCATTTAATAATATATCAGCAATCTTTTTTTAAATTAATCTTTGACAGTTGTGTTTCACATAGTTGAGTTATCCAAACTAACTTCCAGATCAGCAGATTACTGTGGATATGACTGATTGTGTTTCTACTGTCTGTGTCTGAACATGATGAGGCATTTTCTAAGAGAAGCATGGTGGTAAAATGCTCAGCTTTCTCCATAAACATCATTTATTCCACAATGTGTCTACAATGGAACACTATCCTCAAAATAATATAAAAAATAGCTATGTTATACTTTACTACAACAGAACTTAATCACTGTGTGTAACCATGTTTCTATGGAAAAAAGAATGTAGAGTTCCAACTTGGAACTGGAAATACCTCTCTAGACATAGAACAGCACAATGGGAAACATGGGTTTTAGACTCAAAAGACCTCAATTTTAATCCTGGCACTGTCAATACTAGTTTTATCACTTTGAGCAAGTTACTTAACTAAAGTTCAGTTTCTCATATGTACAAAGGAGATAATGGTATGTATTTCTCAGACTGTTCTGATCAAATGAAGTAACAGAACATTGCCTGGCACACAATAAAGTACTGTTAAGTCCCTTTTCAATCCCCTATAAAGGGATGAGGATTTCATGATTAGCTTCAAACTCCAATGGACTACAGAAGGGGGATGGGGCAGGGAGTAGGCAACAGAGCAGAGATTCAGGAAAACAAGGGACAGGTGTAGGCATTCTTGATGGTTAGAATGATTAAAGCTCCTACATAGCTTCTTGATTCTGACTAATGCCTCAGTTACTGTCTTTATTTTTGCTGTCATGGGTATAGGAATTGACCCTCTCCTTTGCTTTATATTTCTACTATCTGCTGCTTTCATTTACAGACCCCACCTCCACTTTCCCTAGACAACAGCAAGACAGAATTTAGTCCTAATTGCTCCTCCTAAAGTTTCACACAGTTAAAAAACAGCTGGTATAAAAACACACCTGTAGACTGACTTCTAGAATGGCAGAGTGAGGACCTCAGTGAACTCACTCACTCTCCCTCTGAAACAACGAAAATAAAAATAAACAAATAAACTATTTCAGAACGCTGGCATTTAATGAAAGCCACAGAATGAACTATAAAATCCAAGAGAAACTACTGAAATTTGATGCCCTTGTGAAAAGCAGCAGCCCAGGCACCTGAGGTGGAATATGGTCCAGATAGCGCATAATTAATGGAAATGCCAGTTCCAATCCTGTCTACTGGCTGGGGAACCCGTGATCTTTATCCCTCTGAGGTCAAGTTCATTTCATTTCCCCCCTACCTGTGAGAATTAAATAATGTTATATGGTGACAACACCAACAACAAAACACTCATGGGTATGGTCATGAGTTATTTACTTTAAAAAACTTGCTAAATCCAACATCTCTACCTTACACATGAAAGATATACTATTTGCAGTCAAACCATTTAAAAGCTTTAAACTTTGTTTCAACACTGTGCTTCACCTTTCCATGAAGTTATTATCCATTAATATTTCTAAAAAAGAATGACAATAAGGCAAAAACTATAATCTGACATAAACCAAAATGACAATACCAATATTCTTTGGCAAAGCATTTCTCTGCACTGAGCCTCAACCTTTCTAGTACGTTTATCAAAAGATGATTTCCACGTCTTCCTCTGTATTACAGTAAGCTGTTTCTCATGCCTAGATGTTTTAAAGTATCTTTTCTTCAAAGCACCAATGCTACAATCATAACGCCTTTCTTCCTCTGATTTCAAGACAGCATTTTAAAAACAAATCTTAACCCAAACTATCCAATCCATACTGTACCATAAATTTATAGACTCCCAAATGTATATACAATGTTGCAGTATAATGGATTTACTTATATTTTACTTTTATATCATCAAAAATAGCTAATAATGACTTTTCTTAATTTGAATTAAATTGCATGGGGAAAGCAAGCAAACACTAATACATGTTTTACTAAGATTAAACTCCTACCTTAGGAGAAGTGGAGAGATCTCTTCCTGCAGACATAACTGTGTTTTCATTTACTCCTCCTGTCTTTGGTGAGATGGCTGGTGGGGCCGGGACTTTTCTTTTTACTCTCCTTTCAGTTTCCAGTTCTTGAACTGGACTTACCAAATTATTTGGAGGAGGAGTTGGTTTAGGTTCATAAAAAGGATTTGATCTAAATGAAAGAACAATTATTGTTAAATGTCTCTATAAAAGTAGTTTACTCCCAATTAAAATACCATAATATTTTCATTTATAAAACTAGAACATACTGAAAATGATAAGGAAAAACCCAAACCAATGATAACTTACAATCTGGAAATAGGCACTCTCAATCTTTTGTTTTGTTAATCATTAACAATAAAACTTTCCCTTTTAAAAGTATTTTTAAATCTTTAAAATACAAAGTCATACTCAGCTCTGCTATATACAGACCCTTGGGAAAATGTTTGTAATAAGAGTAAATCCTACATATTCTCCACACCCACAGAAAAGGAAATAAGATGAGAAAGCATTGATTTTTTTTTTTAATGCTCCCTCACCAAACTTTTTTTCTTGAATTTCTTCTCTTCCTCTGTGTTAAATTCCCTTCCCATTAGGGACCATCTTTTAGAAGTTCATTCAGTGAGGTTCCTTTTTTGTTTGCTGTATGCGGGCCTCTCACTGTTGTGGCCTCTTCCATTGCGGAGCACAGGCTCCGGACGTGCAGGCTCAGCGGCCACGGCTCACGGGCCCAACCGCTCTGCGGCAGCATGTGGGATCTTCCCGGACTGGGGCACGAACCCAAGTCCCCTGCATCGGCAGGCGGACTCTCAACCACTGCGCCACCAGGGAAGGCCCAGTGAGGTTCCTTTAATAGCAAATTCTTCCAGGCATTGAAAATGTCTTCATTTCAGCCTCATACTTAAATGATAGTTTAGCTGGGTAGTTTATTCTAGTTGTTAGTTAACTCATCTCAGCACTTTGAAATATTAGCCCCCTGTTGGTTTAATATTGCTCTTTTGTAAGTTATCTTTTGCCTCTAGTTGCTGCCTAAGATTAAGATCTCTTTATTTCTGGTTTTGAGCAATCTTACTAGAACATGTCTAAGTGTGTATTTCTTTTAAGTTTATCCTGTTCCAGAGTCCTTGAATCTCCTGTGTCTGGAGATTCATGTGTTTCACTAGTTCTGAAAAATTATCAGCCATTATATTTTTGATAGCCTCTTCTTTATTTTCTCTATTCTCTTCTCTAGAAAATCATATTAAATATATGTTGAATTACCTCTCTCCTTCATATTTTTACAAGTTTTTATTCCTCCTGTACTACATTCTGGATAATTCCTTCACATCTATAATCCAGTTAACTTCTTCACTTTTCATCTGTGTCTAATTTAATGTTCAATTCTCCATGAATTTTTAATTTCATAAGCATATTTCTTCATATGGCTGTGTGTATAATACCTTAGGTACAAAAGATCTGAGTCATTAATAATTTATACATATTTATTTTATAGTCTCTATCTGATAAATCTATCATTTGAATTCCTTGGATTTATAATCCTTGTGTTTCTTTTGTCTCCTGACTCTTTCTCTTAGTAAACTATTTCCTTGTGTATTTTGTAATTCTAGATCGTGAGTTCAGGACTTGATCTGAGGAAATCTTTTGTAGTTGCTGGGAGTCCCTCTGTTCAGAGTGTTTCATGCTTGTATTTGCCAAGCAGTTTAGGAGCCACTTTGTTTCTCACTTTCTTGGCTTGGGGGTTCCCAGATCATCCTGCCAGCATAGCGTCAAATCCACATGAAGGTAGGCCTATGCTTACAACTTCTTAGGGAAGTCTTTTTTTTTTCTCTACCTGAGCCTAGCCCAGGCAGAAAATCTTCCTTGTTAACTCCCTTTATGAGTAGATATTTTTCTAGTTACTTATCCGTAAACACAAGTATCTGGTGTTTATGATGATTATTCTTCCTGTTACACAGTAATAAACTTTTATTCTGGCTATTATTTGTTTGTTGCATTTTTTCCCCCAACACCAGTCTGTTCCCTAGAATTCAATATCTTTATGCACAGTAACAAGAGAATTTCTGAGTCTGCAAAGCTAAGAACCAGATCACCCAAACATAATAATTATACCAAGGGAACTCCACTTAGTTATATAAAGTCTGTACTGGTGATAGCCTTCTGTGTTCAGTTATGCATGTTCTTTTAACTGTAACAGTACCAGATTTCGTTTAGAACCCATAACGAAGTATCTGCATCTCTGCCTAAAGTCAGACAGCTCTCACAAGACTCAGGGGACCAAGTGTATCTAGACCAGAGAGGGGAAATATACCATACTTGTGATGTCACTCTCACTCTGTACTCATTTCAATAGTTAGTGTCTTGTGACTCCTTCCCACTGAGCTGGGGATATAGCCTCAGAATCTCTCTCACCTCTGCTCAGGACTTGCAGAGTTATTTTTCAAACTCTAAGAGTAGTTCAAAGGGAGGTAAAAATAAAGAAATGGGCTAAAAAAATTTTTTTTAACTCTAAAACTTAGAAAAGAAAAAAATCTCCCCTCTCTCCCTCAAAACTTATTATTTGCTTAACTGATGTTAAATGTTTCAGTACTGAACAAACACACTACAATCTAACTGAATTAACTGAATCATGTGAACTATTTGGGTGATATTTTAAAAACTTATTCCTGGTTACACCTCTCTATAACAAATTTCCACAGTAGTTTGTAAGACGGTAGCTGCTACAATATTCATTATTAATTTGTCATATAAGTATGGTTAGTTTTTTAAAAAACTTAAAAGTGTTAGAGGATAGATACTTCTATTACAAAAGGATCTGTGCTTAACAGAGAAAAAAATGACAGAATTCCTTATACAGGCAATTTTTTCAGTGCGCTTTATATAATTGAATTTACAATACTAAGTTGCATGAAACTTTTATAAAACTTATCTGGCATGTATAACAAAGATATCTAGATACCGTCCTTTTTCTTCATGTCTCTCTGCCTCCCTCTAACCACCTGAATATTGGTATTCTTTATATATTGAAGGTAAATGCAAGTAGAAAAGCTCAGATAAACTAATTTCCCAAGTTGGTTCCTGAGGCTCATAATACTAGAAACATAACAAAATGGACATTTTCTTGAAACAATTAGAGCCGTGTTTCTCAATCCATTTTACAGTACGACATGTAGTAAAAATGAAATTTGTATGCTATGCTAGAGTGAACATAGGAAGCTGCTGGAAATTGAAGGTACCAAGGACTCCAGCTGCCCCAGACCATGCCTGACAGACAAGAATACTAGGGTAATCAGTATCTCTGCAGGCCTGCAAGCCACCTGTGAGACAACAGTGTTCTAGGCACCACTGGTTAGGTACTAAATCATAATAAGGACAAGAAGCCTCTACTTACAAGGGCTTTAAATGATCCTCCATCTAGATCAGAGATTTCTAACTAATACTTAATTTCCTACTCTCTAAGAGTGAACCGGATATACTTCCATGTATATGAAATATCCAAAACAGTCAAATCCATATAGACAGAAGGTAAATTAGTAGTTTTCAGGAGATGGGGAAAAGGATTAACTGGAACTAACTACTAATATATATGGGATTTCTTTTTGGGGTGACAAAAATGTTCTGAAATTAGGGAGTGATAATGGTTGCAAAACAGTGAACAAACTAAAAACCACTGAAGTGTACACTTTACAGTGTGGCATTTTATGCTATGTGATGTATATCTCAATTTTAAAAGTGCTATTTTAAAAAGAGTAAATAGGAATAGTACATATATGTGATTATGAACAGTACTCCCTTCTCTGTAATGACAAGAATTATATAATTTCTGATATATACATTAAAAAAATACTTAAACAGTAAGAAAAAATTATTTAAGGAATTAGCATAACTTCCACATTCTGTTATCATCTATGATCTGAATAATCTGTTTCAAGGCTTCTTACATCACTCTGAATAAACAAGAATTATTTTTATTCTTATACTGTACACTTGAGTAATAGATTAGTTATATCATTAATTCACTGTGAACTAAAAACTCATCAGTTATGTTAAGTGGAAAACTGGATGGAATAACTTTAAATGACATTATTCATTGTTTAAAAATATAATTAATCCAAGAAAAAGAATTACAGAAAGGAAAACTAAAGTTGATTAGAAACAGTACTCGCAAACATAGTGAAGCAAGGGTGGAACAAAATCTGTAGTCTTTTCCTCTCAAGTTGAAAACTTATTTTTCTTTGAAAAAACAATTCAAATGTACTAAAATGAGTGTGTAGCTTCCCTGAATAAAATTCAATGACAATTTTCCTTCAGAAACTGACACACAACCATACTAGAAATGATTTCACGCTGGACCTCAAAAGTCACTTCATAAATGTTTTGAAAAATATTATTGCCCTATCAGTTTTCATTTTTGCTACATAACCAGAATGGCTGAACTAACCCCCAAACACGAGAAAACTGAGCAACCCATACAGTTGCTAAGTGTAAAGGACACACGCTAAAAGCCCTGAAGGGCGTACACTTTCTCCTCGGAGCTGATGGATAATGCTGAGTTTCTGAAGGTTGTTTTAGAACATCAAAGAACACAGCACTATTTATTTGTGAGAGTTTTATGTTAGAGGATCCAGGAGGAGTTTGGTAATGGAAGATGAGTCATATAGGCTTTTCACTTGATGAAAGGTCATAAGTTTATTACTGAAGTAAGAACAAATTCTGGAAGATTTCTGCTACTTAAGTTGGACCTACAAACTTTTGGAGAAAAAGATGAGAAATACCAAGTAAGTAGTTAACACAGAGTTCTTCCTGGACATTAGCTGATGAGCAATCTTTAGAATTTATGGATGCATTCCTTCAAAAAAGCTGAGTGTTTATAGACTACCTCTGGTAACCTCAGATGACTGAGCAGTTTAGAATGCTCTTTATTCACGGGAAACTTTGTAAAGGCTAAGACTTTCATGTGGAAAAAAGAATGGTCAAAAGGAAACACCTAGTCATTCTGATTTTAGTTTTTATTAAGGCATTTTAAAAGTTTAAGCAAACATTGGATGTCTCTTTAATTTGTTAATAGGAGAGAGGAGGGTGTGTGTATGTTGTGTAATATTCATGTCTCTTGGAATGACTGAATGTTTGTATTTAAAGTTTGCATTTACATTCAAATACTCTAGGTGTGTGGCTATTACTCAGCACCTACACCACCCATGAGAAATTTTATTTTGATCACACATTAGCTATTTCAAAGAAAACAAATACGTGGATGGATCTAGAGACTGTCATACAGAGTGAAGTCAGAAAGAGAAAAACAAATATCGTATATTAACGCATATATGTGGAACCTAGAAAAATGGTACAGATGAACCGGTTTGCAGGGCAGAAATTGAGACCCATGTAGAGAACAGATGTACGGACTCCAAGGGGGGAAAGTGGCGGGGGGGTGGGGGTGGGGGGGTGATGAATTGGGCGATTGGGATTGACATGTATACACTGATGTGTATAAAATGGATGACTAATAAGAACCTGCTGTATAAAAAAATAAATAAAACAAAATTAAAAAAAAAAGAAAACAAATATAACAACTTTAGCAAGAGTAGAGCAAACTTTTTCAACCCCTGTATAGTTATTAATTAGTATTGAGATCTCAACCTGGGTTTGGAATCAGATGATTATTATGATGTAATCCCCATACTTATAGGAAGTTAGAACGTTTTTAGGTTTTATCAAAACCTAGCCATGTCCATGAAAGCATGTAGCACATGTGAGAGTAATTAGCCATGTGTTGTAAAATGAGGAAAGGTTGAAAAATGCAGTTCTAGAGCAGCAGAAAACAAGTCAACTACCTCATTCTTTCAAACAAGTCTTTCAAATATTTGAACTTGGTTATTATAGTTCCCTTAAACCATGTCTTTTCTAAGTCAAATAGTACCTGTGCCCTCAATCACTGCTCATTTGATGTGGTTTCGGGACATTTTAATGACTCTGTTGCTATACTGTTAACGCTCTGAATCATCAATCCCCCTTTTAAAGTGCAGTACCTAGAACTAAAATACTGCTCAAAATGGGAGTTGACCAATGCACAGGAGAGGGAGGACATTTCTCCCTTCACACAAAGCAACTGCTCCCAACTTTCATACATCAAAGGAGCCTTTTTATTATTCCCCTCTCAACCCATACATTCCATATTTTGAAACATTTTCCTACAACACTGCATTTTGAAAGAAATAACTATTTTCCCCAAGATCTAAATAATGTTAATATGATAAAATTCAGTATTTCCAAGGAAAGCAAAGCCCATATAGCCTCACTGCAAGTAAACATATAATTGTTATTTAGCTTTTAAAAATTGTTAAATATTCTGTAGATCTCCCCTGTTACACATCAATTATTTTCAACAAACAGACCTAAAAGCCCAAGAATTCCAGGCTGGGAATCGCTCATGTGACACAGTATTTCTGTTAATAAAGTTAAACATTGCTGTGGTTTTCTTTTTTTTTAACAGCTTCATGTACATACAATACAGTAAATGGCACATATTTTAAAAGTATAGCTTGATGAGTTTTCTACATATGTATACAAGCGTGAAACCATCAGTACGATCAAGACTACAAACATTTCCAGTTCTCCAAAAGTTTCCTTGTATCCCTTTTAATCCATATCTCCCTCCACCTCCAATCTCAGGCAACTATGCATCTGCCTTCTCTCAAAACAGACTGTATTTTCTAGAGTTTTAGATAAAGGATAGCATACAGTATATACTCTTTTTTGGTCTGGCTTCTTTCATTCAGCATAATAATTTTTAGATCGATCCATGCAGTTATATGTATCCATAGTTTGTTTTTTATTACTGAGTAGTATTCCACTGTATGTATACACCACAATTTGCTTATCTATTTTCCTACTGATGGACACTGGGGTTATTCCCATATCTTGCTATTATGATACATAAAGCTGTTAAAATATTCATGCACAAATCTTTTTGTGGACATATGCATTGATTTCTCTTGGGTAAATACCTAGAATTAGAATGGAATTAAAGAATTAAAAGAATTAAACTCTAGGTCGATAGGTATATGTTTAACTTTTTAAGAAACTGCCGAATTGTTTTCTAAAATAGTTCACCATTTAGAACTTTGAGAGTTCTGAGAGTACCAGTGGCTCCATGTCCCTGACAGTATTTGGTGTAGTAAGTCTTTAAAATTTTAGCAATTCAAGTTGGTGCGTAGTGATATCTTATATGGTTTTAATTTGCATTTCCTTGATGACTAAGATGTTGGGCACCTTTTGGTGTACACATTGGCCATTCTTACATCTTCTTTTGTGAAATGTCTGTTCAAATCTTTTCCCTCTTTAAAAAAGAAAGTTTGTCATTATTGAGTTAAAGAGTTCTTTACATATTCTTGATAGAAGTCTTGCCAAGGGGCTTCCCTGGTGGCGCAGTGGTTGAGAGTCCGCCTGGACACGGGTTTGTGCCCCGGTCCGGGAAGATCCCATATCCCACATGCCGCGGAGTGGCTAGGCCCGTGAGCCATGGCCGCTGAGCCTGTGCGTCCAGAGCCTGTGCTCCGCAAGGGGAGAGGCCACAACAGTGAGAGGCCCACGTACCGCAAAAAAAAAAAAAAAGAAAGAAGTATTGCCAGATAGGTGTTTTGCAAAGAATTTTAGCCAAACTGTGGCATGCCTTTTCATTTTCATAAGTGTCTTTTAAAGAGAAAAAGGTTTAATTTTGAAGAAGTCCAAATTATAATTTTTTTCCTTTGACTCTGTGTTTTTTGCATTCTGTTCAAGAAATTTTTGCCTACCCCAAGTTCACTAAGATTTTCTCCTATGCTTCCTTCTAAAAGTTCCAGGGTTTTAGCTTTCACTTTTAGGTGTATGATCTATTTTTAGCTAAATTTTGCATTTGTTATGAGGTAAGGACTGTAGTTCTTCTTTTCTGGAGGGGTGGGGGGATATAGACCTTTAGTTGTTCTGGCACCATTTGTTGTAAAGATTATCCTTGCCTGACTTCCTGTGCTACTTTTGTCAAAAATCAATTGGCAATATATGTGTGGATCTACTTCTAGACTTTCATATTCTCTTTCATTTAACTATATGTTTACTTTAAGCCAATACCATGATGTCTTGGTTAATGAGTCTTGAAACTGGAGAGCTAAGTCCTCCAACTTTGTTCTTTGTTTTGAAACTTTGTTTCAAAATGGTTTTGGCTATTCTAGGTCCATTGTATTTCTACATATATTTTAGAATTAGCTTTATCAATTATTACCAAAAAAATACTCCAAAATTTTGATTGGGATAGCACTGAATCTACAGATCAATTTGAATCCATGGCTGTAATATTTCTTTCCATTGTTTTCTTTCAGCAACCTTTTGCTGTTTTCAGCATACAGGTATTGCATTGCACATCTTTGTTCAAATTTATCCTTGAGTTTTGGTTTGTTTGTTTGTTTTTTGGATGCTTTTGTATATGGTATTTTAGTTTTCTATTTCTGATAGTTAATTGTTACCATTGAGAAATACATCTGAATTTGCATACTGATCTTGTATCCTGTAACCTTGCTAAATTTACTTTTTAGTTCTAGTAGACTTTTTAGAGATTCCTTATGACTTTCTACATAAATAATTATGTCATCTGTGAAAAAAAGATAATATTGTATATCTTCAAATAACATGTATAAGAAGCATTTTTCAATTTCCCCATGCTCAGCCTTTGTATGACTACTGTCATATGTTTTACTTATACCCCTGTTCCCAAACCCAGAATATATTATTATTTAAACTTTAAAGTCAATTATCTTTTAAAGAGATTTTAAAAAATAAGACGTATTTTATATATACTATTTATTTTCCATTTCCTGTGCTCTTCATTCCTTTGTGCAGATCCAAATTTCAAAGTAGTGTCATTTTTCTCCTGCCTGAAGGACTTCTTTGTAATATTTTTTGCAAAGCAAGTCTGATAATTATGAATTATCTCAGTTTGTGCATGTCTGGAAATGTCCATTGCTTAGACTTTTTTTTTTGGCTGGAAATAAAAAATTTGTGTTGGCAGGTTTTTTTCTTTCAGTACTTATATACCACCCCACTATCTTGTGACTTGAATTGTTTTTGTTGAGAAGCCTGGCAGTAGTTTTTTTCATTATTCCTGTGGTTCATTTTGGGGTTCATTCAGCTTCTTAGACCTGTAGGTTTATATATTTTGTTAATTGCTAAAACTTTTAGCCATTATTTCCTCAAATATTTTTTCTGTTCCCTCATCTTCTTTCCTCTCCTTTTGGAATTCCAGTTACACTTACGTTAGATTGCTTGAAGTTGTCCCACTGATCCTCTGTTCATTTTTTTCCCCTTTGTTTTTTTTAAATAAATAAATTTATTTATTTATTTATTTTTGGCTGCGTTGGGTCCTTGTTGCTGCGCACAGTCTTTCTTTTAGTTGCGGCGAGCGGGGGCTATCCTTTGTTGCGGTGCCTGGGCTTCTCATCGCGGTGGCTTCTCCTGTTGCGAACACGGGCTCTAGGCGCGTGGGCTCAGTAGTTGTGGCTTGAGGGCTCTAGAGCGCAGGCTCAGTAGCTGTAGCACACGGGCTCAGTTGTGCCGAGGCACGTGGGATCTTTCCAGACCAGGGCTCAAACCCATGTCCCCTGCATTGGCAGGCAGATTCCCAACCACTGCACCACCAGGGAAGCCCCGCCCCCGCCTTTATGTTTTAACCTGGAGTTTCTATTGCAAAGTCTTTAGGTTCACTAATACTTCCTTCCTTAATCCCATCCAGTGTATTTTTTTAAATCAGATTCTGTATATTTCATCTTTATAAACTGAATTTGGACTTTTTTTTTGTCTTGCATGCTCATGCTTTCTTCCACCTTCTTAAATATCTGGCGTATATTTATATAATAGTTAAATTACCACACTTGTCTATTAATTCCATCATCTGTACCATTTCTGCATCCCTATCTAAGGACTGAGTTTCCTCCTCATTATTAGTCAGATCTTCCTGCTTCTTTACATGCCTGATAAATTTCTGATTGGCTGTCAGACATTGTGAATTTTATGTTTTGGATGCTTGATTTTTTGGTATTCCTTTTAATATTTGGGGGCTTTGTGTGGGATAGTTACGTGGAATCATTTTGGTTCTTTTGAGCTCTGCTTTTAATCTTTGCTGGGAAGGCCCAGAACAGCCTTTAGTCTCGGGCTTTTCCCCCATACTGGCACAATACCCTTCTGAGGACTCAACTTGATGTCCCATGTGTTAGGAAGTCTTTCCTCTCTGGCTGGTGGAAACCCAAACTATTCTTAATCCTGGGTGAACTCCAAGGATTGTTCTAATTGTTTGTCCTCAATAACTTCCTCATATGCGTACTCTGATCAGTACTCAGCTAAAGACTCAAGAGAAACCTTTTACAGATCTCTGAAACTCTTTATGAATAGGCTGTTCCTCTCTGAAACTCTGTCCAGAAGTTCTAGCCACCTCAGTACCTCCAAAGTCCAAACTCTGCCTCCTCAATGCAGGGAGATTCTGGGGTATTTGGGTTCTCTCTCCCTGAATTGCAGTTGGAAATTCTCTCCCATAAATAAAGCTTGGACAAATGTAGGGCTCATTCTTCGTTTCTTTTCTCTCAGGGATCCTGTGCTATTTGTGTCCAATGTCTGAAAACTGTTGTTTCATATATTTTATTCAGTTTTTTACTTGTGTAAGACAGAAGCTATATCTAGTCTATGCTACTCCAGCATGGCTGGAAGTTTTACTGTTACTTTTTAAACATACTTAGGGCCACAGTCTGCGGCTACATGGGTTGCAATGTGCAACTCCAGAATACAATGTGAACATACCTTCCTCCTATCCCCAATTTAGATTTGAGTAAAACAGAAACCCTAATCACACTGACTATTAATATACTAAGCTTGTGGTTAATAAACCTCTCATTTGGGTAAGAATAATGACTCAAATGCAGATAATTCCTAATTTATAAATGTCATGATCTCATTGTTTGGCATTTGAATAAATCTTCTCATCAAATCAATATCATAAATGATTATTTGGTTCCCACAATAGACCCATAACATAACTGAAGTGTAATGCCTTCAGTAATCGATTAAAAACACCTAAGTACCATTTATAACATGGTTGCTGTGGGAAGACACAACTGGAATTCTAACCAGAGATTCCAGGAACGTGCTTCCTTCATTTGTTAGTTTAGGGTGCACACATAATCATATGGAAGAGGGTGGGAGAATGAGGGTCAAGACTGTTAAAATTTGGATAGGGGATGAGATAAATACTAACACGTAAACTATATATTAACATAGGGACAAACCTCTTTTTACCCATCTAAAGGTATATTACAGAAAGATCTCTTTAGTTAAAATATGATGATAGCAAAATGAAGTGTACTTACTCATCCAACTCCTCTTCTTCAGCTTTAGAACTATCAGCATAGAGATATTTGCTCATGTCCACCGGTCTTATATTTTTTCTTTTTGTAGACTGGGGAGGAGAATCCTTTATAGTTACAAAGGTTTCTGGCTCATCAAATGGGTTCAAATACTGTGGAGTCTGTATCTCTTTAAAGGGATTATAGCTCTCATTATAAAAGGATTCTTCTGGTATTTTAGGTGAAACTGTTTCAGTGATTTGTTCTATAAAATAATAGCAAAAGATGAATTAAATCAAATTAATACTATCTGATATTTTCTTATATATTTAGTGTTTTCAAAAATACTCAATCTTGAATTAATAAACTCTATGGGGTTGAAAGAGTGAAGATCAATAATACGTTTTATGAAATTGAGTTATTTGTAGTGAGGTGGATGGACCTAGAATCTGTCATACAAAGTAAAGTAAGTCAGAAAGAGAAAAACAAATACTATATGCTAACACATATATATGGAATCTAAAAAAAAAAAATGGCCCTGAAGAACCTAGGGACAGGACAGAAATAAAGATGCAGACACAGAGAATGGACTTGAGGACACAGGGAGGGGGAAGGGTAGGCTGGGATGAAGTGAGAGAGTGGCATGGACTTATATACAGTACCAAATGTAAAACAGATAGCTAGTGGGAAGCAGCCACATAGCACAGGGAGATCAGCTTGGTGCTTTGTGACCACCTAGAGGGGTGGGATAGGGAGGGTGGGAGGGAGACGCAAGAGGGAGGAGATATGAGGATATATGTATATGTATAGCTGATTCACTTTGTTATAAAGCAGAAACTAACACACCATTGTTAAGTAATTATACTCCAATAAAGATGTTTTTTAAAAAAACACACAAAATTGTCAAAAAAAAAAAAAGTTTTAGAGGGTCTAAGTCCAGAAGATGTGATATCTAAGATCTTTGTCTACTTCTCCAGGAACAATGCTCTTCAAAATAGCATCTTTGAATTGTTAATGCCCTTGGAATCTCTATTAATGTTGGCATTATGGTATACCAATTTTGGAAATTTTAACCTTCTTAGAGGTACAATATTCTATTATTGCTTAATTTATTTCACTATACTAGCTTGACGTCTCAAACTGATATATAAATTTCTGTTTTTAAAAGAACATAAAATGGATTAAATTTTGGAATAGTCTTTGGTAGTTTACACAAGCAGAGACCACTTAGGAATCTGAAAAGTCATTCTGGATATATAAAAAATACATCATATATCACTGAATTTGTTTTTGTAAAGTCTTCAAAGAGCAGGTTTCTGTACACTACAAGTCCTTAAATCTTTAGAGCTTTTAATGGGCTTTTCAACATAATTCATATCCAATGAATATCTTATTTAATAAAGTAAAGGAATAACAAGAATTCTGAAGTTGAAAGAGCCACATTAAAATCATACTGAGAAGCAGATAGATGTGTTCCACTAAATTCTAAGTTTTACTATTTCAAATTTCAATTTGAAAACAAAGGTACTCTTAAAAATAAAACTCTGACTTTACAGCACAAAAAGCACTACAACAGTGTCATGTCCTCCAACAATACTTATGGAGTGCTTAGTACCAGGCTTTTTCTTTTACTTTTATGTTTATTAATATTTTAAAACAAAAATGAGGCAGAGTTCCATGGTGGTCCAGTGGTTAGGACTCTGTGCTTTCACTGCTGTAGACCAGGGTTCAATCCCTGGTCAGGGAACTAAGATCCCTAAGCCATGTGGCGAGGCCAAAAAAAAAAAAAAAAAAAAAAACCAACAAAAAACTGGAATGTATAATAAAACTGTTTAAAATTTGTATTTTACTAATATAAATATTTAACCAAATTGGAAAAAAGTTTCAAAAAGCTGATAATCACAGAACAGTTCAAAAGTAATTTTAATTATGCCAAGCAACTCTAACAAAATACTCTAGGAGGAGAAGGCAGAAAATCAGTTTTAAAATCTTCAAGAAAAATAACTGTTTTATAAGTGACATTTCAAACAATTTAATCCAATTATTTAAAAAATCTCTTGACATATATTTATGATTTTTATATTTTAGAGTCAAACTACTTTTACTTATACTTTAGACATTAGCCCAGAAAACTTATATTGTCTTTATACTGAAAAAATAAATAAAACAAAATAACTCTGAATTGAAATTCTGTACACCATGGTGAAGCAGTTATAAAGTATGAAAGAGAATTCATAACATCATGATAAATCAACATTGAAATGAATTTAAATACAGCCTATGCTAGAGAAGAGACTCAGTAACTGTATCTTTTGTCAGACCAGGATAACACTCAAACACCACTATAATCTTTATAATAATCTAAATGAAGCATTATATTTTCTCTGTAGGAGAAGAGACTACAGAGTTTTTACCTATTCAATTTTTTTATTAACAAATACCAAGTCTTAAATGCTTAAGAAATTGATAAAACCTGTCAATGGAAATAAGATTTTTATTTTTACTTTCAGGTAGAGGATTACAAAAATTGATCCAAGCAATTTCATCAGTTACAAAACCAAAAGCAAGAAAGTATTCAAACTATAGAGCAAGATTTGAAGATGACAGAATAGCAACAAAGGAGAGTTTAAGATGAGACTATTTCATATAAAAGCTAACAAATACATTTAGTAACTTTCTAAACGGGTCACTGAAGCACAGAATGTCATGAATCTAACTAGGAGGAGAACTGAAATTGTAAAAGCAAACAAAAACAAAAACCATCTAAACAACTGTAACACATTTTTTTCTTTCTTAACTACTTTTGTTACTTGAGGATGCATGTTTTTAATCAATAAAAATTAATTATTTCTAGAAAAATGAATGTTCTTCTAATAGAAAATACTTATTCTAAAGTCTCCAAGAACTATATATTTAAAGAGAATACTGGTTGTCAAGTTTTTTCTTAGCTCTATAGGCACGATTAAAGTTTCTGAATCAGGTTGGCTAACCTCGCTTAACCTCGCCAAAATAAATACAATATATATGTTATCTGCTACTCCTTTCTATACCTCAGAAAATACACACATATATTTTTTAAAATTACTTATTTGATTTTGAAATGAAAAGCTCAAATATTCATATCTCAAAGTATTTTGGTAATTTTTTTTAACTCAGTGTACTCAGATGTATTTAGTATGCAACTGAGAAGCTTTGTGGTCAAAAGAAGACACTTGATTAGCAATCTTAGTTCCAACTCCACCTCCATTTACCTAAAGTTCTTCAAATCACTTAATTCCTCTGGGCCTCAGCTCCTTAATCTATGAAAAGAGGCAGCTGAACCAGATTACTTCTAAAATGTACTGTAACCGTTAAGATTTAAAATATGTTAAAATAAAATAGGTCACAGAGCTTCCCTGGTAGAGCAGTAGTTAAGAATCTGCCTGCCAATGCAGGGGACATGGGTTCGACCCCTGGTCCAGGAAGATCCCACATGCTGCAGAGCAACTAAGCCCACGCACCACAACTACTGAGCCCGTGCACTACAACTACTGAGCCCGCGCCTACAGCCCATGCTCCGCAACAAGAGAAGCCACCGAAATGAGAAGCCCATGCACTGCAACGAAGAGTAACCCCTGCTCACTGCAACTAGAGAAAGCCCACACACAGCAACGAAGACCCAATGCAGCCAAAAATAAATAAATAAATAAAATAATTTAAAAAATAATAAAATAAAATAGGTCACAAAAAAATAAAATCTCATTAATCTAAACTTACTAATTTAGAATTTGGTAAGAAGGGAGAAAGTAATGGAAGTTCTTCTCCTTCCATTACTTTCATAAGTGGATTATGAAATGATATTGCACAAATAGAGTGAATCCTTAAGTTGAAACCTCACTTTTCACCATGACAGGCAGTAGCAAAATTCTTTAAAGCTCATGAAGATTTCATAAGAGCAGTCTAAAAGATGTAAACAGGGGTTAATCATTCTTGCATTTACTTTGAGCAAACAGAGTTTAATTAAACAGAGGTCTTCTTCAACAGCTCTTTTCTAAGCTTTAATAGTTTGAAACTACTTGATAAGAAAAATGACTCAGGAAAAAAATACATGGTTTTATTTCTTACATGTTGTATATATGACAGGAGTGGTCCTCAATCTTCTTTCTGTTCTGTGACATTCACATGCACAATTTACTTTCGTTACTAAGAGTAATTCTCAGCCAGAGACAGGGAGTTGGGAGTGGAGGGGCTCATCACACTGAGGTGTGAGGGTCAAGAAGCTGCATAGAGAGAAAAGGCTACCTCCACCACCCTAATATGGGTATGTCCCACAACCTGACCTTGCTTGGTAGGCCAAACTAATGAGACTTTACTGCATGCCAGCTAGATAAAATACTGTTATCTCTAACATTAGAGCTTTACTATTTGACCAAACTAACAAAGAATTAAAACATAAGACCCAAGTAAGGCTTCCCTTTTTCTTTAAAAACAATTCAATGGAAGCTACCCAGAATTGCTGATCAACTGCAATTGGTATTGAATAAATAATATTGTCATTATAAACAAAATTTACAAGTCTTTAAAAACAAAATCTCTTCCTGCCTTTACAGTTCAAGAGAACTTAACAATACACAAAGACTTTAAAAGTAAAGAAAAAAACTTGCTACCTTCTGAGTCAGGATCTCCAAATGGATTTAATTCTGCTACATCAGGATCACCAAATGGATTTAAATTCACAGTGGCCAAGTCCTTTTCTGCTTCATCCAAAAAGTTAAGTTTGTTGATAAGCTCTGAAAATAAACATACGTGTCAGTTCACTGTGGTTACAGTTAAGCATAATTATCATTCATTCATGAAATATCTCAAATTGTAAAAATTCATACTAATAATACCTGCAAATAATAAGATATAGCATTTTACCAATGACAGAATGCCATTCAAGTATTTTGTAGCATACCAACATATTCAAATAAAAGAAAACAAACACATGAATTGGAAAATATCAGATAATGAACTAGAGAAACTTTTAGCTCAATCTAATTTGATCCAATAAAAAAGTACTAACATAGATTTTGAGAAAAAAACATCCTTCACTTTTAAATATGAATAATTCAAATTGATTTAATATAAGCAAATATTTCTAAAACAATGTTGTTACAATATATAAGCTAACTAAAGAAATACTGTCATGTTATACGACCAGTTATTATAAGATGTTTTAAAATCACTGCCTATCAAGGATCCTGATACAGGCTTTGCTAAAGATGATAAGTTCTGTTATGTTGTTGCCTGTTGGTGCACTACAAATTACCAAAGAAAATTTATTAAAGGAAAAGCACAAAGACAAAACTGACAGCTAAGTACAGGCAGAAATCAAGAGGTAGCAGGTCACAGTAAATACAAGCAATCAGAAGCAGAAAGAAAGGAAGAAAGCTCTTAGACCTTCAGAGGAACTGGCTGATTTAGCTGAAGGCATATTTGCTTGCTTTAGGCAGTCATCTTGATCTTCATCTAAGCTGCTCAGAGCATTCAATTGGTTTACAATTTCTGTAAACAGAAGCCAGTCGAGACAAATGTAAGGTAAGGTCATTTAATTAAAGAGCCACAGAAGCATGCTGTTACTCAAAAAGACAGAGAGGGGATGTTTGGTTAATCAAGAGAATACATTCAGAGGACGTTATTTTTGATGAACTATAACAGATGTATTTAACTGAAAGTTATGCTATACTCATATTTTAAAATAGGAAACATTTTAAAAATTAAAATTTATATTAGTACTATAACAACTATGTTAACAAACACAAAACAAAGATAATAACCTGAGAAGTTGACACTGGCTTTCACATTCTGCATTTGTAAAATAGGGCTTTAAATGCATGCATTAAAAACAGAATAAGAAATATCATCTGATACAATAGAAAATATGTGCTATTTGTTTTGTAATATTCTAAATTTAAACTTAAGTTTTAATAAGTTTTAAGAATATATCTATATGAATCATGAACATAATAAGCACTTGTTCATATTCTAGAATTTTAAAAATCAGCACAAAAGGGCTTCCCTGGTGGCGCAGTGGTTGAGAATCCGCCTGCCGATGCAGGGGAAACGGGTTCGTGCCCCGGTCTGGGAAGATCCCACATGCCGCAGAGCGGCTAGGCCCGTGAGCCATGGCCGCTGAGCCTGTGCGTCCGGAGCCTGTGCTCCGCAACGGGAGAGGCCACAACAGTGAGAGGCCCGCGTACCGCAAAAAAAAAAAAAAAAAAAAAAAAAAATCAGCACAAAATAAGAAAAGCAGGCAATAGCTATTTTCTACTCCTGCTTTCTAGGGAATTTGTTCTTTTAAGGGAACTCTTGAGTGTTTGCTATAGGATATCTTAT
Organism: Mesoplodon bidens; assembly: GCF_964165515.1. Lineage (NCBI taxonomy): Eukaryota > Metazoa > Chordata > Mammalia > Artiodactyla > Ziphiidae > Mesoplodon > Mesoplodon bidens. The sequence goes on from NC_138170.1 coordinate 36,530,209, forward strand.
AATTTAGCCAGTAAGAGACATAATAAAAAAAGACAGGAACAGGTAGAAAAACCTTAAAATAAAAATTCATTTTGTGCATAAACAGAATTTTTAAAAATGAGTCATACATATTGTGGACAACTCCAAATATGTGAAATTATTATTCACTGGGTGAAAATTAGCTTGGAATAAAATAATAAGAACCTACTAGAATATTCTAGTTAATCCTTGCTGTTTCCAAACTTAAAACCTGGGAATAACTTAGGCATTAGGACAGACCAAATAGATCCAGATCATTCAGTGGGAAATAAAGAAAATGGTTAGAAATAGACAACAGTTGTGAATTCAGCATTAAAATGCTGTTTTTTAACACTGTAAATCTAAGTACACATTCTAAATTTTATGTGAACCAAATAATAAAATACACAGTTTTAATAAGGTTGCCTTCATCCATTCATTTGTTGTTGAACAAATACTTGTTTATCACCCTGTGCCAAGTACCATGCTTGGAACATAAGGATGAAAAAAACATGGTACTGTCCTCATGGAATTTACCATCGATAAAGATAGAAATTAATACAGAAACAGACAATAAATGACTACTAGAATATTAGGTGGTCAGAAATGTGTATTGTCATATAGATCTTTGAGCCAAATACATATGAAAAACTGACATTCATTTCCCTTGTCTGAATGAGAAATATATTTTGCATGAATAAAAATGCTTGAGATAGTCAAAGTAAATCATAGAAAATAAAGAGTAAACACAATACCAACTGAACTCTTAATCTGAATGTGAATAATAAGAGTTAGTCAACCTTTATAAAGTATCTTCTTCCATTTTATCCTGCCAATAGTTTAAATCCCATTCAGACTCAAACTAACCCAGCAAATTCCTCAGTAGGCAGAGTTTATTCTTAAATTAGATCTTTTACCCCCAACTAGTAGTCATTGTAACTTTGTAATTTTCAGGGAAGTATAATGGAGAGAATCTATCCTATGTGATTACCAATGCATGACTGATTTTTTAAATTCATTACTAGTTTTGTATTTTTTTTAATTTGCAGATGGTTTATTTTTAACTTCAAAAATATGAGAAAAGAAATATTAATAACAGTTAAATTTATTAAGCAGTGGAAAGGGCTCTGCATATGTTATGAGTTAATTCTCATAAACATCCTGAGGTATTATTATTAATATTCACATTTATCATGTATATTAGTATCATTTATTTGCACTGTATTCCCAGATGTGTAATTACGAGGCTAAAATATTTTAAAATAATGTTCAAAGATTTGTAGTTTTCTTTACACATTTTAGTTATTTAATATTCTTAGATGTAATCTCAATGAGAGTAGAATTTATTTATTTATTTATTTTTTGCGGTACACGGGACTCTCACTGTTGTGGCCTCTCCCGTTGCGGAGCAACAGGCTCCAGACGCACAGGCTCAGCGACCATGGCTCACGGGCCTAGCCGCTCCAAGGCATGTGGGATCTTCCCGGACCGGGGCACGAACCCGTGTCCCCTGCATCGGCAGGTGGACTCTCAACCACTGCGCCACCAGGGAAGCCCCCTAGAAATAATTTATTTAAGCACCTTATATAATGAGCAATAGAGGGAATACTGAAGAAATATTAAACTTGGTTCTTACTTTCAAAACATTATTAATGTTCCATTATAAACTTTTAGGTACAATGTGGGCATTTATTTAAATACTATCAAGATGACTGAATTACATGACTAAATTATTTACACTGTAATTTTTCTGAATGTTTAGAATATTTCCTTCCCCTCACCATGCTTTTGGTGATACCTAAAACCACTGATAAAAAAATAAACAAATAAAACCACTAATGACCATTTCTTCATTAATTAACCCAAAGTAATTTCTTATTTCCATTCTTCTCACTGATGACAAGTTGTCCTTCCTATCCTAGCTTTCCCTATTTATCTATAGCTTAAATAAATCCTTACTTAACACCTAGAACTTCTGCTTCTAGAACTTCCATTCATATTAACAAAGTGAAAAGGTAATGCTCCTCTTATTTGGTATGCAAATAAATCTCCATCCAAATCATAAAAGAAGCAATCTCCAAAGAAATACCATTTACCTATATGAGAAATATTTCTCAAGTACCTATTATACTTTTTGGGGACAGACAAGTAAAGCAATATACAGTGTATGATAAATATGGTATTTGTTAAGACTGAGCTATGTATTCGTAGGGTATGTGAAACTAGAAGAGAGGCATACAACTCAGTCTGAGGTCAGGAAGCCCTCCTGGATTTATTCAAGGAGGATTTATTGAGTGAAAATAAGACAAAAAGACATCATCATTATTATTATTAAAATAAAGAAGAAACTGGAGGGCATTTCACAACAATGAAAGGGAGGCGAATGAGAACATGATATACTTGAGGAACAGCAAGTTGTTTGGGGTTTAAGATACCAGGGATGGGGAATGGAATGAGATGAGGTTGGCAAATGTCCTATCATGAAGGTTATAGTGACCAAAATAAAGAATGTGAACTTTACTCTGAAAGCTCTGGGAATCCATTGTAAGATCAAATGTATAGTTTAGAAACATCATTCCAGGAGCAACATGGTAGCTGCACTTGAAAAAAACAGGATAGGAAGCAAAAAGATGAGTAGTTTAGCATTACCGCTCCATGAAGGGAGGCACTTAGTAAATATCTGCTAATTAAAGAATAGATTAAGAAGAAAGCTTTGATGGTTAATTTGACATGGAGGATGGGGAGAGGAATCTAGGATACATGCCAAGTTTGTGTCTTGGGTGACTGTGTGGACATTAGTTCTAGCACTGCAGTGGGGGCTACTCAGTTTGGCCATACCAAGCTACAGGTGCCTGTGAAACTTACAAAAATAATTCAATTGGCATTTGCATATGTGGGTGCACAGCTTAAAATACATAATTTTGTTATGTATTTCTCCTTTTAAAAAAGTACTTTTCTGTTACTTCCAAATTTCCTGCAGCCAATGTGTTTTACATGTATAATCAGAAAAACAAAAATTAAAAATTTAAAAGAAGATTTATAACACAAATTTATTCCCAGAATTTTTTAAGTGGGATGCTTTCCCAGTAATATACCACCCTGACCAAAAAATTCCCTGGCCCAACATATTTATATAATACTTCTTACTAATTAAAGCCTTGTTTCACCAAAAATTTACACTTCAGAAAATGCTAATAATGCTATGTAATAGCACAAAATAATTTCTACCCTAGCACTACTCAAACTGAGCAATAATCCTGTAGTGTAGCATTTAGTCATCATAACAGTGTGTCAATCTGGACTTGCTTCACACTGGTGAGAATAAGAAGGAAAACTAAATTAGGGGCAGGAAATCGAAGCACAGGGTCAAGTAATTTGAGACTCTTCTTTACATTAGGAAGGCAAAAGAAGATAGAAATTGACCACCAGAGATTATCACACTGAACCAAAACAGGGGGATGGAAGTGGTGTCACAAAGAGTACGTGCGTTTTTCTTTTAAGAAAGTCTGTAGTGGAGTTAAAAGGGCAGGGTGTGGGAGGGTCTGCCTAGAGCTAGAACATACCTGCAAATCTTGCAGCATCCTCACTCTTCTCTCCAAAGTATAATAAGATTCAGTACAGGTATATCTAATTTTAAGATGGTCTAAGATAGTAACACTGCAACTTCTTAATAGAGATCAAGTTCCCAAAGATGTCACTTTTCTCACAGGCTTGAGCCCATAAATATTTGATTTATGGATATAACTAACAAGTTTAATAATGTGATTTTCAATCCCTTTAGCAGGTCATATTGTAAATGAATGAATGAACTGAATGAAAGTCATAACACTTGCTGTAATTTTTATAAAGGCAGAAAGACATATACCTTATGTTTAAATTTTAGCAATTGTGTGTTTTTAATCTGTGTTTATCTTATGTCTGTCTACATATCTTTGCATATATACGTATCTATCTACAATATATTTCATTTATCTCTAGAAATGTTATAGTTTAAGCTACCAACCTAAAATTTGGTGGCTAAGAACAAATGATTACCTCTCACAGTTCTATGGGTTAATGCACTCAGCTGAGTAGTTTACTGCTGTTAGATGTTGGCTTGAGACAAAGTCATCCAAAGCTTGGACGTCCAAAATGCCTTCTTCACTTACATGTTTAGTGTTTCAGCTGAGAGGCAGGAACAACTGGGGCTGGTCAGGCATCTCTCTCTCTCTCTCTCTCTCTCTCTCTCTCTCTCTCTCTCTCAAGTGGCCTGTCCATATGGGTAGTTTGGGGTTCCTCTCAGCATAGCAATCTTGGGGTAGATGGACTTTTTACATGGCAGCTGTATCCCCCAGAGAATGCACTAGAAGAGTCCCAGGTAGAAGCTACAAGGCATTTTATAACTTAGCTTTAGAAGTTACAAAGTGTCACTTCCCCACTGCATTCTACTGGTTAAAAGTGATTTACAGGGCCAGCCCAGAAGACAGGGAGGGGACTATAAAAGGGCATGAATATTGGGAGGCTTGTTTCATTGGAGGACAATCTTTGAAGATTAGCTACCACACAGTAGATCAATAAATCAGAAAGTTGAAATCATTCATTTTCTTACTAATCTAACATACTTATTATAACTTTTATGTTAACTTTCCAGTATTTTACTTATGCACATGTATGAAAGGCACAAATATTAAACTGTACAATTCAATGAACTTTGACAAATGTATACACCCACGTGACACAAGAGGAAGAACATTGCATTATATCGCCCCCACAATAAAAAAACCTCATGCCTCTTTTCAGTCAATCCCAAAACCCACCAGCTATAACTATTCTAACGTTTTTAACATAGGATTAGTTTTGCCTCTTCCAGAACACCACGTAAATGGAATCATACAGTATATACTCTTATATAAATCCTCCTTCATTCAGTATAATAGTTTTGACATATATCCATGTCATTGAATGCATCAATAGCTCATTTTTATTGCTGAATAGTATTCCATTCACAAATATAATACAGTTTAGCCATTCTCCTGTTGATGTACATACACCTGAGCTGTTTCCAGTTTGGGGCTGTTATGAATAAAAATATTATGAATATTTTTGTACTAGTCTTTTTGTGGATGTATGTTTTCATTTCTTTTGGATAAATATCAAGGAGTGGAATTGCTGGGTCAGAAGGCAGGTATACATTTAGTGTTATAAAAAACTTCCTAAGTGATCTTACCATTATACTCTCCATGAACAATGGATGAGAGTTCCATTTGGTCCACATCCTTACTGACGTTTAGAATTTATTTGTCAGTCTTTTAAATTTTAACCACTCTGGTGGGTGTGGAGTTGTGTTTCATGATTATTTTAATTTGCTCTTCCCTGATGACAAGTGACACTGAGAACATTTTCATATGCTTACTGGCCAATGGTGTATCTTTCTTTGTGAACAACAGGTTTGAATCCTTGCCCATTACAAAAAAAAAAATAGGGTTGTCTTTTATTATTATTATTATTGAGTTGTAGGACATTAAAAAAATCTATTCTGGATACAAGCCTGTGTCAGATATATGCTTTATGAATATTTTCTTCTAGTCTGTAACTTGTGCATACATTTTCTTAATGGTCTATTTCAATAACCATGTGTTTAAAATTTTGATAAAGTCTAATTCATCAAATTTTTCTTTCATGGTTATCACTTTCTGTGTTTTGTGTAAGAATGTAAAAACCCTGTGCCCACTCTCAGGTCACAAATATATTTTTTTATTTTTCAGAAGTTTTATAGCTTTAGCTTTTACATTTAGGTCCATGATCTACCTTGAATTAATGTTTGTGTATGTGTAGGAATTGAGGCTCATTTTTTCCATATGGACATCTAGGTGTTTCAGCATCATCTGTTGAAAATATTTTCCTTTCTCTACTGAATTATGCTGCACCTTTGCTAAAAATTAATTGACCAGATAACTTTGGGTGTATTTTAGGATTTTCTGTTTTGTTCCACTGATCTGTCTATCCTATGCCAGTACCATACTATCTTGATTATTATAGCTTTACAGTAAATCTTGATGTCAGACAGTATTAACAATTCTGTTCTTTTTCAAGATTATTTTGGCTATTCAGTTCCTTTGCATTTCCAATTATATTTTAGAATCAGCTTTTCAATTTCTATTTTTTTAAAAAACATGCTACGATTATGAATGGCACTGAGTTGAATCTACAGATTTGGGAAAAAGTAACATCTTTACAATATTGAGTTTTCTAATCTATGAACAGAGAATCTCTATTTATTAAGACCTTCTTTAATTACCTTCAGTAATATAGTTTTCAGGGTAGAGGTTTTTCCACATCTTTTGTTAAGTTTATTTCTAAGTAGTCTATGTTATTTTTAGCCTCCATTGTAAATGAAATTGTTTGGTTAATTTCATCTTCCAAATGTTTGTTGTTCATATATAAAAATATACATTTTCTATATTGATTTTGCATCACGTGCCCTTGCTAAGTACAATATTGAATGAAAGTGGTGACAGCAAACATCCTTGCCTTGATCCCAATCTTTGAAGGAAAAGTGTTCAGTGTTTCAGCATTAAATATGATGTTAGTTGTAGCTCACCATAGATGCTATTTATCAAAATGAAGAAATTTCTTTACATTAAAACTTTGCTGAGAAACTCAGTATTGAATTTCTTCAAATGCTCCTTTCTGCATCTATTACGATGATTATATGGTTTTTCTCCTTTATTCTGTTAATATGGTTAAACCGACATTGCATTCCTAGGATAAACCCTTAAAGAATGCATATTGGTACTTAAATATTAATTATCTCCTGGTTCCTTCCCTAAATAAATACTGGAGAGCTTCTAACTTCTCCTTCAGAGCTCTTACTTCCATCCTGGCCCTGTCAGATGGGCTCTCAGTATCCACAGAATTCTTCCAGAGTCTTGTAAGGGGTGCCAGAGAATGTTCAGTTGTCCTTAGTACAAACAAAGCAGCATTAGGGATTAAGAGTGATATAGAAAGTAGGCTGAATCTCTATCTTCTGCCACTTCTACTATTCTCTGAGTTGACACATTTGAGTTCTAAACATTGGGAAGAGATACTCTTGCTTTCTTCAGTCTCTCACCCTAGGGTCTCAAACTCCTTTAAGAAAGAGGTAGCTTGTACCTTACAAACTTTTTAGCTCAAGGGACTAGAAATGCCCCACCTCTCTGCTTCTATCCTATTTTCCAACCTTAAAACCTAGATAACAGATGCAGTATTCCAGAAATTCTCATCCTTCACACAGATCTCCAAAATAGGTGGCCATTTTAAATTATTTTACTTTATAGAGTCCACAGCAATTCTATGATTTTGTTAATCAGTCTCCTAGGTACTGGAGAGTAAATGCCCAAGTAAAAACCAGAAGCACATTAATGGATGTATTTTCTGACCAGGGCCCCAAGCTTATTCTGAGGACCCTTTTCATCTAAGAAAAGAGACCTATTTATCCCCATTCAGAACCCTAGCAAGTAGGACATTTAATCCCAGAGGGCTGAGTCATACCATAATCAACTCTAGATCCTCAAATATGAACTGTTATCTCCTCTACTAAGATCCTCAAATATGAACTGTTACCTCCTCTACTACCATCTGTGCTGTAAGATTCTGTTCCCTGAAGGTGGCCAATATGTCACTCTCTCTTCCTACTCCTGAATTAACTTTACCAACTTTAGGAAAAGGATTAACAAACACCAGGCAACATGCTTATGGTAAAAATAAATCCTGATTTATAAACTGCATCTGGATGGGAGGACTCTATATGGACTATATGCCTGATAGAAGGCCATAACTTGAGCTTCTCTAATTGTGGAGACTCTCGTAACTGAGCATGTCCCTTACAGGGACCCTGAAAACTATACCTATCAAACTATTACAAAAGATATCAGTTCTTGTGCAACATGAAGATTCTAAGTCAAGGTAATCCCTGATTCTAACTATGTGGATCTTGGCTTTGTACCCAAGTTGTCATTTGGGGGAGAGGTAAAAGAACAGTACCTAGGCTGTCATGAAAACTCCAGTGAAAGAGGAATGCTCTGCTGAATGCTGTTTCCTGTCCAATATCCTCCTAAATGAATCTAATACTAAGTTTGGGCTGTTCAGGTCCTGTGAGTCTGAATGCCTAACCAGAATCCTTGCTGATCTTTGCCACAATTGTAAGTATATCAGGAGCCTTTCAGGTGTCTCATGATGTCCGGTTTCCCCAATAATGCTCTGTTGTAAACTGTTTCGTTTAAACCTAATTTTCTGAGCTACATTCAGTAGGACTTTGTCACTTATGCAGAATGTCTTTTTTTTCCCCTTTCTGTTGGTGTGTATTCAGAAATTGAACATGAATCCCAAAGATGGTCATATCACCAAAAACTGGTTCAAGCATTGTGAGGTTGCCATACAGATGGAGGCACTGTTTTGAAACCATATATTATTTCCAATACCAGCTACAGTAAACTTTCCATTCAAAAGCTTTGTTCTTCCAACTCCAAGGTCAATCACTCCCACTACATTTCAGTGATTTTTCCAACTGCTGCAATGGGTGCTGCACCTCTGCAGAAGACATCTATACAGGTAACTTCAATAAAAGGTTCCTGCCTAAGAGCCAGTCCCTGTATCCAGTTAGCAGTGAATTCTGTCTCAGACAGGCAGAGGAGGGGCTTGTGATCAGTCAAAATATATATACCATGAATTTACTTTTACTTCTAGTAAAGTCTGTAATTTCGGAAGATATACTTTGTCAGTTACTAATGATTTACAGCCATACTCCATAAGAGCACAGGCTAAATGAATAGCCTCTAGGTATCAATCTAAGATATACCCAAAATAATTCTAACAGTCTGTTTCTTCAAGAAGCTTGCAGCTTAGCTGAGGAAATAATGTACCCATATAATTTTATTGATATAATGTGATTGCATTTTATGCATATATAATATATACTTAATATAGGCAAAATTTTAAATAATAATTCCTTCCTCCATAAAAATTGTGTCAACAATTTTTAAAGCTGCAAGAAAGTGTGAACATAAGCTGTGTTTAAGTTATTGCCACTTTAGCTGGTAAATAAAAATACCCACCATACTTTATTTGTACCATGTTTATAAAATACATTCATTTTGTTTACTCTTAAGCTATTATTCAAACATTACTATTGTTAAATTTTAATATAGTTTTTATTATCTTAAAACCATTTTACTTAAACAGTTATAGAGTGGTAGTGCTGGTGCTGAAAAAATATTCCTGAAAGTTAACCTTGGAATGGAATTTACAGGTGCTAAAAAATGCAACTCAGGAAGCCAAACAACTGCCATAACATGCTGTGCTATTAATTTAAGTGATTGTCCTCTGCAAATATAATAGAAAATGCTGAGAAAAAAATGTAACATCAAAGCATAGGTATGTTACAAAGATTGTGGGTTTACCGACTTAGAACATGAATGTAATCACCCACTGTCCCTACTTACTTATGCTCCCTCAACACACATTTTATATTCATTACTTTTGGGAAACTAGTCTTGAATTATTTAAGGTCTGAATTATGTGTCTCCTCCACATCACATTCTTTCCATAAAATGGGACCATCCCATCTTACATAAGATAGTATATGATCAAAGGTCAAAATGAATGGAACAAGATAACAAGACAGAGTGATCAATATGGGCTACAATAGGAGACGGAAGCCCTCTCATTTATGGCCTTTCAGTTAACATATTTTAAATTCTCAATGTGTTCCAGACAATGTGCTAGAAACTAGGGATGAAAAAATGATCAGAACATAGTCTCTACCTTGAAGGAATTTCATAAAATATGGACAGTAAATACATAAATAAATAATAACACAAACCGGTAGCATTCTGAAGAAATTCTGGATCATCATAAATTGCATTAAAACGATTGCTTCAATTAGGGTCAGAGAATTTTAGGCTATCTAAAAAAGTTATTTCTGCAGTGGAAATTTTAGAAATTAAGATGTATATATATGTATGTTTAAGCAATAAGGGTTGCTATGGTATGAATGTTTGTGTCCCTCAAAATTAATAAGTTGAAATCCTAATTCCCAATGTGATGGAGGTGGGGCCTTTGGGAGGTGATTAGGTTATGAGGGCAGAGTCCTCATGAATGAGATAAATGCCCTTATAAAAGAGACCCAAAAGAGTTCCCTTGTCCCCTTTCACCATGTAAGGAATACAATGAAAAGTCTGTGACCCAGAAGATGGTCCTCATCCGACCATGGTGACACCTTGATCTCAGGCTTCCAGCCTCCAGAGCTGTGAGGAACAAATTTCTGTTGTTTATAAAGTACCCAATCTATGATATTTTGTTATAGCAGCCCAAATGGACTAAGACAAGAGTTCAGTTATAAAATCTAGTTATTACTGAATCCTTTCATTAAATCTGTATTTTGCTCAAAATATGTCCTTTCTTTTCTTTTCAGCGCAGAACTTGTGACATGCTGCTATCACCTTTTTTTCCCATTGCTATGATGAAAACAGTACATTGCTCAAAACAGCTATGACTATGAAAATGTGTGGTTTTCTTGTTGTTACTTATGTATTAGTGCCTAATTGAGATTTAGTTTTAACCAAAAGCCATATACAAAGAATAAACCATATTCTCTAATTAAAAGGTCAAATCACATCCCACTGGAATTATAAAAAAACTCGTAAGAAAATGCCTGCATTTTTAAATGGTACAGCAGTAACACAAAGGATAGAGTGATCAAGTGTAAGATGGAGAGGCCATGAAAGGCTTCGTAGAGGATGTGGCAAAAGAATTAAAATTTGAAGGACAGGTGGGAAGTCATTGGAGGTGGTAAGGGAAGGACACCAACTTACCATCCTAAGCACTCCAACTAGCCAAATACAACAAAGAACTCAAAGATAGCAAAGACATGGCATTTTAAAAAGTATTGTATGATTTTGCTGACATTATAAACAATGCAAATGTCAGCACTTATTATTGAAAAAAGAAACCCAAAATGTTATTGAAATAAAAATAATAGCCAGGAGGGGTTGGAGGGAGAAATTCAAATAAAGAGAGAAGAGAATCATATTGAATCTCACAAGGTGAGTCAACACATTCTGTTTCATTTTTAATGTTAGTAGAGAAATGCAGGTTCATTCAGTTATCCCTCTAGCTTATTTATTTTAGAGGATACTATTCCAAAATGAAAACAGAGGATATATAACTTCCAAATTACTCTGTTAAAAAATGCTTAAATAAAGAACATTTGAGAATGGCAAAATGTAAGGGGTGGGTGGGAAAAAAATAAGAAGAAAATTCCCAGATAAAAATATAAAGTAATATAAGTGAAATTAAGTATGTCAGTTATCAAGAAATACAACCGAATACTGTTTATAAAGAGAAGTATTTAACACAGATAGGATTAAAAATAAAGTGATAAATACACCAAGTACAAAGAAGGCATGGATTATAAATATCAATATCAGGCAAAAATTCAAGGCAAGAGGCATTAAATGGGGCAAACTGATCAAATTATAATCCACGATGAAGCTACAAGAGAATAAATTTTTATAAACTAAATAATTTAGGACTGAAGTTCTCTGTCTTTCACTGATGAACTATATAAAAAGCATAAGAATATAAATGACTAAATAATATAAATGTGTTTGGTCTAATAGCTACATGCTGAATCTGACAAATAGAATATACATGTAAAAAGATATTTATGGAAAATTTACAAAAACAGATCATGTATCTACACTACAAAGAAAAAGATCTCAATCATATTTTTTAAAAAATTGAAATATGACAGGCTTCAGAATCTTATTTGAATTAAATTAAACTAGAAATAAACAAACTAGAAATAAACACAACCCATGACAAAGCACATTCTCCTAAACATTCCTGGGTTAAATAGGGAATCAAAATGGCAATCATAAATTAGAAAATAATACAGTTACCCTTGAATAAAACAGGATTTAGGGGCATCAACCCTCTGTACAGTGGAAAATCCACATATAACTTATAGTCGGCCCTCTGTATTCATGCTTCCTCCAAGTCCTCAGTTCTTACATATTTGCATCTACAGATCGTGTAGCACTGCAGTATTTACTATTGAAAAATATCTACATACAAGTGGACCTATGCAGTTCAAACCAGTGTTGTTTAAGGGTCAACTGCAATTTATAAAATTTGCTCAGGACAAAACATCTATCTTTGCATACAAGTCTGATCAATTCCTTATAACAGAAGTATTGTAGAGGTGAAGGTCACTGGAGTTGAGGAAGTCACAGAAGTTTTTGACTAAGAAATTAAATTGGTCATCCATGTGATCAATGGAATTCCCCCATACGATAGCAAGAATTTAGGCAAAGCCAAGAGATGGGTGCCAAAGTGCCCAATGAATTTGGAAAAGTCACCAAGAGGTGAACAGATGATAGAAGTCAAGGGATAACAATCCAGAAATTTACAGCAATTTATTAGCTGAAAGGAGTATGTACATAGTGCTTGATTTTCACTCCAATAATAAAGGTATAACATCAATTCCTTAAGGGTGCTAGCCAGATTGATGATAAACATTTATTGACCAATTAATACAAAGAGGTTCTAACCACTTACCATCTAGTAGTTTGATCAAACCAGCTATAAGAAATACTTGCATGGAAGTGTCTAGATATAAAGATACATAAGATGTATACAAATTCAAAACAAAGAATGTCCATACAATTTATGTGAATAAATGAACAGGAGCTAGGAGAAGGTAGCCAATGCATCTTCTCATCTTACCCTTAAGACAGATTTTTACTTAAAGAGGGTTCATCCATACATTGACAAAATAAGTATGAACATCTTTAGGCTACTTTATACTATAATCAGTAGTTCCAATAAAGTTTGATGCTTTCTTGACTAGCCTTGGACTTGATCTTAAACTGCTAAAATCTGTTATTTCCATCAGCATGTAAAGTTTCCAGAGAGCTAAATGGTATATTATATTAGGAAGCCTTGGGAAAGAAACAATACCTTGTTAGTGGAATTGTTTTTTCCTGGGAAACAAGAATGAGTTTTTCAACTCTGCAAAAAAAACAGATAAATTTTTAGTTTAATGCAAATAACACCAACCTGTAATTTTTGCTGCCTTTTCCTCTTGGTTCACTCGGTTCTCATCATCATCTTCGTTATCTTCCTCAAAGTCATCTAAATTGCCAATGTCAGCTTGCTTCATACTCATTAAACTAGCCAAACTTTGCATGTCTTCATCCCTGTATCAATGATAATACACAATTTATTAAATGACATTACCTTAAAAAGGGTTGTTTCTTAAGAAAATAATATTAATACATTTCTTCTTTCTAAACATTAACAAGACTTTTTAAACAGTTATACAAAACTACTGAGCAATCTAAATATTCATTCATTAATTTTTAAATGGCACATTTAATTAATAGAAAGCAAACAGGATTAAAACTAACTGGTTAGGAGTTAGTTTAATTCTGTGCTGCAGATCTAAAATTTTCTTCATGGAATTAAAATATGGTTTTCTGATCATGAAGTCTGGAAACAAAAACTTGTTTCATAAAACAGTGGGACAGTTTGCAACTCAGATGAGATCTAGACTTTAAAAATATTCAAGTTTGCAGAAGGAATTAGAATAGAAATTCTTAATCTGAAGTCCATGAACCCTTTAGGTTTTGTGGGTAGGAATAAAAAGAAGTGGTAAACCCCTGTAAATTATATTTAAATCTTGTTTAACTGTGCATTTTTCTCAAAGGAGTTAAAACTGCCCTAAAGTTAAAAAACTACAGTAATTGAACTAGCACCCAAAAGCCTAGCCTTTTTAAGAATTACAGGATAGAAAATGACTTGTGTTAGTTAAATACCATACATTTGAAAAAATATAAAAACGTTTTTATATCTTGAAGTATTTTAAGGATAAATTTATAAAGTTTACATTAAATATTCTAAATGTTAAATAATTTAAGTTTTCTTGACCTATTATTTTACTTTAAATTTCAAATAAACTATAGTGAATGAAACATATTTCTAACATGATACAAACTAAATTTCAATCTGCTATACTTCCCCCAAATTCAGAAAACTGAATGAAAACACTGTTTCTCATGTTTTTACCACAATAAAATAAAAACAAAACAAAACCACTGTTTCCTTTGTAAAGTAATGCTTGTTAACCTTCACTTCTAAATATGGTATGATTTTGCAGGCTAAACTGGTTTTTGAAATTCTTTGCATTTTATCTCATATAAGCTTAGAGTTAACAAAATTATTTCCTCCTTTTAAGACAAATTTAGTGGCACAAAGTCTGCATGGACAAAAGCAGTTGTATTACCTTATATGAATGCCTTACAAACTGCTTTCCCATCACCAGGGTATAATTTCAATATATAACAGTGTTCTTAAAATGTTAACTTGCTTAATTTTACCTCCTATATTTTCACCCTGAACATTTTTCTTTGGGAAAGGTGAGTAGGCAAGGAATGAGGAGATAGAGAGGTGGTTTAGGGTGTTCTGAGAGCATTCTCCACTCAAATTGAGACATTTAGTTTGACTGAATTTCCTCTCACCCAAATTCCAATGAATGGTGCTAAATCACTTACTGCTTCTGCCCAGCAGAAAGGAGTCCACCTTCAAAAGATCTTCTCTGACTTTTTCTCTCTTCTTTCTGTGTTTCCTTTCCTTTCATTTTGGCTTGAACTTCAGAGTAAGGTCTTTATTTTAAACTTTTCAATATTTAAAGTCTACAATTTAAAGTCCTGAGATGAAAGACTAATTGCTTCCATCCTGCACTGTCCCTCCACCACACTCACATAGAAGCCAACTTTCTAGAGAAGAGGCTTACTGTTATCTACCAAGTCATTTGTTGCCCTGTAGATGAGTGCCAAACATCTCTTTTTGACTGACGCACAGAATCCAGTCTAATCAGTCAAGTAGACATGGCCAATTATAGTAACCACATTCCACTAGGTCAAACACATTCAGAACTGTGATGCAGATTAGACTGAAATGTTCATAGCTGCCTTCTTCCTAACACCTTTTAAGTCTCAGGCACAGAATTTCCATTTCTCCTCTCACTGATCTTCCACTCCAACTAGATGCTAACCCTTTCATTACACCCAAAACTTGCACTTACCATTGATATAACTGTATGGAACAACTAAGATAAATGTTACTAATTTTTTCCTGTTCTAGGTATGTTTACCTCTTTTTAACCAGTTAGAATTTTACTCTTTTAGGAGACTAGAACTGGGTGTAGGAGTTATCTTTGTGCAATGCCAATTCAGTGCTTAAGAAGTGATATTTGAAAAAGATAATGGTCATAGCAAACTGGTTATGTAACTGTACTGTACCTTCCTATACAAGTTTTGGAAGGCTGAGCCAAAGAATAAGCATTGGCAAAAGTTCCTTTAATTCTTTCATTCCTCTTATCCTAAACTTTTCATTTTGGCTTCCTCTCATGCCTCAGCTGCATCAAACAGCTCTACAAATTGAACTGTGGACTTCAGAGTACAACTACTTACACTGAAGACACTGAAATATAAAACAGACCCTTATGATAACCTATAATACACAATTTAAATTTTTGAAAATTGCTAGTCACTTTTATATTATTGATCATTCTCTAGAGTTGAAAGAGACTATAAATAACAAGGAGTACGTCTAATTCAGCCTCTGAAACAAAGAATTGGCTGGAATGATTGGTATGTGGTAGGATATTCTCAACTGTTAACAGTTTACTGAGTGAAACTGAGCTATTTGTAATGAGGTGGATAGACCTAGAGTCTGTCATACAGAGTGAAGTTAGTCAGAAAGAGAAAGACAAATACCGTATGCTAACACATATATACGGAATTTAAAAAAAAATGTCATGAAGAACCTAGGGGCAAAACGAGAATAAAGACACAGACCTACTTGAGAATGGACTTGAGGATATGGGGAGGGGGAAGGGTAAGCTGTGACAAAGCGAAAGAGAGGCATGGACATATATACACTACCAAACGTAAGGTAGATAGATAGTGGGAAGCAGCCGCAGAGCACAGGGAGATCAGCTCGGTGCTTTGTGACCGCCTGGAGGGGTGGGATGGGGAGGGTGGGAGGGAGGGAGATGCATGAGGGAAGGGATGTGGGAACAGATGTATATGTATGACTGATTCACTTTGTTATAAAGCAGAAACTAATTAAAAAAAAAAAAAAAAAAAAAAAAAAGCTATTTACCTACCGTGTTTTAAAACATAGTCTAAAGCAGCTTATTTGATAAAAGAAACTTACGTGGCTTTTCCTTCCCGAAGGAAAATGCAAGATAATGAAAACTGAAGAGTGGCAGATACAACTTTTTTAGACAATGGCTTGAATTTTAACTTGACATCAGTCTGAGTTGGCATTGGGCTTGCATACTGTTTCATGTTGATGCTGGTGGTAGCAAGAGCTTTCCTTCGACCAGAAGGGGATTCCTGGAAGGTAAAAAATCATTATGTAATTTGGAGTTATTTACTTTACAGCCAAATATTTTTGAATGTTCTTTTAATAATATGATTAAATAGCAGTTGAGATTTCCCTTTCCAATGAATTCCTATAACATAATATTGAAAAAAATTGTAATAAGGTTATATCACAACTTTCATATCTTTAAGTAAGTAAGGCAGATAGAAAATTGGAGAGAGCTGACTCAGAGAAATAAGGGAAGACTAGAACAATCCTAAATATCTCAGGAAAGGAAAAGCAAGGAATGCAAACTAGGACAGAAAGTCTCCAGGTATCCTGTAAAAAGAGGATCTAGCACAAGGCTAGGTATCAAAAGTACTCAACAATTGTTTTCCTTACTTTAATTATATTTAATGTACCCTAGCGATATCTCTTCTTCCTGAACAACCAGTTTCTTATAGAACCCCAGCCTCTGTGGCATTCTACCTCATTTTTTTTGCAGTCTCTGAATTCTATCTATCCTGCACTTTGAGACTTAATTCTTCCCAGGGCCTTTTCTGCTCACTCCAGTCTAAAGTCCTTTCTTCCTTCCCTAAGATCACATAAATCAAGTTAGAAAGAATTGGGTTCTCTGATCCTATGCCTGTGGTGGACACTGCTAATCGACCCCAGCAGATCTCAAGTCTTCTCCACACAGCTCTTGCCAATTCACTAGAAATGGAACACAAAATGAAACCTATCTGCTATCAAAGATGTTTAACATTCCATTAATAAGCTATCTCATTTCAAAATTATCCTTTATAGCATAATAGCCTAGGAAAATAATGAAAACAGAACAGCAAAATAATGACTGGGCATTAACTATGTATAAGACATGGTGTCAATTCTGGAAAGATATGAAGATGAATAAGACATAATCCCTGACTATGTATTCTAATGGTAGGGGGAAATCCTAGATAAAGGGTCATTTATAAATAATGTAAACCCAAAGTCATATACGAGCAATCCTTGGGCTTTACTGGTCTGAGAGTTCAGACCTAAAATAAAACCTAATTTCCAAGCAGTGTGACCTTGAGTAAGTCAGTAAACTTGAGCCTTGGTAATCTTCCCTATAAAACAAGGAGACCAAATAGATATCCATTCAAACTCTACAATGGCTTTCTATAAGATTACTCAATTTTCCAACCAAGGCAGGAAAAACTACCATTAACTTCTGAATTATTATTTAATAAATCCTTATTTGTCCTATGGTTGACAAACTTGCCTAAAATAAGGATATACTAATTTAATCAAAATATTAAAATGGCCTTTTTTAAAAAAAATGACATTTCTGCCAGCAGAACAAGTAAAAATGTAACGTAGCATCCCTAAAGAATACCTTGTTTTAAAATGTGGTCTTATCTGTCAGATTATGCACAGCAATATTATACAGAACTATTAGTGCATGTAGATACTTTATGAATGAATTTCAAAAATGCATCAAGCACTTGAGAAGGATTTAAGCCCTCTCAGAAGAAATACTTAAGAATATGCAAATACCCTCAACTGAATCAAGTTGAACAGATGTGACTACCCCAAACAATACAAGTGTTCTTTCCCTGGTCGCTACTGTCAATCAAAGAATAAGATTAAGGTCCAAGGTTCTGACAATGTGTAAAGTGAAAAAGTACGATCAGGGAGTATCAATTTATTACACTGATATGAACAATAATCTCTTATTGTACCTTTAGAATAGCTAACAACTACTACATAAAATATAGGATTTAAAGCCTCTGTTTTGAAAGCATGACATACAAATTGCTACATATTATTTTCAGATTTGTTAAATCTGTTTCACAAAGTATGACATTGATCCCTTAAGAGTAATTATTTAATTTTATAACCAAGTAATCAAACTATAAAAATTAAGATAACTTGGAAATGAGCATAATTTTGAAAACCTAGTTTAAGGATGATTCCTGCAAAATCTAGAGTTTTGATGATTAACATTCTGTCAATTTCATTTTTAAGGTTAAAAATTACGTAGAAAGGTTTTCTGCTGAACTCAGAGAGTTTTAAAGTATTTGGTATATTGGTATCTCTGAAACAAAAGGAAATGAAAGCTACTAAATTCTGAACACAATAGAATTAGCTGTACCACTTAATTAAGCAATTACTTGCTCAGCAACAATGAAAATGGCCCCTTGTAAGGTCTGAGCAGGTGAGCAGAATAGAGCTCTTTTGAGTCTACAACATCCATTTCTAACATTAACATAGGATCTCACTTAGAGTCTGTATCCTTGATGGGAAAAGGGGCCTAAATGATGTTTCTAGTAATTCTTTACCCAGCTCAGTCATTGTTTTCCTCTTTAAAATTAGCTAGTCATAGAAAATGCATTTTTTACAAGAACAATAATGAGAAAGACATAAGGATCTTTCATGGCTCTAACCCCAGCCCCATGAATCTTCACTGTTTATAACCATCAAGTTTATATATTTACCCACCCAAAATTGATATCATTTTTATCATCAGTTCTATAAAGAAGAATAAAATAACTGATTGCAGTGCTATATGTCTTTCATACACTTTAGTCCTTCCTTAAAACACCAGGGGTCAGCCTGGCAGAGAGAGTTTAGAGAGAATTATACTGTTGTCAAAGTCCTAATGTTATTTCATTTTGCATGAAGGTTGGATAAGAGGAGAGAAATAAAAGAAAGAAACAGTAAGAGGAACCCTTAGAGAAAGGACGTTAGATAACAGAAGTCAATAAGAAGTGAATGTTTACATATGTCTAAGACTAAGTTTCTGACTCTGGGCTCATGTTTATACCTCTGTTTGTATGTGAACCTGGCAGTATTCGGGGAATTACTTCAAAATCCCTAAAACGGAAGTTCTTAAACTTCAGTGCTTATTAAAAAACAAAAATAAAACTAAGAAAGTTTTAAATAGTTTAGATACCTGGATCTCACCCCTAGAGATCCTGAACTAGTAAAACTAGAGATGGGCTCA
The DNA here is from genome assembly GCF_964165515.1 of Mesoplodon bidens. Lineage (NCBI taxonomy): Eukaryota > Metazoa > Chordata > Mammalia > Artiodactyla > Ziphiidae > Mesoplodon > Mesoplodon bidens. The sequence goes on from NC_138170.1 coordinate 36,549,587, forward strand.
AGAATCTGCTGCATTTCTAAAAATAATAAGTACCCCCTCCTCCCAATTCCCATCCTGCCCCTCACATAAGCACACCCCTTCTACCAGGTGATTCTGATCCAGTTAATCGAAAATCACACTTTCAGAAATACTTCCCCTAAGGAAATTACTACATAAAAGAAATTTTAATCTCATTTTTCATAACTGTTCTCTGTTATAAAGAAGACTTAGCCTATATATTTCCGTTTCTTTGAAATCCACCTTATTACAGTTGTAATCAGACAAATCTGAATTAGAATGTGACACCAGCACTTATTCACTAGCTAATCTTTGGCATATTTCTTCACATATCTGAGCCTCAGTTTCACACTCTCAGACTGGCAAGTATTTTCAAATTTGGATAATACCAAGTGTTAATAAGGATGAGGGACAATGCAAACTCTCTTAACACTACTGCAGAGAGTTTTGATGGATACAGCCATTTTGGAAAACAATTTGACATTACCTCGTAAAGTTGAACAGATGCATACTTTACGACTCAGCAATAATTTCCATCCTAGAAATATGTCCTAAATAAATTCTTGCAGTAACATATGAAAATACCTAGTAGAGTTTTTAGCATATAGTAGGTATTTAATAAACAGTATTTATTATTAATATTTATGGACCAGAACATCGGGAGAGAACATCTCTTGTCTAAATTATTCAAGTTAGGGTCTTCGTACAGAATAGTTCATTATATAATGTTTCATTTATTATGTACCCCAAGATAAATACAATTAATATAATGCTTCTCCTATTAAAGTATTTGACTGATTTTCTCTACCTATTAAAACATCAAATAAAATAAACCACCTGCTAGAAATTTAACTCTCTTTCTCCCATATTAAGAAAATTGGGGGTTGGGGGAAGGAGAGAAGGAGCTTACTTAGATTTTATGATTTTTCAGAGCTTTATTACATAGAATGTTCTAAAAAATTCTGTCATGTACTAATACCTTAATTATCAGGTTTTTTATAACGCACTGAAAATTAAACTAATGGCATTATCATTTGAGGTTTTTTTTTTAACTGTGGAATACATCACACATACTAAAGTATAAAATATACAAGTACTACTTAATGAATAATGAAATGAACATCCTGTACCAACCATCCTGCTCAAGAAATAGAACAATACCAGTACCTTAAAATCTTCATTTTCCCTCTGAAATTGCATCCGTCCCATTCCCTCCTCCAAAGGTAACTAGACCCTGAATTTTGGGTTACTTCTTCCCTTCCCGTTTTCAAAAAAGGAATACTACCTATGTATGCATCCCTAAAGAATACATTACTAATGAATGGATAAACAAGAAGTGGTATATCCATACATTGGAATATTCAGCCTTAAAAGGAATGAAATTCTGACACACGCTACATCATGAATGAACCCTGAGGACATTTTACTAAGTGAAATAAGCCAGACACAAAAGGACAGATATTGTATGATTCCACTTATATGAGAAATAGGTACATTTATAGAGACAGAAGGTAGAACAGAGACTACCAGGCAATGAGAGGAGGGGAGATGAAGAGTTATTGTTTAATGGGTAAAGAGTTTGTGTTTGGGATGATGAAAAAGTTCCAGAAACAGACAGTGGTAAAGGTCATACAATACTGTGAGTGTAGTTAATGCCACAAATTGCACACTTAAAAATATTGAAAACAGTACATTTTATGTTATGTATATTTTACCACAACAAAAAATGAAAAAAGAATATATTGTCTAGTTCTGCATGCTTTTTAACTTTTTATAATGAAACATTAACATTTTTGTAACTTGTTTCTTATGTTCATCACTAAGTTCTTGATATTTATTTATGTTGATGTGTACAGCTGTAATTCATTAAATTTCACTGCTCCTAGCATTCTATTACATGAATATTCTACCGTTTACCTATCCATTTTACTGTTGATGAACATGGTTGTTTGAGTTTTATTTATTTATATGGAATTATTAACAAAGCTATCAATATTCTTATGTCTATATCCTCATGCACAAATGCAAGAATTTGCCTAGGATATATTTCTAGAATGGGTCATAGCATATGTACATGTTCAGCTTTACCAGAAAATGTCAAATTGTAATCCAAAGTGGCTTTATTAATTTACATTCCCTAAGTGTTTCCATTGTTCCACATTCATCAACACTTGGTATTTTCTTTTTCATTTTTGCCAATCTGAGATGATTAAATATTACCTCATTACAGTCTAAATTGCATTCCCCTGATTACTAACGCATCGATTATCCTTTCATAGTTTATTGGTCACGTGTTTCCTCTTCTGTGAAATCTTTTGTACTTTTTCCTACCATGCTGTTTATCTTTTGATTACTAATTACATATGCATTCTGGTACTGAATCCATTGTCACTTATATGTGCTATAAACATCTTCTTCCAGTTTTTAGCTTGTATTTTCATTCCTTGTGGAATCTTTTGAATGAACCCAATTTCAAAGTCAACATTTTCCTTTATGGTTTGTGGTTTTGCATTTTGCTTGAGAAAATCTTCCCAGCCCTGAGGTCATAAAGCTTTCCTCCCACTCCTTCAAAACTTTTATACCTCTGCTTTTCATATTTAAGAGTCATTTCCATCTGGAATTAATTTTTGTGTACATTTTCAGATAGGGATCCAATTTCACTTTTTAAAAAATTATGGGTAAATAATTATCACAGCACTATTTATTAAATAGTCCACATATATCCATCCTTTCCCCCATCTACAATGCCCACTCTACCAAAAATCTGGTCTCAATATACAGGTCAATGATTTCTAATTTGGTACCACTAGCCAATTGTTCTAACCTCACAACAAGACAATATTGCCTTAACTACCAAAGTTTTATCTTTTGGGATAATTTAAGATTTTTTTAACCCTGAATCTATGGCAGATTAATGTGGTAAATTAGTAGATTTTCTAGAATTAAAGTAACTCCACATTCCTGGGAAACATTAAAAAAAAACATCCAAAGTTACCTGAGCCTGTTTCCTTTTGGGGAAGGTTTCTAATTACTGATATAATTTCTTTAATGATTACAGAGGTAGATGTACAATGTCTCCCTAAATCAGTTTAGATAAGTATTCTGCCAATATTTCAAATTTAGTAACATAAAACTATTTAAAATATTTTTTACTATTTTAATCTCTGCAGAATCTATCGTTTTGTACATTTCTTTATTCCCAGCACTGTGCCTTCTCACACTCTTTTGTTCCTAGATAATGCTTGTTATAAATTGTCTCTTTCATTGGGCGTTCCAAATCAATGACTTTTAGCTTTCTTGATTCTTTGGAGTGAATGTATATTTCTATTTCAGTAGTTTCTGCTGCTCTTTATTCCTCCTATTTTCCTTGGGTATATTCTGTTCTACCTCCTGAATTCTGAGCATTTCTTCTTTCCTGATGTAAGCATTTAAGACTATATATTTCTCTAAGCACCGCTTTAAATATGTCTCACATTTTTAGTATGAATTATTTTTGTTATTCTGTAAATACTTTCTAACCTTTCATTACAAGTTCTTTGACTAACAAGATGTTTATAAACTTTTTCTTCTTTATGGAGTTTATCTACTTATCTTTATGTAATGATTACTATTTAATTGATTTAGGGTCACAGAATGTAATTTTTGTAATGTTAATCTTTCAAAATATATTAAGACAAGCTTTATAGCCTGACTCATGATCAGTTTTCATAACTGATCATGGGTCTTTAAAAGTATTTAACTGGTGTGCATGCACTGCTGTCTACTTTCACAACAGGATCATTTTTATGCAAAGTCACCTATCGCACCAAATCATGGTATTTCCTATGTGATAAGGACAAACAGAGCAGTAGAAATTTCAAATGTGAGGTTATGGGACATTTTCTAAAGGACACAAATCAAAAAATAAATAAGTGAAAGAATTGAGAAGCTGCTCACAGACTTCATCGCAGGCTCCTCTTGCTCTTTCTGATATAACCTTTTATTTTAGGATTGTCTCTTGTAAATAGCATGCATCCAGAAAATTTCTGAATCCAGTCTGATAATCTGTCTTTTACTGGAGAGTTTAGACGAACGGTTCTCAAATGTTTTTATCTCAAGACCCTTTTACATGCTTTAATTGAGAACTACAAAGAGCTTTTGTTTATGTGGGTTATGCCTGTCAATATTTGCCCTATTAAAAAATACCAGAAATTTAGAAAATATTTCGTTCTTTCAAACATAACTAATAAACTCATACGTTAACATATTTTTATGAAGAATATATATACTTTCTTTTTTAAGACTATATTTTTAGAGCAGTTTGAGGTGTGCAACAAAACAGAGGGAGGTAAAGAGATTTCCCATAGATCTCCTGCTCCCACACATGCACAGCCTACCCCATTATCAATATCACTCACCAGAACGGTACACTGTTTACCACAGATAAACCTACACTGACATATCATAATCACCCAAAGTCCATAGTTTACTTTAGGGTTCACTTGTGGGCTGTACATTCTATTGTTTTGGATAGATTTTTAATGACATATACCCATCACTATGATATATAGGGTATTTCACTGCCCTTATCATCCTCTGTGTTCTGCCTATTCATCTCCTTCACACCCCACCACTGGCAACCACTGATCTTTTTACTGTCTCCACAGTTTTGCTTTTTCCAGAACATCAATTAGTTGGAATCATACAGTATATAGCCTTTTCAGATTGGCTTCTTTCATTCAGTAATATGCATTTAAGGCTCCTCCATGGCTTTTCTTTTTAACACTGAATAATATTCTATTGTCTGTATGTACCACAGTTTATCCATTCATCTACTGAAGAACATCTTGGTTGCTTCCAAGTTTTGGCAATTATGAATAAAGCTGCTATAAACATCCATGTGCAGGCTTTTGTGTGGACAATGGTTTTCATTTCCTTTGGGTAAATCTCAAGGAGTGAGATGCTGGATCATATGGTAAGAGTATGTTTCATTTTGTAAGAAAGTGCCAAACTGTCCCAAAGTGGCTGTACCATTTTGCATTCCCACCAGCAATGCATGAGAGTTCCTGTTGCTCCATATCCTCTCCAGCATTGGGTGTTGTCAGTGTGATAGATTTTGGCCATTCTAAGAGGTGTGTGGTGGTATCTTGTTGTTTTAATTTGCATTTCCCTAATGACATATGATGTGGAGCTTTTTTTTTTTTTTTTTTTTTTTTTTTTTTTGCGGTATGCGGGCCTCTCACTGTTGTGGCCTCTCCCGCTGCGGAGCACAGGCTCCGGACGCGCAGGCCCAGCGGCCATGGCTCACGGGCCCAGCCGCTCCGCGGCATATGGGATCCTCCCAGACCGGGGCACGAACCCGTATCCCCTGCATCGGCAGGCGGACTCTCAACCACTGCGCCACCAGGGAGGCCCGGAGCTTTTTTTTTTCATATGCCTATTTGCCACCTGTATATCTTCTTTGGGGAGGTGCCTCTTAAGGTTTTTGCCCCATTTTTTAAATTGAGTTGTTTGTTTTCTTATTTGTTTCTTTGTATATTTTGGATAACAGTCCTTTATCAGATGTGTCTTTTGCAAATATTTTCTCCCTGTCTGTGGTTTGTCTTCTCATTCTTTAGCAAAACAAAATCTTTCAATTTTGATGAAATCGAACTTACCCATTATTTTTTCATGGATCATACCTTTTGTGTGGTATCTAAAAAGGCATCATCCTACCCAAGGTCATTCAGGTTTTGTCCTGTGTTATCTTCTCAGAGTTTTACAGTTTTGCATTTTACATTTAGGTCTATGATCCACTTTGAGTTAATTTGTGTGGAGGGTGTAAAGTCTCTGTCTAGATTCATCTTTGTGCAAGTGGATGTCCAGTTGTTCCAGCACCATTTGTTGAAAAGACTACCTTTGTTCCATTGTGTTGCTCCTTTGTCAAAGACCAGTTGACTATATTTATGAGGGCCTCTTTCTGGGCTCTGGATTCTGTTCCATTATTTGTCTATTCTTTTGCCGATACCATACTGCCTTGATTACTATAGCTTTGTTTTAAGCCTTGAATTTAGGTAGTGTTGGTCCTCCAACATTGTTCTTCTCTTTTACTACCATGTTGGGTATCCTGGGTCTTTGCCTCCCCATAGAAACTTTAGAATCAGTTTGTTGATATCCATAATATAACTTGCTGAGATTTTCACTGGATTGCACTGAATATATAGATCAAGTTGGAAAGAAGTGACATCTTGACAATATTGAGTCTTTCTATTCATGAACATGGAATATCTCTCAATTTATTTAGTTCTTTGATTCTGTTCATCAGAGTTTTGTAGTATTCCTCATATAGGTCTTGTACATATTTTGTTAGATTTATAGCTAAGTATTTCATTTTGGGGGGTGATAATATAAATGGAATTATGCTTTTAATTTCAAATTCCTCTTGTTCATTGTTGGTATATAGGAAAGCAAATGACTTTTGTATATAAACCTTGTATCCTGCAATCCTGCTATAATGACTCATTAGTTCTAGGAGGTTTTTTGTTGAGTCTTTCAGATTCCCTACATAGATAATCATGTATTCTGTGAACAAAGACAGTTTTATATTTTCCTTCCCAATCTGTATACTTTTAATTTCCTTTTCTTCTCTTATTGCATCAGCAAGGACTTCCAGTATGATGTTGGAAAGAAGTGGTGAAAGGGGACATCCTTGCCTTGTACCTCACCTTAGCGGAAAAGCTTTGAGTTTCTCACCATCAAGTATAATGTTAGCTATAGGGTTTTTGTAGATATTCTTTATTTAGTTTAAGAAGTTCCCCTCTATTTCTAGTTGGCTGAAGAGTGGTTTTGCATTTATATGGACATATTTCTTAACATAGGCTGATGGATTATGTCATGTGCTTTTCTGCGTCTATTAATGGCTGATGGGTTATGTCAAGTGCTTTTTCTGCATCTATTGATATATTTATATGATTTTTCTTTTTTAACCTCCTGATGTGATGAATTAAATCAACTGATTTTCAAGTACTGAACCAGGTTTGCATACCTGGGATAAAACTGCTTGGTGGTGGTGTATAATTCTTTTCATACTTTGTTGGGTTCAATTTGCTAATACTTTGTTGAAGATTTTTGCATCTACGTTTATAAGAGCTATTGGTATGTAGTTTTCTTTTCTTGTAACATCCTTGTTTGGTTTGGGCATAGATAATGCTAGCCTCATAGAATGAGTTAAGAAGTATACCCTCTGTTTCTACCCTCTGAAAGAGACTGTAGAGAATTGGTAATAATAATTTCTCCCTTAACTGTTCTATAGAATTCATCAGTGATCCTATCTGGGCCTGTTACTTTCTGTATACTCTCTATACAAAACAATTTAATGAGAGGATTGTCACTGTTTTACATGTTTACAAATGTCTTAATGTGTTAATGTCTCTAAAATCTCTCTAATGTACAGTTAGCAGAAAGCTGGATTCTCATATCTACTCTCATATTCAATCTGTGAGATATGTTGTTTTCGTTAAAGTATTTGTAGAAAATCCAGTCTTATACAGATATGTAGTTGGAAAAGATAGGAGTATTTTAATGACTTTCGCAGATAATTTGGGGTCTTCTTTGATACTACAGCAAAACCCCACAGTGGTAGTTTCTTAAAGGCTAATAGTAACATGGAATCTGAAATCATATCAATAAACTTTTCAAACTCTGTTAAATTAAAATCCAATGCTCTATCATGTATGTTGAATGATTTTTTTTTACTCATGCATGATTTTATAACATCATACACTTTGGTCATTTGAAAAATGCTAATTCTCTGAGTTACACATATTATAAATGTTGACACATTTCATTATACAATACCAAAATAACTACATTTGCTTTTATCACCACCTTTTCCATCACATATATCTTTATGCATTGGGAAGCTATCAAACTTAACGTGGTGAGTGTAAGTTTTTCAATTCTAATTTTCACCTGAAAGCTTGAATTTTATCATTGGCAACGAACAATTTCAGTCACTTAACCTTTAAGTAGCAGGCTCACTGTGTTCAGTTTCAAGAAAACCTTCACCAAATAAATAACCAAGTGTGAATAACAAGTTTATCTCTTAGCTGTTTTTTCAAGTAAAAATGGTGTTCCAGGATAAAAATGTGTTTACTTTAGTTTACAACTCAATCACACAAGTGCTTTTTCTTGAATAACTTTGTCCTTTGCAATGTAGTATAACTGCTTTATGCATACTTCTTATTTTTGTCACAAAGAATATTAAAAAAACTAGTACTCAAGGGACAAAATTAATAATAATTTTATTATAACATCAAGAATATATTTAATGAAACCCATGTAAGGGCTAGATCTTGGGTATAAATTTTCAAGGATGATATTGCTTCTACCCATTAATGCTAAGGATAGAAGAGGCAATTTTCCTTGGATAGAAGAGGCAATTTTCCTTGTTGTTGTCTTCTATGCAGTGAGTTCATTTCTTCTTCATCCTTACACTGATGGTATAGCTCTGGGATGTCAATTTTGTGCAACAAGAGGATCTTATTAGACATTCCATCTTGGAGGAATGGGAGATACCAGACTTTTTCTGCATTTTCATGCAGTGGTAAAAGTAGTTAAGTCAGGGGTTTAGTAGAACCCCTCAGTGGGAAAGCTACTATGAATGCTTAGCTTCTAGATGCCCTGCTTTGAACTTTTTAAAAAAGACTTCTTTGGGTTCTATCTGGGTCACTTCAAGAGTGCATTTATAAATATCACTTGGTCATATTTTACCTGACTTTTTAGCTGTTTTCCAAAAGGGGTGTTATTCATGCTATCTAGTCTGTCACATTGCCAGAAGCAGAATTCTTCATTTGAATTTTACAGGAAAAGAACTGAGCATTTTGATAAAGAAATAACCATCACAACCAGGTTCACTGGTCTCACATTGACCTAAGCTCTTCAATTTAGTAATTCTTAATGACTTATTAGGATTGTTTAAGAATTTATTTTATTGGAATTCTCTAGATGTGAACCTGTGATCATTGATGCAATCATGCCACTCTCTTATTGTTTTGCCTGTTTATATGCTATGTCTCAGCATCACCGTAAGCAAGTAGTTAAGTACTTGATGGTAAATCAATGCTTGCAGCACATACCTTTCTAGAATCTCACAGTCTAATGTCTGATTCTGTTCATTCTTGTCCATCAGAACTCTAAATTCTGTTCTGCTTCTGTACTACTGAATCAGAAAACCAAGAAATGAAGTGACAGGTAGCTAGAATTCGAAACAGCATTCTAAAGACATGTGATCAGACTAATGCTTAAAAGTCAGTTATTAGATCTTGCCCTCTGTCTTATGACTATGTGAATTATTTCTTAGTAAAGAACTAACACACCCAAGTATTTGTGTAAACATCCAGTTTCTCTACTGACTCAAGAACCAAAACTGTCAAATGAGATAACGTGGAACTAGATGAGACTTTCAAAGTTTCTTAATCTAAGCTGTCACCCCAGTGCAAAAACACTTTATATCTTCTCTGACAGTTATCACATTTGTTTCCTGATACTTTTCATTTAAATTCAACCTAAAAACTCCCAAGACTTTGTTCTTTCTAAAACAAAATAATTTGGTGCACTACATGTCAAGGTCAACAGTTTGGCTTTATTCTACAAATACTTGTTGAGAGCCTATTTTGTGTCTAACATTCTCTCATTTAACTCTGTGATAACACTTAAAATTTTATTTTAAAATGATTAAAAGTCAATCTAGAAGTCAAACTGTCCTAACTTTTTCAAAATTGTGATGCTAAGTCCTCTGAGCTGTCACAAGCACTGCATTTCTTGGGCCATGCTGAAAAGATCTTTGCTTCATCAGCAGACCAAAATGGGATACTACAGAATTTAATTTGGAGTCCATGGAGCAAATAAATGCTAAAGCAGACATGCCATAAGGAGCTCTCTCAACCACAAAGACTTAATTAGAAACCATGTCAGCTAAAATAACCAACTTAGATGGTTGGATGGAAGAGAGTTTGGTAGCACAAATGTAAATTGAAAGAATCAACATTGAAAATCAGTTTAGATATGTACCTAAAAACATTTATAAAAATTATTATATTGATTTTAGAATAAAATCTAAAATCCATCTAAAAATATCCAAATAAAAAAACCCTCAACCTTCTCAAATAGAGGGAAACTCCAGATATACATAAAAATACAAGTTAAAGTATTTAAGTCAAATATCTACATAAGTTGCAGATTGTCCAAATTTAAAAAAAAAAAAAAAAAAATATATATATATATATATATATATATATATATATATATATAAAGAGACCTTAAAGTAAGTCTACTATAAAATTGCCAAACAGCAGATTATATCAACCCTGTAATCCTAAAGAAAGCCACTAAAAGTTTACTCATATTCTTGTATGTAGTTTTTTAACCTTAAACAGAAACTACACTACCATGTTTTATTTTATTTTATTATTATTTTTTTTTGCGGTATGCGGGCCTCTCACTGTTGTGGCCTCTCCCGTTGTGGAGCACAGGCTCCGGACGCGCAGGCTCAGCAGCCATGGCTCACAGGCCCAGCCGCTCCGCGGCATGTGGGATTTTCCTGGACCGGGGCGCGAACCCGTGTCCCCTGCATCGGCAGGCGGACTCTCAACCACTGCGCCACCAGGGAAGCCCTACACTACCATATTTTAAAGTAAGTTTTCAGTAGGTGTTCTAAGGGAGTTAGAATCATTTGTTAGTTTAAAGACCTGGTACTCAAGGATTGTTATTCATGGCCAGGACTTGAACGTTTATGCTGATAATAACTCCCAAATCTTCGTAACTGACCGACCTACTCCTGGGTTCCAGACCTAAGCACTCAAGTGCCCACTGTCTATTTTCACCCACATCACAAACACAACATAGCCAAACTAAACTCCTCTCCATCCCTTCGGCTGCTTCTTCCCTGAGTTCTCATCTCAGTGAATTGTACTGTCATTCATCAAGCCTCCCACTCTCAGGACTCACCAAACCAAGTTGTCTCTAACTGCTAAATCTTTCCAGAATCTGGACCCTTTCTTTCCATCTCCAATGCCACTTTTTCCTAAATTCAAGCATCAACATCTATGCACAGACCACTGCCATAGCCTCGGGATTTCTCTAGTCTCTACACACCTAAGTTTCATCTCCCATAATTCTTTAAGGCTGACCACTTGTTTTAATGCTATACCTTTTTTTCTCGTTATGAGAAAATTCATCACAGAAAATTATAAACACAGAGAGTAGTACAAAAAAAGAATCACTCAAAACTTTACCAACTAGTGAAACCACTGCTAATATTTTGACATATTTTCTCTAGTTATTTTTAAATAGTTGAGATGATACTGTTTGTAAAATCTTATGTCTTTTAAAGTTAACATTATAAATTTGTAAACCTAAATTTTAGAAGTTGCACATATATTCTAACTATGGTTACACCACAAATGTACATAACTGTCCCCATTAACATTTAAGTCACTTCATATTTGTCACTAAGAAATGATGCTGCAATGAACATTTTTCTGCCCAAAATATTTCTGGCATTTCTGACTGTTCCTTAGGGCTGATTTGTAGAAATGGAATTTCTGAATAAAGTAATTGAATGCTTTACAAAGAAATCATACCAAGTTCTAACCTACCATGTATAATAGCGCTCGTCTCATTCACCACACCCACATCAGCACTATTACATATTTTTAAATCTTTGCTAAACTGTTAAGAGAAAACTTGTATCTCACTGATTTAATTTGCATTTCTTTGATAACTCATGACCTTGAATATATTTCTGTGTTTATTAGCCATCTATACTTTCTCTTTTGTAAAACTAGTCATGCCCTTAAAAAAATATTTTTAGAGCTCTTTAAATATTAAAAATGTTAGCCTTTTGTCTGCCACTTTTGTTGCTAATATATTTAATATCTTCCTGCTTTGCCCTTTAATCTCATGATTTAGAAACCTTATATTTTCCTTAGTACACAAATAATGCAGGTTCACACTGTAAAAAATAACAAAACACAGAGAAGTAAAAAAAAGCACATGAAAATGATACATAATCCCAGCACTAGAGCTAAGCATTTTTATACTGTTATTTGTTTTTCTAGTTTATTTGTGTACTCATTTTTAAGAAAAATTGGATCATACACTGTACATATTCTTTTATAAACTACTCTTTTCATTAAAATATGATGAATATACTTCTGCAACAATAAATAATTTGACATGATGCTATTTATAATGGCTACAAATATTCCATTCTATGGACATTACAATTTAATCTCATATTTTTGGACACTGAGATCATTTCTAGTTTTTCATATTATAAGCAATATTCTAATTTTTCATATTATAAGCAATAACCAGGTGAAAATTCTTAGTTAATTCTTTACATTCATACTTAAATATTTCACTAAGATAAATTTCTGTTGGTTGAATAACTGGATCAAAAATATGCACATTTAAAAACTTTATATGGCTGCCATTTGTCCTCTAGAAGTTATACCAAATTATATTCCCATCGACTGGTAGACCTTAGCCAACAATAAGTCTTAATATGATTTTAAAGTATATATTAGTTTTGATTTTTATGTAGACAAACCTATGTATATTTTCCTCAGTGATTTCTTTCCCACTGCTTAGAAGCTTAGAAAGTTCTTTATCCATTGATTCAACAAATATTCACTTTTATTCTCTTTTAGTTTTGATTATTTTATTGTCTTCAATAAAATCCACTTGGAATTCCTTTTGCACTTGAGGTAAGGAGCTAATTTTTCCTCCTCCTAAATAGTACCAATACTATTCACTGTATAATCTTCTCCTTCCATAATGGTTTAAGAAAAGTGGAAATCTTTATACAACTATTTCACGTGTATAATTTGTCAAGGTTTTTCTCTGCTTCTAGGATAAAGGTAAAACTCTTTAACATAGTGAAGCTCATTGAGATATTGTCTCTGATTCTATATGAAGAAAAATCAACTGTCCCACCCCCAACTGCACTTCATGCTCTGATAATATTCTGCCACTTGTATATGCTGTTCAATTTTTCTGTGGTGACATAGCTTTATAATTCTGAGGCACAGAAGACCTTCCCAAATAAGGCACAAAACTAGCAGAAATGACAATGGAAGTTACTTTTTATAGAGTATTTACTTCATGACAGTGCTTTACTGTAATATCTCATTTGTTTCTCACAACAATCCTGAGGTAAATACTATTACTAGTTCATTTTAAAGACAGAAACTGAGGCACAAAAAGATGAAGTAACTTGCCCAAGATTACAGAGCTAGTAAGCTGAAGAGCTGAAGTATGAAAACAGGTGACCTGGCTGTGCAATATGTACACTTAACCACTACACTGTATTGCATAAAAGAAAAGACACAAATTTGAACATATAAATAGTATGTTTCTATGTGGTGAAAGACACCATTTGGAATTTTAAAAAAGTGACAGGTAGGGAGAAAATATCTGCAAGATATATAAAAAATAATGTACAGAATACATAAGGGTCTACAAATGAGTAAGAAAATACAATCATTTCAATTGAAAATTGGCAATGGGTATCCTTGGGCAATTCACAGAAAAACATAAGTGGCCAGTAAACATATAACAAGATACTCGACTTCACTAGTTATCAGGGAAACACAAATTAGAATGATAAAGAGATAGTATTTTCACCCATTAGAGTGACAAAATTAATGTCTAGTAATATCCAGTGTTGCTGAGGGTGTGGAAAATCCATTTCAATCACTGTTGGTAGGAATATAAACAGTTACAGCCTATTATGAGGATATTCCTTTAGCATTAAAACTATGAAAATAAAATAAATGTCCCCTTTGACTGCACAATTCTGTTTCTGGGAATCTATCATGTACATGCACCTAAATTCTCAATGAAGTGCTATTTATAACACCATCAAGTATACTGGAAACTACCTCAACATCCATCAGCAGAAGAATGGTTAAGCCATCCATCTGCCCCATGAAAAACTGTGCAGAAACTGCACACTGTAAGTGATAAAAGCAAGTCATAAAACAATATGTAAAGTATGATCCCATTTAAGAACAGAAACTTAACAACCTCAAAATATATGTATTTTTATATAAATTCATGAAAAAAATGTCCAGAACAATTATTATGAGAGAAGAACTTTTCTTGGGTGGGGGGGGGTGCGGCTGTGCTGCACGGCTTGTGGTATCTCAGTTCCCTGACCAGGGACCGAACCCAGGCCTTCGGCAGTGAAAGCGTGGAGCCCTAACCACTGAACGGCCAAGGAAGTCCCAAACTTTCCTTTTTTTTTTACTTTATACATTTATTGTTTGACTCCTTTACAATAATCACCTATTCATACTTAACATCATTTATTCTATTTAATACTTTCATAATTTCTAAAAGTTATATGTATATGGGGAGAGGGGACAAAGGAAAAGATAATTAAGCTAAGGCAGGGTTTCTCAACAGCAGAACTATTGGCATTTTGGACCGAATAATTCTTTGGGTTTCTTTTTTCCCCTGTTTGTTTGTTTGTTTGGTGGGGGGAGGCTTTCCTATGCATTGAAGGGTGTAGAGCAGCATCCTCAGCCTCTATCCACTAGATGCCAAGAGCACATTCTACCTCTCTCCCACCAAAGCACGACAATCAAGAGTGTCTCCAGACATTGCCAAATGTTCCCCAAGGGGCAAAAATGCCCCACACTCCACCGACCACCACACTGAGACCCACCAAGTTAAGGAATTAAGTATTCTGAAAAGTCTCCTTAGTTCCTCCGCCAAAGTTAGAATTCCCAGCACCTGGCCCCATATGGTACCAATCATTAGTTCTGCTTCCTTGTTTGTCTCCATCAGACTGTGAGCTTCTTCAAGGCAGGTGTTTAGTCTGGTTAATCAGTTATCTCCTGGGCTGTGTTCCTCAGAGTGTGGCCTGAGACCACCTTCAGTAGTAACACCTGGGATATTTGATAAACTACAGTCCTGGATCTCACTGGGGGGAGATTTAACAAGCTCCCAAAATGATTCTAATACATACTATAGTTTGAGAATTATATTGGAGTTTAATACAATTCCCAGCACATAGCAGGTGCTTAGTAATTTCTGAATGAATGCATGAGCTGTATGAAAAAAATTAAAAGCCACATCTCAGATCTCTAATGAAGAAAAGAGCATCAGTGAATAAGTAAACTGATCATATGTATTTTCAATTAAAGTGATCAAATGTACAGTTGACCTTGAACAACATGGGTTTGAACTGTAGGAGTCCATTTACACAAAGATATTTTTCAATTGTAAATACTACAGTACTACATGGTCAGTAGCTGGTTGAATCCTTGGATTTGGAGGAACTGGGGATACCAAGGGCCCACTATAAGTTATAAGCACATTAACCCCCAGAGTTGTACAAGGGTCAATTGTATTTTTTAAACACTTAAAAAAATGTGTTTAAAACACATTTTAAAAAATTTAAAAACACATTGAAAAATGATGAGTATTACAATAATATTTCCTCCACTTCAAATATTTAACAACATTCCTATTATGATGTCAGTAATATACTTACAATACCAGCATAGATAGTGTGATAGATATGAATGTGTCAGATAAACTTCAACTTCACAGGCAATCAACTCTCCTAATTGAGAAGCCAGGTGAAGGGAGCCATGTATCAGACAGATACAGTAATCATAAGCACTCAAATGTGATCAACATTTGAGACACCGCTAACCACATAGTGAGTATCAAAAATGGGGTTTATAAGTAAAATAGCTTGTTGGCTAACAAGATGAATGTTAGAAGTGTGTTTCATTACTAAAATTAAATGTCAAGGAACTGTAAATTAGATAAAATATTTTATAGTTATTCTCCACTACCAAATAGAGGATAAAAATCCAGCAAGACCTATAGCTTTTACTTTTAGAGATGGTGCCCAGAGTTGATCCCCTTTACAGTCCTGTATCTAGCCATTGGTTTGGGAGCATTTCTGGGTGCCCGATGCTAACTAGAAGGGTAACTGACTTTTGCCTTGTGAATGCTAGTTTTATTGAACCTTTCATGCAAGGTTATGGTCTGAATGACGAAATGAAGACAGCACAAAGTTTCTTCCTTCATGGACTTTACAGAACAGGTGGTCATGAATTGTTTTGTGCCTGCATGCTAATGAATGTTTAAAAAATATCTATATGTGGCAGAATGTGGTCATTTCTTTATAATCTGACAGTAAGAGTGCAAAGAGACACCTTCAAACTTTTCAGTGGTCACCACTATCTATCAAAAGAAAAGAAAGCAAAACAAAAAAGAAAACCCCTAAGATTTACAAACGATCAACTTGGTTTAGGTCAATTCACAACAACTACATCTAGATTTTTTCCCCAGTGATACAGTTTACATAGTGTCTGGACAGTTGTTAAATATAAAACGCAACCCAATGGTCTTTAAAATTTCTTAACCAGAAAAATCTTAGTAAACAAGTCCTGGAATTTTATATAGTATGCAGCTAAAAATCACCATCCTCACACCATTAAAAAAAAAAAACCTTTCTGATACTGACATTCTTTATAGGACCAATATTGATTCAGTGTCACAAATAACATTAAATAAAGACAGACAGGAAAGTTGGGTTATCTACTACCAGAGACATACCACACCATTTAAAAACATGAGGTAAATGAGGTTTTTCAGGGACACTAGAATACATGAGGACAATCTAGGGTTAAATCATCATTCACATAGCTTTAAAATTCAAGCATCATCACTGCCATCACTACAAAAAGGACAAGGAACATTCAGTTTGTGCAAGGAAGTGGAGAAGAGATGTAAAACCCAATTATGGGATGCACATGACTAGCATAAAAAACTACTGAACACTTTAGGCTTTCTAAGTTAGAGACAGCATGTTTTCTCCTTTATGTGATGAAACAGCACCTACGCATTCTACCCCACGAGGACTTTTAAAGTGGTGAATCTATGCCTGAATTTGAATGTGGTGGTTTCTAAACAAGACATGGTGGTCACATACAATGCTTTCATATCCATCTTCAGGTAGTTACTTTAGCAGCTCGTATGGCCAATTCCAAACCTATCTGCAGGGTACGGATAAAATGCCATTGTTAGAGTACATACTTCTTTTCTTGTACTTCCAGATTCTGGTGCCATGGAATACAGTTTTCACAAATATTTACTTGATTTTGAACCAAGTGGATTAAGTGTTTTTTAAAAGTTATTTTCTGCCTACAGGTAACTAAAAGAATATGAAAGGTTAGAGTAACTCTTTACTCTGTATCTAGTCCTCATATTGATGCCCCAGCTTCATAGCTTCCAGTATAATTAAATACTTTAGCTAGATATTTTTGAGTGTTGAGCTTGCTTCAGGGCAAGTTGTAGGATATTCTTTCTTTAGATTAAAAAAAAATCATATAGATAATTACCATAGCTTTCTGTGATGTTTTAGGTACAGCTTTGTCTAAGAGCAGGAAGGTAGGTAGGTGATTTCTAAAAGTACTTTTCAGCTCCAGGGTGTTAAAAAAATAAATCTTAAACCTTCTGAAGTTGAAAAGTCATAATTAACCATTAAAGTTTAAAACTGAACAATCACATACAGTTAAGGTATAATTCTCTGGAATATAGCACCAAAAAAAGAGATAATATAAAGATCAGTTAACATTTTCAGTTACAAATCAGAAATATTATTAAAATGCAAGATTCAACACCTTAAATTACCACCATTTAAAATAAATAAGTTATGTTATAGGGAACTTCTTCAATAAGCAATAATGGATAGCACTATTTGTATACATGGATCTACTACACAGTTCTCTATAAGAATTGTATAATCTCCCCAATCCTAATCACATGTAGAGTTCTTTTCTTTAAAGTATTTAATACAAAAGCTTGAAGACTAATTTTCACATATAGAAAAGACTAGAGAGACCATATGACAACATACTGCTCAGACCTTTTCCTGCAGTGAAAATGTTCAAGCATTTCTTACATCATGGATTTCTATAATTCTAAGCTGCTGCTTAAGTCAGATCAATAACAACAAAACTCACTACAATGACAACATACCATGTGTTGAGTACTATTCTAAGCAGATGTGTTAATGTACAACACTCCTATGAAATAGGTATGTTACTATTCTCATTTTACATGTGAGTAAAATGAGGTACAGAGAGGTTCATCAACTTTCCCAGGACTACACAGCTAGGAATATCCAAAACCTGCACTCTTTTTTTAAAAAATCTATTTCTTTATTATTTATTTATGGCTGTGTTGGGTCTTCATTGCTGCTTGCGGGCTTTCTCTAGCTGCGGCGAGCGGGGGCTACGCTTCGTTGCAGTGTGCGAGCTTCTCATAGCAGTTGCTTCTCTTGTTGCAGAGCACAGGCTCTAGGTGCGCAGGCTTCAGTAGCTTTGGTGCGTGGGCTCAGTAGTTGTGGCTTGCGGGCTCTAGAGTGCAGGCTCAGTAGTTGTGGCACACGGGCTTAGCTGCTTCATGGCATGTGGGATTTTCCCGGACCAGGCTCGAACCCGTGTGCCCCGCATTGGCAGGCAGATTCTTAACCAGTGTGCCACCAGGGAAGTTCCAAAGCCTGCACTCTTAACCACTCCAACCACTATACTAAAAAGCCTCTGAAGAAGCAGACAATTGGCTGCACCTGGCAGTTTGCAGCGACAGAAGATTTTCACAGAAAAATATTTTTCTATGAAACAAATATTACATTTCATTCCACTTACATCTCCTTCCCTATTTCCATATATTCCAACACCCTTTATAAAAAATAACCTATGTTTTCACACCAGCTGCTCCAACAGCACTTACAAAGTTAATAACCATTTTTCTCATTTGTTTGGTGACCTACTTTGAGATAATTATTTGATCTTCACTAACACCTCGTTAAATAGGTAAGGCTGGTGCAATTACACTTTTCAGATGAGGAAGGAAACAGGCTCAGAAAGTTTAAACTTGCTACAAGTTTATCAGGACATATCTAAAAGAGTTTAAATCCTATTATCAGTTCTAGTACTGTTTTCATTTGCAGGCTTTTATTTTTGTTTGTTTGTTTTTTGTTTTTTTGAGGTAGATGTAGGATGAAAAGAGTTCATGTCTAGGTGTCCTCCATCCACTATTAAAAAGACAAGAGGCTTGCCTGTTAAGCAAAAGGAGTTGTGTTGAAGTGAAACGAACTTGGTTGGCCCTTCACATAATACAGCAGCACGCTGGGCTAGCATATTTTTGTTTGTGCATAAACCCAGCAAAGACAAGTACTCTAAAAGGTATTATCTTTGAAACTAAAGTCTTAAACAGACTTTTACTTGGAGAACATTATCTAGCAAGGGTTATTTCAGGTTAACTATTGATAAAAATTTCAATTCAGTTCCTTTGGCTTTTATGCAATTATTACCATTCTATGGGAAGAGCTTTCTGCCAATCAAACTGTGCCTGTAGGGCTGGGATGTGTCTGGTGTGGCATCTAGTGAGCTATTGGTGCTCAAATTATAATACAAGCAACAACAACTACCACCAGGTTACTGCATGCAAAGTGATCTGACACAAAAGCCATGCATAGCTAAGAGTCAGTACTGTAAGCAGTATTTGAGCACTTTTTTTTTCTTGGCCACGCCCATCGACTTGTGGGATCCTAGTTCCCCAGCCAGGGATCGAACCCAGGCGCTGGGCAGTGAAAGCACAGTGTCCTAACCACTGGACCGCCAGGGAATTCCCTGAGCACTTCTTTTAAAAGCAAATAGCAATCTGTATATGATGTTTACATGTTCATATTTTAACAGTCAGAATATGTTTTGCATAGGACAAAAAAGGAATGATTATTTAGTTAGGTTTTCCTAAATGCTTGTCTCTTTTTAAGAAAATAGGAGCCTTTCACGTACAGGGCTCAAAGTTTCACAGGAGCTAGGGAAGCTAAAACTAAGGAAGTGTACCTCTATTCATTAGGTTTAAAAAATGTGTGTGTATGTGTGTGTGTGTTTCCGGAGAAGGGGACGAGGGAGGGGGGAAAACTGAGAAGACAAAGGAAAAGATTTGCCTCTGCCTGTTCTGAAAATTTAGAAGAAATCAGAAGTCATGAAAAGAGGTGTTCAAGAAAGACAAAAATTTGAACATCATTAAACCTGTAATAAAACATGCTATCCTTAGGCTTTATTCACAGGGTTTTTGAGAGGATGGAGTAACATAAAATATAAGAAAGTGCTTTGTAAATGGTACATACTATAGAATTTAAAGTACTAAACTGCATTGCAACTTTGAATAAGGCATTATTCATTGGTGATTAAAACTTTACGTTTAAAAATTCAAACAATGAAAAGTATAAGTTCTATGTGGGGGAAAATAATGACAGTAATAATTTAACAGTGTGTTTCTTGTATACTTAAAAACTATCAACATATATGGTTAAATGAAAAAAGCAATACAAAATATTATTATTATGCTTTTGCTGTGTATTTAAAAGGTGATATGTGTATTTCTGGAGATATACATAGGAAACCTAATATTAAGTTCTCTGCAAAAAAGAAAAGAGGGACAAAGTAGGGAGACCGACTTACTTTTTACTCTTTCATATTAGTTTTTAAAATAAACTTTGGCCAGCTATTACTTTTCAAAAAAAATTAATTTTAAAACCTAATAATGAAAAAAGTGGAAAATTTTGACTTTCCTGTTTTACTATTGAAAGCTTGGTAAAAATAAATAATTTCAAGGAAAAAAATCAAGTTTATGCAAATTTTTTGAAAAGATAATGTTATTTAAGACATTACATTTTAAAAAATAAAACAGAGATTCAACATTTGTTTTTGTTTCCCAAGACCCCACTGTCTTCCACTAAGAATTGGATGTAGCTTTTCAGATCATAGTAATGGCATGGGTGGTAGCTTCAGTGTCAGAATTCATGTTCATTTGCGTGACTATTACTGCCTTCTGAATTCTAAAAAATTAACTCCAAATTTGTGAGGCATAAAGTAGGTGTAGGCTTAAGTTTCTTATTTAGCTGTTTTTGAAGCAGTTCAGTTGTTTTATTTTGAAAGGAAGAAAATTCCCTTTAAAATGTAGGGAAAGAAAATGTTCTGTGGTCATGACATTTCAATAGCAAAATTTTCAATATTTCTAATAGATTTGATCAGTTCCTTCTTGTTTAAAATTTTAATAATATAATGATAGCCTAAAAACATGGAAACATAGAAAATCAAAATTTTATTTCTTCATTTAAAATCAGGAATTATACTGATTTCTTAGAAAATAGTACACTGCCATGAAAAATATATTTTATATGTATTACTTGATAAAGAAAGTTAAAAAAGAAAGTTATCAATACACTATATTATATTCTGTAAAAGGAAAAAAAAAACTCAACTAGTACAGGGATTGGAACAGGAAACATAGAACCATATTTATTTTTTGATACTTGATTAGGCAGAATAACAGAGTAAATCCTACTGTCTATATATACTAAGAAAGGAGATGCCAGATCCTCAGAGAACACTTAGGCTACCTTAAAAGGCAAAGCATTTCACACCCTAGAATGCAAAACCTATAACTGTTATGACAATCAAAAAAACCAATTCAAAGATAATCTAGTAGTCTTGATCCACAATCGAATATCCCTATTTGGAAGGGAAGAATTCTGACTTAACTTTAGAGATACAATGGCTTTTTTAGAGCAACAGAAATTAACAAAGGTTATTCATATGATGCTGAGAAGGAAGATTCAGAAAGGGTCACACAGTTTCACACATATTTCCAAGCAGTGTCCAAACAAGCTGTTTAAAAAGAACTAAAGTCAGTACTAGAATCTCTGGAAGTAACTGATGTATTCTAGTAAAAGTAAAGTCCTAAAATTAAATACCAAGCTCCATTTTTATCCTGATAACCACTTTAAACTGGAATTATCTACTAGGGAAAGATGGAGAATGGAGATGAATTTTGTTGAAGAGGTTTATTGGGAAAAGAGTAGAAAAGCTGAGCCAAGAAGGAGCAGAAGGATGAAAAAGACTGACATTTCAGAATATATTATTTCTCTTTATATATTACTTTAAGAGTCCTTTGAGAAGAATGCTAAAATCTTAAAGTGTAAAATCCATCAAGCCAAATTTATACCATACCTGCTTTTTCTGTTTTTTAAGATCAAAATCCTTATGCCCGCTACTACCTATTAGGGAAGGAAGAAAACCTACTTTTTATCAAGGGCCATTGACCCATAGGGAAAAAATTAAAATAAAACAAAAGACAATAACTTAGAGTTATACAGATACTTTTTTTAATGAACTTTGTATATTTTAAAAAGGAAAAATCTAAAATTTCTCTAATCTGAATCTACAGTTTATCCAAACTTTAATACCAAAAAGGGTCAAAGAACAGGTTTTAACAAGGAAGAAAAGTGGGAAAGAATCAGTGAGCAGGTGTAGATGGTGAAGAGGGGCTTGAGGGTGAGACCAGTTCTGAAGGTGGTGGGAACAATGGTGAGCACAATGGTGAAACTGTACTAATCCCTTGAGGAACTTCATCGAGAAAGAAAAACTGAAGGAATTGGCAGGGAATAACTAGTATTTGTATTTCTAAAATGCTGCTAGCTAGGCATGGACAGTTTGAATTGGAGATTCAATAACTCTTGTCTAAAGTTGATAAATCATGAAATAGAGTACAAGTATATCATATAGAACTAAAAGCACGGAGGGAACCACCTGAAGAACTAGAATCTGAAGCAATTATAAGAGGCTGCCTCAAGGGAGTGGGTTGGAGGTAGGAACAGAGGGGCAGGAGAATGTTGACTTTCAGTAGAAGTTCTTCCGTACTGTTTGATTTGTTAACATCTGCCTGCCTTGAAAAAAATAAAAACATAATTTTTAAACTCATAAATTAGGAGGGGCCTGAGCTATGTTAAAAGTTGTTGTGTGTGTGTGTTTTGCTAATTCCATCCAAAGGTTCTTGTCAAAAACAGACTTGATTTTTTTTTCCTGTGTATACACACATTAGTTACGGATGATTAACAAAGTATTCATTGTTCTATTTGCTTTGGCTGAGAACTGACTTGTGTTAGTGCTAAGGAAATATTTCACTTTATATGGAGAAGGTATGAAGGGTTGCTTATTTAAATATACATAAGGTAAGGTAAAAGAAAGGGTTTATACATGTTTCACCCTCACAAACAATAAAAATATTTAACTAGGTCGAAGTGTAGAGTTTATCCAACTTAGAAACTAGGGAAAATGCTATGTATCTTTTCTCTCTTTATCCAAAATACCTTTGTGAACTTATCTATTTAGTACTTTAATTTTGGTGGAACGGTAAAGCATTTATTTAAAGAAGATTTGATATCAAATATGACAGAAGCAATCATAATCATTTTCTTTACTTTTTAAATATGCAGAGGCTTTTTAAAAATAAATTTTATAAAAAAGTAGCTGTATTGCAAAATCAGAGTTCCTCAACTTTAGGGTATCTGAAAATAAGTACCCAAATTTAGCCTGACAATGGTCACCTAAAGTGCCTTTACTTTTCAGATGTACATTTAAAAAATAATATTCATTTGGAAGAAAAGTTTTCACATATGAAGAATCAGTAAGAGATACACATCTATCCTTTTAATAATTTTTATAAATATCACTTTTCTAAATAAAACTACTTTATCCAGTAAACAAGAAATACTAGTTATAGTAATTTAATTTCTGTCAACACCTGTTTGATTTAAAAAGAAGGTAGTCAAAACGAGTAATATGATTTAATCTATCCTGTAACTGACTTTTTTTTTTTTTTTTTTTTTTTTTTTTTTGCGGTATGCGGGCCTCCCACTGTTGTGGCCTCTCCCATTGCGGAGCACAGGCTCCGGACGCGCAGGCTCAGCGGCCATGGCCCACGGGCCCAGCCGCTCCGCGGCATACGGGATCCTCCCGGACCGGGGCACGAACCCGAATCCCCCGCATCGGCAGGCGGACTCTCAACCACTGCGCCACCAGGGAGGCCCGATGTAACTGACTTTTGAGTAGACTTTTACTAATTGGGTCCACCAATATAGGTTGGGGTAAAGAAAAATAAAAGTGTATAGGGAAAAAATGCTGTGGATTATTTAGAAACTGGTCACTAAAGAAAAGAGAAGAGAGGATGGATTTGAGGTCAGTTCCCAGATCTCCATTTTATTCCTAAATTGCTAATAATAGCAACTTATAAAGAAAGAATTAGACAAAGGATGGAAATTAGGAATGAGGGCAAAGATAAAAAATACTGCAGATGATTTGGACATCTAGGGCCACTTGATGGTACTATAGAAATTTATAGTAAGCAAGACTTCAGATCCAGGGCTTAACTTCACAGACAGCTCCTGTGACACAAGTACCCTTTCCTCTCATTTTCCTTCTTTCCTAACACATATGATTGGCACCTACTGTTTCTTTTCAATCCCAGATAAATTTACTCCTCCTGTATTTCTTTTTTACATTGGAGGATAAAAAATTTAGTCTTTTCTATTTCTCCCTTCTTTCTTTAGTAGATCATATGAAGCATAGAGCCATTACTTATAAAATAAATATCACTATCAGTTTAGACTAATTCTTTTCAATCTCCTGAAAGGTAATAAGACCTTTCTACCAAATTATATGGAGCAATCTCAGGTAGCTCCCTTCAATTTTATTTCATTTTTACCACACACACCCCCTACTCATCACCTTCGTTTTATATGATCTACTTGTTGACATGTATCCATTGAAATCAATTTCTAAATTGAACTCTGAATCTAGTCACCAAAACTGTCCTTGAATCAACAAGACCATTCCAAAAGCCTGAGTGAATGATGAGTTTTGTATAATAATCTGAAGTCCTATATATTTTCATTAGGTAAAGCTATCACTGGAGTGATTTCCAAAGAGAGTTATTGCAGATGCATAGCTCACTCAAACGTGTGGAGGTCCACTCATAGCTCACAACTGGGAAGCAGTTCTCTGAGTGGAACTGCTTTTTTATACTAATGCAAAAGTATCAGCTCTAAAAGCACTTCCACAAAAACCTGAAAACGACATAGGTATAATGCACATTTTAAAATAAGAAATGTAATAACATTAATGATGAATTTAATCTACTCTAAATGCAAACAAGGAGTAGCAACCTAAAAAAAATTATACAACATGCATATGTTCAAAACAAAAAAGAACAATACTAAACTAAAATCAATTTATTAAAATGATGGGATTATGGATATTTTTCTCCTTTTTAATATTTCCAGTATTGTCATTGTCAGTTGTGTAATAAATATAAAATGTTTAAAAGACCCATTAAGCTCTAATAAAAAAAAATAAATCTAAAAGACAAAAAAGTTATATATATATTAATTTTATTTGCACACTATTCCCAGCACCTCTGACTCACAGAATTTATCCCAACAGATGCCTTCTTCAGGCATGAAACTAAGAATGGTGTAGGTATCAGGGCTTAAATGTCTCACTCCAAGTTTATTGCGAATGAAATCAATTGGACACCCATTAATTGGACATTTACCCATTTATTGGACATTTACCCATTTATTGGACATTTATAAGTACATGGCATCTTGCTAAGTATTGTCTGTTTACAAAATAACATACTCTTCTTACCCTTAGGTAGCTGCCTAAAATTATCAGGGAGAGACAAGACCATCACATGAAAGTTAAATAATAAGGTAAAATAATTTTTTTTAAATCTGCAAGTTTAGTATATGAATAAGTGACAAATTCATTTTTCAAACACTCATTGAGGGTCTACTATTTGTAAAACTTTATTCTAAGTGTGGAAATCAGTTAGGTACACTTAAATTTCTGTCACTCCAAAAATAAGCCAAAAAATGGGATGTTTTGAGAAGGAGAAAGGAATTAGGAACCACCAATCTATCTGAACTGTAGGACATTCCTGGCTTACAGGGACAGATCTCATGTTAAGGGACAATCATTCTGTAGCTCACAGAACTGGAAATACATGCCTTACTCTTTTTTTTTTTAATTTTATTTTTTGCTTTATAACAAATTTAATCAGTTATACATATACATATGTTCCCATATCCCCTCCCTTTTGCGTCTCCCTCCCACCCTCCCTATCCCACCCCTCCAGGCGGTCACAAAGCACCAAGCTGATCTCCCTGTGCTATGCGGCTGCTTCCCACTAGCTATCTACCTTACGTTTGGTAGTGTATATATGTCCATGCCGCTCTTTCACTTTGTCACAGCTTACCCTTCTCCCTCCCCATATCCTCAAGTCCATTCTCTAGTAGGTCTGTGTCTTTATTCCTGTCTTACCCCTATGTTCTTCATGACATTTTTTTTCCTTAAATTCCATATATATGTGTCAGCATACAGTATTTGTCTTTCTCTTTCTGACTTACTTCACTCTGTATGACAGACTCTAGGTCCATCCACCTCATTACAAATAGCTCAATTTCATTTCTTTTTATGGCTGAGTAATATTCCATTGTATATATGTGCCACATCTTCTTTACCCATTCATCTGATGATGGACACTTAGGTTGTTTCCATCTCCGGGCTATTGTAAATAGGGCTGCTATGAACATTTTGGTACATGTCTTTTTTTGAATTATGGTTTTCTCAGGGTATATGCCCACATGCCTTACTCTTTAAACTGGCTTAGACAGCAGCTATGTAGCATTTTAATTAACTATCAGTATTGACATACCTTAAAAGCAGAAATCTGAAATAATGCACTGTAAGTAGTACTTGTAAGCCAATATTAGTCCAAGTTTAACCTATATATAACAAAGTGTCCAATGTTGTATCTAGATTGTAAGGGGAAGGTTGGGTATAACACAACTGAATTCAGAAATGCTGAAATGAAAATGCTTTAGCATATTGCTAACTAATTTGTTCTAATTAGTTAGCAATATGCAGAGAACAAACATTGCTGCCGAGTATTATTTTTAGAATGCCAGGACAGAAATTTACATATCAACATTAAAAATAACCCTATTTTGGGACTTCCCTGGTGGTCCAGTGGTAAAGAATCTGACTTCCAATGCATGGGATGCAGGTTTGATCCCTGGTTGCAGAACTAAGATCCCACATGCCACGGGCAACTAAGCCCGTGGGTCACAACTACTGAGCTCGCACACCTCAACGAGAGAGAGAAAACCCGCATGCCACAACTAGAGAGAAGCCTATGCGCCATAACTAGAGAGAAGACTGCACGCCACAAGGAAAGATCCCGCATGCCTCAATGAAGACCCCGCATGCCGCAACTAAGACCCAACGCAGCCAAAAAAAAAGAAAAAAAGAAAAAAAGAAAATAAATAATAAAATACTCCCCCCGTCCAAATAACCCTATTTTAAATCAACCTCTAGTTTATATATCTAAACTATCATAAATATTATTAAAGAACATCTGGTAACTATTCTTTTTTTTTTTTTTTGCGGTATGTGGGCCTCTCACTGTTGTGGCCTCTCCTGTTGTGGAGCACAGGCTCCGGACGCGCAGGCTCAGCGGCCGTGGCTCACGGGCCCAGCCGCTCCGCGGCATGTGGGATCTTCCCGGACCGGGGCACGAACCCATGTCCCCTGCGTTGGCAGGCGGACTCTCAACCACTGCGCCACCAGGGAAGCCCTATTCTTTTTTTTTTTTTTTTTTTTTTTTTTTTTTGGCGGTACGTGGGCCTCTCACTGTTGTGGCCTCTCCCGTTGCGGAGCACAGGCTCCGGACGCGCAGGCTCAGCGGCCATGGCTCACGGGCCCAGCTGCTCTGCGGCATGTGGGATCTTCCCGGACCGGGGCACGAACCCGTGTCCCCTGCATCGGCAGGCGGACTCTCAACCACTGCGCCACCAGGGAAGCCCGGAAGCCCTATTCTTGACCAAATAATATTTCTATACTTCTCTATTTTAATAACGTAAATATAAACTATATATTTTAATTATTCTATAAAGAAAAATTTAGTCATTTGTATATATATTAAAAGGTAATTAAAAGTTGATCTCTTACAAAGCTTAATTAAACTAACTACAAATTTGTTACCTAACAAACTTGATGTCAGAACTTATTTTAAAAAATTTTACACTTATTTTCAAATAATTATAATTTACATTTTTAAATTGACCACCTTTCAAAATGAAACTAAAGCATTTCACAACTTATATTATTCAATAAATCTATTTGTTTAAAATATTAGCAATTTTAAACAATTTACAATTAACTGAGGTTTTAAACTTGAGTATATAGCTAGTATACAGACATGATCTGAAGCAGGTGATCTTGTACACTGAACTTAAATGAATAATCCAGATGTGGCTGCTGGATATTCTGATCTTGTTTTGTTTTGTTTAATTACTATCAAATAATCAACCTCAATAAAACAGATCTTTACCTATTAAACCTTTGATTACAAATATTTTTTCTTACAATAAATTAAAGTCCATTTTTCTAAAACAGCTGAATTATGTTCTATTTGAGGAGATACAAAAAGCAAACATTTAAAATCATGTTATCTCAGTTGTACACATGAAACATATAATGTTATAAACCAATGTTACCTCAATAAAAAATAAATTAAGAAAAAATCATGTTACCACATACATGCAAATACTTTAAGTTGGCAGGTAGAACTTTAGAGTGGGGATCAGGAAAATGAACAAAAGTGAGTAGTTTGCTACTAATTAGCAATATGACTTTGGGCTAGTTATTAGATCATAATACCTTAGTTTCCTTATCTGTAAAATGAGGGAGAATTTTATGATTTCCAATCTTTCTTCTAGCTCTAAGTTTCTATGATTTGATTAATTGAATTAAGAAACCCATATCTGCATTAGGAAACTAGGTTCTAAAGTAATAGAATAACGTGATAGTGGGTTATAAAACTTAAGGAAAACAACAAAAATATTACAACACTAATTTGAAATATAGGAACTATCAGAAAGCAATGCTTTCAAGATAAACAAAACCCAGGAGCAATAGTTGCATATGCCTGTGATCATTTAATGGTGGTATGAACAACGGAGTTTACAAAACAGGACAGTTCATTTAAGGATACCACTTGCAGAAATATTTAATTTACAAAGCCAGAAACTACTGAGAAGTAACAAGAGAATTATACTGAAATATTTTACATCTTACTTTACAGAGTCCTGTTACACTCTGTAAAACTCACATGTAGAAACTAAAAATATTTAAAATGAATGATCACTAAAACTAAAACATAATAAAAGTGTGTATAGGGATAAAGTCGATTTCTTTTAATAACACACTACCAGCCACATAATGCTTACAATGAATTAACACTATTTTCTGTAAAATTGTGAAATTCTCTGAAGATTTAATTTTCAAACATGCCACCATCAAGCACCTAATAAAATACAACTTTAAATAAAAGTAAATAATTTACTTCCTATTACTAATCTGATACAGGTATTACTGGAGTCCAATTTTCTTTCAAAGGTCTTTTTTTTTTTTTTTTTTTTTTTTGCAATATGTGGGCCTCTCACTGCTGTGGCCTCTCCCGTTGCGGAGCACAGGCTCCAGACACGCAGGCCCAGCAGCCATGGCTCATGGGCCCAGCCGCTCCGCAGCATGTGGGATCTTCCCAGTCTGGGGCATGAACCTGTGTCCCCTGCATCGGCAGGCAGACTCCCAACCACTGCACCACCAGGGAAGCCCCCAAAGGTGTATTTTTTCAAAGAACATCCAGACACCCAAACATTATTTAAAAAACAAAAGAAAAATTAAAAAAAAAAAACTTTGTGTTAGAAATTGTCCCAGGACTATATTTTGACATTTTTAGCAACCTGACAAACCACTCTGTTTGCTTTCTTCTGCCAATACAAATCAAGCCAAGAAGCAGTTTCTTCATTATTTCATTCAATGTCATAAGACTACACTATGTTAGGGTAAAGGTCAATCATCAATAATGCATGCTGTTGCTACAGCTGAAATATAAATGTTCATCTGGGCCCTGTTTCAAAGGCTGGCCCATTGTAACCTATTTAATAAGACCTATAAAACTAGGAGGATGTGGGAAGACCAAGAAGTATAAAATACCCTTTTCTCACTAAACTTTGTTTGCCAACATCCTATGGAAAATTAAAGAAGGTACTTAGAGAACTTTAGGTAGTTGGCATCAGAAAGGTTTTCTTTTTTTTCTAGTAGCTTTAACAATTTCATGTTTTAAAAAAATTTGCTGGAGTGCTACCCAGCAGGCATCTATGACAGCATCATGAAGTTTCAGATTTAGTGTGAGTGGCTGGATAAAGTTGGACACTGACAGTTTTGTATATGCTGAAAGGCACCAGGATGGAACGCCATATTCAGCAATTGGGTATGAGATTGCAGTGCAGTGGGTTGGAAGATGTATGCATTGGCACTCTGTGTGGAACCAGTAGGCTTGCTGAAAAGGTTACTGCAGTCTTGACTTTGGCAGCTGTCTTCTTTAAGTGATCATGAAGAGTTAAGAGTGAGATCCAGAGTTAAATCTATGAAGATCAGAAGTCATGCATGTTTGAAGCACTGCCTGTCCTTTGTAACATTAAGTCATAAACAGAAGCATGGAATAGTCTTGTGGGTGGGGAGGGGGCGGGGGGGTTACATAACTGAGAAAGTGTCACATTTTAAAACACTCAGGTAATTTAACTCTCAACTTTCAGGGTGGCATTTAAGTTAAACCATCAGCCAATGTAATTATGTAAATGGAAGAAGCAACTTTGTAATATGTAAGTATGAATATCACCAGGTTAAGAGCCCCAAGCTCTTTGTCTACTATATGTCTGTGTCTTTCCAATGTACATTCTGAATACTCTGCCTCCAAAAGCAATTTGTAATGACTACTCAGTCTCAAGGAACACTTTTAGGCAAGGACTAAAAACTACTCTTAATACTACTAAGGAATACTCTGTGCTACTGTTCTTGACTGGATTTATAAAGGAAAGGCAATGCCTCAAACATGTACAATTTCTGGCCTTCACGTGTGACGCTGGATCTCACTCTTAACTCTTCACAAACACTTAAAGAAGACAGCTGTCAAAGTCAAGCCACTTCCACAGGACATATTCTTTTTGCAGTGACCCCTCCCACTTTTTCCACCACCACTAAATCAATTTTTTTTTCTCATCAGAGCTAAAATATAGCAAGACAGAATTATTCATGCACATGAGTGGTGTTTCACATATCTGTGCTGCAGGACCTAATACAGGATCACAGCATGCCTTCAACATTTGCAATTAGGTCCTGAAATCATATGACTCTATTGGGTATAGATTAAATACTGCATAGGTTTTTGCTAGAGATCACCCTATTAGTGGACCTTCAAAAATAGGTACAAAGAACTAAATACAAAGTAAAATAATTTCTTAGTAATAAAATAGAGAATAGTTGTTTTTAATTAAAGATAGGCCAAAAAAAAAAAGCCTCTTAAAAGCAAGCATGATAAAACTGAAAGGAAAAGTATATAGTTAAACTGGAATTTTAAGCTTCTAGATTCTAGAAACAGAGTTCTTTTAAGCATTCTGATCTTTTAAAAGATCAGAAAAGTTAGATTTTCTTTTTACATAGGAAAATCCATGATTATTACTCTAAATGATAGATGAATAGACATATGCAACACCCCTCCCCACCTCCATTATTAAAATTTATTTTTTAAATCGGGATAATTTGATCTTTAAGAAGGGCGTATCACAAACACATATTAATCGTGACAACATATCCTAGTGGGCAGAAGTTGGTTAATTTAAATAAGAGGAAATCCACAAATATTTGATATCATAAAGAAAAAGTCCATATAAACCCTAAAAAATAAACTCTTCAGCAGCTAGAGTATTTTTAAGCAATGTCGAAGAATACTAC
Source organism: Mesoplodon bidens (assembly GCF_964165515.1). Classification (NCBI taxonomy): domain Eukaryota; kingdom Metazoa; phylum Chordata; class Mammalia; order Artiodactyla; family Ziphiidae; genus Mesoplodon; species Mesoplodon bidens. The sequence continues at coordinate 36,581,341 of NC_138170.1, forward strand.
AGAATTATTCTATAATTATAAAAGTATTCTTAGCACGTGAAGGAAAACGATTCTAAACTACTTTATTTAACGAGAGGCATTCTTTAAAAATCCTTTTTCCTGGCACTAAAACTAAACTGTCACTAAAAGAAAAGCAGAATAGATTCCCCAAAAGCCCTCAAACTAAAATACAATTAGTATTCTGAAGTAAAGAAACCATCCCATTCCATCCCCAAAATCACAACCTTAAAGAGTTGCTACTTAAATATTAGCCAGTGCTCTGTGAACCATTTTATATTAAAATTGGATAGTTCTAAACATCACACATATAAAAAGTATTGTTTGACACAGTGCCATTTTGATGATAAATTGCAATCTATAGCTCAAATAATTCTACCCAGGGATTAACATTTCAGAGGCTGAGCCAGAGATTATGTGTGTGGATCTTGAATTTCATCATCTCCCTTTGGCACAATAGCTTATTCTTCCTTTTTTCATCTATTCTTTCATGAAGGGTCAGGAAAGCTTAGCCTTGCTGTTGCATTCATTTCATCTCTACATTAACCAGATACCTTGCAGTCTTTAGTTCTTATGTGTTATTCCATTACAAATGCTATACTGCCCTATAGTATGGCTAATGAGGTTTGTACCAAATCAAAGGGTGCCATCAAGTGGTTATAATACTCTAAACAGCATTACACTAAATGACTATTCCAGATAGACTTTCTTCAGTATAAACAAACTGTGCCAATCCTTATGAAAGAACACATAACTGGGGGTAAGGAATGGGGAACTAACCATATTAATTTTTGTTCTTTATTTTCTATCCTTCAGGGATTGCTTTTCTGCATGTTATATTTATGAAGTACAATTTTAGTGTCAAATTTAGGATTAATACTTATGTCAGCAGATTATCAAATGATATTTATTAGGCAAAATTCAGGCATGACAGCATTATTGGGAATTAAATTTATCCACCAAAATTCATCACTAGATTAATAGGAGCTTATTTCCGAAAATAAGCAATAATAGTGCAGTGTCTTGTCAGACAGTGTCTTGTCAGATCTATTTCTTATAACTAATGAAAAACTGCAAGGCTATGAAATAGAGCCAGTATTATTTGATCTATTTCATGCAGCCATTCGTAAGGTCTAACAAGGAACCAAGCAGTTGGTGTAAGAATGTATTTTCGGATACTTAGAAAACTTTCAACAGTCTATTCAACAGGCTACGAGGGTCATTTAGAGTTTTAAAGATAGGAATCTAGAACTGCTCTTAGAAAACACACACAAGATAACATGTAATTCAAATGGGCCCCACTCTGCAGAGATGGCTAAACTGCTGCTGCATTGAACCATCCTATACCACCAGGGAAATCTTACACATGGGTTTAAAGCATCTTCATAACTATATACTTAATTCTGTTGCAGAGAAAGTAAATTATTCAAGTTCAAAGATTACACAAGATGTAGAAAAGTAAATCATAAAAGCTAACTTGCTCTTTAGAAGATTTAATGAGCAATACTAATAATAAGGTAGCAAACTCCAGGCAAAACTAAAGATCCCTATGACAGCATTCGTTATTTTCTACATACCTGATGCAGACTGTCTACAAAAATATTTCTCATCACACACTTTCTTCCAGAGCCTTGTCACTCTCCCATCAAGTGGTGGAGTCTAATTGCCCTCCCTTTGAACCTGGGTAGGTTTGTGACTAGCTTGTGGCTAAGAGTGTGGGGAAGTAACACTGTAACTAGTGAGGCTGGCTAAGAGCTGGGGAAGTAACACTGTAACTAGCAAGGCTAGGTCAGAAAAAGGTGATGCAACTTCCACTTGGAGAGCTGGAAGAGTCACTCCTTACATTTCCAGCTGCCACAAAAGCAGTCTGACTGCCCTAAAAGAAATCCAAACTAACCGACTCAGAGATGAAAAAAGCAAGGCCTTGAGACTACATGAAATGTAAAAGCCCTCTTTCCCTGTACTCCAGCCTCATGTTCTAGCCCCAAACACCTCAGACCACTGCATCCTAAAAGACTCCAAGCTACAACTGCCCAGCTAAGCCCTTCTTAAATTCCTGACCCACAAAAACTGTAAATAACTTGGACAATGACTACAATAAGCACAAGTGGCAGAAAATGATCATTAAGTTCCAGAGGATAGTCAGCAGACTTCAACCTGCAATGCTTACAACAACACTTAGTTGGTTACATATGGGAATGCAATAGGCATAATTATTGCCCATGAAGCTTGGAATACAGATTGGTAACAATAAGCAGAAGGTCAGAAATTTGAGATCTCCACCTCTGATAGATGAGGAAAGAATTATGTGGGTTGGAAACGAAAAATGTTTAATTCTTATGTTTCATTTTGGGCAAGGAGTCAGATGTCCTGGAAAAAACTGAATTGGTGATGCAAGATCTTAGCACAGAAGGAAAGTTTAAAACTATCTTAGGACAATCCACATAAAAATACCAGAAACCAATGTAAGAGTAAGTAGGTTATATCAGAAAGGTAAAAGAAAAGACCAAGGCTTGAGATATGTACTTTAATAAGAAAAAGAAAAAAAAATTATTTAAAGGAGTCTGACTTGGAAAAAAATCATTCATACATGCAACTGCCTTTTGTTTATATCTTTTCTCCCCACAACCTGTCCTCACCAATTCTTCCCGTGTTCTCGCTATTGCTTAAGAATAACACGAGCATCCAAATATTCAAACTAGAAATCTGGAAATCACCCTAGACTCCCTGACCTCCCTCAACCCTCAGAACTGATTTAGAATTAATACTAAGAACACCACCTTCTAACCTACTGAATCTCTCTTTCTTCTTCTCTGTCTGCACCTGCTTATGCCACTGTCCTAGTTCAGGCCCCTGGATAACTGGATTAATTGCCTATCTGATCTTCAGCCCTTCAAAACTCAATTCATGCTCTATAGCAATACTTTTTTTCAAACTGTAGGCTATGACCCCTTACTGGATCATGGAATCAATTTAATGAGCTGCAAAATCAATTTAGTGGCTTGCAACCAGCTTTCTAAAACATCAGGAAGAAATACTAGGCTGCATCCCACAATAGACTAAGACGTGTTTCATGAATCTTTTCTTTTTGCTATATATAGGTGCCTATGTGTGTGTACTGGATCATAATGCGAAATGTATTTCTTAGTGCTGAACACTGATCTTTCAAAATACAAGTCTGATCATTTTACCTCATTACTTAAAACTTTTTTATACCTTACTAGATAGCTAACTAGAATCATGAATCAGAATCACACAGGGTCTAAGCAAATTTGTCTGTTTTACTAGACCCATAGGTGATTCTGATGGGCAGCCAGGTTTGGGACCCAGAGACCCTTGGGATAAAGTTCAGAATCTTTCATACAGCATACAAGGCCAGCCACAATCTGGTCCTTGCTCATCTCGGTAGTGTCAACCCCTTCTGCGCTCTCCATTTTGGGTATGAAGCTGTAGCAAATTTATCTCTGCACCTTTACCAAGGTTGTTTCTTCTGTCCCTACCCCAGACCCTAACCTTCTCATACAACTTTATCTTATGCGTAAGTGTTTTTTGTTTGTTTGTTTTTTTGCGGTACACGGGCCTCTCACTGTTGTGGCCTCTCCCGTTGCGGAGCACAGGCTCCGGCTGCACAGGCTCAGCGGCCATGGCTCATGGGCCCAGCCGCTCCGTGGCATGTGGGATCTTCCCAGACCGGGGCACGAACCCGTGTCCCCTGCATCGGCAGGCGGACTCTCAACCACTGCGCCACCAGGAAAGCCCTATGCGTAAGCTTTTGAAAGTCTTTCAAGCCACAGTTCATAAATGCTCTCTAAAGCGTTCCCCATGTCTCTGACAGACACGACCACTCCTTGACAACCTCGATGGACCTTCCACCTGCCTCTTTTCTAGCATTATCATTGTAGTCCTATCATTTGCTCATAGATCTGCCTCTCTGACTAGACTGAAAACTACTTGAGAACCAAAACCTTGTTTATATCCCCAAAGTCTAGGAAGTAAATGTACAATCAACTTTATAGTACCCAGTATAATGAAGCCCAAAAACATTCATTCTGTGACCCATTAATAGGATAATAATGGTCTCTTTTTTTTTTTTTTTTTTTTTTTTTAGTTTCTGCTTTATAACAAAGTGAATCAGTCATACATATACATCTGTTCCCACATCCCTTCCCTCATGCATCTCCCTCCCTCCCATCCTCCCCTGGTCTCTTTTACAAAGAGTTTAATCCTACTCTCCTTTGGTTGTTGTTGTTATTTTTTAAATCGAGATATAATTGACATATAACATTGTATTGGTTTTAGGTGTACAATGTAATGACTTGTTATATGTATATATATTACAAATGATTACCACAGTAAGTTTAAACATCCATCACCACACACTTACGATTTCTTTTTCTTGTGATGAGAACTTTTAAGATCTTAGCAACTGTCAAATACACAACACAGTATTGTTAACTATGGTCACTGTGCTGTATACAGTTTGAAAAGCAAAAAAAAAGGCCAGTAGAAAAATAATTTTGGAAAATATCTATAGTAAAAGAGCTTGGAAGGCATATATTGTTGATTGCTTTGGTTAAAGAAGTTTAATATGTATTCAGATAATGTAAATAAATCCTATGATTTTTAGTGATCTAATTAAGTTTTATACCTATTGCATGCCATCTGACCACTTTCCTAAACTTCTTAAGCTTAATGAGAAACGAGAAATTCTTCAAATTTATTTTACTGATTAATTTATTTCCAAATTGACTCCATTTTCAAAAGAATGCAATAATTCAGGTTTTATAAAATCAGAGCCATTAATTCAGGACAAAAACAGGAAATGAGGGCTTCCTTGGTGGCGCAGTGGTTGAGAGTCCGCCTGCCGATGCAGGGGACACGGGTTCGTGCCCCGGTCCGGGAAGATCCCACATGCTGCAGAGCGGCTAGGCCTGTGAGCCATGGCGCTGAGCCTGCACCACGTCTGGAGCCTGTGCTCCACAACAGGAGAGGCCTCAACAGTGAGAGGCCCGCGTACGGAAAAAAAAAAAAAAAAAAAAAAAACAGGAAATGAAAGGAAAAGCAAGAAGAAAGTTATATCAAGAAATTCTGCCTAAAGAAAGTGGCAACGGAGTACCTCTCCCTAACTCACCACTCCCATCCCCCACCCCCTAAGGACAGTTCTGTGCTTCTTAGCAAGCAGTGCTTATATTTAAGTTACATACATATATATGTGTTGTGTGTGTGTGTGTATATATGTATGTATATATACATATACACACACACAGAGGTATAAAGAGAGAATTGTTCTCCTATTAAGCCATTCAACAAACATTTAACATATTCAACACATAACTTTCCTTTCAACATAGTCTCAAGTGTTCTGACAAGTCTAGTTTATTCTAATGATTTGGTTGAAATAATCAACAAATGCCACAAGACAATTCAGACTGCCAGGATCTGAAAGGTAAATAACTCCAGGAAAAAAAAGGTATTCAGGGAAATAATAACAAACTGCTCCTCCTCTAGCTACAAACTGTCTGAGGATATACTATATGTAAGTAGCTCTTTTGTTTAAAGTTTGCAAAAAGCAACTTGGAAAGATGATTAACTATAAATATCTTCATTGCTGTGGTCCTTATGATCTCAATAACATGGTAATATAGCTAGGCCCCACAAGATTCAGGAGATGAGGAGTTTCTACCCTTGATTCTGATGTTCTTATATAACTTAAGAAATATCTTCTCATTACCTCCGTTTCTTAGTAATGAAATATCAACTACTGTCAACCAAATTTCAAAGGCAAGACAAGAAGAGGAGTTAGCAAAGCTTCTGTGTATTGCTCAGAGCTTCTCCAAAATAATTTTTATTTAAAAACAAGTCTGTCTTAAGGCAAAGAATATTCTTTAAGCATTGAATTATTTTAAACTAAAGTAGCATATTAATCAGAACAATGTTTTATCATGTCATTGAGCATAAGATTGTTATTATAAGACACTGTATTTCAATAGTTGCTAGTTGACACAATGCTGATAAAAACCAACCATTATACCCAATTTATGTAAGACCACAGAGACATGCTACAGAAAAATGAGTCATTAAATTCATGATATAAAACATTAGTAACTATAGTATAAAGAAAATAGTATCACAAAAAAATTTTTAGAGGGAAATCAGGTATTAAAAGACAAAAAAAATGGGTAGGATAATATTCACAGAGAATTGTGAAAATCTTATTTTCTGGAGAGCTTAGGGGTATTAAAGTACTAGGACAGTTTTGTATGCTCAAACTGGTAACTTTCCACAAGGGAGCTGAAGTACACAGGTAAATTTTGTTTCTCTAATCAGTTATGCATCTCTCTTATAATGTCAGCAATTCCATTTTAACAGAATATAATTCGTGAAAATATTCCACTTGCTCTTCTGTCAGTACAAATGCACCTATGTCCAATTACATAACGCAAAGTTCCAATTCTATACAAAGAAATAATTTAACTTAGATGTTTAAGAGTCTGTTATTTGTAATTCACTTCGTGGTTGTCTTTAAGCAAAAATTTATGTAGGCGCTTTCAACATATTAACTAAGTCTTTTAAGGTGGCCGATGTGGCAGAAAAACTAGAATGCCAAAAATCCATTCCATTATAAGACAAAGGAAGCTTTATTTACATATTACTGAGAGAATAGAAAAGAGAGAAAAGTGAAAGCAACAAACTGAAAAATCTTAAAACAAATACTTTTCTATTAAAAGTCTGCAGTGTCATTAGACTCCTACTGTAAAATAATTACCAAGTCTCTGTTCTAATGTCTTTCATCAGGGGAAAAAAGGCCTCATGCAGATTCATAACATCTTGTATGTGGCAGTATCTTTTACTGCTGAATTTCTATGAATAAACATGTAAAAAACTGCTCAAATATACTGCTGGTTTTAAATATCTCTGGTGTAGTATTAGGGGTTTGTTTTGATAGCTGACTGTCTTATCAGCTTCCTCCCTCCAGCTGGCAAAAAAACAGAATTGAAAGCAACTCTGGTTGTCTTTCTCTCTTACTCATCTATGTGAAAGGCATTTGAAGGTAGCTAGCAGGAAGTAAGAAGAATAAACTAAATGGCTCTAGCAATTTAGAAGACAGACTGCAGTATACTACTGTGACCCAATAATAACTACAAAAATTATATGCCATCAAATTCATTTGGTATAAAGTTCAGACAATTTTTTAGTTTATAGAAACTAGAATGTGCAAGGCTATGGTATTTTTCTTAACTCCCAGAAGTCACCTTTTAGTCAACTTATACTCATCTCCACGGACAGATAGTTGTTGGAGATACAGTAATCATCCACTAAAATACTTTCTATTCCAGTATCAACTTTAAATGGAAACGTCTATTACAATGCAAAAAAATATTATGTTCTGTTCTAATTCCTTAAGTTTTAAGGCTTCTTGATGAAATGCACACATTAATTCAAACCTCTAACAAATTTAAACTTTTTTTTTTTTTTTTTTTTTCAGTATGCAGGCCTCTCACTGTTGTGGCCTCTCCCGTTGCGGAGCACAGGCTCTGGACGCACAGGCTCAGCGGCCATGGCTCACGGGCCCAGCCGCTCCGTGGCATGTGGGATGTTCCCGGACCGGAGCACGAACCCATGTCCCCTGCATCGGCAGGCGGACTCTCAACCATTGTGCCACCAGGGAAGCCCTAAACTTTTAAATATTACTCAAAAATGTTATTTGAGGCTATAAGCTAGTGCCTTCCATTCACTGTCTACAAAAAGCATAATAAAGAAAATAAAACAAAAGGGTAACTACTATCTAAAGTTACATAGTAATAAAATGGGTTATCCACATGAGAAAGGTTTTCTTGATTGAATCACGTCACTCACCTATTTTTCAAAAATTGTGAAAACACCCAGTAGTACTTAAATTGTTCTGGGCAAAGATTTCATTGAAAATCTGGTTGCTGTTTGTTTGTTTTTTAAGGAACTTCATACACAAACTCTTACTACATTTTAAAGAAATCTCAATCTTCTGAAGTCCAGCCGTGTAAGAACCCCTAAGGGTCCCAAGATTCATGGTTAAGAGCCTTCAATGTGTATGACAGAAAGCTGGCTATGGCATCTATCACCAGTGCAGGCTACTGCCTGTCTACTGAGGGAAAGATGATTTCACAGATCCAGATAGTAGGGTAAGTGACTCCATATTTCAATATACATCCTGTTTGAAACTTTCTGCTTTTAAAGACGTGTTCTTTGGTCAAGCATTATCAATTCCAAACCTGGTATTCATGAGTTTCCACACCTGTTTTTTAACCTAATCAATTAATTAATTCCCTTGTCCCCCAAGTATTCCTTTTATTATTATTCCTAATAATAAAAAAAGTTTATTATTTTCTGCTCATTTGTAAAGTCTCTCTGCCATTTATTATTAGCATGTATTGAATTCTTACTATATACCAAGCATTATGCAAGATTCTTTTTATGCCTTTAATATCTTTAATCTCAACTATCATTTTGTAAGATATCTCAGTTTTACAGATGAGAAAACAGAGGTTCTGAAAGGATAAATAAGTATAAAGTCCAAATTTACACTGCTAATAAGTATGATTCAAATCCAGGTCTAACTGAGCCCTTGAGCCTTTGACCTTGCTTTTCCCACTCTCTAATGCTTCCCCAACTTTTCCTCTCAATTACCCTTAATAGTAAAGCAGCAGAATGCATACCTCTGAGGACCTGGGAAGTATAACCAAAAGCAGCTCAATCAAAACGTGACATTTCTTTGATTCATGTTTCATCTTTAAAATTCATATTACTTTTGCCTCTTTCTAAAATGATCCTGTGAATATTTCATTAAAAAAATACCTTTAAGTACATATTAGAGAAGAAAAGTTAACAATATAGAAAGATAGAAACTGCCACATATCTCTAGGGATAAACACAGGTAAGTTTGAAAAGCCGCTCCTAAAATGTTCTTGATAATTTCAGTCCATATTAACCCATCTATCTCTAATTTCTGTTATACTTTTCAACTATCACTATACATTAAACATAGCACATATCACTATTCTTGTTTCATGTGTGTATCTCTCAAACCAGATTGTAGTGTCTGAGTAGAGATGTTCTCATGCATCTTCTGTAGTACTTTATTAGTACAGCTAAGCTCTAAACCCAGTGCCTAGGACAGTAAATGTTTGATGAGTGAATGAGTAAATAAATGGTAAAATGCATGGGCTTCAGAGTCTGAAGACTTTGAGTTTGAGACCCAGCTAAGTGGTTTTCTGTGTGCTTTGGGGCTGGTCACTTAACCTCACTGAGATAAATAAATTATAATAATGTCCACTTTAGAGAGGTTTCGTAAGGATTAAATGAGGTATTTAATTTGATAACTTCCTCTATTCTTTAATAAAACTTTTCAAATATTATTTATGATTTATAAAGTTATTAATTGATCAGTTGATATAGTTTAATTTTATTTTAAGAGGCAGGTAAAGCAAGATCTTAAAATGAATGTAACACATTGGCCTAGCTAAGTAACTTTAGAAAGAAAACTGTAATAAATTCCAGTGAAGTATAACATCTGTTTAATATAACATCTGTTTAATTGATCTAAGTATGAGGGCTAAGTATGAGGGCAGAAAATTATTTTCATAATGTAATACATTTCACAATGTATAAAGTACTATCTTATACACTCATCCACCCCACTCCATTTTCCAAATTTTTAATTTGCTGAAAAAGTACATAAGCAGGTGACCCCAATGTTCCTAAAGCCACCTCCCTTCTGCATCAGAATTCTACTTCAGTAGGCCCAAGTTAGGGCCCAGGTATATGCATGGATGATTTAAGGCAGCGAATATTGGCTTAAACTAACAACATCAACAGTTCCTTCCTTTACCACTATTACCCACAATGTGAAGCATGTAAATCTGTAGATTCACCACAACTATACAGTGAATTTTTTAGTTTCTTAATTATCATATAATAGTTGTAAATTACTACAACCCTAGAAAAATCAACCACTCTTTTTAAAATGAAATACTCAAGAAAGTAATCTGTTGAACTATATGCTGTTCACAAACTAACCATGATCTCTCTGGCCTCTGCTCAAGTTAATCCAGCCACCGAAAGCACTCTCCAAAATCCCTGCAGCTGACTATCAGAAGTACTTAATTTCTTATCTAAAATCTCTTATTTGGATTTTAGGAAGGCAGTACAGTGTGTATGCCTACACGACAGTGCCCAGATAATAGCACATTCCCAGTGAGGTCTGAGGCAGCACCCCATAATCAAACATATTAATATATGTGCAGCAAAATGAATTTTCACACTAAGTGGAATAAATACTACAAATAGCCTCACTTCAGGACAGGTTTTGCCACCAAATGAGTTTGAACCAAATTTCCAAAAAATAATAAACACTTTAAAAAAGTCTTTAGGCAGTAGAGATTTTGGATTTTGAGATTACAAAAAAAGGACTGTAAAAATTTTATCTTTTAAAAAAATACAAATGAATGTATATGCAAAACAAACAGGCTGACACATATAGAAAACAAGAGTCGTTACCACTGGGGAAAGGGAAAGGGAAGGGGCAAATTAGGGGTATGGGATTAAAGGATACAAACTACTATGTATAAAATAGATAAGCAACAAGGATATAAGCACAGGGAACTATAGCCTTATTGTGTAAAAACCTTTTTCTTTTTTAACATCTTTATTGGAGTATAATTGCTTTACAATGCTGTATTAGTTTCTGCTGTATAACAAAGTGAATCAGCTATATGTATACATATATCCCCATATCCCCTCCCTCCTGCGTCTCCCTCCCACCCTCTGCAACCCATCCCACTAGGTGGTCACAAAGCGCGGAGCTATCCTCCCCATGCGATGCAGCTGCTTCCCACTAGCTATCTATTTTACATTTGGTAGTGTATATATGTCAATGCCACTCTCTCACTTCATTCCAGTTAACCCTTCCCCCTCCCTGTGTCCTCAAGTCCATTCTCTACGTCTGCGTCTTTATTCATGTCCTGTCCCTAGGCTCGTCAGAACCATTTTTTTTTAAGATTCCAAATATATGTGTTAGCATACAGTATTTGTTTTTCGCTTTCTGACTTACTTCACTCTGTATGACAGACTCTAGGTCCATCCACCTCACTACAAATAACTCAATTTCGTTTCTTCTTATGGCTGAGTAATATCCCACTGTATATATGTGCCACACCTTCCTTATCCATTCATCTGCCAATGGACACTTAAGTTGCTTCCATGTCCTGGCTATTGTAAATAGTGCTGCAATGAACACTGTGGTACATGACTCTTTTTGAATTATGGTTTTCTCAGGGTATATGCCCAGTAGTGGGAATTCGGGCTCATATGGTAGTTCTATTTTTAGTTTTTTAAGGAACCTCCATAATGGCTGTATCAATTTACGTTCCCACCAACAGTACAGGAGGGTTCCCTTTTCTCCACACCCTCTCCAGCATTTGTTGTTTGTAGATTTTTTGTTTATGGCCATTCTAACAGGTGTGAGGTGAACCTCACTGTAGTTCTGATTTACATTTCTCTAATGATTACTGATGTTGAGCATCCTTTCATGTGTTTGTTGGCCATCTGTGTATCTTCTATGGAGAAATGTCTATTCAGATCTTCTGCCCATTTTTGGATTGGGTTGTTTGTTTTTTTGATATTGAGCTTCATGAGCTGCTTGTATATTTTGGAGATTAATCCTTTGTCAGTTGCTTCGTTTGCAAATATTTTCTCCCATTCTGAGGGTTGTCTTTTTGTCTTGTTTATGGTTTCCTTTGTTGTGCAAAAGCTTTTAAGTTTCATTAGGTCCCTCTTGTTTATTTTTGTTTTTATTTCCATTTCTCTAGGAGGTGGGTCAAAAAGGATCTTGCTGTGATTTATGTCATAGAGTGTTCTGCCTATGTTTTCCTCTAAGAGTTTGATAGTGTCTAGCCTTATACTTAGGTCTCTCCATTGTATACCCTTGCCTCCTTTATCAAAAATAAGGTGACCATATGCGCTTTGGTTTATCTCTGGGCTTTCTATCCTGTTCCATTGATCTATATTTCTGTTTTTGTGCCAGTACCATACTGTCTTGATTACTGTAGCTTTGTAGTATAGTCTGAAGTCTAGGAGCCTGATTCCTCCAGCTCCATTTTTCTTTCTCAAGAGTGCTTTGGCTATTCGGGGTCTTTTGTGTTTCCATACAAATTGTGAATTTTTTTGTTCTAGTTCTGTGAAAAATGCCATTGATAGTTTGATAGGGACTGCATTGAATCTGTATATTGCTTTGGGTAGTATAGTCATTTTCACAATGTTGATTCTTCCAGTCCAAGAACATAGTATATCTCTCCATCTATTTGTATCATCTTTAATTTCTTTCATCAGTGTCTTATACTTTTCTGCATACAGGTCTTTTGTCTCCCTAGGTAGGTTTATTCCTAGGTATTTTATTCTTTTTTTACAATGGTAAATAGAAGTGTTTCCTTAATTTCTCTTTCAGATTTGTCATCATTAGTGTATAGGAATGCAAGAGACTTCTGTACATTAATTTTGTATCCTGCTACTTCACCAAATTCATTGATTAGCTCTAGTAGTTTTCTAGTAGCATCTTTAGGTTTCTCTATGTGTAGTCTCATGGCATCCGCAAACAGTGACAGCTTTACTTCTTTTTTTCTGATTTGGATTCCTTTCATTTCTTCTTCTTCTCTGATTGCTGTGGCTAAAACTTCCAAAACTATGTTCAATAATAGTGGTGAGAGTGGGCATCCTTGTCTTGCTCCTGATTTTAGAGGAAATGGTTTCAGTTTTTCACCATTGAGAACAATGTTGGCTGTGGGTTTGTGATATACGGCCTTTATTAAGTTGAGGTAAGTTCCCTCTGTGTCTACTTTCTGGTGAGTTTTTATCATAAGTGGGTGTTGAATTTTGTCAAAAGTTTTCCTGCATCTACTGAGATTATCATATGGTTTTTATCCTTCTGTTTGTTAATATGGTATATCACGTTGATTGATTTGCATATATTGAAGAATCCTTGCATTCCTGGGATAAACCCCACTTTATCATGGTGTATGATCCTTTTAGTGTGCTGTTGGATTCTGTTCGCTAGTATTTTGTTGAGGATTTTTGCATCTATGCTCATCAGTGATATTGGCCTGTAGTTTTCTTTTTTTGTGACATTTTTGGTTTTGGTATCAGGGTGATGGTGGCCTCCTAGAATGAGTTTGGGCGTGTTCCTCCCTCTGCTGTATTTTGGAAGAGTTTGAGCAGGATAGGTGTTAGCTCTTCTCTAAATGTTTGACAGAATTTGCCTGTGAAGCCATCTGGTCCTGGGATTTTGTTTGAAGATTTCTGATCACAGTTTCAACTTCAGTGCTTGTGATTGGTCTGTTTATATTTTTTATTTCTTCCTGGTTCAGTCTTGGAAGGTTGTGCTTTTCTAAGAATTTGTCCATTTCTTCCAGTTTGTCCATTTTATTGGCAAATAGTTACTTGTCATAATCTCTCACGATTCTTTGTATTCCTGCAGTGTCAGTTGTTATTTCTCCTTTTTCATTTCTAATTCTGTTGATTTGAGTCTTCTCCCTTCTTTTCTTGATGAGTTTGGCTAGTGGCTTATCAATTTTGTTTATCTTCCCAAAGAACCAGCTTTTAGTTTTATTGATCTTTGCTATTGTTTCCTTCATTTCTTTTTCATTTATTTCTGATCTGATCTTTATGATTTCCTTCCTTCTGCTAAGTTTGGGGTTTTTTTGTTCTTCTTTCTCTAACTGCTTTAGGTGTAAGGTTAGGGACTTTATTTGAGATGTTTCTTGTTTCTTGAGGTAGGATTGTATTGCTATAAACTTCCTTCTTAGAACTGCTTTTGCTGCAACCCATAGGTTTTATGTCGTCGTGTCTTCATTTTCAATTGTTTCTAGGTATTTTTTGATTTCCTCTTTGATTTCTTCATTGCTCTCTTGGCTATTTAGTAGCGTATTGCTTAGCCTTCATGTGTTTGTATTTTTTACAGTTTTTTCCCCTGTAACTGACATCTAGTCACATAGCATTGTCATCGGAAGATATTTGATATGATTTTGATTTTCTTAAATTTACCCAGGCTTGATTTGTGACCTACGATATGATCTATCCTGGAGAATATTCCATGAGCACTTGAGAAGAAAATGTATTCTTTTGTTTGGGGATGGAATATCCTATAAATATCAATTAGTCCATCTTGTTTAATGTATCATTTAAAGCTTGTGTTCCCTTATTTATTTTCATTTTGGATGATCTGTCCATTGGTGAAAGTGGGGTGTTAAAGTCCCCTACTAGGATTGTGTTACTGTCGATTTCCCCTTTTATGGCTGTTAGTATTTGCCTTAAGTATTGAGGTGTTCCTATGTTGGGTGCATAAATATTTACAATTGTTATATCTTCTTGGATTGATCCCTTGATCATTATGTAGTGTCTTTCTTTGTCTCCTGTAATAGTCTTTATTTTAAAGTCTATTTTGTCTGATATGAGAATTGCTCCTCCAGCTTTCTTTTGATTTCCATTTGCATGGAATATCTTTTTCCTTCCCCTCACTTTCAGTCTGTATGTCTCCCTAGGTCTGAAGTCGGTCTCTTTTAGACAGCATATATATGGGTCTTATTTTTGTATCCAGTCAGCCAGTCTATGTCTTTTTGCTGGAGCATTTCATCCATTTACATTGAAGGTAATTATCGGTATGTGTGTTCCTATTACCATTTTCTCAATTGTTTTGAGTTTGTTTATGTAGGTGTTTTCCTTCTCTTGTGTTTCCTGCCTAGAGAAGTTCCTTTAGCATTTGTTGTAAAGCTGGTTTGGTGGTGCTGAATTCTCTTAACTTTTGCTTGTCTGTAAAGCTTTTAATTTCTCCGTCAAACCTGAATGAGATCTTTGCTGGGTAGAGTAATCTTGTTTGTAGGTTTTTCCCTTTCATCACTTTAAATATGTCCTGCCACTCCCTTCTGGCTTGCAGAGTTTCTGCTGAAAGATCAGTTGTTAACCTTATGGGGAATCCCTTGTATGTTATTTGTTGCTTTTCCCTTGCTGCTTTTAATATTTTTTCTTTGTATTTAATTTTTGACAGTTTAATTAATATGTCTTGACATGTTTCTCCTTGGATTTATCCTGTATGGGACTCTCTGTGCTTCTTGGACTTCATTGACTATTTCCTTTCCCATGTTAAGGGAAGTTTTTAACTATAATCTCTTCAAATATTTTCTCAGTCCCTTTCTTTTTCTCTTCTTCTTCTGGGGCCCCTATAATTCGAATGTTGGTGCGTTTAATGTTGTCCCTGACGTCTCTGAGACTGTCCTCAATTCTTTTCATTCTTTTTTATTCTGCTCTGTGGTAGTTATTTCCACTATTTTATCTTCCAGGTCAGTTATCCATTCTTCTGCCTCAGTTATTCTGCTATTGATTCCTTCCAGATAATTTTTAATTTCATTTATTGTGTTATTCATCATTGTTTGTTTGCTCTTTAGTTCTTCTAGGTCCTTGTTAAACGTCTGTATTTTCTCCATTTTATTTCCAAGATTTTGGATCATCTTTACTATCATTACTCTGAATTCTTTTTCAGGTGGACTGCCTATTTCCCCTTCATTTGTTTAGTGGGTTTTTGTTTGGTGGGTTTTTACCTTGCTCCTTCATCTGCTGTGTATTTCTCTGTCTTCTCATTTTGCTTAATGTACTGTGTTTGGGGTCCCCGTTTCGTTGGCTGCAGGTTTGTAGTTCCTGTTGTTTTTGGTGTCTGCTCCCAGTGGTTGGTTTGGTGGGTTGTGTAGGCTTCCTGGTGGGGGGACTGGTGCCTGTGTTTTGGTGGATGAGGCTGGATCTTGTCCTTCTGGTGGTCAGGACCACGTCCAGTGGTGTGTTTTGGGGTGTCTGTGAACTTATTATGATTTTAGGCAGCCTCTCTGCTAATGGGTGGGGTTGTGTTCCTGTCTTGCTAGTTGTTTGGCATAGGGTGTCCAGCACTGTTGCTTGCTGGTCGTTGAGTGGAGCTGGGTCTTAGCATGGAGATGGAGATCTGTGGGGAAGCTTTCACCATTTGGTATTATGTGGGGCCGTGAGGTCTCTGGTGGACCAATGTCCTGAACTTAGCTCCCCCACCTCAGAGGCTCAGGCCTGACACCAGGCAGGAGCACCAAGACAATGTCAATCACATGGCTCAGAAGAAAAGGGAGAAAAAAAGAAAAAAGTAAAAAAATAAAAATTAATTAATTAATTAAATAATTAAAATTAATTTTTTTAATTATTAAAGAAATAAAAAATTATTAAAATAAAAAAATGAAAAGTTACAAAAAAAGAGAGCAACGAAACCAATATACAAATCCAACAATAACAAGCGCTAAAAACTATACTAAGACAAACATAAAAATCAGAAAGTCAGTCGCACACAGGAAACCCCAAGCCTACAGTTGCTCCCAAAGTCCACCGCCTCAATTTTGCATTGATTTGTTGTCTACTCAGGTATTCCACAGGTGCAGGGTACCTCAAATTGATTGTGCGCATTTAATCCACTGCTCCTGAGGCTGCACAGGGAAATTTACCTTTCTCTTCTTCGTTTGTAAGCTCCTGGGGTTCGGCTTTGGTTTTGGCCCCACCTCCGCATATAGGTTGCCTTCAGGCTTCTGTTCCCGCCCAGACAGGATGGGGTTAAACCAGCGGTTGATTAGGGGGCTGTGGGTCACTCATGCCAGGAGGAGGGAGGGGTATGGTAGTTATAATTGGAATGCGGGGTGAGCCTGCGGTGGCAGAGGAGAGTGTGACGTTGCAACAGCCTGAGCTCAGTGCACCGTGTGTTCTCCCATGGAAGTTCTCCCTGGATCACAGGACCCTGGCAGTGGCGGGCTGCACAGGCTCCCAGGGGTTGGGGTTGGGGGGATGAGACGTGTGGATAGTGACCTGTGCTTGCACACAGGATTCTTCGTGGCTGCAGCAGCAGCGTTAGCATTTCATGCCTGTCTCTGGTGTCCGAGCTGATAGCCATGGCTCGTGCCCGTCTCTGGAGCTCGTTTAGGCAGTGCTCTGCCTTCTGTGGGCAGACAGGGAAGGAATCCCCTCTCCTCGCACACCCCGAAACAATGGTCTCTTCCCTCTTAGGCAGGTCCAGACTTTTCTCCGGACTCCCTCCAGCTAGCTGTGGCGCACTAGCCCCCTTCAGGCTGTGTTCACGCTGCCAACCCCAGTCCTCTCTCTGGGATCTGACCTCCGAAGCCCAAGCCTCAGCTCCCAGCCTCCTCCCACCCCGGCGGGTGAGCAGACAAGCCTCTCAGGCTGGTGAGTGCTGGTTGGCACTGATCCTCTGTGCGGGAATCTCTCTGCTTTGCCCTCTTCACCCCTGTTGCTGCGCTCTCCTCCGTGGCTCTGAAGCTTCTCCCCCACCCCTACCCCCATCTCTGCCAGTGAAGGGGCCTCCTAGAGTGTGGAAACCTTTCCTCCTTCACAGCTCCCTCCTCGAGGTGCAGGTCCCGTCCCTATTCTTTTGTCTGTTTTTTCTTTTTTCTTTTGACCTACCCAGGTGTGTGTGGGGAGTTTCTTGCATTTTGGGAAGTCTGAGGTCTTCTGCCAGCATTCAGTAGGTGTTCTGTAGGAGTTGTTCCACATGTAGATGTACTTTTGATGTATTTGTGGGGAGGAAGGTGATCTCCATGTCTTACTCTTCCACCATCTTGAAGGTCCCCCTCATGTAATAACTTTTAATGGAGCATAATCTGTAAAAATACTGAATTGCTATGCTGTACACCTGAAATTAATATAATATTGTAAATTAACTATACTTCAATTAAAAAAATAACTTTATCTTTTAGGTTTCAACTTATACATCACTTTCAATAGAAAGCTTCCCGTTACCCACCAAGACTGGGTTAGGTACTCTTTATATGCGCACATTTAACACCCTATACTTTTATTGTAGTGGTTGCCTGTTTATTTCTCTCTCAGACTGTAGGATACTTGGAGTCAGGAGCCATATCTTTTTCAATATTATACTCTCAATAACTAGCAAATATCTACGACATGGTATCCATTTAATCAAGTTAGTGAATGAATAAGCAAATATGAATACCAAGACTTTAATCTGCTGAAGTTTTATATTGTTCTACTTGCTTCATCTGTAAGGTATGATTAACATTAATAAAGATGATGAACTGGGACAAAAATCAGAAAATCTAACCAAAAAGACTACCCAATAGCATACACATGTAAGATACACATATGAAAATAGTGCTTTGTTGCTGCTAAATAAAACTTAAATTTGTTAGCTAGGACATTTTACAAAGTAAACTACTACATGAAATAAACTGTTTAACATGCAGTAGTTTATTTACTACTTTAACACAGGGTTTCTTGCATTACACATAGATAAATACCTTACAGTGGACTTTAGATGTTAATCCATGTAAGGTCCCTTCCTGTGTCAGGAATTTTAGAGTGTAGGATTTGAAGATGGTAACTTGCTTTCTTCTAATTCATATAATCTAATAAAATTGACAATTAACAAAAAAATGACAGGCAAGATGAAAAGGGAAAACTAAATAAGTATTTAAGCAAATAGGTAGTTACACAAGAATTTTAGGATTTTGAGAATTCTGTCAGGCTCAAGGCATATATGATCATTCTTGGGCATACCTTTCTTTAAGTGCAACAAAAGCATCTCCATTACTTTCTTTAAAGCCAAAGGGTCACTTCAGAATAAAGGAGATGGAATTTTCCTTCAGAAACGCAATCTGAGATATTTCTGAACTGGAACAACACACTAAATATTTAATATAAGGAAAATGAAGGAGGAAAAAAGAAGTGTATATGTATGGACTTTCTCTGAAATTTAACCACAATGAGATTGAGCTGGCTCACAAAGCTTCATTTAACTACTAGCTATATCTAGAATACCCTACCTAATTTACACAGACAGTCACCATTCACATAATCATATATAACAGAAAGTTGACAGGATAATTAAAAGATCAGGAAAGGCTGTCTGAACTAGGAGCTTCCTATTCTAAATGCAGGAGTTTAATTCTAAGGGGGCTGGGGGAAAAGCCTTGTTGCTTCTAATATTAACTTAAATATCTTCTATATGAAAACAAGAACACATAATATCACTTCTCAAGGAACAAAATAGTTAATTTTGAACCTTAGGTCTACCAGGTCAGAAAGATGATCTACAAGGAAATTAAGTTTACAAAAAATTAAAAAAACAAAACAAAACAAAAAAACCCTTTGTAGATTGATCACCTTTTCTAACATGCCAATAACTTTTAACAAGTTCCCAAACTGATGGTGTTCAAAAGTGGCCTTCGTTATTTACAGAAGAAATGATACAATATCTAAGATTAACTTTAAATAATCTGGTTTAAAAACAGTGGGAATGAAATAAAAGTGGGGATGAAATAAGTTTACCAAAGTATTGAAGATTATTGAAGCTTGGAGATGGGTACATAGAGGTTTATTACTCCTTCTACGTTTTTTTTCTTATTTTTTTTACATTGAAGTATAGTTAATTTACAATGTTGTGTTAGTTTCTGGTGTACAGCAAAGTGATTCAGATATATATAGATATGCATATATCTATATATATCCTTTTTCATATTCTTTTCCAGTACAGTTTATTACTATAAACTATAAGATATTGAATATAGTTCCCTATGCTATACAGTAGGACTTTGTTGTTTATCTGTTTTATATATAGTAGTTTGTATCTGCTAATCCCAAACTCCTAATTTATCCCTCTCCTACCCTTTCCCCTTTGGTAACTGATGTTTTTTTTCAGTGTTTGTGAGTCTGTTTCTGTTTTGTAAAAACGTTCATTTATATTACTTTTTAGATTCCACATATAAGTGATATCATATGATATTTGTCTCTCTCTGACTTACTTCACCTAGTATGATAATTTCTATTATCATAGTGAGTAAATGAGATAATGTGTATATAGCATTCCACACAGTACCTGATATATAGTAAGTATCCAATAAATTTGTTAGGGTAATATATTTTGGAGACTTCTGCATTTTATTGGGATATTTTATATTAAACAAAAACTCTAAATTTCACTGATTGTGGGGATATAACAAGTGCAAAGAAAATAAAGATATCAAAATTCCATTTCTGAATGCTCTTTGGAGCATGTCTTCTCAGTGTCACAACAATTTACCAAGAGACTTTCAAACAAAACCCAGACTTTACAAGAGAAAAAGACAGTCCTTTGAAATTCACTAGGTCTTCTGTATGTAATGTGGAAACATACATACAGAAAGCATGTATTAAAATGTAAAGCAGAGAACAATATTATAACATGTTATTGCTACAGGAATAGAACTGTTTCTCTAGACAAGAGTCAATTTCGTCATCCACCACTGAGGGGAGCTGTAACCTAGGAAAAGGTTTATATAGCATTGCAAGGTTAAACTTTCTAGAACCTTGTAATATTGGTTTAATAAATTCTTATTAAAATATCTTTCAAATTAATTTGAAAAGTATGCCTGAATTCTCTTTTGGAGACCTTACAAGAAATAATAAAGCTCATTATATCTATGTAACCGTAACAGTGGAATCCCTATCCCCCTTCCTTGTTTTTTCTCTTTAGCACTTATATATTTAACATGTATTTAACATATATTATATATTTATATTATCTAACATAGTATATATTTCCTATACATTAATTTTTATTTTCTGTCTCTCTCTCACACACACAAATGTAAACTCCATGAGGAAGAGATTTTTAATGTGCTTTATATACCACTCTATTTCCAGTAACTAGAAGAGTGCCCAGCACAAAATACATACTCAGTGAATTAACTGCTACTGAATGAATGAACGAATATGATGATGTCAAGCAAAGTGAACTGCTACTACCTGAAAAATGTAATGTCTACTTATATTGAATTTAGGTTTAAAAGAAAATTTCTAAGAACAGTTCTTTAATCCTATAGATGAGTATATAGAGAGATCCCATGAGAATGGCTTAGTATACATTCATAGTAGAATCCCTCTTAAATCATCTGAATGTCACAGAGAATTGGTCAATTAAAGGGAAGAATTATAAATACTGATACACAAACATTTTAATTTTGTTTAATACATATTAATGTGTTTCATTCACCAGTTTTCATGGCCTCTTCTTTGAGTATAATTTCGTTGACTGCCAATTTTCTCATAATCAACAGCCATAACGTATCATTAGTGTACTTCAATCACTTTTAAATGAAATCAATATATAAGGACAAAAGAAAAATAATCTGAATGCAAAATCCATTCAGATTTTCATAAATTTTCCCAATTTTTTACAGTTGTATTTCCACACCAGATTTGACAGTTTTTAACAACTCACTTCTATCAACTCTTTCTAAAGCATTTTAAAGGTTTTCATGAAATAATGCTTCAAACTGATATTTCATTGGCCTAGGAAACATCTAATTAAATTATATAATTACAATAACGGGTCAACAGCATTACACGAGGCCTTGTAAGGGGTCAAACTCAACTTACAACTCACCTGTGAGAGAAGTGTGCAGAAGTGTGTCAGAGAGTAGCCTACTAACCATGTTGACACATGTGGGATTAAAACCAGGACGTTTTACAGACAGAATGGAAAGTATGAGGTAATCCATGTAAATTAACTGGAGACTGATCAGGAGAACCTCTACTGTAATGACGTATGGATCCCTCACATAGTATCTCACTGCCACTAGAGTCTACGTTTTGAATTTTTCTTCAATATAGTTGATGAATGCTAATTCCCGTCTTAAAAAGAATAAACCTTACAGGATACTGAGTTTGACTATAATCATTCATTCACTCACTCCTTCAACAACATATAATAATTGAGTACCTAGTACACAAAAGGTACTATGTAAAAAAATGGTGGTGGCTACAAATATAAGTGGAATAGAACTCTTCCCCTATTACTTTGCCAAGCAAGAGTCCTTTTAGCACCTCAGAAAACTGACCTAGGTTTTCCAGAAGAAGAAAAAGAGTTAACACACCTGGATAGGTAAAGAAAAAAAATATTCTCAAAATTCATTTTTCTCTCACCATATAGAAGTTGGTCCCAGCAGAAAGAAATTAAGTTCCTCCTGAAAACTAAAGAGGGAGACATGCCCAATTCTAGTCTATTTTCCATGTGAGAATACACCACTTTTGTTTTGTTTTAGGGTTAATTATATAAACTCATCCTTTCACATTAAACAGTTCACAATTTATGATAGTTGTCCTAATTTAAAGTATGTAAATTAGTGTGTTCTCCTTTAAGTTAATATATTTTAAATGGTTTAGTCACAACATGTGCATTCATGCTCTTTCCCATGCATTAATAAGAGTAAAACAATTTCACCACAGTTCCTAAGTCTGGTAACTTTATACAATGTAAGTAAATAATGGATACATTTAATACCTCTTTTAAAAAATAAACATTATGCTATTAAAATAGGTCAAATCCCATAAATGCCTCTTCAAAAACAAACAAACAAAAAACCTGCTGTAAAAACAGGCAAAAGTCAACAATAAAAAAATCATAAG
Organism: Mesoplodon bidens; assembly: GCF_964165515.1. NCBI lineage: Eukaryota > Metazoa > Chordata > Mammalia > Artiodactyla > Ziphiidae > Mesoplodon > Mesoplodon bidens. The sequence continues at coordinate 36,603,841 of NC_138170.1, forward strand.
AAACTCATCTAATAAACTATTTGTTATTTTCTTGCATTAGGTTCCTAGCAATCATCATCATTATTGCTGTCACTATTATTAATAGCTAAGGAATTAATTGTGTGTTCCTCTCACATTCTGATTAATTTTACTTCTCTTCAAATTAGGTCTTCAATACATAGATTCCCTTAAGTTCTGACCATCTCTTTAAAGATGGCGGGTTTTGTTTTTTGTTTTTTTAATACCTATGGCTGAGAAGTTAGGTTTCTACTACAAAGGCTAATACGTGAAAAGTATGTTTACATGAAAAGTGAGTTTAAACCACAATTCAATTTTCTTTCTTTCATTCTTTGTTTTTTTTTCCCCCTAATCCTGGCATAGGAAATAACTATTATAGCAACAAGGAGTAGGGGGAAAGAATGGTTGTGTTAAAAAAGTTCAGAATAGGAAACTTGCAATAATACTCATAATCCATTCCAGAAATAAAAATATACAGAAAATATATATGCCAATATTGATTGTTTAAAGAAAGATATAAATAAGGGAGTTATTAATTGATCCCAAAATGACATGCCAGATAACTCTTTTAAATATTTCATTCTCCATGAACTTGAAAATCAAAAATTTGATCTACAAAAAGATAATTTTCAAAAAAGTTTATAAAAATATTCCTATTGACTGAAACAAAGTCATGGACCTAGAAAATCCCTCTGAGATCATTTAGTAGAAACTTTTCATTTTACAGATGAAGAAATTAAGTCCTAGAAAATAATCTCAAGGTCACCAGCTTTGAAGGCACATCAGGATTTATACTCAATTCTAACCAATCAAAAGCTCAAGTCTTCTCTATACTATGATATGGGAGAAAGGAAAATGCATTTTTTTCAAATAAGAATATGAGGAGGAAGGATGACAAGAAGGTAGAAAATCTTTCAGCTATTAAAAAGCATAATGATGGCTGGAAATCTCCACAAATGCAGTGTTCTCTCCACAATGTAACTCAGAGTAAGGTCTCCAAAATCTTCTGATGACGGAGTAAAATTTAACCTCTAGTAACAGTTCAATTAAAATGTTGGTTTTATAAAGTTTTATAAACAATATGAATAATAGTTAAAAGTCATCTATATTATTTTTATTAATTTTTGTGAATCTAATTTAATAATAAACACTTGGAAAGAAGAAATGCTAATGTATTTTATTTTCCATTTTCCTCCTATGGCCACTCCCTTACCTAACAGTCAGATTTCTAGCAACTTCCATCACTTGAGTAATAAATAGGCAAATGAGCAAAATAAGCTGCTGGGCTTAAATATATTTTTCATAAAAAGGATATAAATGTACTCTTCGACTTGAGAAACACATACCCCAATATGGAAAGTATAATCCAAAATATACCTCTTTATCTCATGATCCATTTAAATCTCACTGTTTTAATTTTAGTATTTCTCTATACACCTTTAAAATATTTTTATAAAATATATAACACAGGGCTTCCCTGGTGGCGCAGTGGTTGAGAGTCCGCCTGCCGATGCAGGGGACACGGGTTCGTGCCCCGGTTCGGGAAGATCCCACATGCTGTGGAGCGGCTGGGCCCGTGAGCCATGGCCGCTGAGCCTGGCGTCCGGAGCCTGTGCTCCACAAGGGGAGAGGCCACAACAGTGAGAGGCCCACATACAGCCAAAAAAAAAATATATATATATATATATATATATATAACACAGAACTTAAAAATATTTTTCCTAAAATCCTATAGATTTGAATGCCTTTTGCATCCAAACCTGATCTATATCATATAGCTTTTTTTTTTTAACTTGTACCTTTCAGTAACAGCTTATAACCTATTCCTCAGGAATTTAGAACTGCTGTGCCTCTATCCTAAGATTAATTAGAGGTGTAATAAGAACACCTTTCTAAAAAAATATAAAGTTAGTGTTTACATACTTCTACCATTAATTACAACCCCAAATTAACTGGCTAATTCTTTAGTACATCAAATTAACAAAGATGTATAATAGAGCCACGGGTATTGAAAACCGTAAAACCATCCATTGGGGAGAAGCTCTTAACTTAATGAAAGCTAGATTTTTAAGGCTGTAACCAATTTCAAGAAGTGTAAGTTTGTTTTTAAAACCTCAATGCTATTCCAAGTATAGTGTTCAAACCTATTACTATAGAAAATCCAGAACTGTTAACATGTGTGAACCATAACACAATGACATTGGCTTGATACCCAGCCATCAGAACTCCTTCCACTGTGTTTGGACCTGATCTCCTTCCCAAGCTTCCCAGATCTTCATGTCTAAAAATGGCCCAGCTACTGCTGGAAAAAGTACAAGATTCCTTTCACCACTGAGATATAAAACAAAGTCAGGCACAGAAAGGAAGAGTATGCTGTTATAAAGCATGTTATAAAACTGTTACAAATATACTTTAGAACTTTAATAACAATCATGGTAATGATGTCGAAGACAGTGATAAAAGCTAATATTCATTGAAATTATTTAATCCTCACAAACCTGTAAATTGATTGCTGAGAAGTTAAGAAACTTACCACAATCACAGAGCCTATAAATGGAAGAGCTAGGGCTTGCAATCAGGTCTATCAGACTCCAGAATCCACATTCCTTCTCACTGTATTTTCATGGCCTGTCTTCCCTAATCTCCATTCAATAAACATTTATTAAACAACTACTATATGCCTGCAAGTCACCTGGGACTCCACAATATTTAAACTAACTGAAGATGATTATTAAAGTACCACTCTAGAATCCCTCAACCCAAAGAGTTAAAGCATATACTTTTTTTTTTTTTTTTTTTTTTTGCGGTATGCGGGCCTCTCACTGTTGTGGCCTCTCCCATTGCGGAGCACAGGCTCCGGACGCACAGCCTCAGCGGCCATGGCTCACGGGCCCAGCCGCTCCGCGGCATGTGGGATCTTCCCAGACCGGGGCACGAACCCATGTCCCCTGCATCGGCAGGCGGGCTCTCAACCACTGCGCCACCAGGGAAGCCCAAGCATATACTTTTTTTTTTAAAGATTTCTAAGATGATTCATAGTTTCATTCAACAAATGTTTCAATGAGCATTTGTTATGTGAGAAGCACCATATCAGATGCTAAATAGATAAAAAGATGAATAAGACATGATCCTTCCCTCAAGCCCCCAACAGAATACATAGAGCATATACATAATTCAGCATTGAAGAGTATTTTTACGTCTATATTTTTAACAAAAATATTTACAAATAATTCTGCTACCGGCTATCATTTCATTTAAAAAATTCTAAAAGTTACAAATCACTATTTAATTTTTATAAGGCAACATTTCTCCCACCACCAAAATGCTAATGTACCTTAGTAATTTATACAGTCAAAAATATGAAAGGTGACAGAATTTATGATTAGCTTACATTTTCTATGACAAATGTCCACTCTTTATCTTCAAATTCCTCTGCATGAGGATCCTGTAACAAAAGTAAAATATAAAGTTGCAATACATTTCTTAATTCAGTCAATCCAGTTAAGAAAATACAAACAGCCTTGCTCTTAGCTTTTTCCAACTTTTTTAAAAAGGAGAGGCAGAATGGCCTACTCTTAAGAAACTTCCATAACTTATCTAAATTTAAATCATTATTTTTACTAAGAAATTCTCTATTTTACTTATGTTAATGCATATCATTATCTTCCATCATTGCATCTAAAACAATACAAAAAGAAACCGAGGGACAAATATCATATGATATCGCTTATATGTGGAATATAAAAAAATTGGTACAAATGAACTTATTTACAAAACAGAAATAGAGTCAGAGATGTAGAAAACAAACTTATGGTTATCAAGGGGGAAGGGGGGGTGGGAGGGATAAAATGGGAGATTGGAATTGACATATACACACTATATATAAAATAGGTAATTAATAAGAACCTACTGTATAGCACAGGGAACTCGACTCAATACTCTATAATGACCTACAGGGGAACAGAATCTAAAAAAGAGTGGATATATGTATATGTATAACTGATTCACTTTGCTGTACAGCAGAAACTAACACAATATTGTATATCAACTATACTCCAATAAAAATTTTTAAAAAAAAGAAACCCAGGTTCAGATAACTTAGTGAGTGAACTATTAAGAAGCACTTTATTAAGATATTAAATGCCCATATAAAACTCTGCCCTCATTTCTATACCTCTAAGTATTTTAAACTCAAAGTATCACTTGAGGCAAGGTTTTCTTGGTGCAGAGGTTATATACACATCTGGAATTTCGAAGTACTGCAAAGGACTTCATAATCTACACAAACTGGCAAATTGGATGTTGATACCCCCATCCGCCCTCCACTACCAGAAACCTGAGAAAGGGTAACAGATCTGACAACCAAATGTAGCTTTTTTCTATATGAGGCATACTTTTGCAAGTATTTGACAAATATTTATTAGCTACTTATTATACAAGGAATTGTAGAGGTGTTATATGGATTCAAATATAGTTGTCCTTGCCTTCGAAGACAAACAACTAATATAAATACATATATGATGAATGAAATACATGGTTTTACTAAAGATTAGAAGACAATACATTTCTTAGAGGAATGAACAATAAAAGCTTGATGAGTGAGGAAGCATTTGGACTAGGTGGGATTGTATAGAATTTCCACAGATACTAGAATAAGTAAAGGTAAAAGGCAATAGATTATAAGACAGCCAGGTCTGTCTGGCTTTTAGACCTGTTGTTGATTCAGTTTTATCTCTGTGTCCCCAGGACCTAGAAAAGTACCTGGCACACAATGGCTTCTCAAGAATAATTGATGAATGAATTAATGAATATATATCTTACAAATTAACAAATATTGGAACAGTAACTTATATATGATATACATTAATTCTCAAAGCTGATGCAACATTTTTTAGAAACAGAGATGATATATTACCCTTAAAAGAATAATTTTAATGGGACCAAGGGACACATCTGATAGGGCAAAGTCACTAAAAAGATGTAAAGGAGCAACAGTAATGTTCATTTTGGACTATGTACACAATTAACTAATTATTGACTAAACAAAAACATTTGTAGTAAAAATTGCTTCTAGCTTGAATCAATTGTCTTCTTTATATCCTACTCTCTACCCTCTAGTGTCTCTTTTACTATCATTACACTAAAGAGAAAAATTGAAAATGGCTTAAAGCGCTGTTTTCCTTCTCAAAACCCTAAAAGGCTTTTTTTTTCATTTACTAGAAATAGCTACTTTCAATCTAATTCAAATTTCAAAATCAAAATCAAGCATGCAGGCTAAAGAAATTAATTTCTGGTTAAGTCAGAGAAAAATGAAATATATTGATAACTTTTTAAAAAAGCACATTGTCTATGAGCACAACTCTGTGAATACCATACCTAGGACAAAAAGGATTCAGAGCAGTCCTTTCCTATTTACAAGTTTCAGGATTAAGTAAATTGTGAGACTTTAAGTGAAAGGAAGGGGGAAACAAGAAAGAGTTTTCCACTTGAATATTTTAAATGCAAGATCCAAAAAAATTACCATGAAAGAATGAAAAATTATTTTATTTTGTTTTACTTTTCTGCTTTTCTGTGGAACTCTGGGAAGACATAGAGTCAGGAAGATAAAGTTATTTATCTAAGTATTTATTTAAGTATTTTAAATGGTCACAAGTTTGCCTCCATAGCACAATTGAAGAGAAATGTGTGTAATACAGCAAAATGGGGAGGAAGGGGTATTTGGGTTTTTCCCCTACAGACTAACACTTAAAGACATAAGAGGTCAGTGATAGGATATGCTGAACATTCTCATCAGCACTTGAAAACTACACTCACCTCCTAATCCTCCAAGTAACACATTTCAACAGCCACTTTCAACTCAGAATCACTCAGTTAGTGCATATCCTTTGCCCAAACACATGGCTGTCAGCCATTTATTGGCTCTCTTCTAACCCCTTGTTCTCTATCATCATTTATTTTTAAAGTTGTGTAACTATGTCCATTCACTTGCTTTACCAATATAAACGGACTGAATCAAAAACACACAAGAGATTACTTAAAAGTCTTCCTCAAGCATGTCAGAGATTTTGCTGTTGTAATCTATATTCAGAGTGGTTTGTATTACAGAACAGGCCATACAATGTAAAACAAAATCAAAAACAAACAAACAACCACCACCCCAGGGCTAAATCACAGTGTGACTGGGCAAGTTACCTTCTTCTTTAGTCTCAGTTTCCTTATCAGCACAATGGGAATAATTACAGAACCTTAGGGTTGCTGTAAGAATTAAATGAAATAGTACTCTAAAGGTCTTGTTGTTAACTACCAATCTTACTATATCATTTCATTAGGAGAGGTATGGTTAAGGGGGGTTTAATAATAGGCTTTTAGGACAGCTGACTAAAGGGTAACAGGATGGTTCTGATCTTTCCTGAAAAAAAAGGAAGAGCAGCTACAGTCTCATCCCTTATTTCTCCCTGGACAAACACATCAAGTATCGTGTATATACATGATAAGCATAATCAAGTAAGTTATAATACCAATAACAATAATATCAAAACTATAAAGGATTCAATAACAATAATATCAAAACTATAAAATATACATAAAGTGTTAAGAATCTCTAATAAAATAGAGTATCTATGAAACAGAGCATTTAAAAGTAGTGTCCCATTCATGGGTTAGTACATCAACATTCATCATACTGTTTTGTTCTATTGATCCCTGCAGTAGTTCCAGAACATATGAATTAATATACTGGATTACAAAATCAAAAGTATTTTTTTACACAGTGATTTCACACTCTAAGCCATATAACTTTGCTCAACTTAGATTTCATATCCCAAAGTATTTTAGTGGATTTTCACAAACTTTATGTTTGTGCTTAATGAGATGTCTTCCTTCATTCTGTCCTTCTGCAAAAGTAACGTGAACACAATTGGAAGGATTCAAAGAAGAAATAAAGCATTTGTTTCCTAACTGCACCACTTTCAAGAAGGCTGAAACGGAGACATACTTGTATCCACCTTTTTTTTTTTTGAGCAGGTAAGGAACTGGTTAGGAAAGTAAATATTCTAGTGCATAACTGTCATATGTGTGAGCACTATTTTATAATGTTAAGAAATAAGGAAAACTTTCAAGAAAAAACATATATAAAAAGAGTTAGCTATATGCACAGCTATGTTTTTGGACCTGCACTTGTAATTTATTATCAGAATTTTTATTTTAAGCTATAGTATTTATAAAATATTAACATTTATAAAATATTTATCAAAAATCAATTTTAAACTTATCTTCTTACATTAACATCAATAAAATATTTATCATATACTAATTTAAAAACCTATCTTGTTATTAGTCAAACAAGGCTAACAAACTGAGGGTCAGGACTAAGAATTCCACAAACCTCAGCTTTCCACAGAAAAAGCACTTTAAAGTTCCCTGTGGGTAGAATATAAGAAGTAGTAAAAGAATTATTCCAATTGATCTTAATTGGAATAAGTTCAAAAAGACTCCCAAATTATTTGGACTTTATAGATCATGAAACACCCTGATATCCTTACATTGTTATAAATTGCTATATCTCTAAAAATAACACACATTAAGGTCCTTACTGCACATTAAGCACCCAAATGTATAGAACAATGAATACTGAAATATTCCGTCATTTAGAACTATGATGATATAATAAATCCTATAACTTATAAAACTGGAACTTACCTTAAAAAGTGTCACAGTGATTTCAATGTTTTCAGGAACAGGCCACACTACAACACCACGGTATGGATTTTTTATTCCAGGCTGCCAGCTATGAGCCTACCAGAATAAAAATAATGGCTTCAATTTGAAGTACAGGAAATGCAATGTTAATAATTTACAAAAATATATTGACCTTATTTAACTATCCATTAGATCTGTCTCCCTAAAACAAAAATGATTAGTCAAATAAAACTTTTCAAGCATTAAACTTGGGCTATGATGGTTATATCACATGGTAGCTACAGATTACTATCTGTAAACAAACCTTTACCCTCTCCCACGCACACATACACACACACACACACACACACACACACAAGAAGATGCAAAAATGAGGTGCCTCATATTTTCAAAAGCTATTTAGCATTGAATAAAAACCTTATTAGGAGAAACATTTTTAAAATTACTTGGTGATTTAGGAACTTAAGGGCAAATTCATTCTTTAAAAGGAAAAATTAATTGTATAGTCTGCATTTAAGATCATTTCCCACTAAATCATAATGTTTATTTGGGTCAAGTAAAGAAGAAAGCAGTTTGTACAGTTAATGTTTCTAGTGCCTATAATTTTAAAGATTTTCCTTGTAAATATTGATTATCAAGGCTCCCTAAGGAACCCCCTGAAATGTGGGGGTCACCACTCTAGGTCTTCCGTTGTGGTGGTGTTTCCAGCCAAAGCTAATGCATAATGGTATGCCAAGACAGCTCAACTAAATCTTCATCTCATCTTCATCTCTCATGTCCGTGGACATGCTATGAAGGTGGTAATAAAAGCTGACACTTAAGAAGTACTTTCTATATGTCAGTCCATATTTGGAATTTACTTATGTTTAACTCATTCAATCTGCATAAGAACCCTATGAGGTAGCTACTATTCATTCATTCATTCACTCACTCAATTGATACTATCTGCCAAGCATTGTCTAGGAACTGTAGTAAAAAAAAAAAAAAAAAAATCTGCCTTAGTGGAGTTTTCAGAATCATAGGAAGAGACAGACAAAATAATTAAGTAAAACAGACAGCATGTTAGGTAGAGAGAAACGCTGCGGAGAAAAATGAAAGTAGGGAAGAAGGATAGAAGGGGCAAGAGAAAGTAACAATTTTCAACAGGTTAAGCAGAGAAAAGTGTCAATGAGCAGGTGACGAGAGAAGACTGTAAGGAGTTGAATCAGATATTATAAAACATGGGAAGAGCTTTCTAGGGAGATGGACCAGCAACTGGAAAGGTGCTGAGGCAGTTAGATAACAACAATGCCAATGTGGCTGGAGCAGAGTGGTCAAAACGAAGAGCAGCAGGAGATAAGACTAGAGAAATCACGGAGGGCCCAATCATATGAAGCTCTGGCAGCCCATTCCGAAGATTCTGGCTTGTAATTTGAGTAAGATGGGAAGCCACTGGAGGATTTTAAGCAGAGGAATGATGAAGTTATGTTTTTTGACTCTAGCAAATGTATTTAGACTAGGCTTCAGATGTAAGAGAGGAAACAGGGAGACCAGTAAGCTACTGCAATAATCCTGTGGAGAGCTAATGGTGACTTGGCTTGGGGTGGTAGAAAAGTGGTACAAAGTAGTCAGATTCCATGTATTTTTTCATAGTTTCAAGATAGAATCAATAAGGTTTTCTGTCTGGTTGTATGAAAGAAAGTAGCCAAGGCTGATTCTAAGGCTTTCGCCCTTGAGCAAGTACATAAAAGGAATTGCTATTAACAGATATGAGGCAAAACTGCTGAAGGATCAAGTTTGGAAAATAAGATTGGGAACTCAGCTTTATACACATTACATCTAAGTTGCCTTTTAGATATTCAAGTGTAGGTGTTTAAATAGGCAGCTGGATGTATGTGCCGGGAGTTATAAATTTGGGAATCATCAGCACGCAGGTAATACTTAAAACTTGGATGTGATCCCAAGGGAGTGAAGAGAGAAAGAAAGAGAGAGAGAGAGAGATAAAGGCTTAAGAACTGAACCTTGGAGGACAACAATAACAGGTCCAGGAAATGAGGAGGAATCAGCGAAGAAGGGTCAATAAAGCAGAAAGAAAAGCAGAGGCATGTGGTATTCTGAAACTCTAGTGGAGAAAATGTTTTAAGGAGAAAGGAACAATCATCTGTCCCAAATCTTGGTGACAGGTCAAATAGGATGAGGTCTGGAAAATGACCCCTGGATTTAACAAAGCAGAAGCCATTACTGACCTACAAGAGCAGTTTCAGTAGAGTGACAAGGGTAAACACCTGACTGGATTAGCATGGATTCAAGAAAGAACAGGAAGAAAGAAACTAAGCTAGCAAGTACATTCAACTCCTCTGAGGTGTTTTGCTGAAAGAGAAAGAGAGAAATAGGTTGGTGCTAGTGGGAGAAATAGTGTCAGAAGAGAATTTTTTAAATAAGAGAAAAATATTTTTAGGCTGATGAGAAATATCCAGTTAAGAGGGAAAATTTAATGATGCAGAAGAGAAATAATTGCTAGAGTAATGTCCTTAACAGTACAAAAGGAGGCAGATTGGCCTTTGCTCGGAGCACAGACGATTCTTCCATAATAATAGGAAAGGAGCTAAAGTATATGAGTGCAGGTGCATGTCAGGGAGCAGATTTAACACATGAAGAAACTGAGGCACAGACTGGCCCAAGATCACACAGCAAGTAAGGGGCAAAAGTTGGATTTGAACCCAGGAAGTGGAACCGAGAAGGGATCAAGATCATGGAAACTTATGTCCATGCAAATCTTATCATATCTTGTTAGTTAAAATACCAGCAGAATATTGTAAGTTAACTATACTTCAATAAAAGATAAAATACCAGCACAAGATATAGGTTTAGCAGCACTAAACTACTCCCACTCCAGCTAAACTGTCAATAACTTCCTCTCTATTCTCTCTTCATTGCCCCCAGATCACAAAACTTCAGGTGAGGAAAGGGAAGTAGAGACTCACAAGAGACTTAGCACACAATAGCCAAAGGTAAAGAACTGAGTTTTGCTGATTAAAAAACATCTCCAGGGATTCCTCTGTTCCCCTGCCTATTTCTATGCCTCTTGACAGTCCTAGAACAAAAACTCCACAAAGTAAACAATATCCATTTTGAAAAGTAAATTGCTGCCCATCTTAGGAACTGTTTTATCAAAACTCTACATAGACTACATATTTAATTCTGAAGATTTATGACAACTCTAATTCTCATGTATTGTCATGGTAGATCAAGCAATTTCTCTGGTCTCTTCAAACTTCCCATAATTATATTTTCATAGTCTCCCGATACATTAAAAAAAAAAAGACGATAATAATTGAACTTTACTTATTAGCCATGGCAGAAAAGATAGAGTTTTTGTAAAATTCTGAATGAAAAAAAAGACCATCAAAGAATTTTAGGCCTGAAAATATCTTTAGGAGATCTAAACCAGGTCCAGATAAGGAAATTGAAGCAATTAAAGAGTAAATGGCTTGCCTGAAGCCATACTAATAATCAGTAGGAGAACCAGCTCCATGATTTTCAAGTTCAGAGTTCTTCACCCAACCGACATCATAACAAACTCTATTTCTGATTCACACAGTAGTCAAGAAAATAGTCTTCTATCCCGAAGGTCTTAACATTTATGTATATGACACAGAGGTCAAGAGTGGGAAAAGCAAGGAATGTGGAGACCAACTAACAACTGGGCAGGGTTAGAAGATGGTGATACCACGCAATTTCCTCACGTATCCTAATGCTGATCCTCTAAATGACCTCTTTAAATTCTCAGTCTTGGATCAGGGAATGGTAACTAGACCAATAAACAAACAAAAATACAATCTGCTTAATGAATTAAAATATTTTTTTTCTTTCTTTCTTTTTTTTTTGCGTTACGCAGGCCTCTCACTGTTGTGGCCTCTCCCGTTGCGGAGCACAGGCTCTGGACGCGCAGGCTCAGCGGCCATGACTCACAGGCCTAGCTGCTCCACGGCATGTGGGATTTTCCCGGACCAGGGCACGAACCCGTGTCCCCTGCATCGGCAGGTGGACTCTCAACCAGTGCGCCACCAGGGAAGCCCTCTTTCTTTTTTTAATAAAAAGAGATGGAAAGGTGCTAGTTCCCAAGCTGCTAGTATGCTGCCATTTTCTGACCATTCTATCCAGCATCTCTTCCCAGCAAGAGAAAAGGTCAAACTAAGGCAGAGCTCTGGCTTTCTGATAGTCTTTTTAGGGACTGTACACCTAGCTAAGTTAGGACAGTGTAACAATATCAATTAGTCCAGCTGAGTATCTGGCAATGCCAGCTTTATAATGTTAGCTAATTATTATATACTAGGCAGAAAACAGAATCAGTAAATTTTGCTGGAGAGGAAACTATGGATGTATATAGCAGCAAACATGAAGGAAAAAAAAAAAGAAAGTGTTCCTAGTCAGAAGAGCTTACTACAACTTCTACCTCAAACAGAATTAAAGAACCTGAAGCTAGAAAAAGAATGAAAAGTTTAATACAGGTAACTAAAAATAGCTGCGGTATTAAACATCTAACTGTACAAATCAACTGAGACGGGAATTTAGGTTCTTAAGAACTTTATTTTTTAAAAAGCACCTCATATTGGCACTCATCAGCACTACAAGAACCCCGATCAGTTTTTATTCAGAGTAACAGAAAGGATTTCCCTAGAAAATAGTTTGGTACAAAACACATACAGCTATTTAGCTAGCTCCTTAGTAGAGTCAGGAAAGGCAGGTTATTTAATCATTTGCCAGCATCCTAGTACAGTTAATGGAAGAAAGGATGAAGCCACATTATCCAGTTCCACTCATATTTTTTTTCACTTTTTAATCATATCACAGATCCTTTAGCAAAGGCAGACCTAAGGAAAAGGTCACATTTCTCAATTTTGAGTAATGACTCTATAAAATGCCTTATTTTCAAATTATTTCATATCGTATCTTACCTAAAAGACTTGTACCTAATATGGAACTAAACACACAGTAAATATTCACTTGTTACTTCTGATTCCTACAGAATCAAAATATTTCACTGAAAATTTATAACTGTCATTTAGTTTTTAAATTGATGATTTTCAATTTATAAAACTGCATCTAGGGGCTTCCCTGGTGGCGCAGTGGTTGAGAATCCGCCTGCCAATGCAGGGGACACGGGTTCGAGCCCTGGTCTGGGAAGATCCCACATGCCGCGGAGCAACTAAGCCCGTGCGCCACAACTACTGAGCCTGCGCGTCTGGAGCCTGTGCTCTGCAACAAGAGAGGCCGCGACAGTGAGAGGCCCACGCGCCGCAATGAAGAGTGGCCCCCATTCGCCGCAACTAGAGAAAGCCCTCGCACAGAAACGAAGACTCAACACAGCCGAAAATAAAATAAATTAATTAAAAAAAAAAAAACTGCATCTACCCATAGGTTTAAGATGTCACATATAAATTTACCTTAGAGCTGTCCACATCATGGTCATAAGTCAAAGCTCTACAACTATACCCACCCCTTCATGATACCACAGCACATTGATAAAGGCTATAGCACAACCACAGAGCAGGGAAGTAGAGGTGGTAATGCCATCCAAAAGCTGGTGAGGACTTTCAAGCTCTTGTTTCCCTTTGGAGCTCTCCCATCTCTCTGTGAGTTTAAATTTAGAAAACTAGATTTAAGGCAACAGACTACTCTGCCATAATTCTTCTTGTCTATCACAATCTCCCTGCTTACTATTGTCAAACACTGTACTGAAAAATAATTTACTTAAGCATATACAAATCAACTACAGCCTGAAAAAAATCTCTGTTATAAATGCCATGACTTGAGGATAAGAGGTGGGGAAGCTGCATATTGGGATAATTACTCATGGTTATTATTTTCTCGATAAAAAATGATTCAGCAATGAGTTCTTTATATATTTAACTAGAAAAATAGACATGTACCCAAAGAAAGTGAGCAATAAACTGAAAACTAAACTTTAAATTAAATAAGGCAATGTGCTTTATTATTTTACTGTCTAATCTGTTATCCAGGTGTCAGTTATAAATTTCAATCCACCAATATAAAAAAGGTAGATAATCAACTGTACTTCAATAAAATAATTTTTTAAAAAGGTAGATATACTCAGAATCAGGCAAGATAAATAATAACTTATACAGATAACCAAAGAAAATTAATTACTGTGTAGTTCAAACTCTTGCCAGAAACACAGTTAAAAGTAAAAACTAGACTATTTTCTGGCCAATGGTTGCAGAAATCTGTTTTCCCCCTAAGTGATTTCAATGGGACTTACCAAGCAAATATTTCAAAGAAAAAATGTCAGAAAACAGAAGAGTCTTTCAGAAGAAAACAATGGTTCTAGTCTGTGGATTTAATATAAGTGATAGCTAATTTTAAAAAATAATAGCTGGGGACAGTTTTTTTTTTTAATTCCAAAATGCCATGGATCTCAAGCTTCTCAAGATTAAAAAAAAAAGTTATTTGTTTAATTTTCACAATAATATCATTATCATTTATTTCATAGCTTCTGGAACTGATTTTTATGTCCTTATTTAGCTGTTGTGAACAATTTACAGAACAGCATTTCACATATACATGAACATATTATGTATATGCTATAATAAACAACACATTGTAAGTTCTCATAAACTTTTCAAAAGTACACCTATAATGTTTCAAGAGAAAATACAATGATTCTAAAATATCCAGAAGGGATTTGAAATATTAAGAGCATCACAACTGGACAATTAGTCCAATAAGAAATAGTTCCGGGCTTCCCTGGTGGCGCAGTGGTTGAGAGTCCGCCTGCCGATGCAGGGGACACGGGTTCGTGCCCCAGTCCGGGAAGATCCTACATGCCGTGGAGCGGCTGGGCCCGTGAGCCATGGCCGCTGAGCCTGCGCCATGGCCTCTGAGCATGCGCGTCCGGAGCCTGTGCTCCGCAACGGGAGAGGCCACAACAGTGAGACGCCCACGTACCGCAAAAAAAAAAAAAAAAAAAGAAAGAAATAGTTCCTTCTAGAAAATATTATATTTCGAGAAAAATCAACCTGTAGCCTATGTTTGTTATTTCACCATCTGGATTCAATCAATATTTGATACAATATAAAATAGAATCTGGACCTAAAAGTTATTTGACTGACTTTCAAAAATGTAATTAAAAGTATACTTAATTTCAAATATGGGTATTCTGAATTAACCTTTAATCTAAAGTATTTCATTATGCTTCATAATGTTTTAAGAAAACAATTAGTATCTAGTTTCTAAAAGAGGGAAATCACTTTTTGTTGATAGCTAAAAACATTTAGGGTCGATTTCTAATGTTTATAGTTATATTCAGATTCTTCTATCATACTTAGTGGATGACCTAATATTGTTCCTTTTCACAAAAGCTTAAGACCCACTGAGCAAAACTGACAGAAGACCCTAAGTCTATTTTTAGAACCCCTTCTCGTAAATAGATAAGAAAATATTACATGTCCAAAATATAATGCCCCCAAACTACAAACGTATGCTTTGAAAAAAATGCTATTCATGAGGTGAAGCAACTGGACCTTTCCTATATTGCTGGTGGGGGTATATTAAAAGTTCAAAATGTATGTACCCTATTACCCATTGATTCCATTCCAAGTTATTCATCCAAGAGAAAACATTTGTCCCCCAATATACCTGAACAGTAATGTTTACAACAGATTTATTCACAATAGTTGAATACTCAGAATATTCACTGGAAACAACTCAAATGTTCATCAACAGATGTATAAAAAATCAAACTGCAGTATATGCACATGATGGAATACTGCTCAGCAATGAAAAAAGTTAACTACCAATATTCACAATACCATGAATAAATCTCGAAAACATGCTGTACAAAAGAAACCAGACATAAAAAGTACTTTTGCATCATTCTATTTATGTGAAATTTAAGAACAGGCAAAAATAGCCTACGGTGATAGAAAAATCGAACTAGTAGTTGCCTCTAAGGACTGGGAATTGACTGGAAGAGGACTCAAAGGAAAAAGGTGATGAAAATAGTCTATATCTTGATAGGGTGGTAATTATATAACTATATATTAATCAAAACTCATAAAATTGTGTAATTAAGATCTGTGACTTATACCGTATATAAATTTTAATTCAATAAAAATAAAATCTAAAAAGATGACCTTAAAAATTTTAATTCTGAAATTAAATTAAATTAAAATTTAATTTCAGTTAAAATGAATACATTTTTCTTTACCTAAGTCTACTTACGGAAAAACCAACATTCAATAAACATGCTTGTAGTTATTGTGTGCTTATTAAAATATACTCATACTTACTTGTCTATAGATTGGAATTTTTAAAATACCTAGAATTGTTACTGAACATTTTAAAATTCTGTTCTGGGCTTCCCTGGTGGCACAGTGGTTAAGAATCCACCTGCCAATGCAGGGGACAGGGGTTTGAGCCCTGCTCCAGGAAGATCCCACGTGCCACAGAGCAACTAAGTCTGTGAGCCACAACTACTGAGCCCGTATGCCTAGAACCTGTGCTCTGCAACAAGAGAAGCCACCACAATGAGAAGCCCATGCACCGCAACGAAGGGTAGCCCCTGCTCGCCGCACCTAGAGAAAGCCCACGCACAGCAACGAAGACCCAACACAGCCAAAAATTTTTTTAAATTATAAATAAAATTCTGTTCCACTCCCCACAAAGCCATAAGCACAAAAAATTAAAACCTTAGAAAAATCCAACTCCTCTTCGGTAACCCAGCAATGGACTCAGATAACTCATCATTCCTTATGTGTGTCCTAACTTCATCCTCTTGGAATGTGAATAAAGTAATCCTAGGTATAATTTTGTAAGTGATATTTATTTAATCATTATTTCATGATATCCTAGCACAGAGAAGTTAAATAACTATTATGTTACTCAAGGATACCAAATCCAAAATCAAAACTCAGGTAACTGGCTCCTGCTTTAGGAACTGCAGTAACAAGATTACATACAGCACCTGATCAATCATTTGAGTACATTAGATAATAAGAAATAACCCAAAATATCAAGTAATATTTTAAAATATTCTTCACTGGGACCAGAGAAGCTGAATAATTTGACCAAAAGTCAAATTCAACATTGGGGTAAGAAATTTAGAAAACAGACAAACCTTGGAAGACTTCCTTCGGCTTCTTCTCGTCCAAACTACCACCAGTTTATCTGGTTGCCTGCCGAACAAGAAAAAGATTACGTATAATTTATCTTAAATCAAATAATAAAATTTAGTTCTAGCGCCTTTAAAAGAACAAAAAATCATCTGCTTTAGATTACATAGAACCGCTGCACTTACAATAAAGCTCTATAAATTATTCATATATAGATGTTGAATACAGATATGATCTAATTTAAATGACTAATATTTCATCCACATGTTTTTCTAAAAATACTTTACCAAGTAAATTCATTGAGACAAACCAAGTAAAATAAAATACTTAGACTATTTTAAAAAGAAAAGCAGGGGCTTCTCTGGTGGCACATTGGTTGAGAGTCCGCCTGCCGATGCAGGGGACACGGATTCGTGCCCCAGTCCAGGAGCGGCTGGGCCCGTGAGCTGCGGAGCGGCTGGGCCCGTGAGCCATGGCCGCTGAGCCTGCGCATCCGGAGCCTGTGCTCCGCAACGGGAGAGGCCACAGCAGTGAGAGGCCCACATACCACAATAAAAAAAAAGAAAAGAAAAGCATACATATATCTCCTTTAAAACAATACTATATTTCTAACACATTATCCACTTTAATTTAGAGAAAATAAGCATAAAAATGATACTTCCCAAATAATTTAAATCTGTGGTTTACACTACTCTTGCATCTCTGTATCTTATGACCAATGCTTATGGTTTTCAAAACCTTTTTATAATCAATCATCTCAACTATCTTCATAAAAACAATATAATACCAAAACATAAGCAAGGTAAATTCTGGCAAAGTTACATAACTCATCGAAAGTTCTGGCAAAACCAAGACCAAATGAAATACAGGTCTTCTAATTCTCATACCTCTCTTCTTTATCTTCTGCCAACATAAAGTTAAAAACAAAACAAACTCACATTTTCAGCTAATACAACTAAGTTCTCTTTAATGCTTAGGGAAAACATAAAAACTATGATTATCAGTTCTTTTACTTAGATTTTTATTTTTAAGAATCTTAGATAAAAGCTTTTTAACCAAGAAATGAATGATATTACTTATCTCAGTGACTTTCACCACTTTCTCTGTCTCCTTCATTTTACCCTGGTATCTTTCATTATCAGCAGATGACCCATCCTCCTATTTAACTACCTACCTACCTACTTACCTTCCTACCTACATACATATATTATAAAAGGTCACCAGCCATAAACTCCTGATTCAGTGATTTACCTAGAAACCTGTCCAAAGAGCGACAGTTGTCTAATGAAAAATATTACTGAGGAACTGACCCTGAATGTAGTACAGAGAAATAAAGTGATAATATTTTTAAAGAAGGTAAGAGACATAGAAGATAGATTGAGAAGTACACACACCTAATAGAAATTCTAGGGCTTCCCTGGTGGTGCAGTGGTTAAGAATCTGCCTGCCAATGCAGGGGACACGGGTTCAAGCCCTGGTCCGGGAAGATCCCACATGCCGCAGAGCAACTAATCCCGTGCGCCACAACCACTGAGCCTGCACTCTAGAGTCCATGTGCCACAACTACTGAAGCCCGCGTGCCTACAGCCTGTGCTCTGTAACAAGAGAAGCCACCGCAATGAGAAGCCTGCTTACCACAATGAAAGAGTAGCCCCCACTCGCCGCAACTAGAGAAAGCCCGCGCCCAGCAACAAAGACCCAAAGCAGCCAAAAATAAATAAATAAACAAATAAATAAATAAATTTATTTATTAAAAAAAGAAAAAGAAATTCTAGAAGTTTAGAATAGTGGGAATGGCAGAGGCAATACTAAGGAGAAAAGGCTAAGAATGTTCCAATAAAGATAAGAGTCCTTAGGTTGAAAATATATATTAACAAATAAACAGGATAAATAAAAAACTAATCTATATCTAAATACCTTGCAATCAAACTACGGAACGGCAAGAATAAAGAGAAAAATCATAAAAGAAAAGATAGGTTACCAGCAAAGGCATAATTATGATGACAGCAACTTCTTAGCAGCAACAGCGCCCAAAATACAATGAAGCTAATGATCTTCAAGTGCTAAGGGAAAATAGATGCCATCCTGGAATTTCATATTGGCTAAACTACCATTTAAGAAATGGTTTTAGACATAAAAGACTAAAAGTTTACAATCTATATAACCCAGCTAAATACAGGAAGGAGGAGGATGCAAGAAGCAATATAAATGTGGTAAAGTGTTAATACTTGTTCATTTTCGGTGATAGGACCTGAAGAAAACAAGAGTAGACAAAAAACAAAAGTACGGTTCCAATGAAACTATTTCATCAAGGCGTCTTCTAAATAAATGCAGTGTGTTTCTGATGGTGATAGTAACCAGCATAGTATAAAAAAGAAAAATGGTGGTTCTCCACCCAAGACTAAACCAGTTCCCAAAGAGTGTCAGTCTTTGAAGACAACAATTGTAAAAACCAGTAGCTTGCTTTGGTGAATCTTTCCAGCGTGAGATGTTGGGAGCAGGAGCCAGATGCCAAAGTGCTATATTACAGATGAAATAGAAGAAAGTTTCTGTGAAACATCAGAGTGTTCATCTAAGAATCTGAACCAATGGAGAAACAAACAAAACCTTGTTCAACACACAGAGAAGTAGAACAGGACAAATGACATGAAGATGGGGAGCAGTATAGCAACATGACAACAGAGCTGGGCAGAGGGTATGATCAATGATGGCAGCTTAACAGCAGAGGGACTGAGTAGCCAACCAGTGCAAGCTACCTTATTTGAAAGCATTGGTGGCTTGCTGGAACACTTTACCTAGATTACTACACTAACCTTTTTACTATGTTCTCACCTTCACATTTCCAGCCCAACCTCAACTCTTAATTATATTTCTGCAATACTTCTTTAGAAATGCTATAAAGATCTTACCGATTTTCCTTACTATCCTTACTGGGCTCTTATACTGAAGGTACTACAGACTGGCACTTGAAGGTTGAATTTCACAGATTTATTTGACCTAAATAGTACTCCATTTTAGTTTAAATTTAAACTTTAAAAAACATTTCTTACTTAAATGCCTTTAAACAAGGTCCATGCTATCCAGATTACTAGAGCCTCCAATGCTATCAACTGCTTCACATCTGACCAGCTTCACTCTTAAGATGATCTACTTAGTCCCTGTATGCATTTGACCCTGTGACACCACAGCATGCAAGATAACATCCACATTCCTGAATGTGGTTTATAAGGCACTGCACCACCTGACTCTGATCTACTTTTCTAGATGCAAAACCTACAACTATCTCAAAGGCACCTTGCTTTCCAACCAACCCCTGAACACTTATTCAATTTCTTCACATCTTTGCAATGTTACAAACTTTTTTTAAAACCTCCTCTTTTCTCTCCTTTTCTACCTGATAAACTCTTAATTCATCACTTCCTCTGTGAAAACCTGACCATTTCTCATTTCATTCCCACTTCATCCCACATCCTAAACCTTAGACAGAGTTAACTGCTCCTTCTACTGTAT
This sequence comes from Mesoplodon bidens, assembly GCF_964165515.1. Taxonomy (NCBI): domain Eukaryota; kingdom Metazoa; phylum Chordata; class Mammalia; order Artiodactyla; family Ziphiidae; genus Mesoplodon; species Mesoplodon bidens. The sequence continues at coordinate 36,624,159 of NC_138170.1, forward strand.
TTCCAGTAAAACCCTAGACACCTCTTTTTTAATATCCTATGCACCCTGTATTACATTATTTGTTATTATTTCTATCTCCTCCACTAGACTGTGCTCCTTTATCAACCATATCTTATTTATCTTTCTATTCCTAGTAACTAATAAGAATCTGGTACAAGATTGAGGCTCGATGTACATTCACTACTGAATGAACCTTAAATTTCATCCAGGAATTCCAAATTGGTTAATTATAATTGATGAGGTCCAACTAAAGCCAGTAGTTACATAACACATTCTCTCTGCAGCTTATTTGAGCTTTGCAAGCATCCTCACCTTGGCTGCACATTGGAATCTCCTGGGAAGGGAGAGTGCAAAGCAATCCCCACACCTCCCGACTTGGAACATTAGTGAGGTATTAGTTGTGATGGCAGTGAGGGTGTCTTCCCTCCATGATATTGTCCTAGTGCCACCTGCACAGTTGCCTCCACCTAACTTGGCCTCTCAGCATCTCCCTCCCCTCAACCCGTTCTGATCTTGTGTTTCAGAAAAGGGAAGCCACTTACTGTAAAAAATTAGGAAGGGTGGTCTCCTAACCTATATGCCTGAAGTTCCAAGTATGTAAATATAACATAAATTACTTATTTGAGAATGTCTCCAGAGATGAATAAACTTTTTTGTAATTCTGAGTCATGTCCAATTTTTATAATGTCTTCATTAGAAATCAGCCCACCTTCACATTATCAGGGACAAAGCAAGGCAGAATGTTCTAAAATAAAAAACTGTGCTGTTATTGTTCTCATAGAAGAACACCAATAACCACACAACTGGTTGACCACAATTAATATTTTAAGCATCCATGCTGTACTAGAAAAGAGCCATTAAATATTTACTTATGTGCTCACAAGAGGCCAGGGATAGAGCAATTGTGAGTTTTATCCAACTACCAAAGAACCTTTATAACTTTCTATCAAAAAAGTCAAGACAACCTGATAGAGCCCAGATTTCAGAGAGTAAATCAGGTACTTAAGTACTTAAGTACAATCAGGTACTTAACATTTCTACCCCATTGCCTTAGTAACCAGGTAGCACTACACATACAGATATATAAACATACACACATATATTTATATACAGATATTTACATATATAAACATTTTATATACATACACATAAAATGTACACAGACACACTGCCTGAGTTCCACTGAAAAATCTGAGTTCTACCCAACTCCAGGCACAACCTGTGATAACTGTGGTTACTATTAGGAAATGAAATTACATGTCATTTAAAGAATATACTTTTCTGTATTTTCTACAATGAATTTATATTACTGTATGGTGGGGAATTATTTAAATGTGGAGGGGGAGTTATTTAAAATAAAATAGAACTTTTAAGTTTGGAATTACATATGAACAGACAGAATTAAACAATTAAATTTTTAAATTTCATTGTATTTATTTTTTTATTTTTAAACTTTTTATTTTATATTGGAGTATAGACAGTTAACAATGTTGTGATAGTTTCAGGTGCACAGCAAAGAGACTCAGCCATACATATACATGTATCCATTCTCCCCCAGACTCCCCTCCCATCCAGGCTGCCACATAACATTCAGCAAAGTTCCCTGTGCTATACAGTAGGTCCTTGTTGGTTATCCTTTTTAAATATAGTAGTGTGTATACGTCAGTCCCAAACTCCCTAACTATCCCTTCCCTCCATCCTTCCCACACTGGTAACCATAAGTTCATTCTCTAAGTCTGTGAGTCTGTTTCTGTTTTGTAAATACAGTCATTTGTATAATTTCTTTTTAGATTCTGCATGTAAGCGATATCATAGGATATTTCTCTTTTTCTGTCTGACTCACTTCACTCAGTATGACAATCTCTAGGTCCACCCATGTTGCTGCATTATTTCATTCTTTTTTATGACTGAGTAATATTCCATTGTATATATGTACCACATCTTCTTTATCCCTTCCTCTGCTGATGGACATTTAGGTTGCTTCCATGTCTTGGCTATTGTAAACAGTGCTGCAATGAACACTGGGGTGCATGTATCCTTTAGGACCATGTTCTTCTCTGGATATATGCCCAGAAGTGGGATTGCAGGGTCATATGGTAGCTCTATTTTTAGTTCTGTTCTCCATAGTGGCTGTATCAATTTACATTTCCACCCACAGTGTAGGAGGGTTCCTTTCTCTTCACACCCTCTCCAGCATTTATTTGTGGATTTTTTGATGATAGCCATTTTGACTGGTATGAGGTGATACCTCATTGTAGTTTTGATTTGTGTTTCTCTAATCATCAGTGAAAACCTGCATTGAATTTAAAGACCTCTCAGCTGAATTAATCTGTTTTCTAAGTCAATAGAAGTGGAAGAGGTGTATTCTTTGTCTTAAGTTAACATAAATGTTCCCTAAGGTCTGAGCTGGCCATACACAAAATTTTGAAAGAGGCCCCCCTAGACTCTGCAGCACTCCTTTACCTGCAGCCCCTCCAATCTCTGGGGCATTCTTCCTTGGGCCTGCAAAGTCAGTATGGCACTCCATTACAGGACCCAACAATAACAATATGACAAATGCTTTTCAGATCACTAATTCTCTTCTATAACAATTAAAGTCCTTCTTTCTCCAGGGTAAGTATCTTAGGAAGGTAGTCAAAGGAAAGAAAACTGGGAAACAATTTGTATTAATTTAGGAGATATGAATTTGTAAAAGAAGGCCCCTCAAAGATGACATACTACAGAGGAGAGAATACTAGACTGGAGGTTGGGAAACTTGTTTTTCCTAGTTCTGGCACGTAGTGACCTTAGGAATGCCTCTCCATATCTCTGAGCCTATTCCCTAATTTATCAAATGAAGAGATTGTACTAAGACCTCAGCTAGTTCTAAAACTATGATTCAGTGACCATATGATTAAATGACTCAAATTGGTTAAATATTTTGTGGTTTAAAATGAAATGAGAAATTAAAGAATAGGGTAAAAAATTTGTGGCACGGAGTCCTTTGCCTCCTGTTTTCTGACAACCTAGAGGTGGCTAATATTACCACCTTTGAATAATATTATGAAAGGGGAAGTAGTATCTTTTAGGAGAGCAGTAAATGGACCACCGAAGATTCAGGCTCCCTGTCCAAAGCACAATGTTAAACCTGGGAGATGTTGCAGGAAGCCCCTTGTCCCCAGCCACCACCACCACTCCCAGCATGCTGACACTGCGATGGAACTACATGACACCTCTCACCACTGGTGTCGCTTCTGGAGGAGAGTGGATAATAAATGAGTATGCCTTCCCCACACCAGCTGAACGGAGAGGACTCCAGAATGCAAAGGAGGGTAGAGTCATAAGATAAAAGGTGTATGGGCTCCTGAATGACCACGTGGAAGTCCAGTCAACCTCTCTAGACTGAAAAGTGAGCAAGAAATGAACTTTTATTAGGTCAAACCACTTTAATTTTGGGGTGTGTCTGCTACAGTAACTCCTCAACATATAGAAAATTCAAAAGACACACATACATAACAATAAAACAGTTGCTGTCTTGTAGAAGCTTACACTGCAAAGTGCTGAGACCAAATTTAACCTTTTTATGTCCTACTGGTTTTCACATATATGAAATTGATGTTTCCGAAGATAAAAGACAGCTATACCTCAGAACTTAGTAATTAATATTTATGCCTTTGAGCTTTTCCTAAATTAAAAATAAAGAATCATAAGCCTTTAGAACACAAAAAGTACAGCATATTCCTCTCACCAAAGAATACAGGAGGGGCTTCCCTGGTGGCGCAGTGGTTGAGAGTCTGCCTGCCGATGCAGGGGACACGGGTTCGTGCCCCGGTCCAGGAAGATCCCACATGCCGTGGAGTGACTGGGCCTGTGAGCCACGGCCGCTGAGCCTGCGCTGCGCATCCGGAGCCTGTGCTCCGCAACGGGAGAGGCCACAACAGTGAGAGGCCCGCGTACCGCAGAAAAAAAAAAAAAAAGAATACAGGATATGCTTACAATGAGGAAAAGAGAGCTCACAATATTAACCCTGATGTTAATGTGAATAGGTACTTCACTAAATAACAAGGTTATTCCTTTTAGGGGAAAGGGCTCTTAGCCATAACTGAACATTTCAAGGTGGGATGTTGTGAATATTGAAACGAAAGGGAGAAAATTGTCTTATCACAGAAATACTCTAACTTAACTATTTCTCAAGTAATTATTTTTATCCTTCAGTAGGTACATCTGCCTCCTATTGTACTATCACTGCTTGTAGCTCCAGTTAATTATACTCCTTTATGCTTACTTCACAAGAGTTATTTAGCAAGCTGTAATAATTAATTCAATAGGAAAAAAAAATCTACAAGACAAAGTACACATACACAGGATATATTTCTTTTCTGTAAAAATGAAAGGACAGTTCTAATAATAAGAGATGTAAATCTTTGTCACTCAAATAAAAATATTTTTTTAAAAAATTATATTTTGCCTCTTCCTACCATCTTTAAAATATTTTCACAGAGTGATTGCTTTTGGTTAAAAATGTTTAACTGGTGACACATATGGACTTTCGCTGACAGGGATTCTAATAGCTATGTATTTAGGAACAGCACCATTCAAACCGAGGAAGTGCAGTTTGACAAACTTGAGCTAAGTAAACTTTCTGAGAGGCCATCAAAAAATACACACACATGTATATATAATTTTTTTGCTATACTATTAAACAGTATAAAGGGTTTATAATTTCTAATATAAAGATATTTGAGAGAAATAGCGTTATAATCAATCACTGCTGTACCACGTGTGCAATACTAACCTTCCCAAATAATACTTCCTACTTTCTTTACTGTTTTATAAAAGCACCCATGATGCTTCCTTTAATTTAGTGTATTACTTACTACTTCTTTTTTTCTAGTCCTGTTTGAACAAGCCTCACATGTCACTCACATAAATATTAATATTTCCAAGTCATGTATCAGGCTTCCTGGAAAAGAGATTAGTAGGAAAAAAAAGGATACATCACTCAGACCATTCCCCAGCCCTCCTAAACAATCATATTCACCATTTTCTCTCAACACAATTCTGTAATTGCTGTCATTTTGTGTTTGGATGATTACATTTGTCTGTCTTATCTCTATCTGACTTTAAGGTTCTCAAGAATTTTCCTGGTATTCATAAAGCGTTTTCCTGGTATTCACAAATCATTTACTGGGAGGGAGGCAGGGAGATAGGATATCATGGATAAAAAAATCATATGAAGGCAGACAGATCTGGGTTCCCCTCCTTCAGGTTGTACCATCTAAGCCTCAAGATGTTCCTCATCTGTGAAATTAGAACCTCACAGGACCAATGTAAAGATCTGTTAAGATAATGCAAATAAAGTACTTAGATCAGTGCCTGTCTTTCAGCAAATTTTCAGATAATGTTAGCAACCATCCCGTGTCTATGCTTCCAAACAGCTTTGTATAGTCTCCCTCTTAAATGTGAACAAACAAAGGATCATCTGAGGAAAGTTTCTAATATAAAAGGCAAGTGGCTAAAAGAGAGAAAAAAGAAACTTGAAAGAAACTGAAGACATTATCACTAATATCCTTGGAAATACAGAAGATATTGTACCCATGAAAAATATAAAAGGAAAATTTAAAGAATAGTAAAGAAATCTGGAAATTATGTTATGTCATCCTTTTTCATTTAGGAAAGTAAAAATTGAAGAGTTTGAAGCTAAAGTTGAGGAAATCTTCCAGATCTAGAATAAAGTAACAGAGATGTTAAATGGGAGAGAAAAGACTAGAAATTTAGATCAATCCAGAGGTTAAAAGTCTCACTAATTTCCCAAGATGACAGTGAAAAAAGGTCTCAAGATGTCATCTATGCCACAGGCCTAGAAAGAAATCATTCCAAAGTAGAATAGGACACTGGAAGACTCCAGGAGAAAAAGGAATTGATGAGTCACCAATGTTTAACTGTTTTGAGAGGGATATTGAGAGGCTGACAGAAAAATTTGGAAATAATAATGATATATACATGAGGGGAAAGGGGAAAAAAAGTAATTTTTAACCCAAGAAAAATCAAAAGAAAGAAAATGTAATCATAATACATAGTGCTCGATGCAAACAATACTAAGTCATAACAATGAATTCTGACCTAGCTCTGGTAGAGCTGATTGGAGACTAGGAAGGATGGGGAAAGGGAAGGGTAAGTATGCTTCAGGGAGGAGGTGGTAGACACCTAAACCCTCACCTACCATATCAAGAAGCTAATAGATAAAGTCTAAAATCAAAAGGTTAAAAGAAAAAGTTGAAAATATGTTGTTGAACAATGAAATACCACTTCACACACCTATCAGGAAGACTATATCAAAAAGATAGATAATAACAAGTGTTGATGAAGATATGTTAAAATTGGAACCCTTACACACAGCTGGTAGGATTGTAAATAGTATAGCTTCTGTGTATAACAGTTTGGCAGTTCTTCAAAAAGTTGAACATATGGAACAGGATAGGGAGCCCAGAAATAAACCCACATGCTTATGCTCAATTAATCTATGACAAAGGAGGCAAGAATATACAATGGAGAAAAGACAGTCTCTACAATAAGTGGTGCTGGGAAAAATGGACAGCTACATGTAAAAGAATGAAATTATCAATAGAACATTCTCTTAACACCATACACAAAAATAAACTCAAAATGGATTAAAGACCTAAATGTAAGATTGGATACTATAAAACTCCTAGAGGAAAACATAGGCAGAACACTCTTTGACATAAATCACAGCAATATTTTTTTGGATCCGTCTCCTAAAGCAAAGAAATAAAAGCAAAAATAAATAAAGGGGACCCAATTAAACTTAGAAGCTTTTGCACAGCAAAGGAAACCATGGACAAACTGAAAAGACAACTTACTGAATGGGACAAGATATTTGCAAATGATAAGATGGATAAGGGATTAATATCCAACATATATGAACAGCTAATACAACTCAAAATTAAAAACAAACAAACAACTGAATTAAAAAATGGGCAGAAGAAGTGAATAGACATTTTTCTAAAGAGGAAATGAAGGTGGCCAAATAGGCACTTGAGAAGATGTTCAACGTCGCTTACTAATCATCAGGGAAATGCAAATCAAAACCACATGAGATATCACCTCACACCTGTCAGAATGGCTATCATCAAAAAGAACACAAATAACAAATGTTAGCAAGGATGTGGAGAAAAGGGAAACCTCCTACATTGCTGGTGAGGATGTAAATTGGTTCGGCCTATGGGAAACAGTACGGAAATTCCTCAGAAAAACTAAAAACAGAACTACCATATGACCGAGCAATTCCACTCCTGGATATATGTAAAAAACAAAAACAAAAACACTAATTCTAAAAGGTATGTGCACTACAATGTTCATAGCAGCATTATTTACAATTGTCAAGATATGGAAGCAACCTAAGTGCCCATCAACAGATGAATGGATAAAGAAAATGTGGCATATATATACAATGGAATAGTACTCAGCCTTAAAAAAAGAAAGAAATTTGCAGCAACATGGATGGACTTGGAGGGCATTATGTTAAGTGAAATAAGTCAGAGAAAGACAAATGATATCACCTATATGTGGAACCTAAAAAAATACAACAAACTAGTGAATATAACAAAAAAGAAGCAGACTCACAGATACAGAGAACAAACTAGTGGGGAGAGGGAAGAGGGGAGGGGCAATATAGTGGTAGGTGATAAGAGGTACAAAATATTAGATATAAAATAAACTACAAAGATATATTGTACAACACAGGGACTATAGCCAATAATTTATAATAACTATAATGGAGTATAACCTTTAAATATTATGAATCACTATACTGTACACATGTAACATATAATATTGTACAGTAACTATACTTCAATTAAAAGAGACAGAAAAAAATAAAAATTTTTTTAAAAGTTAAACATAGAGTTACCATATCATTCAGTGATTTCAATTCTAGGTATATACCCAAAAACTTATACATGAATGTTCATAGCAGCATTATCCATAATAGTCTAAAAATAGAAACAACTTAAATGTCCACTGACTGATGAACAGGTAAACAAAATGTGGTATATCCATGCAATGAACTATTATTTGGCCATAAAAATGAATAACATACTGACACTTGTTACAACATGGATGAGCCTCAAAAACATGCTAAGTGAAAGAGGCCAGACACAAAAGGCCACTTATTGCGTGACTTCATTTATAGGAAATGTCCATAATAGGCAAATCCATAGAGACAAAAGTAGATTATGTTTGCCAGAGGCTTGAAGGGGGAAAAAAAGATGGGGAATGACTGCTAATAGGAACAGGTTTTCTTTATTTGGTGATGAAAATATTCTGAATTAAATAGTGATGATAGTTACATAATGTTGTGAGTACACTAAAAGTCACTGAATCGTACATTTTTAAAAGGTAAATTTTATGGTATATTAATTGTAACTCAATAAAAAATAAAGAAAACAAAAATATGTTACTGAGGAATATAGAGTACAGCACTAGAAGAACTTATGGGGTTGAAAGTGGTTTTCTGTAGGGAAGGAGAGTCAAGGTGGGGCAGGGTGGGGCAAGGAACGGTTGCTTTCTCTGTTATAAGCTTTGCGGTACTCTTTGAATTTGTAAACCATTTAAATATATCACTTTGTAAAATTTAACCTTAAATTTTTAAATGATGAATCTTAATTACAAAGAAGAAATTTGGGCCCAGAAATAAGCCCATGAATATATGGTCAATTAATTTATGACAAAGGAGCTAAAGAATATACACTGGGGAAAGGATAGTCCCTTCAATAAATGGTTTTGGGAAAACTGGACAGCCACAATCAAAAGAATGAAATTGAACCTCTATTTTACACCATACACAAAAAATAACTCAAATGGACTAAAGAATTGGACATAAGACCTGAAACCATAAAACTTCTAGAATAAAACATACAGGGTAAGCTCTTTGACATCAATCTTGGCAATGATTTTTTAGATATGATGCCAAAAGATCAAGGAACAAAAGGAAAAATCAACAAATGGAACTACATCAACCTAAAAAGCTTCTGCACAGCAAAGGAAACTATCAAGAAAATAAAAAGGCACCTGTGAAGTATAAGAAAATATTTGCAAATGATGTATCAGACAAGGGGTTAATATCTAATATATACAAAGAACTTATATAACTCATTAGCAAAAAAAAAAATCCAGTTAAAAAATGAGCAGAGAAACTGAACAAACATTTTTTCAAAGAAGACATACAAATGCCCAACAGGTACATGAAAAGGTACCCAACAACACTAATCATCAGGGAAATGCAAATCAAAACCAAAATGAGATTATCATCTCTTACCTGTTAAAATGGGTATTATTCAGAAAGACAAGAGATAACAAGTGTTGGCGAGGATGTGGGAAAAGTGAACTCTTATACACTGTTGGTGGGAATGTAAATTGGTTCAGGCACTATGCAAAACAGTATGGGGATTCCTCAAAAAATTAAAAATAGGACTACCGCATGATCTAGCAATTCTACTTCTGGGTACTTGTTTGAAGAATACAAAACACTAACTTGAAAAGATATATGCACCCCAATGTTTACTGCAGCATTATTTACAATAGTCAAGATATGGAAATAACCTAAGTGTTTGTCAACAGGTGAATGGATAAAGAAGATGTGGGGTGTGTGTATGTATCTTCTTTGTATTATATACACACACAATAGAATACTATTCAGCCATAAAAAAGAAGGAAATCTTGACATTGGCGACAACATGAATGGACCTTAAGGGCATTACACTAAGTGAAATAAGCCAGAGACAGAAAGACAAATACTGCATGATCTCATTTACATGTGGAATATAAAAGCAGTGGACTACTCACAGATACAGAGAACAGATTGGTGGTTGTCAGAGGTGGGTGTTGGGGGTGAGGGAAATGGGTGAAGGTGGTCAAAAGATACAAACTTCCACTTATAGGATAAATAAGTTCTGGTGTACAGCACAGTGACTATGGTTAACAATATTGTATATATATATTTTTTGTATTTTCATGATCAGCTCTATTCATGTTCTGTGCCAAAGCATTTAAATACCCTGTGCTACTTATCACATAATGTGGGTGGTAAAAGAAGCCATCCTTAATTCAACGTGTTATTCCTAAAGCGTCTATTCCTGTCAGTGCTGCAAAGATACAATTAATTTGTATAACCCAATATCCTGAGGTTGAAACACAAAGCACACAGAGCAAAACATTCTCTTATGGAAAGAGAAAAATATAAACTCTGCTTTATGCAATTGCCCAAAGCTATTTTAAGTAAACAAAATAATTTTAATTAACAAATTATTTTAGTAAATCATTTTTATGAGATATAACTTTTTAAATGAGATATAATTGTCATATAACATATTAGTTTCAGATATGTAACATGATTCAATATTTATACATATTGTGAAATGATCACCACAATAAATCTAGTTAACATCCATCACCATAGTTACAAAAATTTTTTTCTTATAATGAGATTTACTCTCTTAGCAACTTTCAAATATGCCATATAGTATTATTAACTATAGTCACCATGCTGTACATTATATCCCAATGACTTATTTTATAGCTGGAAGTTTGTACCTTTTGACCACCTTCACCCATTTCACCCACCTCTGCCTCTAGCAAACACTTATCTGTTCTCTGTTTCTATGAGCTCAGTTTTGTTTTGTTTTTTAAAGATTCCACATATAAGTGAGATCATCTATATTTGTCTTTCTCTGACTTATTTCACTTAGCATAATGCCCTCAAGGACTATCCATGTTGTCACAAATGGCAGGATTTCCTTCTTTTTATGTCTGAGGAACATTCCTCTGTGTGTATGTATGCGTCTGTGTGTTTTCTTTATCCATTCATCCATCGATGGACACTTAGGTTGTTTCCTTATCTTGGCTATTGTGAGCAATGTTGCAATGAACATGGGGTGCATATATCTTTTAAAGTTAATGTTTGGTTTCTTCTGATAAATACCCAAAAGTGGGACTGCTGGATTATACAATAGTTGTTATTTTTAATTTTTTGAGGAACTTCCATACTAGTGGCTGCACCAATTTACATTGCCACTAACAGGGTACAAGAGTTCCCTTTTCTCCACATCTTCACCAACACTTGTTATTGCTTATCTTTGATAACAGTCATTCTAACAGGTGTGAGTTGATATCTCACTGTGGTTTTGATTTGCATTTCCGTAATGATCAGTAACATTGAGCACCTTTTCAAGTATGAGTAGGCTAACAATACTGTATTGTATTTGAAAGTTGCTAAGACATTAGATCTTAAAAGCTCCCCTCACCAACATTTATTATTTATTGACTTGATCATAGCCATTCTGACAGTAGTGAGGTGATATCTCACTGTGGTTTTGATTTGCATTTTTGTAGTGATTACTAATGTTGAGCATCTTTTCATGTGTCTGTTGGCCATCTGTATATTTTTCATAGAAAATGTCTATTCAAGTCCTCTGCCCATTTTTAAATCAGATTGTTTTTTTGATATTGACTCATGTGAGTTCTTTACATTTTTTGGATATTAACTCCTTATCAGATATATCATTGGCAAATATCTTTTCTCATTCAGTACGTTGCCTTTTCATTTTATTGATAGTTTCCTTCACTGTGCAAAAGCTTTTTAGTTGATGTGGTCCCATTTGTTTATTTTTGCTTTTGTTGCCTTGGCTTGAGGCGATTTAGCCAAAATTATACTGTTAAGACCAACACCAAAGAGCATACTGTCTGCGTTTTCTCCTAGGAGTTTTATGGTTTCAGGCCTTAAATTTAAGTCTTTAATCCATTTTGAGTTTATTTTTGTAAATTGTATAAGAAAATGGTTCAATTTCATTCTCTTGCATGTAGCTGTCTAGTTTTCCCAACACCACTGATTGAAGAGACTCTCTTTTCCACTGTAAATTATTGTCTTCTTTGTCAAAAATTAACTAACCATATAAGCATGGGTTTACCTCTGGGCTCTCTACTACATTCCATTGGTTTATGTGTCTGATTTTGTGCCAGTACCATATAGTTTTGATTACTATAACTCTGTAGTTTAGTATGAAATCAGGGCATGTGCGGCCTCCAGCTTTGTTCTTTCTCAAGGTTGTTTTGGCTACTTGGGGTCTTTTGTGGTTCCATACGTATTTTAGGACTATTTGTTCCAGTTCTGTGAAAAATGCTATTTGTATTTTGATAGGAATTGCACTGAATCTGTAGATTTCTTTGTGTAGTGTGGGCATTTTCACAATATTAATTCTTCCAATCCATGAGCACAGTATTCGATCTGTGTTTGTATTCAATTTTGTTCATCAGTGTCTTATAGTTTTCAGAGTATAATTCCTTCACCTCCTTGATTAAATTTATTCCTAGGTATTTTATTCTTTTTTGATGCAACTGTAAATGTGATTGTTTTCTTTACTTCTCTTTCTGATAGTTCATTACTAATGTATATACAGAAAGGCAACATGTTTCTGTATACTGATTTTTCAGTAAAGTTGCAGGATACAATTCATTTATTAGTTCCAATAGTTTTTTAGTGGCGTCTTTAGGGTTTTCTATGTACTATCATGTCATCTACAAATAGTGATAGTTTTACGTCTTCCTTTCCAATCTGAATTCCTTTTATTTCTTTTTCTTAACTGTTTGCTGTGGCTAAGACTACCGATACTATGTTGAATAAAAATGGTGAGAGTGGGCATCCTTGTCTTTTCCTAATCTTAAAGGAAAAGCTGTCAGCTTTTCATCACTGAGCATGATGTTAGCTGTGGGTCTGTCATATATGGCCTTTATATTATGTTGAGGCATGTTCTTTCTATACCTATTTTATTGAGAGTTTTTATCATAAATGAATGTTGAATTGTGTCAAATGCTTTTTCTGCATCTATTGAGACGATCATTTGATTTTTTATCCTTCGTTTTGTTAATGTAGTGCATCATGTTGATTGATTTGTGGATATTGAATCCTTGCAGCCCTGGAACAAATCCCACTTGATCATGGTGTATGATCCTTTTAATGTATTGTTAAATTAAGTTTGCTAATAATTTTGTTGAGGATTTTTGCATCTATGTTCATTAGAGATACTGGCTTGTAATTTTCTTTCTTTTTGTAGTGTCTTCATCTGATTTTGGTCTCAGGAAAATTCTGGCCTCATAGAGTGAGTTTGGAAGCATTCCTTCCTATTCAATATTTTGGAATATTCTGAGAAGGATAGGTATGAACTTTTCTTTAAATGTTTGGTAGAGTTCACCTGTGAAACTGTCTGGTCCTAGACTTCTGTTTGTTGGAAGTTTTTTGATTACTGATTCCGTTTCATTACTAGTGATCGGTCTGTTCAGATTTTCTATTTCTTCCTAGTTAAAAAAAAATTTTTTTTAAAGAGACTTTCTAATTGGAATAATGCTGGTGATGGACTTGGAGGAGAATAACTGCATCTTCAGGATCACCTTATAATGGGGCATACAGAGTAGCTAGCCTCCAAAAAAAAAAGCCCCATGGCTGAAGAAAATGCCCAGAAGTATTTGCTGCACAGTAAAACAGAAAATAATAGCACTTCTTGATGACTTTCAGACACATAAATAACATCTACCAATCAGCAGTCTGGTCCACAGCTTAAAATAACCCAGTTCAATACAGTCTAGTTATGGCCAAAGAGAAACAGAGCTGTGCTATTTTCAGCTGTAGTCCCACCAAGAAGTTGAGTATGTTACATATATCCAATAGTCCAAAGACGTGTATCTATTTCTAGGGCCAAAGATTAGCAACAACCAGGAAGAACTAGTTCCCCTGGTACTAATGACCTACCTTATATGCACCTCACTTAGCTGGAAGGGAATTCAATTTTTCAAATACAAAGGAGATACCAGCTCTCTACCCCATAGAATTATTATTTCATTATCCTTTTTATGCCTTACTGCTGCCTAGAGAATAAAATTCAAACTCACTTAAAGCCTTCTCCCATTTGACCTCTGCCAATCTTCTCGTCTAGTTTCCTACATTTTATGCTGCAAACAAATGACACCAGTCATTGTTCCAAAACATGACCTGTATTTTTCCACCTGTGTCCTCCATGTTTCTAAATGTAATAAATATTTGGGGGGGGAGCAGTCCTCATCTGATCTTTTAGCAACACTGACATTTGTCCATTTTTCCCACTTTGTGGGGTTAGCCTCCTCTACCTGGCCAGGCAATATTGGAGAGTTTCCAAAAATTGGCCATACTCTTACCTTACACCATAATCAAAAGTTAAAACAGATAAAAAATCTAAACATAAGAGCTAAAACTATAAAATTCTTAGAGGAAAACAGAGATCAAAAGTTTCATGATGTTAGAATTGGCAGTGATTTCTTGGATATGACAAAAGCACAGGCAACAAAAGTAGATAAAGTTGGACTTCATTAAAATTAAAAACTTTTGTATATCAAAGGACACTATAAATAATGAAAAAGCAACCCACAGAATGAGAGAAAATATTTGCAAATCATATATCTCTTAAGGGATTAATAGCCAGAATATATAACGAACTCCTCCTATAACTCAACAACTAAAATATACACACAATAAAAACCCCAAATGAGAAATGGGCAAAGAAGTTGAATAGACATTTCACCAAAGAAGATATACAGATGGCCAATGAGCACTAGAAAAGAGGCTCAATATCGTTAATCACTAGGGAAATAAAAATCAAAGCTGGTTCTTTGAAAAGATAAATAAAACTGATAAACTGTTAGAATGATCAGGAAAAAGAGATGACACAAATTACCAATATCCAGAATGAGAGGTGACATAATTATAGATATTAAAAGATAAAGAAATGTTATGAGCAATTTTATGTCAATAAATTTGACAACAGACGAAATAGACAAATTCCTGAAACACACCAAGCTCACCCAAGAAAAAAAATTAGATGTGAATAGTTCTCCAACCATTAAAGAAATTAATTTTGTAGTTTAAAGCCTTCCTACAAAGAAATCTCCAGGCTAGATGGCTTCACTGGTGAGTCCTATCAAACATTTAAAAGAAAAATAATACCAGTCTCACACAAACTCTTCTGGAAAATTGAGCAGGAAGAAATACTTCCCAACTCATTCAATGAGGCCAGCATTATCCTGATACAAAAACCAGGCAAAGGCTTTATAAGAAAACAGAAACAAAAAGAAAACACTACAGAAAAATACCCCTCATAAACACAGATGTAAAAATACTAAATAAAATTTTAGCAAATCAAATCTAACAAAACATTAGAGGGATAATATATCATTACCAAGTTGGGTTTATCCTAGGAATGTAGGGTTCCCTTAACATTAAAAAAATCAATCAATGTAATTCACTATATTAGCAAACTAAAAAAAAAAAAAAAGTATGATAATCTCAATGGATATTTAGAGAAAGCATTTGATAAGATCCAACAACCATTTCTGATGAAAGCTCTCAGCAAACTAGGAACAGAAGAGAACTTCCTCAACCTACTAAAGAACATCTACAAAAAAACCTATAGCTAACATCATATGACTGGTGAAAGATGGAATATGTTGCCCCTAAGGTCAGGAACATAACAAGTCTCTCCATTCTTATCATTTCTCTTCTGTGTTGTACAAGAAAGGCTAAGCAGTGCAATCAGGTAAAAGAAGAAATAAAACATCCAGATTAGCAAGGAAGGACTTAAAATGTCTTTATTTGGATGATATGATCTTTTATGAAGAAGACCCAATGAAATCTACTTAAAAAAAAAAAACCCACTAGAACTAATAAGTGAGTTTAGCAAAGCTGCAAAATACAAGATAGATGAACAAATATCAATTCTATCTTTATATACCAGAAGTGAAAAGCCAGATATAGGAATTTTAAAATATTTTTACAATAGGAAAAACACTACTTAGGGATAAATCTAACAAAAGATGTGAAAGAAAGTGTAACGGTTGATACACTGAAAATTACAAAGCACCGTTTAGAGAAAGTAAGACCTAAATAAATGGAGAGATATACCTTGTTCATGGATCTGAAGACTCATCAGTCTTCCCCAAATTTATCCACAGATTCAATTCCAAATAAAATCCTTGCAAGATTTTTTTAATAGAAATTGACAAGCTAATTCTAAAATTCATATGGAAATGCAGTTTTTATGATTCTTTTTAGAGTGTATACTTTTTATAAGAGAAAGACTTTATTAAGATATTTACTGTTTAAAACCAACACATTTAAGATCAATTTTCCAACATTTCCAGGACATTTATGATGCACATTTAACCTCTAAATTGGGAACTAAGGAATTGTATCTTATTTCCTTTATCTATAGATTCTCAAATAGTGAGTCTATTATATGAATTTGTAAATTACTTTTGACAATGTTTATTGCCTATATTTGTGTTTTCTTCTATTTTACAAATGCTTAAAATGTATATTTTTATAACAATGCATATATTCCTTTCCTTCATTTTCTAAAAGTCACCTACACTCTCATTATAACACAAATCTAATTGTAATCATACTATACACAAATGTGTGTCCTAGTTGTTCACTATATGATTTGCCGTAAGTTGTATGTTCTTCTAAGGTGCTATACAGCATCATTTAAATACACTTTGATTCTTGTGAAATCATGCACATAAGAATAAAAAAGTACAGGAAATACTAAATAAAAAGTATAAATCTCATTTCTTGGACCATCTACTGGCTTTTTACTAAAACATGTGTCCTTGTGTGCCCCAGTATTTCTTCTTTTCCCAGATGTCCCAGCCTCCACTTCCATATCATCATTTTCACATTTTCAAGATTTGTACCCTGCACATTGTGTGCTATTATAAATAAGTATTTTGTGTTTTGGCTAAGAGTTATTTCGTAAATACAAAACAAATATCTAGGGCCCACAATATCAAATATATAACTTTCACTCAGAATCAAACAGCGTTTGGACATAAAGAGACATATTGCTAAATATACACCACTTGACAAAAAAAACGGATTAATAAGAGGGGTGAGAAAGAAGCAAGAGGAACACATTATTTTTTATTGACTATATAATGCGTTTTTACCTTCTGAGATTAATTAGCTTCTTCACCATAAAGAATAAAGTTATTCTTACACAATCTTCTTGGACCTTCAAACCTCCTGTTCTAATGTGAAACATTTGCTTTTTAACAATACCTGCTCTACGGGTGTCAACCTAGGATTATCATTTTGTTTTGTTGTGTGTGTGTGTGTATGTGTGTGTGCCTGTGTTTTTGAGGGAGGGGCCCTTCCGAGGTTTTATACACTGTTTTCTTGGAACTCAGGACTTTATATTTCTTGAGTTGTTGTTGCTTTTAAATTGGAGTAAATCCTCAAGTAATTCTTTTAGGAAGTGAGAGTGGATGATTTTATCAATCATTATCCAGTTAAGAAAATAGAAACTCCACTAGGTTATGCTAAGAACAGTGATTTAAAAATACAAAATTGTTTAAACACGTGATAATGGACTAAAAGAACAAAAAGGTAACCTAGAAGTAATAACTGCAGTAAGCAGCTAGCACTCCTAGGGCTATGGGAACAAAAGGTAAGAGGCTGGTGTCATCAAAACCTAAGAGTTTAGAGAACGAGGCAGTGGGCACAGCCCAGCTGCTGCAGGTAACTCAAAAGTATCAAAATGAGGACAGTTCTAGCAATATCAAAAGAGGCTAGCAGATGGAATCCACTATTACTGCTGGGGTAACACTGACCACAATATCAAGAAAACAGGTAGGAAGTCCCATCTCTTCTTTTCTTGCCTGTCTCCTAATGGTAGAAACTAATAGCGAGATAGCTAACAACACAGTCTGAGAAATATAATTTGCATAATCCCAGCCCAGCATCAGAGTAGAATACAGAAGGGTGTATTTGCAGCTTAAAGAACTTCAAAGAACCAGCATAGTTCTTAATTTTAAAGCTTCAATGAATAGGGAATTCTAGATCCAAAATCATCTTCCCTTATAACTCTGAAGTCATCTGCTACTTTGCCTTCTATCATGCAGTGTTACTTCAGAAGTCTAATTCTCGCTATGGTGATCTATTAGATGTTCCTATGTTTCACCACCTACATAGACCAATTAAAGAATGAACAATTTACTCTTTTGATTACTAAAATAGTAAATGATTTAATAATTAATATATATAATATAAAAATATACTTTAGAAAAACAAGATATTATAGTACTACTATCTAACATTTCACAAACCTGTAAAATATAATAAGTGTTCTTCTACACTGTAATGGCCACAAAGTATTCCTTCATACGGATGGCAGCACAATTTAACTAATCCTCCAATTACAGACATTAATGTCAGTCAAGCTTTTTATTATTATAGATAACACAAAATAACTTCTTTATAGATGAATATTTGCACAAGCCCATGAGTATGCTTTTAGGATGAATTTCTAGAAATAAAATTGTAGGGTCAAAGCATATTTTTAAGACTTTTGATACATACTACCAAACCTCTATTCAAAAAGGTCATACTAATTTATATTCTCATAAGCACCAGAATCAAAATTATCCCACACTACAGCAAGTAGCAAGTATTTTCGTTATTTTATAAATATGAAGAAAATTATAAAATCCTACCAAAGCACACAAAACAAATCTAGACAAATGGGAAGACATGTCACATCCCTAAGTCTGCCACTTTTGACATTATAGCAGACTAGATAACCCAAAGGGTCCATCCACTACAAAACAAGTAGATTCTAGGAAAAAATACAGTATTTTAAACATTTTGCTGGGCTCCCTAAAAGTAGGGGGATTCTCTAAGGACCACACCCTAGCTTTCCCCCAACTACTTCAAAAAAAAGGTGATAGGTAAGGGATACAAACCATGAGTCTAGCTAACGTGGAAGCTGGGAGCTCTGATCTGTATGAGAATTGAAGAAAAGCGTGCCTTGAGGGCAAATATCAATACCAGCACTGCGACTGGGGTCCTAAGGTTGAGGCCAGAAGCAAGTGGTAGAGCTGAAACTGGTGGTTCTTCTACATTGAGTCTGGCTCTTTTGAAGAGGGCTAAAGGGGGTCCAAGTCAGTAGCACTGCCAGATCCCGGAACAAATCTTTCAGGAAAGAATACCCAACTTAGGTCCTTAGGAGTCCCACAGATCAAGGGAGGAAAATACATGTTCACACAAAGATCAGTCAGCAACTGAGGTGGCAAGCTAAATTTAGACACCTCCCCCCAATAAGAGAACAATTATTTTAAGGTGTCCATATATTTTATTTAAAAGCACATAGAACACTTATTTATATTGTATAGGTGTATACACATGAGTTAAATTCAAGAATGATCACCACTAGATTAATGATGGTTATATTCAAGTGATCATCAATTTCTCCTTACACTGTTACAATAATGTTTCAATTTATCTAATGAAAATATATATTTTTTATGTAGTCATTTAAAATCTGTTTTAATTATAAGGGGGAATATTTCAGTGTTATTACTAGCCATTTCTATTTCCTCTTTTATGAAAAACTCATGTCCTCTGCCTGTTTTTCTGTAGTATGGTCATCTTTCTTATTGACATATATCCGCCAGTTTGCTGATTGCCATTCAATTTTGTTTCCAGTTATCTTAATACTAAAAACCTTTAAATTATTAACCAGTTAAATAAATCAATACTTTCCCTCATGGTTTCTACTCTGATGAAACTTTAACTTCAATCTCTCTTTTCTTTCTCCATCCAATACTTAATATCATAAACAGGAAGCAAGGATATTGAAGAAGATTTTAGAAAAGTAGAGAGATAGTTCATAATGTTCTCCACTGTTGATCTCTGCTAGATAATTTGTTCACTGTGTCTCCTTCAATTCCTACTCATTTGTGTTTAGTAACTACATGCTGACAAATTCTCTTTGTAGACCTGAAAATGCTCACATACTGTATATATAAAGTAAACTTACTTTTGCAATTATAAAGCAACTCTAAATTAATCTAAGCACCACTAAATTAATCTGGATCAGGAACACTGTTCTCAGCTGATTAATCAGGCATCCTCATAAATGGTGTCACAGATAAGCAGGAGGTCAGGATAAAAAATCATCAGACAGCTAGACTTCTACTTCTAGAAAGACAGAGTACACGCTTCTCCCTATTCCTCATACTGGGTACAACTGAAAACATTGTCCATTATATATAAAACAAACATAAGAAGACTCTGAGGGCTGGAGAGGAGGCAGACTGCAAGGAATCTAGCCTCAAATATCCCAGACTTGGAGCTGAAGAAACCAACAACCCCAAAATACCAATGGGTTCACATATAAAGAACCCCAATTGAAGTTAAAGGACCAGGAAAGGGACAGTCTCACAAGACAAAAAGCTTTTAGAAAATAGCCACTCTACATCAGCCGAACATCACAGAAAATCTGTGACCCTTATGCCTGTAAAGACCAAGTGGAGTACCTAGAATTCTCCTTTCATGAGACTGTAACAAGGTGCCCATTGGGGTGGTGTCAAAGGAGGCCAAATAGCCAGGATTTTCATCTCTGCCAGCCAGTATCAAGGCTTTACCCACGTGCAGTGTCAGTGGAAACCATGTGTGGAACCTGGACTCTCACCCTCATCCAGTAGTAATGAGGCTCTTTATTGACCTCTGTTGACAGGGGGGACTTCTTGTTATTGCTGGGTGGGGTTGGGAATTCTCAGTACTAGTGGGTGATGATAAAAGTTCTGCCTCCCACTGTGCCTCTGACACTGACCAAGTGGGGAGTAGGAGGGGTGTCTTCCTGCTGGGTGGGGGTAATAAATTATATGTATATAATATATTAACTAGAGCAGCCACTTTAAAAAAAAGCTATAACAAAGAGGTACATTCAAAAATACTATAGATAAATTAAAAATGGAATTCCAAAAAGTATTCAAGAAACCCACAGTAAAGAAAGAAAAAGAGGATTTCCCTGGTGGCACAGTGGTTAAGAATCTGCCTGCCAGTGCAGGAGACGTGGGTTCGAGCCCTGGTCTGGGAAGATCCCACATGCCACGAAGGAACTAAGCCTGTGTGCCACAACTACTGAGCCTGGGCTCTAGAGCCCGAGAGACACAACTACTGAGCCCGAGTGCCACAACTACTGAAGCCCATGCGCCTAGAGCCCGTGCTCTGCAACAAGAGAAGCCACCCAATGAGAAGCCTGCGAACCACAACAAAGAGTAGCCCCCACTCGCTGCAACTAGGGAAAAGCCCGCATGCAGCAGCAAAGACCCAAGGCAGCCAAAAATAAAAATTAATTAATTAATTTTAAAAAAAAGAAAGAAAAAGAAAACAAGTGAAAAACAGAGAAAACAAAAACTAACATAACAGACATCAGCCCTAACATATTAATACTTACATGACATGTAAACGGTTTAAATACAAAAATTAAAACATAGACACTGGCAGAGTGAGTTAAAAAACACGACCCAGCTATAGGCTGTCTGCAAGAAACTCACTTCAAATTTAACAATATAAGCAAAGAAAGTAAAAAGTAGGAAAGAGATTTATAAAGCAAAAATTAGTCAAAGGAAAGACTATTAATACCAGAAAAGGAGATTTCAGAGCATAGAAAATTACCAGACACAGAGAGGGACAATATATAAAATTAAAAGGTAAATCAAGAAGAGATATACAATCCTAAATAAGTATACACCAAAAAACCAAGCTGCTCAATATGTGAAACAAAAACTGATAGAACTGAAAAAAGAAATAGATAAACCTACAATTATACTGGAAATGTCAACATCCCTCTCTCAATAATTGATAGAATAACTAGACAGAATATCAGGAAGGTTATAGAAGAGCTCAACAATACTATCAACCAACAATATCTAATCAACATTTACAGAGTACTCCCCCCAACAAGAACAGAACATACATTCTTCTCAAGTGCCCACAGAATGTATATCAAGAAAGACCATATCCTAAGCCAAAGCAGAAACTTCAACAAACTTAAAAGAATTTAAATCATACAGTGTGTTCTCTCTGGTCACAATAAAATCAAACTAGAAATCAATAACAGAAAAATAACATGATAATCTCCATACCTGGAAACTAAACAAAACACTTGTAAATAATACAGTAAGTCCCCTACTTACGAACCTTCCAGTTCTGAACTTTCAAAGATGCAAACATGTGTTCCATGAACATCAGGCATGAGTGAAATTGCAGCCTGCCCTCCATCTCCTATTGCTGACTATCCTTAAGCCCTACCGACTCCCACCTCCCCTCCTTCCTCCAGTCAGTAACTCTTCTTGCCTGTTCACTTGATGCCAGACCCCATATGCCTGCTGTTGTACCGTACTACTGTACTTTTCAAGGTACTGTACTGTAAGATTAAAAATGTTTTCTTTATTTTTTGTGTTTGTTTTTTATGTATTATTTGTGTGAAAAGTATTATAAACCTATTACAATATAGTACTATATAGCCTATCGTGTTAGTTGGGTACCCAGGCTAACTTTGTTGGACTTACAAACACACTCTCAGAACAGAACTCATTCATATGCAGGAGCCTTACTGTACCTGGTCAAAGTGGGTGTCTTAAGGGAAATCAAAAGATACATAGAACTGAATAAAAAGGAAAACACAATATATCAAAATTAGTGGGACATAGGAAAGCAGTGCTAAGAAAGAAATCTGTAGTACTAAATGCATACATTAGAAAAGAAGAAATGCCTCAAATCAACAATCTAAGATTCCCCATCAAGAACCTAGAAAAAGAAGAGCAAATAAACTAAAAGCAAGCAGAAGGAAGGACATAACAAAGAGCAGAAATCAATGAAACTGAAAACAGAAAAACAACAGAGAAAAAAATCAATGACATAAAGCACTAGTTCTTTGAAAAGACTAATGAAAATTGACAAATTTGTAGCATAACTGACAAAGAAAAAAGGAGAGAGGACACAAGTTACCAAT
This sequence comes from Mesoplodon bidens, assembly GCF_964165515.1. NCBI lineage: Eukaryota > Metazoa > Chordata > Mammalia > Artiodactyla > Ziphiidae > Mesoplodon > Mesoplodon bidens. Next base: position 36,647,036 of record NC_138170.1, read on the forward strand.
ATCAGGAATGCAACCAGGGATATCACCACAGACCCTGCAGACACAAAAAAGATAATAAGAGAATACCATGAAAAAAAAACTACACACATAAATTTGACAACTTCAACGAAATGGACCACTTTCTCAAAAAACACAAACTACCACAACGCAGCCAATATGAAATAGATAAGCTGAATAGCCCTAAAAATTATTTTAAAAATTGAATTGATAATTTTAAAACTCTAAAAAGAAATCTTCAGACCCCCTTTTCACTGGAGAATTCTATGAAACATTTAAAGTAGAATAAACACCAATTCTACACAATCTCTTCTAGAAAATAGATGAGGAGGAGACACTTCCCAAATCCTTTATGAAATTAGTATTACCCTGATACCAAAACCAGACAAAGACAGTACAAAAAAGAAAACTACAGACCAATATCCCTCATGAATATTCCTTAGCAAAATATTATCTAATATAATTCAGCAATATATAAAAAGATGTATATACTATGAACAGGTTTATTCCAGGAATTCCAGGCTGTTTCAATATTTGAAAATCGATCAGTATAATCTACCATGTCAATAAGCTAAAAAATAAGAATTAGATGATATTAATCAATGCAGAAAAACATTTGACTAAATTAACACCCATCCATGATAAAAACACAGAGTGGAACTTCATTAACTTTATAAAGAGCGTCTACAAAAACCTATAGTTAACATTATTATTATTTTTTAATTGAAGTATAGTTGATTTACAGTGTTGTGTTAGTTTCTGGTATAAAGTGATTCAGTTATACATACATAGATTCTTTTTCATATTCTTTTCCATTATAGCTTATTACAAGATATGAATATAGTTTCCTGTGCTATACAGTAGGACCTCATTATTTATCTATTTTATATACAGTACTTTGTATCTGCTAATCCCAAACTCCTAATTTATCCCTCCCCCCCTCCCCTTTTCCCCTTTGGTAACCGTAAGTTTGTTTTTAACATTATTCTTAATGGTGAAAGACTGAATGCTTTCTCCCTAAGATTGAGAACAAGGTAAGGATATCCACTCTCTCCATTCTTACTCAACACAGTGCTGGAAGTTCTAAAGAGTGCAATAAGACAAGAAAAGGAAATTAAAGGCATACAGATTGGAAAGGAAAACATAAAGACTATTCCTCTTTGCAAAGGATGTAACTGTCTACATAAAAAGAATTCCAAGGAATCTACAAAAAAACTCAGAATAACTGAGTTTAACAAGGTTACAGGACACAAAGTAAACATACAAATGTCAATTATATTTCTATGTACACCACCAAAATTAAAAATACAATACCATTTATAACTGCTAAAAATAATGAAATACTTAGGTGTGAATCTAAGAAAACATGCAAAGGACTTGCGTGTTGAAAACTATGCAATGCTGATGAAAGAAATAAAAAGTGATCCAAATAAATGACAAGACATACCTTGTTTATGGATTGGAAGACTCAACACAGTGAAAATGCCTTTCAACAGGTGACTGGTTAAACAAATGGTAATACATCTATACCACAGAAAACTGCTCCACAATAAAAAACAAGGACCTATTGATACATGTAACCACCTGTATAAATCTCCAGAGAATTATGCTGTATGGAAAAAATGCCAATCCCCAAAAGGTTACATACTATATTGTCCCATTTAACATTCTTGAAATGACAAAATTACAGCAATGAAGAACAGATTGGTGTTTGCACAGGGTTAAGAAGGGAGGGGGATGGGAAGGAAATGGATATGACTATAACAGAACATGAGGGATCTCTGTTGTTATGGAAATGCTCTGTATTTTGACTCTATTGATGTCAATATCCTGGTTGTAATATTGTACCATAGGAAGAAACAGTTAAAGGTCCATAGGATCTCTATTATTTCCTACAACTACATGTGAATTATCTCAAAATAAAAAGATTAATAAAAATAGGCTTCAGAAATACACTATGGTAGTTCCTCTCCTTGCTGTACGTGCATGTCATTCCTTCATGGAGAAGTGGAACCTATTCCTTGCTTCTCCTTGAGTGTGGGCCAGTCTTAATGATTTGATTAATTTATAGAATTTTAGGGGCTTCTACCTGCTCTCTTGGAAAACCTGCCCTGATGGAAGCCAGATGTTAGATAAGAAGTTCGATTACCATGAGACAGCTATGAATAGAGTAAGTGATGCTAGCTGGTCCCTACCTGTGAAGTGAAGAAGCCATCTTGGATATTCCAGCCCCACAGTTTCTTGGGAAAAAAATCAAGGCCCCAGATATATGGTCCCAATCAAGTTTTCCCAGCTCTATTTTTTCAAGCCAACCCACCAGATGCCCCAAATATTATGGAGCACAGATAAACCATCTCATGCCCAAACTACTGCCCCATAGATTTTTTAATTTACACCACAAATTTGCAAACATTGTCAGTAAAGGGCCAGAGAGTAACTTTATAGCCTTTGAGAGTCACCAATCTCTCACAACTACTCAACTCTGGTATAGAAGCACAAAAGAAACCATAGGCAGTGTGTAAATGAATGAGTGTGGCTGTTTTCCAAAAATTTTATTTATGAACATGGAAGTCTGAATTTCATGTAATTTTCATGTGTCACAAAATATTCTTGAGGGTTTTTTAAAGCATTTAAAAATGTAAACTCAATTCTTAGTTGGTAGGCTGTACAAAACAGGTGGAAGGTTAGGCTCCTGACTTACATGTTCTTTCATTTTGCAATCCTTACTTACTTAAGGATTAAGGTATTGAATTGCATGCTCCAGATTGCCTGTCATTTTACTGAATCCTAAACTCTTAGACTTGGAAAGAATTTTAAAGATCAATTTGATAGTCTAAACACCTACTTAGTCTAAATACATGAATCCACTGTATACTATGCCTGCCAAGCAGATACCCAGATTCTCCAGCAACAGGGAAACCATTAGCTCCACCTAAACTGCCCTGTCTACCTTCAGACAACCCTGATTTTTTCCCCCTATGCTGAGGGAAACCTGTCTCCCTATAACTTCTATCCATTGATCCTAATTCTGCCTCTTGGTGTCAGGCAGAATACACCTACTTCCATTTCCAAAAATAGGCTTTCAGATACTTCAAACAGCCACTCTATCTCCTGGAGTATTTTCTTTTCTCTAAGCTAAATATCCCCAACTCCTTAAACCTAACCTTGTAGAATCTCTGAACTTCCTTTAACCATCTAAAACTAGGATGCCCAAAACTGAAGATAATACTCCAAATGTAGTCTGACGAGAGAATAACCATTAACTCCCTTTTTCAGAAACCTCCATTATTGCAATTTGAGAACACATTTGTTTGTTTTGTTTTGGGTTTTTTTTTTTGACAGCCACATCACATCAGACTCATGGTAAACTTACCACTGATTAAAATCTTTTCCTTACATGTTAAGTCAAATCTCTTCCACTAGACACTCACATGGCAGAAATCTTAGACTCAAGTACACAACTTTATATTTATTCTATTCAATGTAATCTTGTTAAATCCAGCCCATGACTCCAGCCAGTTGAGATCTTTTGAGATCCTAGTTTTTGCTTCACCTATTTACTAACCCCAGAGCTCGCCATGACCTGCAAATTTGAAACATATGCCTCCTATATAGCATATAAGTAAAGTAATTGACAAAAATAAACAGAACAGGGACTTCCCTGGTGGTGGTGCAGTGGTTAAGACTCCACGCTCCCAATGCAGGGGCCTGAGGTTCAATCCCTGGTCAGAGAACTAGATCCCACATGCATGCCGCAACTAAGGAGGCTGAAAGCTGCAACTAAGGAGCCTGAGAGCCACAACTAAGACCAAGCACAACCAAATAAATAAATAATAATTAAAAAAAGAACAGAGGCAAGTACCAAGTCCTATGGTAAGGCTGTAGAAATGTCCCTTTAGTCCTAAAATAATAAATTATATTACTTTTTCCATCTTGACAATATCACCATGGAACTTAGCAAACCTTTTACTGAACTACAAATGTGGTATGTTTATCACATTTGCTTCATCTCTCAAAGGAGGATATCTGTCAAAAAATGAACTGTTAGTCTAACATGACTTTTTCTTAGTGATACCATACTGGGCTCTTTCATTGTTAACTGCTTATAAATAAATCATGGTTTTTGTCATCTTTTTTTTTTTAATCTTCCTAAGGCTCAGTGTTAACTTGTTTAATCCATATCTTGAAGAAAAACAAACAAAAATCACCCTTGCCCATCTCTAGGTTTCTTTTCTAGATCTCTCTTGATCCTTTTGGTTCTTCAAAAAAAATCATCAGTGGAAATGTAGATTTTTCTTTTTCTTCCTTTGAAGTTTTTGAACAAAAAAGCCTTAGTGCAGTGATATTTCTTTTTATTTTTAAACCTACCTTTCACATGCTTTTTATTACTTTTTTCTCTTCTTAGTAAATTACATTTTAAAGCTATAAATTTTTATAGCCCTCAGTCTGGTACCAACTTGGAACTACTGTGGCATTTTGCCTGGAATCCAATTATTTTTTTCGATGCTTATCTAGTTTGTATTTTAAATTGGGTTATCTTAATTCTGAATGCTAATATTCAATATCTCAAAATCTGCTTGCTCATAAAGGCAATTACCACATTTATTTGTTTTCAATAAAAACATCAATTTTGCTTCATGATCAAATCTACATGATTACTATCTTGCTATTTCCAATCACATACATTAAGAATGGATATCCCACACTGTAACAAATAGATATCTATATGGGATAAAAAATGAACCTCAACCTTTATCTCATATCACACATAAATATTAACTTGAAATGGATTATAGACCTAAATGTAAATGCTAAATCTATAAAGCTTCCAGAAAAAAAACAGGAGAAAATCTTCATGACCTTGCAGTAGACAAAGATTTCTTAGCTAGGACACAAAAAACACTAACTGCAAGAGAAAGTATTTATAAATTTTATCAAAAATAAAAATTGAAACAAAAAAAAATCAGAAAACCTCATTTGGGCTTCCCTGGTGGCGCAGTGATGAGAGTCTGCCTGCCGATGCAGGGGACACGGGTTCGTGCCCCTATCCCGGAAGATCCCACATGCCGCGCAGCGGCTGGGCCCGCGAGCCATGGCCGTGGAGCCTGTGTGTCCGGAGCCTGTGCTCCGCAACGGGAGAGGCCACAGCAGTGAGAGGCCCGCGTACAGCAAAAAAAATAAAAATAAAAAAAAAAATAAATAAATAAAAATTGTTCTTAAAAATATTATGAACATGAAAAGGAAAGACAGAATTGGAGAAAAAAATATTCATAGTGCTTTCATCTGCCAAAGTGTTGGTATCTTGAATATTAAAGTTAATAATAAGAAGGCAAACAGCCTGATTTTTTTTAAAAAATGGGTAAAAGAGTTGACAGTTCAAAAACAAGATAAACAAATGGCTAATAAGCACATGAAAAAATACTCAACAGCATTAGTCATCAGGAAAATGCAAATTAAAATCAAAATAAGATATCAACTAACATACTTACCAAAATGGCTAAACTTTTGATTAAAATTTTTGATATATAAGTTGATTACAGATCTCCTTCATAATACATAGAAAGCAAATTTCAAGGTGGAAAATTACGTTTCCATTGACATTTCTATAAAAAAAACCCTAATTATATAAAGTTCCACTCAATATTAAAATAACATTCATATCTAACAATTTGTTTAATGTATCAATTAAATGTGACCTAATTTAACCACTCATTTAAATATAATTAGGAGCATCATATGCAGTGGGAAAACCGTAGCAGAAAAATCTTTTCTCTTTCTTACCTCTATAAATTAACTATTTAAGACCTTAATCATTTCTCTTAGTAAATACTGAAAAAGTGAATAATTCGAAGTTAAAATACATTCTATCCCAATCAGTGAGTGAAACATTTATTAAGTGCCTATTTACATACTATGTACACGCTTGATTAGTAAAATCATTTTCTAAAAGCTTTACAGTCAAAGGTAGAAAAAAATATAATGCATGCAAAAGCATCAAATATTGGAACTCAAATCCCATTGTGCTAGGTATGTTAAAACTTCCCCTAACAAACACAGTGCTGGATCACATTCTTCTCTTTTTCTCCTTTCCAGCCCTCTCTTCCTTTTTTTTTTAAATGATAGCCATTTTAATTATAGTAACAAAGCCCTTTACTTTGTTACTTTAGGAAGGAGAAGGCGCTCAAATTATAACAGTGAACCTCTTTTATGTGGGATAGAGGCTATATATAGTCTTTGTGATCCAATGAAACTTCTGTCACATTTATATCATAATCCAGTTTCTTTCAAGTAAATCTGGCATCTCCAATACAATTGATACACCTAGAAAGTTAATGTCTCAACAAATATTTTACATATTTGAATAATCAATGGTTTGCCATCGAGACCTGTTTATTTATTTATTTACTTTGAGATTGCTTCAGAGACCTCATTCCCAAATTTCATGTAGGAGTCATTCTAAAATGCAGTAAGTTTCTTTGTGAAACAGGATATTCAGGATCTTGTCCACAATAGGCACATAAGAACTTTGCCCACACATGTAAACAATCTGACAAATTATGGCCTGAATCACAATTTTAAATTGAGGATCCTGAGTGATAGAGAGGTTTATTATAGGATAGCTAACATAGAACCAGTAGTGATTACCTTATTTGTTTCAGTAAAGATGCTATTGAAGATGTCTGGCTCTATTTCATATAGGTCAATTTCCTTCCTATTAAAAAGCACTTACTTTCCACTGTTAGACCAGACCCACAATTTCTGTCAAAAGTCTCATAATGAATCAGGAATAGGAATGCCACAGCATAAATCAAATCCTTCTACCAGAACAACAATTCAAAGTCCATAAATAATTAAGACCGAATAAATCTTCGAAGATTCAAAAAAAAGAGGGGGGGGGTGATATTGAGAAACTGTCCCAGATAGCTAAATACAACGTGGCATCCTGGATTGAATCCTAGAACAGAAAAGGGGCATTAATGGAAAAAACTAGTAAAATCGGAACAGAGTCTGGACTTTAGTTAATAGTAATACACCGACATTCATTTCTTAGTTTTGACAAATGTACCGCGGAAATGTAAGATGATAACATTCGAGGAAACCGAAGCTGAGTAAAGAGTGTACAGAAAAAGTTCTCTATTACCCTTGCAAATTTTCTCTAAATCTAAAATTATTCCAACAACAACAAAAAACTCCACAAAAAAACAGAATTAGAAGGAGTTGTATGTAGACTAAAAGGCTTTAAAATCTGAAAACAAAACAATAGAGCACACCTATCAATGGGAAAAAAATAAAGACTCCAGTCAGTAGTAAATAGATAATAATGCACAGGTGAGTTATAAAAGAGGAAAGGCAACTAGTTAATGAATAAAAGAAAAATATTAAATTTACAAACAAAAAATTTCTAAAAAGTGAAACCGTTTTTCACATATCAAATTAGCAACTTTTATGTTATTGGTAAAAGTATGGTGACTCGGGGCTTCCCTGGTGGCGCAGTGGTTGAGAGTCCGCCTGCCGATGCAGGGGACACGGGTTCGTGCCCCGGTCCGGGAAGATTCCACATGCCGCGGAGCGGCTGGTCCCGTGAGCCATGGCCACTGAGCCTGCGTGTCCAGAGCCTGTGCTCCGCAATGGGAGAAGCCACAACAGTGAGAGGTCCGCGTGCCGCAAAAAAAAAAAAAAAAAAGTATGGTGACTCTAGCACTGCCATTGCTGACTACAGGGTACATTAAGATAATTTTTATAAAGCAATTTGGCACAATATATCACAAGCCAAAAAGTAAACTTAGTAATCCAACTTTTGTGAAAATAAACTGAGGAAATAAGATGGAACGTAAAAAACCTTTATACAAAATATGCTAACTAAAGCATTCCTGATATTCAATTTTTACTGAAACAATCTATAAGACATCTACCATAGGAAAATAGTTAATTATGGCTCATCTACTTAATAGGCAGTTATTAACAATGACATTCACAAAACTCATACTAAACTTAAGAAATTCAGATTCCGAATTGTATACAAAGCATCATAACAGGTAAAATAATGAACAAAAATTATGCTTGTAAAAGAGACTAGAAGAAAGGACACCAAAAACATGCATAATAGTTATCTCTGGGTGATGGGATTACAGGTAATATCTTCTTATATTTTTCTATATTTTATGATTTTTACTGTAAAGGACTTGCTTTTAAATAGGGAAAACTACATTTTTAAGAAACCAAAGTGGAGGAAGCATACTTTAATATATCATGTATATGGATGGTTTTACTTTAGTGATAACTATCATAAAATATTTTTGTACATATTAAAAAAAACATTAAAATTATTTTATATATATATGTAATTATTACTGAACTTCCTATAAGATATTCTGGTACTCCTCAAAAACTATCAGCATGCATTTTGGCTCATATTAGAAATAGGGTCTTACCCTCAATGATTTTACAATCTAGTGAAGATTAAGTTACGAGAATGAGAAAAAAGAACAAAAAAAGAAGTTAAATATTTAAATACTAACAAAGTGGTTGAGTATAGACTCTGTAATCAGATAGACCTAACCTGAATCCTGGCTCCAATAACTGTGTGACCTTGGGCAAGTATCAGCCTTTCTAAGCCCAAGTCACCCTGGTCTGTCATTTGAAGATTAACAGTACTGACTTTGCAGAATTAATGTGAGCACTAAATGAAATATTCAAGGAAAACACCTGGCAAAATGTCTGGCACATAATCAGTATGTAAATTTAGCTTTTTTCTTTTTTTTAACTACTCTTAGTGGTATTATTGACTATCAGGGTTTTAAATGGTCAGAGGAACAAAAAGAGATCATTAACAGCAAGAATTAAGGAAGGCTTTAAGAATTCTGCTAATCCTTGAAGGAAGAGTTGAACACGGTAAGACTGGGCAGAGATGCAGAGCAGTATTAAAAACTTATTCAAGCAGAGATTTGAATAAGTAGGGCATGTTTATAGAACAGTGAAGTGAACCATCCAACTATAGCAGAAGAGACACAGAAACACTTCTTATGGAAAGAAGTGAAATAAGGTATTTTTTAAAGAAAAAATAAAAGATTGTCAATTAATAGCATTTATGTTATTCAACACAGAGTTATCATCAAGGGAAAAAATTTAAAGTGCAAGTTAAATTACAGTATCTCAAACAATACTATATAAAAATCACTTTAACAAAACAGTAATTGACCTTGTAATATTTAACAACTAAAGTCTTCCAAGAAAAAATATCCAAAATAACCAGTAGCTATTAAATAAAGAAATATTCATGTGCACTGGAAGAAAAGAGGGAAGGAGGTAAAAATACAAAATAAAAACTAGAAGTTTTTTTGTACATACTAAGAAATCATAAGTATGTGAAAAATAAGATAAAGGTGGTATTTAAGAAGGATGTACAATTAAAATTCCTTAAATGTTCATGCATATAATTTTATGATTATAATTGTTCTTGCCTATTACATATATGTTGCAAAATAACTCAATAAACTTGAAATAAGAAAAATTATTTCTAAATTAATGAAATGGCAGATTTCCCTGATTTATAGAAATCCATCTTTTCTAGACAACGTATTGAGAACCTATTTATTTATCAATCCTAATTTAGTAGAATTAACATAATTTTATTATTATGGTGAACTTTCTTTAAATTATCTTTTTGCAAAAGGAACTACACACCACTTTCTCTTGTAGTAACTCCTACTGCCCTACTGGAAATACAGGACACATTATTAACCATTAAAAATTACAAACTATTGGGAATTCCCTGGCGGTCCAGTGGTTATGACTTGGCGCTTTCACTGTTGGGGCCCAGGTTCAATCCCTGGTGGAGGAACTAAGATCCCTCAAGCCATGTGGCATGGCCAAAAAATAATAATAGTAATAATAAACTATTAAGCCCAATACTATGACCTTGACATTTATCAAATATTTCTAAGTAAAATTAAAACAAAACAAACCAATTCACTTAAGAACTCAGAAAGCTTCAGTAAGCTCATTCATTACACACACACATACTGGCTAAGAAAGCAAGCTCTGGAGTCAGGCTGCTTTATGGGTCTGAGATTTATGAGTTTAAATCTCAGTTCTAAGCCCCATTAATAAGCTGCATATGTTGAGAAAATTATTTAATCTTCCTATGCCTAAGTTTCTTCCTCTGTAAAACAGGGACAGTAAGTAATAGTGCCTTCCCTCATAAGGTCACTCTAAGGATTAAATGGTATAATGTGTATAAAACATATATCACAGTATCTAATCTAGTACAGAGTAAGAGCTTCATATGTAGAAATTATCATTAATCATCATGTGTTTCTATAATACATAATGTTTCAATATATAGGAAACCCCAAGACAACAAGGAAGATTTAAAAATAAATAAAAGGTACACAGAGGAAATTTTAGCTACAACAAACAGTAAACACAACCTACTCCTATCCAGATAAAACCTTACAGTAAAGGCTTATTTGCCTCAGTTCCATTCATTCAGTACATCATGACCAGCTTTAAACAAAAAAAATTACAAAGCATGCTAACACAAAAAGTACAGTTTGAAGAGACTGAGCAAGCAGTAGAGAACCAGGCTCAGATGGCAGAAATGTTGGAATTATCAGACCAGGAATTTAAAACAACTACAATGAATATGCTAAGGTCTCTAATGGAAAAAGTAAGACAACATGCAAGAACAGATGGGTAATAAAGCAGAAAGATGGAAACTCTAAGAATCAAAAGGTAACATTAGAAATCAAAAATACTGTAACAGAAATGAAGAATGCCTTTGATAGGCTCATCAGTAGACTGGACACAGCCAAGTAAAGACTCAGTGAACTTGAAGAAATGTCAGTAGACACTTCCAAAACTGAAATGGAAACAGAAAAAAGCATGAAAAAGAACAGAATATCCAAGAACTGTGGAGCAGTTACAAAGGGTATAACATACACATAATGAGAATACCAGAAGGAAAAGAAAAACAGAAAGGAACAGAAGAAATATTTGAAGCAATAATGACAATTTCACAAAATTAATGATAGATACCAAGGCTCAGATCCAGAAGCTCAGAGAACACCAGGCAGGATAGATATTTAAAAATCTATACCTAGGCATATCATATTTCCACTGCAGAAAATCAAAGATAAAGTCTTAAAGGAGGCCAGAGGAAAAACACTTTTCTATAGAGGAAGAAGGATAAGGATTACATCAGACTGCTTTTCAGAAATCATGCAAGCAAGAGTGAAATAAAGTATTTAAAGTGCTGGGTGTGTGGGGGCGATGGCGGGGATGGAATGCAACCTAGAATTCTGTATCTAGTCAAATTATCCTTTAAAAGTGAAAGAGAAATAAAGAGTTTCTCAGGCAAACAAAAGTCGAGGGAATCTGTCACCAGTACACCTCCCTTGCAAGAAATGTTAAAAAAAAAAAAAATCTTCAGAGAGAAGGAAACATATAGGTCAGAAGTGGGAAACTCAGATCTACATGAAGAAAGGAAGAGCACTAGAGAAAGAAAAAATGAAGGCAAAGTAAAATTTTTCATTTTTCTTATTCCTAATTTATCTAGCATATAATAGTTTGTTCAAAATAATAATAGCAACAATGCATTTGATGATTAGAGCCTATAGATAAGTGAAATGAATGACAGCAATGTTATAAGGACAGGAGGGAGGAACTGGGAATACTCTAAGATACTTGCACTATCAGTGAAACGGTATAGTGTTACTTGAAAGAGGACCTGGATTAGTTGTAAATGTATATTGCAATCTCAAGGGCAATGACTAAAAAAAAATCCTTTATGAAATAAAACTGATATGCTAGGAGAGGACAAATAGTAGAATCATATAAAATGCTCAATTAAAACCAAAGAAGGAAAAAAAGCAAACAAACAGAGGCAGAAAAAGAGTGGAAAACAAAATAGAAACAAAGAATAGGGCAAAGAATAGAAAACAGTGACAAATATGGTAGATGTTAAACCAACTGTATCAGTAATCATTTTAACATGAATGGTTTAAATAAACCAATAAAAAGACAGCCTTTCAGAATGGATTAAAAGAAAAGATGCAACTAAACTTGAGTCTACTAAATAAATGTTGTCTGTGATAAACTAACTTTTAATATAAAGACACATATAGATTAAAGGAAGGGATGGAAAAGATATGCCATGTTAACACTAATCAAAAAAAGCTGGAGTAGCTATCGTAATTTCAGACAAAGCAGACTTTACAGCAAGGAATATTAACAGAGATAAAGAGGGGCATTACATAATGATAAAGGGGTCAGTTCTCCAAGAAGACATAACATTCTCTAATTTGTATGAGCCTAACAACAGAGCATCAAAATATGTGAGACAAAAACTGATAGGACTGTAAAGAGAACTGGATGAATTTACTATTATAGCTGAAGACTTCCATACCCCTCTATCAGGAATTAAAAGATCAGCTGGCTAAAAATCCAGTAAGGACACAGTTGAACTGAAAAGCACCATCGATCAACTGGATCTGTAGAATACTTCATCTAACCAGAGCAGAAATACACATTCTTCTCAAGCTCACATATAAGATTCACCAAGACAGAACATATTCTGGGCCATAAAACACATCTTAACAAATTTTTAAAAATTGAAATCATATGTATGTATGTATGCTCTCATACACGATGGAATGAAATTAGAAATAAATAACAGATAGCCAGAAAACCCAAAAAAACTTGGAGATCAAACAGTGAACTTCTAAACAACACATGCGTCAAAGGAGTCTCGAAATTTTAAATATTGAACAAATAAAAATGAAAATGTAACTTATTAAAAGTTGTGGGAACCAGAAAACCAGTGCTTAGAAGGAAATTAATGGCATTGAATGCACAATATTAAAAAAGAAGAAAGATCTAAAATCATTAATCTAAGCTTCCAATTTAGGAAACTAGAAAAGAGCAAGTAAATCCAAAGTAAGCAGAAGGAAAGAAATAATAAAAATCAGAGCAGAAATCAATGAAACTGAAAAAAGGAAATCAACCAAAATCAAAAGTGGATTCTCTGAAAAGATCAATAAAATTGATACATTTCTAGCCAGGTTAACAAGAAAAAAAAAGAGTAAACAAATTACTAATATTAGAAATGAAAGTGGGCCCATCAGTACTGATTCTGTAGACATTAAAAAGATACTAAAGGGGGGCTTCCCTGGTGGTACAGTGGTTAAGAATCCACCTGCAGGGCACACGGGTTCGAGCACTGGTCCAGGAAGATCCCACATGCCACGGAGCAACTAAACCCGTGTGCCACAACTACTGAGCCTGCAGGCCACAACTACTGAAGCCCGCGTGCCTAGAGCCCATGCTCTGCAACAAGAGAAGCCACCACAATGAGAAGCCTGCACACAATGAAGAGTAGCCGCCACTCGCTGCAACTAGAGAAAGCCCGCATGCAGCAACGAAGACCCAACACAGCCAAAATAAATAAACATTAAAAAAAATTGTGAATCACTATGTTTATTAAAAGAAAAAGGGCTTCCCTGGTGGCACAGTGGTTAAGAATTCACCCACCAATGCAGGGGACACGGGTTCGAGCCCTGGTCTGGCAAGATCCCACATGCTGCTGAGCAACTAAGCCCATGTGCCACAGAACTGAGTCTGCGTTCCAGAGCCCACGAGCCACAACTCCTGAAGCCCGGGCACCTAGAGCCCGTGCACTGCAACAAAGAGTAGCCCCCACTCACTGCAACTAGAGAAAGCCTGCACACAGCAACAAAGACCCAACGCAGCCAAAAATAAATAAATAAATAAATAAATATTTTTTTAATACCTTAAAAAAAGATACTAAAGGAATATTATGAACAACTCTATGCCCATGAATTTAATTACCTAGATAAAACAGACCAATTTCCTGAAAGACACAATCTACTAAACCCCCTATAATGAGAAATAGGTAAGCTGAATAGTCCTGTGCCTATTAAAGAAATTGAATTAATAATAAACAGCCTTCTAAAACAGAAAGCACCAGGCCCAGAAGGGTTCACTAGTGAATTCTACCAGACATTTAAGGAAGAAATTATACTAATTCTCCAGACAATCTCTTCCAAAAAATAAAAGCTGAGAGAATACTTCTTAACTCATTCTATGAGGCCAGCATTACTGCAACACTCAAACCAAAGACATTATAAGAAAGGAAGACTAAATACCAACATCCCTCATGAACACAGATGCAAAAATCCTCAAGAAAATATTAGTAAATTAAATCCAATAATGCATTTTAAAAAACTACACACTACAACCAAGTGGATTTATTCCAGGTATGCAAGTCTGGTTCAATATTTGCAAATCAATTAATGTAATCCATCACATCAACAGACTAAAAAAAAAAAATTACATGATCATATCATTAGATACCAAAAAAAAACATCTAACAAAATCCAACACTCATTCATGGTAAAAACTCTCAGCTACCTAGGAGTAGAGGGGAGTTTCCTCAACTTGGTAGAGAACGTCTACAAAAAAACTATAACACCATATATAATGGTGAGAAACTGGATGCTTTCCCAGTAAGATCAGGAACAAGGCAAGGATGTCCACTCTCACCACTTCTATTCAAATCATATTGGAAGTCCTAGCTAATGCAGTAAGATAAGAAAGGAAAATAAAATGTATACAGGTTGGGAGGGAAGAAATAAAACTATATTTGTTTACACATGACATGACTGTCTATCTATGTACAAAATCCCAAAGAATCAACAAAAAATCCTGGAAGAAATAAGCAATCATAGCGAGTTGCAGGATTCAAGGTTAATATACAAAAATCAATTGCTTTATTGTATACCAGGAACAAACAACTGTAATTTGAAACACAATACCATTTGAATTAGCACTTAAAAATGAAATACTTAGGTATAAATCTAAATAAATAAATACACACACATAATATCTATATAAGGAATACTAAAAAACTCTTAAGAAATTTTTAAAAATCTAAATACATGGAGAGATTCCCTGTACATGGATAAGAAGACTCAATATTGCCAAGGTGTCAGTTCTTCCTAACTTGATCCATAGATTCAGTGCAATCCCAAGCAGAATATATCTGTGTGTGTATGTGTGTGTGTATGTGTTATGTGTGTGTGTATATATAAAACTGAATCACTTTGTTGTACACCTGAAACTGACACAATATTGTAAATCAACTATACTTCAATTTTAAAAAAAAAGAAAGTGAGGACAACTCATTGAATGAGAGAAAGTATCTGCAAATCACATACCTGACAAATGTCTAATATCTAAAATATATAAAGAACTCTTACATTGCACCACTAAAAAGATAAAAAACCCAATTAAAAATGGGCAAAGGATCAGAATACACCTTTCTCCAAATATATATATGTAAATGGCCAATAAACACATGAAAAGATCATGGCTAAACATCATCCAGCAATTAGAGAAATGCAAATCAAAGCCACAATGATATACCACTTTACACCCACTAGGATGGCTAAAATAAAACAGACAATAAGATGTGTTGGTGACGGCTGGAGAAACTGGAACCCTCATACATTGCTGGTGGGAATATAAAATGATGTAGACCCTTTGGAAAATGTTTTGGCAGCTCCTGAAAAAGTTGAAGTTATCACATGACTTTCCAGTTCCACTTCTAGGTATAAACCCAGGATGGAAATGTTCATATCAACATTATTCATAATAGCCAAGAAGTGGGAACAACCCAAATGCCCATTTAGAATAAATAAAATGCAGTATATTCATACAATAGCATATGATTTGGTAAAGAAAAGTAATGATACATGCTACACGTGGATGAATCTTGAAACCATTATGTTAACTGAAAGAAACTAGTCACAAAAGACCATATAGTATGATTCCATTTACATAAAATGTCTGGAATAGGCAAATGAAGAGAGACAAGGTAGAGTAGTGGTTGCAGAGAGCAAGGATAGGGCAGGAGCAGGAAGCAGTGTTAAGAGGAAGAGGGGAGGGGAGTTCCAGAGGAATAGGGAGTGACTGATAATGAGTATGGGTTTCTTTTGGAAGTGATGAAAGTGTTCTAAAATTAGATGGTGATGACGGTTGTACAACTCTAGGAATACACTAAAACCATTGAATTGATGAGCACTTGAAAAGGGTGAATTGCATAGTATGTGAATTATCTCTCAATAAATCTGTTTTTAAAAAATAAGAAGAAACCCAGAATAATGAAACTAGCTACATTCAGGGGTTGGGTGGAACAAGGGGAAAAGGACAAGGCAGCGGGAACAGAATAGATGGGATGGGGAGATATACCCTTTAAAAAATAGCTCTTATTTGGGGAAACACATTAGAATTCCATTAATTAATAAGTTAATTAATTCAATAAGAATTGGGGGGGAGCTTTTCTAAAGTGGGATGCAAATAAAAACAAATAAACCTATCGGTGTTTTGAATTAAAACATAATCACACTGAATGCTAAAACTAGTGGATGAAAGTTTGATAAGGAATAGGATATTTACACAGTCTCAAAGTATCTTCCTACAAAGAAAAAAACAGTAACTTTACAATTGGAGAAACTTGTTAGACAATATTTTAAGCAAGTGATCAAAGTTAACATCACCAATAATGGGACCAATCAACATCATGTGACCTTTTTTAAAAAAAAGTTCTTATTTGAGGAACATTAAAATTTCATTAATTAATCAGTTAATTACTTCAACAAGGATAGAGGGATTTTCTAAAGTGAAATACAAATAAAAATGAATGAACCTGTTTCGAATTAAAATATAACCACACTGAATGCTCAAACTAGTGGATAAAAGTTTGATAAGGAATAGGATATTTATATACACATACACATTTGATATGATGTAGTGAGTATGCAGCATCACTTTGGTACTCTTGCCAAATATTCATAATCTGAACCTAATCACAGGAAACAATGGACAAAACCAAATTCAGCAACATCTTCAAAAGTATCAAGATCATGAAAAACTGAAGAACTCTATCAGATTAGAGGACAGTAAGAGATGTGACAACTAAATGTAATGTATGGACCCTGGAAATTCTTCTTTTGCTATAAACCAGTGTTTATTTCCTGATTTGGTAAACCGAAACTTGGCTAGGTAAGAAAATATCCTTGTTTTTAGGAAATATACATTTAAGCATTTATGGGTAAAGGGCATCATGGTTAATGTTAAGGGGGAAAAAATGACATACAGAGAGCAAGAGAGAGTGATAAAGCATGTATGATAAAATGTTGCCACCTGGGGAATTTGGGTGACAGGCATACGGGAATTAATTCTTTGTACTACTTTTGTAACGTTTCTATAATTCTGAAATTATTTCAAAATAAAGGTTCCTTTAAAAAAAATGTTGCAACAATATACCCCCTACCAGAACCTTAGTACCAAAGGCAGTAACAATATCAAAAGGTTATTTTATAAATATAAGTCCAAACTGGTATAAATAACATAACTGAAAAAATAATGAGAAAGTTTAAAAGTAAATGAATTAACCAATTTTTAAAAGATTATTTTGTAAATTAGAGTACTCTTCAAATTAAAGTTGAACCATTAAACTCAATTTCTAAGCCCACTTATTGCATGAATAAACTCAGTTCTTTTGGAAGCTTAAGGGAAATGATTGGAAAAGACTAGTAAAATAGAATAAAGGTAAATTTAAAAGATTAAAATTACCATACTAACAGTACCCTATAAACAAAGGGGAAATCTAGAAGGTTCCTTTTAGAAGGATAACAATGACAATAATATAGACAAAGGACCAAAAAGAGGCGAGGAAAATGTTAAGGGCTATCACAAAAGCCTATACTAGAGGTTCCCAAACTTTCTGGGTTTACAAAGCCCTTAGTGTGTCAGTAATTTTTTCATAGGCCAAAAGAAATACTTAACCATTCTGTTTAAATAGTCAGGTCCAAACAACTTTAGAAGAATGTATGTCCTAACAAGTTGTGTTGAGTACTGCAAACTTCTCAAACATTAGATTCAGACTGGACACGACCTTCCCCTTTTCCTGTTTCATATGGATTTTCACATGGTACTTGCTTTTTGCCATAGCAACTACCAAAAACTCAGCTTTGTAAAAATATGGTATCACTGAAAGGAATATATCAATCTAATTTTGCAAATGAACTACCTCAAGCTCGTAGTTTGTGTGGTTTCCAAAGAGATGGTTGCTGTATTTCCCTCAACATTTTTAAGCATCCCTTGGCACACCTGTGAGTTCTCTGCGGCACTTTCTAGGCTCCTCAGTGCACACTTTGAGAACCATACACCTTGGCAAAGGATGACAAAGGATGTCACCAAGGCAATGGCAACAGAAATATTGGAGAGAGAATTAAGGAATCTTCCGAGAAAAAAAAATCAGCAGCTCTAGAGATGGTGCCTGGAAGTACAACAGTGCAGGTACTTGAGAAGCATCAAAACTTTCTTTAAAAAAAAAAATTATTCTATCTTTAGCTATCCCCAACAGTACTTGCTTCTATGGAAAAGAGCAAACTTTTTTTTTTTAATGAATAAATGAACTGGTTCAAATGTTTATATTAATTTGACAACTTTATATGTGGCATAACTAAAGTACATTGTTCTCACTTTTAGCACACACACGCACACACACATTACAAAACAGCTGAACCAAAGGAAAAAAATTCAATTCAAATTTTCAACTTAATAATTTCTGGAGTAGCAATAGGAACTGTCACCTAACACCTGCCAAAGCTTTACTTTACACAGATATTTGAGGAAGACTGGAATGTGGTAGTCCTAAAACCTGGCTTAATGATCTTAAGCAATTGAGGAACTTCTAAAATGACAGATTTGCCAGCACTATTCCAGACCTACAGAATCAGGACTTTCCAAAGCCCACAGCAATCACCTTATTTGCAGAGCGCCCCAGCAATTCTGAAATTAGCCAGTTTTGAGAGGAAATGGCTAAAACAGCACTGTCCAACAAAACCTTTTGTGATGACAGAAATGTTCCATATTTGCACCATCCAATATAGTAGCCCCTAGCCACATGTGGCTAGTGAGCCCTTGAAATGTGGCTAATGTAACTGAGGAACTGAATTTTTAATTTTATTTAATTTAAATTTAGATGTAAATAGCAACATGTAGTTAGCTGCTCCTGTATGGCACAGCATAGAACTTGATGATCTATGTTAAATATTCATTCCTCTAAATTTTCCAATGTGTACCCTTGATTTAAATTAGATGATCAGAAAACTAGGTTCCTCAGCAATTTTCCATAGTCTCTCATAAAGGGTTGTTATAAAGGGTCAGTATAAACATTATCCTATTTAAAAGTCTGAGTCTTTTGTAGTTTGAGACTTGATCCAATGTCATACATTTTTTTCATAATAAAAATCCTGCTTTAATTAAGTTCTAAGAAAAGTCTCTGCAAATGAGTCTGAATATTTTCTTTAGCCAGAAGGAATACTCGGTGAGCCAATGTGCTTCCCTTTTTGCCACAGCTGACAGTAAACTCAAAACCAACTCCAGCGGTAACTCCTCTTAAGTGCCTAGTAACATGTACTCTCTGCTCCTCTAAGACTATCTCTGTTCTATTTATATCCCTATATTAGTCAACATAGTGTAATTTTAAATTCTCAAGCTGACAAACTCTCTTGGACATAGGCAGAGTATCAACTTTTGAAGTGATAAATTCTTTGCATTAAAGTCATTTTTTTATTGTTAATTCAGTAATAAAGTCAATTTTTAGAAGTGGCTTTTTTTAAAAAGAATTATTTCAATAATAACAACACTGGGATTAATAACATCAGGAAATTTTTTAATAGATCAAGCTTACCAAAGTTATTATTTAGGTGTCTATTAGCAAAGCAGCCTAAAAATATCACTGTAAGAGTGAAAAATAAGACACACATATATGGCATTCTGCAATAATTTTACTGTCCCAATTTCACAAACTCAGTTCCACTCCTTTTTAAAAATATGCAGAATATGAACATCCCTATTGAACACTCAGTTAAAAATGCTTGTACAATTTTTCCTTTAGCACACTAGACTCTTTTTATGTTATGCAGTGAACTACTTCAGTGACTCTTCTGTTGACATGTTCCACAAAATTAGAACAAACACATTGATGCATCAATAGCACATTTCTACAAATGCCTAATTTTAAGTTCCCTGAGCATCTAATTACAAAACTAATATGAAACTTAACTGTCATAAGAGTAGAACATCTTCGCATAATCCCTTACAATTCATTTTAAAAATATACTACCAAAAGACACAATTTATTCCATGGGGCCATTATAAAAGTCATGATAGGGAAAAGAAATTTGAAGGAAAACTGTCATAAAAAAGCATATCCTAAACATCATAAATAGTCACCACAGGGGACACACACACACACACACACACACACACACACACTAATGCTGGCAAGTTAATTCTACTTTGGAGGAACTAAGTTAGTTTCCTTATCCATATTCTTTAGCTGAAAATCACTTACTTAAAGTGATTATTAAAAAAGAAATAAAAGTTACAAAACCATATGAACCCATTTTGCTCCAGAAGCAAAAAGATGTAGTTCCTTTCCCCAAAAGCCGAAGTACTGTCAAAACTTAGTTCATTTCAGCACAGCACTTCTGCTATCAGGCTCCTTAGTTTACTTCCACCTCCCGGGTCACACAGCCTTCTGCGCTAGTTCATCCTTCTCAAACACTCTTAAATGTTCAGGTTATATTTTCAGTCTTCTTCTCAGTTACTCTACTCCTTTTCTCTAGCTAGTTCTTTTCACCATGTAATGCTTAAATAATCAGATAAAGACAATGGGCAGTATTTACTGAGTGCTTACTATATGTCAGGCACTGTTCTAACCTCTTTACATGTATTATCTCATTTAATCATCAAAACAACTCTATGCTGGAAGCACTGTTATTACCGTCACCATTTTACAGATGAGGTACTAACAGATTAAATACTAGATCAGTACTAGACTCTAGATTCCACAAACACTAGCTGTAAGTAACTCCAATGATTTAGAGCAGAGGTTAACTTTTTCTTAAAGGGCCAGATAATAAATAGTTCAAACTGCAGCCATCCAGTCTATGTAACAACTACTCATTTAGTATGGGTAAGACGCCATTTAGTATGACGGCAGCCATAGACAATATATAAACCAATGGACATAGCTGTATTCCAATAAAATTTTATTTACAAAAGAGGCTGCTTGAATCAGGCCAAAGTTGTCAATGATCTACAGGAGTTCTGAGCCTGGTGTCAAGGCAACTGTGATGTAAGCACTGCAATATCCAATTATGTCTTTACGGCATAAAGACACTCCACTATTTTCCTTAACCGATCACAACTGAATTTTGTACAACTGAACTTCACATAGACTAAACATTTAAAATATAGATAAAATACTCTACATAACAATTCAAGTTTAAAAAAAATTCAGTCCAAGAAACACTAAAATAAAATAACTAACAAAGTAACAACTCAATTTATTCTCTACTAAAATTACATCTACCTCTGACAATTCATCTTGTGGAAAAGAAGACTGTGCTATTTTGTTTCAAAGAATAAGGTGTTTAACATTCACATAACTTGTAACAGAAAGTTTTGCAAAGTAAAACTTTTTGCCCCACCTCTCCTCTCATTCATTAAGATTTCAGCACCTGACTCCCTGTCTTAACCATTTCTCCTCCAATTATTATCAGCAATTCCAAGAGCCACATAGATAACTTGTCCCATAGCCTCTAAATTCCCTGATTGCCCTCTTCACTTACAAAAATCTTTTCCTCCATTTCATCTCAACCACCAACCACCATGGTCATACCCTAACAGCTATAGTCTAAAGAGAAATGAGAGACCCCAGAGGTACAAAAGATGACCCATTTAAATATAGGGGAAAATTCTACTTAAATTTATTTATTTAAAAAAAAGAGAAATTAAGGTATACCCATATTTAACATATAAAGCATATTAATTTAAAATATATTAAAAAAATATTGAAGATATGTGCTTATTTTTTTTAACTAATAAGCAAAGGAGACCACCGCCTATATCTTGTCATAACTGTTAACCACATCCTCCAAAATCAAACATCTCATTCTGACTCTTATCTCCCAATTATCTAGCTCATTCACTCTGGTACCCCAATCCCAACAACTAATCTCTTTGAGATCTCAAAATCTTTATCCTCTTCACTCTTCCACTGACCATCCTAACTTCCATGTCCTTATTTTCCTCCTTTTCTATCCTATACTCCATGGCTCATCACTATAACCACTCCCATGCATTCACTCCCAATTTCCTTGCCCTTCTTTCCCTCACTTACACATTCCTGACATAAACCCATCCCTGGTTAAATCCAACTCTGCCTATTCCACGCCTGCACCCAAGCACTGAACATAACATAGCTGAATTAAAACATGCAAACATGCTGGGTGCATTCACTTTATATCTATGACCACAATGTTAAGAAGGTCCTCAGCACTACCTAACAATCCTTCTACATTTCCCTACTCAATTCATTCTCGTTTTGACATTTCATACTTCCTCTCTTGTCAATCCTTCAATAACTTTCTGTCACCTCCCTCTTGGATGATGACTTCTAATATTATTTCCCTGAGAAAACAGAAGCCAACAGAAGAGAATGTCCACATCCTCCCCCACCAAATCTACCAACCTAAATGCTTCCCTACCCATGTACTCTGCTTCCCTCCTTGTAACAATGAATTGTCCCTGCCTCTATTTAAGTTCAAGCTTTCCATTTCTGTGCTGGATCCTGTTCCCTTTCTCTCATTCAAGGACCTTTCTCCTGAAGTTACTTCCTCTCCCAGCGCATCTTCAGTTTTTCCTTCTTTACCAACCATTTCCATCAGCGTTAAAACGTGCTGCAATATCTTCCATGCAAAAGCTATACCTTACCACTTGTCCCTCTTCACCTACTACCTAATTCTCCAGTTTGTAGCAAAATTTTCTAAGATAGGGCTTCCCTGGTGGCGCAGTGGTTGAGAGTCCGCCTGCCGATGCAGGGGACACGGGTTCGAGCCGCGGTCCGGGAAGATCCCACATGCCGCAGAGCGGCTGGGCCCGTGAGCCATGGCCGCTGAGCCTGCGCGTCCGGAGCCTGTGCTCCGCAACGGGAGAGGCCACAACAGTGAGAGGCCCGCATACCGCAAAAAAAAAAAAAAATTTTCTAAGATAATTACCTATACTGACTGTATCCACTTCCTTTCCTCTAACCCAATCTAATTATGCTTTCATCCCCACCATTCCACCGAAACCATTCCTCAATGTCACCAACTCTTTCCAACTTGCCAAATCTAGTGGTCATCTTGCTCAACCTCTCAAAAGTATTTGACACAGCTAAACACTCCTTTCCTGATACATTTTGCACTTGCTTCCTTGGAAAGCACACACTCCTAATTTTCCTCCTACCTCACTACTGATGGTTTTCAGTCTCCTTTGCTGGCTCTTCCTCTTCCTCCCCACCTCTATATGTTGAAGTGTCCCAAGGCTCAATCCTCAGTCCTCTTAATCTCTGTGACACCACAGAAAATTTCCTATAGCCCTATAGTTATAAATTCTATCTATACACTGCAAAACTCTAGCCTCTTCTTTCCCCTGAGCTCCAGACTCTTCAAATTAACTGCTTAATTAAGACCTCCAGCTGGATGTCTTCTTTTCTTAACGAAAGCAAAGCCAATTCTTGATTTCTCCTTCACGCCAAACCTTTTCCTCCCTGGTGTTCTCCAACACTGTAATTAGCATTACATTTAACTGGTTGCTCAGGCCAAAAGCCTGCAGTCATTATTGATCCATCTCTCACTTTACATCATATCTAATCAATCATTAAGTCCTGTCAACTATATCTTCAAAAAATTTATTTCTAGTTACATGGGTTTATACATTTGTCAAAACTTATTGCATTATACACTTAAAATGGATGTATTTTATTGTATGTAAAAGTGTAAGTTATACCTCAATCAAGTGTAGTAGGAACATGTGTGTGTGTTACCTACATACATCCAATTATTTCTCACCACCTCCACCACTACACTGCTTTGCTACTTGGACTACTGCAATAGCATCCTAGCTTCCATTTTTACTCAGGACAGTTCATATTCCACAAAGTACCCAGAATAATCCTTTTAAAATGTAAATTATATTACTTCCCTGCTCAAACCTCTACCACAGCTTCCTATCACATTTAAAATCCAAAAGCCTTACCATGATCTCAAGACCATATGTGATCTAACCCCTACCTACCTCTCAAACTTAACTGTTATCACTTTAGCTTGTTCTACTGTGTTGCAGACACACCAGCCTTCCAGATACTCCTAAAACACACCAAGCTTGTTTTCAATTATTATTTTTTTAATGTATTTCAAAAGTAGGTTTTCCACATCAAGGTGGATGTTCCTTTAGCTCACTCCATTAGAGCAACAGATAAATGCTTGCTTAAGCCACCCAAAGAAGTGGATCTGGATGAGTACTTATTAATGTAATTTGGCCTTCATAAACTCAAGTTAACACTTACAGTGCATGTAGCATTCTAACATCCAACTGGAAAACTAACTTGGGATCAGTTACAGAGGGCCTGGAACATCAGATTAAGGAGTTCATATTTTATCTAACAGGCCGGCGTCACACACTTAAGCACTGGGAAGAGCTAGTTTTTCACTTTTCAAATCCTGAGGTCACGATGTTTGCAAAGAGTTGTGGAATAATGGAGAAAATGAGGGGTTACTTTCAGGGATATAAACACCTTTATGTACCTCTAGAATTTTGAACCATGTGATTGTAGTACCTATTTTAAAAATAAATTATAATTAAAACTATATTTAAAAATAAGAAAAAGGAACTCTTACATGACAGAAAAACCAGAAACCAATATATTTATGCCTTTTGGGGAGAAGTTTACAGTACTTTAAATACTTTTTGAATGCCATAACTAAGACTTATATAGAAGAAATATAAAAACAGATAAAATATGTTCATATATGTAGAAGATACATAGATATACACAGAAAATATACATGCTCATAACGGTTCTCATCATGTAAGGGAGCTCCTATCAGAATTGAGCTCTGCCACCTAAAGTATGATACCACAACGTGCTAACTTTCAAGTAGTTTCCTCAAACACCTGAATAGCCATTGAGAGCTCGTACAAGTGAAGACTTCTCTCAGAAATCTAAAGGGCAGCAGGTGATAAAAAGAACAGGATAAGAGAGAAAAGACAGCACAGTCTCATTCTCTCAAACTCATCTCCAGTGGCCAGTCTCACCACTTGCTAAGAGCTACACCAGTTAAGTGAAATTAATAATTAAATGACTTGGCGACAACAATAAGAGAAGAGGAATATGAACACTTATCATCTCCAAATTTGCTAGAGCCTCTACCTGGTTATCAAGGAGTGATGAGGAATAGGACTGCACAGTATAGTTTCCTTCTCTCAGATGAATAAAAGTCTTTCTGGTTTTTGTTCCTGACCTAACTTCTAGAGCCACTACGCCAAGAAAGAATCATGAATTAGACCCTGTTGGAGTAAGGAAACACACCACCTTGGGCAAATGCAAAATACTGTAAGACAGCGACAAAGAAAAGTGTGAGAAAGCAGAAACTCCAAACCCTCTAATGTATAGAATCCATCCTTTGATCAAGGTAAAATGCTGTAAGTTTGCTCATGGCCTACATCTAAAAAAAGATGGCCTCCTGAAACTCTTACCTTCATCCTGTTATCTGTCATGTCCAGGTTCATAACCTATGGCCATGACAAGAGAACATGGGAAACATTTCTCCTCTCCTTAATCACAGAAATAATGCATTCTCCCTTGGAAAACATATCCTGATTCCCATTAACCTCTTCCATCAACACACTATGCCTTTCTTGAATCCCTTGAGTTTCATCTTCATTCCCTTGAGTTTCAAATTCATGCAGAAATCAGTATACTTTACCCTGCAGTCATGAATGGGCACTTGGTAAGGTTGAAAACATTATTTTAAAATACTGCTTCTTAAACATTAATATGCATAGTATGTATCTCATTAAAAAGCAGATTCTGATTCAGTAAGTCTAGGGCAGGGCCTGAGGGACAGCAGTTCTAACAGGCTTTTGCAAACTCTCTTGCTTCTCAGAAAACACTTGAAGTAGCAAGATTCTAAAAGGCAATGGCACCTATATACACAGTTTACCTAAAAAGGCACAATCCCAATGCAATGTTAACTGTTCTTTCTTTTTGTAATTCATTCCTTCTTCTCTGATTTATACTAGATCTATTTTCTTAGCCTCTCAACACTTACAATTTATCTTCAATGCCTCTTTCCCTTTATTCAGTTGGCATCTCTGTATTTCCTTCCTCTCCTTTTATTTTTCCATACCACCAAAACAATACCTAAAACGTAAAAGTAGCTGATAAAATATGTTCTTACAAGGTGTCCAAGTCTGTTTTTATTCTTATGTCCTTTAAACAGATTCTAATTCAGCACACATATCCAATAATTTAAGAATTCTTGCAAGCATCAACATGAGGAATGAAAAAAAAAAGGATGTAAGTATAGAAATTGGGCCTATTCTGTATTTATCACAAGGCCCCTATGCAAAGTAAGGCAAAAGGAATACTAACTAAAAATCATAACAGCAAATTTGTATGTAATGAAAAGATTTTAAAGCTTTATTTAAGGATCCACCTATAAATAAAATTCCAGGACATCAAACAAATATATTATTCTTTGGGCACTGTCACCTCGTTAGCTTTAAACTATATTTTTAAATGAGAGGGGGAAAATGCAAAATATTTAGAACTACATGTCTAAAAATTCTAGAATATCCAAATGTTTCTTGTGTTAAGACCAGACCTTATCATAAAGATCTAATTTAACAGGTGAACCATAATGTCCAACCCTAAAAATAATTAAGCCATCTATTCACCTATAATCAAGTTAAATTTTCATTCTTGCTTTCACCTTGAGACACATTAACAATAACTTACACACTTTTTAAGGAAAAATAAAATCCAGGGATGATGCAAACTGTGAGGAAGAAACTCAAGTTGTGAATAAAGGATCACCTGACACGTTCTATTTCCCTTAAGAGATTCAAATTTAACCGTCTTAAAGTTGATGCCCCCAGCATACTGCCAAGTTAAGAAGTACTTGTAATCAGGATTTTCCTCACGTATTCCCTAGTTTAGTTAGTAGTACACCCAGTCCTCCAAGCCAGAAACGGGTATCAACCTAGACCTGTCCCTCTCCCTCATCCCCACCCTTTCCAGACCCCTTCTGAAATGACCACCAAGTACTATCCATTTTGTGTCCTAAGTGTCCCTCTGCTCTATTCTCTCCATTTCCTCTGCCACTGCCTTAGTCTAAGCCTCTTCTCTCACCTTATCTATTACAATAGCTACCATACCATGCCTG
Organism: Mesoplodon bidens; assembly: GCF_964165515.1. Taxonomy (NCBI): domain Eukaryota; kingdom Metazoa; phylum Chordata; class Mammalia; order Artiodactyla; family Ziphiidae; genus Mesoplodon; species Mesoplodon bidens. The sequence continues at coordinate 36,674,401 of NC_138170.1, forward strand.
CCTCCAGTTACCTTTTCCACTATTATCCTTAATCCACACTGTCATCCAAGTGATTTTCCAAAATATAAACCTAATGTCTCTTCTGCTCAAAACCTTTTCCTATCTCTCCATCACCCACAGAATAAAGTCCAAGCCATGTACAACAGCACTTTACTTTTTATGATTTGAATCCTGCCCGCCTCTAAAACATCATAGCCCACTACATTCCTCCCATCCTGCACTTTAAGCCCCATCATTATCCAACTACACTGCTTGAACTTCCAGCATGCCACATGCCTCCATGCTTTTACATAGGCTGTTGCTTCAGTCTAGAATATCCTTCATTTCTTCCCCTTTAGCTTCCTGGCCAATTACTATGAATCTTTCAAAACTCAACTCAGCTCCCAGAAAGCCATCCCACACCCTACCCTACCCTTAAAGAGTTGATTATTCCCTTGTCTGCCAACTTTGTAAGTAATGATGACATTTTATTGGGCATTTACTATGTGCCTGACATTGTTCCAGGTATTTTACATGTATTAACTCATTTAATCTTTACAATAACCCTTCCTATGAATTGGTACCATTATTACCTTTGTCGATATGAAAACTATCTCAGAGGAGTAAATAACCTGTTCCCAAGGATATCCAACTGTTAAGTGATAGAGACAGATTAAGATCCCTACAGCATATTTATATTATTGCACCTATCACAGAGAATTTATTTACATGACTGTCATTACCCTGGACTGTGAACTCCTTGAGGGTGGGGATTATGTCATATTCAACTCTAAAACCACAGAGCCTACTATAAAGTAGGTAATCAGTACATGCATTTCTTGAATTGCACATAAACAACATTCCTAACAAGTTCAAGAGAAAAGCATTCAGAAACCAGTTGCCAAATAAATATTCAAATATGCTTTAAGAGTTCTAGAGTAGAGGAAGCTATTTTTTCATTTAATAAAAAGGATGTTAAAAAGAGAGATTAACACAGACATGAGATTACAGTCCATGTGGACAAGGAAATGGACTTACTTTTGCAGTAATACTGCTTAATCACTGCAATAAATCAAAACCCAAAGTACCAGTTGCTTAAGATTAACTTTTTTCCTCTGACTAAATAAGAATTCTTCTTGCTTATCATTCAGGGCAGTGAAAAGAAAGCCCTAAATTTACTTTGCTCAAGTGGAAAGAAGCAAATCATAGACAAGCACTCCTAATTGCTTCCTTAAGTCTGGCCAAGAAATGTATCCCACTAGGCAATTAAAATAAAACACAGTTGCCTGACTAAGCACATAACAAAAGAATTTCTAAGGTTGTATGGACTGGCACTCTATTATTCAAATAATGAAAAGTTATTTTAAGCAAAAAAAATAAAGATCACGAACAAATTAAAACAGATTATCACCACCCCACAAGAATAGATTTCCGTATTAAAACTCTATTGAAACATAGACATATATGTTACATCAAAACATATGCATATATGTTTACAATATTTCAATAGCCATTCTTCATGCCTCCTTAAAATTATAAAAATCAAAGTTATTCTAAGACTAATGATGAAAGACCTCAAGACCAAATCTACTGTACTTAGTGTGCTCTCATAGTTACAGTCCTCTGAGCCATACTGAAGTGCAGTAATTAAAACCCACAGGGTCGGTACCAGCAGCAACAGTGCACACCACAGTACTTGTTAGAGTAATCTGCACCCCGCCCAGCTTCTACACACTTGTGCACTACAGAAAGGTAAATCTCCTGTCAGAAGCAGCAGAGTTTAGGCCACAGTGAGTTTAGGCCACAGCACAGCAAACTCTACACCCAGGCACTTCTTACCATTTCTTGGTACATTCAACCATCAGCTCCTGGTAGGAGGCCACAAACTGGAACTTGGATGCGTGTTTTCCCACACGCTGTAGTCTCTTCCAAACTGAAGCCATGATGATCAGTCAAAACAGTGGAGCAGTTCTGGGTTAGCAACACAGCAGCTTTAACAAAGCAGAGGGTCCAAAGCAAAGGAGCTTTGCATGTATGTCTGTACTTTAAAAAACTCAACTACAACTTGAAATGATGTTTGGGGTCCATAAGTCTTCTCCCTGTTTCACAGGGTAAATCACATCTTAGATGAATGGCCCAGTCAAGAACAGTATGACACACATCACAGGATGAGTGAGAGGAGGTTCCCTCATGGAGACATCACCATTCCACCTCGGGGGTTATATGATGTGTATTCTGGAGGACTGAAAAGCAAAACAAAGAGAAAAAATATGAGGAGAGAAGCATGAGAAGTGACTAACCACCCATGTTAGATAACACTGCAACAGACAACCCCAGTTCTCCGCATGTTTTTCAAACAATGAAACAAAACACCAACCTCAAAAGCCAGTAACATCAAGGATGCAAGACACCAAGGAAGAAATTACAATTCACACCAAAGACGTGGAGCAACACATCAGGTAATCAGCATCAACAACGATCGACAGGCGAAAGTCGGGGCCCTACCTCCCTCTCCTAGCATCACAGAAGGGCGAGCAGAGCGGGAAAGTCTAGGGATGCTGTTTAATGTCCACCGCCAGTCAGAGGAAGGAGTGGGGTATTTTAAAATAAACTTTGTTTTTCAGCCGATAGTGAATAGCTTTGAGTCCTAGAATATGTGTGTGTAACAAATTAAGGAGCGGGGAAGAACGCTGCTGTTGAGTCGGAGGGGGAAATGGATGGGGAAAAAGGAGTGGAGGGAAATCTCAAGGCAGAGAGAGGGCAGTGTCCCGGCTCCAGGCCACTTGGGCTCTCCTCCACCTTTGCTGCCAACCGGAGGGAAATGGAAACTCCTGCCTGGGCGTGAAGCAATGACCAGCGAGGCAAGTGCACGGTGCGGGGTGCAGTGCCTCCCTCCCCCATCCTCAGGGAATAGTCCGCCGAAGCCTCCTCTCCTCCCGCACAGAGCCCAGACCCCTGCCCCCTAGCTAAGGCAGGCGGTGGCTCGCCAGCGGTCCCTGTCACCCAGGCGATGCCAGAAGACCCCAGCCCGGTCCCCGAGCCCAGGTCCCACCGCACGTCCACTCCCGCCCCCTCCTCACACCTCTAATCCCGCTGTCGGGCTGAGTCTGGCCCGGTTCCCTCCTCAGCGCCGCTCCTCCGTCGCCGCCGCAGCAGCAGTCGCCGCCGCCGCCACCGAGTCCTCCATCCCCGCCGGAGCCACATGGAACAGCCGAGCCAGCCGCGGCGCTCCCGGGAGCCGGGGTCTGCAGCCCCTCAGGCGGACGGCGCGCCTCACGCCCGCCCCCTCCCGGACGGAGTCGCCCCACGACCGTCCCCCACCCTACAAAACCCTGCCAGAGCCGCCGCTCAGCGCCCAGCACCCCCTCCCCCGCCTTTCTCCTCCGCCACCACCATCATTACCTCCCCCGCCGTACCTCTCACACTAACCCTACCCACGGCCGCTCAACCTCCGTCCGCCCCGCCGCCATTGGCCAGGCCCCGCGCTTTCCCCGCCCACCTCGGCGGCAGGGCCTTTAAGGGGCAGGGACACCTCATTGGCCGACCCGGGTGCCCATCACAGGGCTCCACGCCCCCCTCCCCCGCAAGTTCTGGAGGTGTTTTTTTCCCCAGCCGGAACGCGGTGTACAGTATACCCTTCTTTAAGAAAAAAAAAAAGAAAAAAAACTGGAACCCTCTAAGGACAATCCCGCCCATTCCTCTGATTGGCTTCGAGAGGAAGCGATAGGTGGGAGGAGTAAGGAGTGTTTATAGTGATCTGGAAGGTGGTTGCTGAAGGTGGATGTCGGTCAAAGGCGTGCCGGGTGCTGGGCGGGGTTTCTGGCTGGAGTCTGAGAGCAGAGCCCGCGACTGGCTTCGCTGCAGCTGTGGGCTGTGCGGCTACTGGGGTTTTCTCTCCTTTCCCACCCTAGGATCTGGGTGTGCCCTCTCCGCCACTAGCCACTAGGGTGTTTGCGCACACAGTCTTGGTTTCACCTACTGAGGTTTTTCCTCTGACAAACTGTGAAGTAATGACCCGGCCAGCCCCCGCCTAACATTTAGTCAACTGGTCCTCAATGAACCAGATTCAGTAAGCTGAGCTAGGCACAAAATGTTCACGGTGCAATTTCTTCATGTTCTGATTCTTAAACAGTTCTATGAATCTTAGTTTCTCCTCTTCGCTGTCGATCTTATTCTTCTGGTAGGAATTGTAGATGAACTTGGGAGTGGCTGGTATGTAAGAAGGGTAGTTATAGGCAAAGGAGAGGATGAAATAACCTAAGGAGAGTGTGAGGGCACGGGCACTTAACCTTGTTAAAAGAGCCAAGGACCCTTTTGAGAACGATGATGAAAGGCATAGATACTTTCCCAAGGAGAAATATGTCCTATCATAAGACACAAAAGTTCGCTTTCAGTTTTAGGTGGTTCACAGACCTCTGGCGTAGAGAAAGGACAAAGAATGAAATTGGGGGGTGGAGGGGAGGGAGGGCGAGGAATCTCAACATTTGAGGAATAAGCAAAGTGGGAAAGAGACAGAGGAGGGAATGGTCAGAGATGTAGGAGCACCCTACAAGCAATGGGCAAATTGAAAAAAAGAGAAGGAAGCTAACATATGAAAAGAAAACAAGCAAGATGAATCCTGGAAACAATTAAGGCTCATTCTTAATCTTACTAAGGACAGAGAGCAGGGTGCATGGACAAAATAGCTTGAAAGGTGTTAGGGTCTAGGGAAGGATTCTTTAAAGGACAGGAAGGAGGGCAGTGACCGTGAGAGTCGAGCTCATCTGTAGACATAGGGAGGCAAGAGAAAGGAGAGAGAGATTGAAGAATCAGGATAGATGGGGAGACACAGAAGGCTTGAATCCAGTATCTAATTCTATTTCCATTTTCAATAAAGAAATATAATACGACAAGAACACAATGTACATTTTACAGAAAAGGGCATAGATATCACTTATTTTGCTATAGTCTCAATTTTAAAATATTAAAGATAACCATAATAATTATATTGATTCTTATTTTGTGTACATCTTGCAGTTCTCTGGTGTCCTTCCTGAGTGGTTTACTAAGTCACTATAACCTACAGCTATTATTATGATCATAATAGACTTTAAGTGTATGGGTTTTGGTTTTTTGTGTTTTGTGGTACGCGGGCCTCTCACTGTTGTGGCCTCTCCCATTGCAGAGCGCAGGCTCAGCGGCCATGGCTCACAGGCCCAACTGCTCCGCGGCATGTGGGATCTTCCCCGACCGCGGCACGAACCCGTGTCTCCTGCATCGGCAGGCGGACTCTCAACCACTGCACCACCAGGGAAGCCCATGGGTTTTTTAAAATGGCTTATTTATAGAAATGGTCATAAACTAATCTATGTTGCCCTTCAGGAACAACCCACATGATAATCAGGAGGGTTTTGCATCCTATTTAATATTATTGTTCTTCAAACTTTCTCATGTGGTTATCCTGGCTTCTTTTAATACTCTTTCCCTTCCTAAAAAGAAGAAGAAAGAGAAGGAGGAGTGTGTAGGACCCTAGGGAATCTTTCTCAAGTTGTGGAAAATTTCAAGACCGACAGTTTCTTATAAGACAGCTTTTCTTTTTAGGGGAAGTATTTCTCTTGGATGTAAACTCTTCTTTTTCATCCTAGCTGCAAAGGTAGCCAGGAAGAGACCAAGTTTAGCAATGAAGGAATTGAAAGCAGACCTTGACACTGTTGCTAAGCTCAAGTTCACAGGCTCCTGGAGGCCCCACAGAGCAGCTACTTCTTCCCTCATAACTTTTTTTTCCTTTAATAACCTGTCTGCTAACTAAATTTATTGGAGAATCTTAAATATAGAATACTTTAAGATCTTTTTATCCACTTATTCGATACTGAATACCAACTATTGATCACATTAAATGCTATTAATGGTACATAAAAGGTATAGTCCCTGTTCTCAAACAGTTTTCAGAAACAGATGTTCAGCATGCATGCAAGAAAGTAAAACAAATTACTTCACCTCTCTGAGTCCCAGCTTCTTATTCTGTCAAACAAATTATCATGCTTACCTTTCTGGGATGTTGAGGAGATGGAAGATATGTATGTAAAGTGCCTGACACATAGTAAACAGTCAATAAATGGTAATTAATAATGTACACCATTGTGTTTGGTAGCAAACAGAGTCAAAAATAATAAGTAACAAACAGTAAAAAAAAAAAAAATAGTCCTTCAAGAATAACATGGGCAATACTTAGTTGCTACCAAACATCACTACCTCAAGGAATGAATCTCAAAAGAAACTGCTTTTAACATTATTCATCTCCCATTAACTCAGTGATTACCAAGAGTGGAACACCAATAACTTACATAGACTCAGAATTTTATAATAATTACTAAGAATTCACTTATCCCCAATTCCCATGACCACCTTCCATGCCATATATAATCTGAGATCTTTTGACATTCTAGAAGTTAACTTTTTCTTAAGGTTCCCATTTCCCCTACCTACCAGTAAGTACATCCCACTGACCCTCCCCCTTCCAAAGGGGAATTTCCCACTGTGTAAACCTCCTGTTTACTCAGGTCTTGATTTATCATCTCCTTCCATCCCAGGCTTAATCTGCATGTAATAGACCTGTAGATGCAAGTTACTTTAATTGTCCTGTCCATTTGCCCCAGGTGTTGACTGCAAAATTTTATAGATATTTTACTTAACAGAAAATTCAACATGTAAAATAATTTCTATTTTGCCTTTAGGTATCATCAAGCTTACAGTGAAAATAGAATACAAAAAAAAAAAAAAAAAGGAAAATGCCACCCCAAAACTTCAAATCTTCTCTGCCATGACAGTTTTGAAATGATAGAAATTATTTTCAGTGAAGCAGCTTTGCCAGTCACTGTTTCAGAAACACCCCAAATAGAGATTCTAGTCTATGAAGTGCAACCATAGGCTTGAATTATTATCATTCCCAATGATAAAATTCTTATCCCTGGGTTTTACAGTTTTTGCAGTAAAAATTGTCAGAGGTATTATTGCAGCAACTTATCTGTGCCTTAGTCATAGTAATAAGATTTACTTGCAACAATAGCACTGCAGATTTTTGCATTGTGTTTTCCAGTTACCATAGCAGCTATACAATACACAACAATATTACTGCAATTTTTAACTGCTAATGAAATTATTTCTTTTAAACCCATAGCAAATAAACTTATTCTGACAACCCTATATAGCAATTTTTATATCCTTAGAAAAACTCACTGGGACAGGCTAATACTTCTGAAATATTAACTGAGGTTTTTGTAGTAGTTGTTTTTCTAGGTATTTCTTTTTATTGTATGGCCTTTCTCCTCCTATACCCCACCCAAAGACACCTTCAGCATCATACCCACCCTCAAGTAGGCTGGTTTTCGCTCATTGTTTCAGGAAAGCAGTATAACAGAATGCAGAGAAACAGGGAATTTTTCCTTGTTTTTGAGTTTCAGAACCCTAGTCCTTTAGGGAGAAATGAAACGGATCCAGTTAGAGACCTGTACTGTTCAATACGATAACCTCTAGCCATATGTGACTACTGAACACTTGAAATGTGGCTAGTTCAAATTGAGATGTGTTGTCAGTATAAAATATACACAAATTTCAAAGACTTAGTATATAAAAATGAAGGGAATATATCTTATTTAAAAGTTTTATATTGATTGCCTGTTGAAATGATAATATTTTAAATGTACTGAATCAAAAAAGACATTAAAAATTAATTTTAACTGTTACTTTACTCTTTTAATGTGGCTACTGGAAATTTTAATTACACATGTGGCTTGCCTTATTTTCCTGTTGGACAGTGCTGGTATAGACAATAGTAAAACTTCCTTTCACAGAGATAAGAAGTGGATTTCCTGGACTGGAAGGGGAAGAAGAAGTTGGGTGGAAAGTAATGAGAGGCCAGACGCTGGTGGGTCCCAGAGAAGAGGACTCACTGCCGTATTCCCACTCTATTCTGGCAGAAGCCTTGGAGAAAGGCAACTGAAATGGCAGGATCTATCTATGGGATCTGAAAGCCAAGAGAGATAATTTCCATTCATTTTTCTTTGTTAGAGCCCCAGGGAGGTGGCAAGACCCTAAAGATAAGAAAAAGCTGGGCCGTGTATCTATTTAGTCCACCCAAGACCAGTTCAATTTCTGTGATAAATGAAATGTTCTATACATGGCTGTGCAATACAGTAGCCTCTAGCCACTGGGGCTATTAAGCACTTGAAATGTGGCTAGCATAACTGAGGAACTGGAGTTTTAATATTATTTAGTTTTAATTAATTTAAATTTAAATAGCTGCATGTAGCTGGTAGCTACCATAAAGGACAGTGAAACCTTACATAGTACCATGGAGGTTCTGGAAACCCAACATGATGATCCCCAGACACCCAAAAGGGTGCAGAGGCAGCAGAAGCCAGCAGACCTCAAGGGGCCTTGCTGACAGACCAAGATCAACCCAACAACATTCTGTGGGACCAGCTGCAACTGAGGAAGGATACAGACTGGAAATCTTAGGAGAGCCAGCATGGTAGAGGAGGAGCAAAGATTAAATGTTCCCATCCCCTTCCTCTGACATGCTAATCCTATGGAAGTCTCCTCAATATAGATGCAATCCCTGCCAAATTGACTATGATTAAGTGTCTGCCACCCCTTGTGAAATCAGCACTTGAAATAGAAATTGGGTTGAGTTATGGAAAAATGAAATTATGTTTCTTGCAAACCTGAATTTTTTTAGATTGAGATTTGTACCTGTTATATAACTGAAAGTAATAATTCTAACAAAGTATTCAATACTTAGAAACATATGTTTATTCTCTTAAAAGAGAGCCTTTGGGTTTCCCTGGTGGCGCAGTGGTTGAGATTCTCCCTGCCGATGCAGGGGACACGGGTTCGTGCCCCAGTCCAGGAAGATCCCACATGCCACGGAGTGGCTGGGCCCATGAGCCATGGTCGCTGAGCCTGCGCGTCCGGAGCCTGTGCTCCACAACGGGAGAGGTCACAACAATGAGAGGCCCATGTACTGCAAAAAAAAAAAAAAAAAAAAGGGGAGCCCTGTTTTTCTCTATCATTATAGGACCCAAGCTCTTTGGTTGACATGAAAGCTTAGAAAAGCTGCATCAGAAAACCATCTTTCAACTAAAAACAGTATCCTTTTGTGAAATTGTTTCTGTTCCAGTTACCCAAGAATGAACCTTTGCACATTGAACCTGAGGTGGCACTAACTCCAGGACCTCGATTATGTTCTATACACCCAATTTTGTCCAGCCCACAACGTCTAGGAAAGGCCAACCTGGACCCGGTTGATGGAGACACAGGAGCATCCTTGGCTGCCTTGAAATTCAAATAGAGACAGAAGTAAGTCTACAGATACCATCCACAGGTAATTCAGTAGGCCTGACTCGGGCTGTTTATATGGAGCAACATATGAACCATTAGAAGGCTCAGGAATCTTCTTCAAGAATATATTATAAGTGATGATGATATTCAAAATGTGGATACTCAAAATGTTAGCAACAACACAGCACAGACATCAATCAGCTAGAGTGGATGACAGCCATGAACCATCAGCCCAGCTATCCTATTGTGAACCAGCTAAATATCAGCTCTGACTCCAGAGTACCTTTGCTGGTCTGTACCATCCTCTCGGTCTGACTCTTCAGATTACTCAATATAATTTCATGATGGTAAAGTCCCAGCCCAGAAATGCTGTATATGCCAAGGTAAATGCACTTATCAGAGATAATTTACACTTTGCCAATAAGTTGACCATTACTAGGATTATTGCAGAAAAGATTTGAGTTGGAATTAGGAGCCCTTTCTGAGAAAGTCTTTGCTAAATATAATAAATTTACCTCCTATAAAATCAGTAGGGATTCTTGACCAAGGTTTATTGGTCATTTCCCATTAAATGTTAAGAGGCTTTGATGATTTTTAAAGAGTGGACTGACCTCTGCTTCTTTTTTTCTGTGTTTTCAATATTTGGAATAAATTCCGAGTAACCAAATATAGCACGCAGCCAGTGTTTTCCTCTGAATAATTCCTGGATGACTATATTTAGTATGAACAAGATAATATAATTAAAATCTTGTGAAATAATTAGGCTAGACAAGAAAGGCAAAGAAAAAGCAGTAGGAATTCACAATCTTGGAGGGCACTGAATACCCACCATTTGGTGTTGAATCAAAGCATTTCCATCTCAAACAGTGCAAAAAGCAGCAAGCTGAAATCAGGCAGAACCCCACTTACCAGGGCACTGGACGTGGGCCAAGGGAAAGTAGCCCGTTGCAGAAACTTGTCCTAGATGAGTAGAGCTGGAAAATAAACCCAACTTTCAGAGGGCAGGATTAACTCATGCATAGTTTGGGCAATCTGCTGGGCAGGGCAAAATGGAGAAAAATTCCAGGTCAAGGGCAGTAACATGGGAGCCAGAGAGAGCTGCAACATCATTCCAGATCTCTCTTTTTATAGTAAATCAACCAATTAAAGACTGGGCTTACAGAGACTAGAACATGGCCTGCTAAGTAAAGAGGACTTCGTGAGAGCTGCTGGTTATTTCTCCATATTTTGTCGCAACTTTTGGATGATATTTTTAAATATTCCCAATAGTATATCATTGATATCTTTCTCCAAGGAAATAAAGTCAACTGTCGAGCAACAGATAAGTTTTTGTGCTATTGTTCAGTCTTCTAAAGAAATCCTGATATCCTCAACATTAAAAACCATGATATTTTATCCCTGAAGTGACAAATTTAGTTCTACTGTATATATTGAATATAGTGCTAAGCTACACTGGTTGAGAAATAATTATCTGGCATTATCACTGTCCCACTTATTATTTCAAAAACTAATGCAAGCACCTTTCCCCTGATAACCAGTATGCTTCAGTGTAGAAAAGGAGAGTGTTGCATATGTGCATCTTTACACAACACATGCTGAAAATATGTATACTTAGAGGTCATAACTTGATCATATTTAAAATATTCACTCTTTCCTTGAACAACCCAAGCAAAAGCAGGAGGTCTGTTGTTGACTGCTTATCCTCTTTTATTCTTGTAATAACACACTTTGTAGCTAGTCACAAAGCTACCTTCTGCATACCTCTTCCCCAGGCTACATCACAATTTACAAAATAATAATTACTAAAATCCTGCAGTTAGTTCTCAGTGATAAATAGAATAAACTTGTTGAGTACTTTTTCATACATGTCATGCTGGTAAGTGAAACCACTACACTGCATGCATGATATTAACTGCTCTTCAACATTATATGCTATGGATATTTGCAATGCCCAGGGATGATATTTGGTCAAACAATTTTGTCAATAGTTTATTCCACTTTCTCTTATTAAAATCTTAATAATTTTCAGCTGACTTTGCAACAATGTAACATGTACCTACTTTTGCTACAAGAGTAAAACTTTGAATGATAGTTTTGTGATTTTGATTTTCTTTGATGATATTTTTAGTTAAAAATCCATTCATTTATTAACAAGTAATTTTTTAACTTATAATATTCTAAGTAATATTTATTAATTTATTAGCTAATTTTTAAATAAATGAATGACTACTAAGCCCAAAGCATTGTGCTAAGTGTTGGGAATACAACACATCAAAAGAGAAAATCTCTGCCCTCAAGGAGCTCACATTCCTCATCAGTTAGAAACCATTATTTAGTATTTGCTTTAGAAAATCTCAATTGATGAGAGGTGACTGTGTGTTGTTTAACAATGGCACAAAAGCTAATTAAGAAATGTGTTATAAAATACAATGCACTGGAGAGTAATATTAATAGATTGCTCCCTTAGTGAAATGAAATTTTTGGATATTTATTCTTGTACTTCCAATTTACACCTTTATTTCTTTGTGGCTACTTGTGCAAAGTCACAAATAGACTGTCACAGCCTGTACAGATTTATAATCTGTAGTTGCACTGTACAATTATAAAAATCCTGTTTACCATTTGTATTTTTTAATTTGAATTGTAGTATTTATATTACTATTTTATCATTATTTTTATGCTTCACTGCAGCACTTCAGAGATATTGCTCCATTTTTTAAATGATGGATATAAGGCAACACTATTTTAACTGTAAAAACGCAAAATTAACACATGCCAAAATTCAAATTACATTGTCTGAGAGAGGTTATCTGAAATCTGTTAAATGTTAGTCAAAACAATCTGATCAATGCATTCCTTGGAGCTCACATGGAACTTTTAAGAATGAAATGGTTATTAAGAATGCGATAGGATTTTAAGAAACACACACCCATCCCATTTGATTTCCCTCTTGACTCCTTAAAAATTAAAAAAAATAATAATAATAAAAGCTTATTTTCACTTCCCTTTATTCAGAAATATTTTAGCTCTCTTCCTATTTTCAGAGGTAAAATAATTAAAAGTTGGTTTTTATCTTGTATATGTTCTATGATTTTTAAAAATGTAAAAATAGATACATAAGAGAATGAAGACTCAAATAGAATGCACAAATATATGTTGGGGTGTAAAGATTATGAGTGATATCATTTTCTTTTTTAAATTCTCCTTTAATGTTTTTAGATTGATTTTTACAATAAAATAATTGTTAAAATTGCATAACTGTAGTCTTAGATTGAAAATATTGTATAGGACTTCCCTGATGGCGCAGTGGTTAAGAATCTGCCTGCCAATGCAGGGCACGCGGGTTCGAGCCCTGGTCCGGGAAGATCCCACATGCCACGGAGCAACTAAGCCTGTGCACCACAACTACTGAGTCTGTGCTCTAGAGCCTGCGAGCCACAACTACTGAAGCCCGCGCACCTAGAGCCCGTGCTCTGCAACAAGAGAAGCTCCCACACCACAGTGAAGAGTAGCCCCCGTTCTCCACAACTAGAGAAAGCCCGCGTGCAGCGATGAAGACCCAACGCAGCCAGAAGTAAATAAATAAATAAATGTTTTTTAAAAAAGAAAAAAAAGAAAATATTGTATAAATCGTTATGTACTCTTTAAAATGTTCTCTCACTATCTAAAAGCTGCCATCTATAGTTTCTGCTTACAGATCATATCTAATTGATAAAAATAAAAACTTTCCCTAGAATAAATACATTCCTAGTACATCTAACACATTCTGATTCTGGATCTATTTTGCCTATCTACACACTTCAGTCTAGAAGTGAATGAAGACTCTTCTTTCACAAAACGTTCTATTCCTATGAATGTGTTCTGTATTTTATATCATGAAAGAGGGATAGTTTTCATTGGCACTTTTTATGGGCTTGAATCACTTTATTCAGCTTTAGAACCATGAATTGCATGGTCCTGCTGGATACTTTCTCCATGACCCTCTAATTTGGGGCTCATGTTTGACTCCCTTCTTGTGATCACATTCTGTATGGAGGATTCTGTTCTCTGCTTCAGTGTCAAGTCAGGTGCCTCAAATAAGCAAATATTTACCAAGTGCCTACTATGGACGAGAAAATGTTGACTTAAAAAAAAAACAACTATACATTTGTTTAAATGTGTAAAAATTTTACATTTTAAAAATCTGTAAGTCACAGAGAGCTCAAGAAATTTAAACTTATTTCAGAGGGAAAAAATGTACAAAAAATAAGAATGTAAGCTCTAACAAACATAATAGCTTATAAAATATTCAAATAACAGTATAAGACAAAATTCCAAGCGATATAAGAAATCCATTATTGTCCTATATTCTGAAAAGACTCAAGCCAGTTGTGGCAAAGCATGAACTGGGTTCCTGTTGCAGCTCCATCACTTACTAATTGGGTCATTCTAGGAACTCACATAACCTCTGGATGAAGGGGGGAAAGTGTATATAGATATAGATATAGATATAGATAAAGGTATGATATAGAGATATAGATATAGATACAGATGTATCTCCAAGTCAAGCCATGCAGACACAATTCTGGGAAAATTGGTAGAAGTAGAGTGATTAGGAAAGAGAAGCAATTTCCTCTTGGGTTGGTAGCTATAATGATAAATATTCTGCTGCCAGTGATCTCCACTACAGCAGGTCCACCTGAAAAAGGAGGAAGCCAAGAAATGAAGCAGAGAGAGAGCTGCTTGATTTGCCTCATCTGTAAAATGAGAAATGGGAAACTAATATTTTGCTACCAGGAGGTAAAAGTTGGAAGAGATAAGCTCTTAAGACCATTTGCAGCTCTAATTCTGTGATCTTAAAAATACCTCCCTTGGGCTTTCCTGGTGGCGCAGTGGTTGAGAATCCACCTGCCAATGCAGGGGACATAGGTTCGAGCCCTGGTCCAGGAGGATCCCACATGCCATGGAGCAACTAAGCCCGTGCGCCACAACTACTGAGCTTGCGCTGTAGAGCCTGTGCTCTGCAACAAGAGAAGCCAGCACAATGAGAAGCCCGCGCACCCACAACGAACAGTAGCCCCGGCTCTCCGCAGCTAGAGAAGCCCGTGCACAGCAATGAAGACCCAATGCAGCCAAAGATATATAAATTAAATAAATTAATTTTTTAAAAAAGGAAAAAAGAAAAATGCCTGCCTTTAACAAATGGATACATGTGTGCAAAATCAAAAAGAGGCACTTAGTATTTCTCAATAGTTTTTTCATTACAATAATCTAGCTTTTACTGTCTTAAGAAGGTTGGGGGCTTCCCTGGTGGTGCAGTGGTTGAGAGTCCGCCTGCCGATGCAGAGAACGCGGGTTCGTGCCCCGGTCCGGGAAGATCCCACATGCCGCGGAGCGGCTGGGCCCGTGAGCCATGGCCGCTGAGCCTGCGCGTCCGGAGCCTGTGCTCCGCAACGGGAGAGGCCACAACAGTGAGAGGCCCACGTACCACAAAAAAAAAAAAGAAGTATTGATAGAACATGTTACTCTTTCTAGAGTATATTGCTTGTAACTTCAGTGGCAGTCCAAAAGCTCAATCTCTTCCAGTATGAATTGCTAAGGTTTTTTGAACACTCTTTAGACAGAGACACCCATGATTCACAATGATTACTTGAATATGCTGTGAAGATTAAGAGTACAAAACAACCATATACAAAAATTAACACAAAATGGATCATCAACCTAAATGTTAACAGCTAAAACTATGAAACTTATAGCAGAAAATAAGAGTAAATTTTGTGACCTTGGACTTAGCAATGGTTTTTTAGATATGATCATAAAAGTGTGAACAACAAAGAAAAATAAACTGTGCTTTATCAAAATTAAAAACTATCTTTGTACTTCAAAAATATCAAAAAAGTGTATGACAGCCAACAGATGGGAGAAAATATTTGCAAATCACATATCTATCTCAAATATATAAAGAACTATCACAACTCAACAATAGACAAATAATCCAATTTTTAAACTGGCAAAGGATTAAAACAGACATTTCTCCAAAGAAGATATATAAATGACTAATAATCTTATGAAAAATGCTCAACATCATTTACCATCAGGGAAATGGAAATCAGAACCATACTGAGTTACCACTTCACACCAACTAAAATGGCTTAAAATCAAAGACAGACAGTAACAAATTAAAGCCCATTGCTGGTGGGAGGGTAAAAAGGAATAACTTTGGAAAAGAGTTTGGCAGTTCTTCAAAGTGTTAAACATAGAGTTACTATATAACTCAGCAATTCCACTCCTAGGTGTGTGTGTGTCTATATATATAGAGACACACACATACATTTCTGTTGGATATATATATATATATATATATACATATATATATATATATCCAACAGAAATAAAAACATATGTCCACACAAAAACTTGTACATGAGTATTTATAGCAGCATTATTCATAATAGCCAGAAAGTAGAAAGAACACAAATACAATCAGCTGAGGAATGGATAACAAAATGTAGATATCCATACAATGGAACACTATTCAGCTATAAAATGGAACGAAATACTGATACAAGATACAACATGAATGAACCTTGAAAACATGCTAAGTGAAAGAGGGTAGTCACGAAAGACCACATATTGTATGATTCCATTTATATGAAACATCCACAGTAGGCAAATCCATAGAGAGAGAAAGTAGATTACTGGCTGCAAGGGGGTTAGACATAAACTCCATATCCAGAAATATGGGGTTAAATTCCACATAATGGGTGTGGAGTTTCTTTTTGGGGTGATGAAAATGCTCTAAAGTTAGTTAGTGGCAATAGTTGCACAGCTTCGTAAATCTAAAAACACGTTGACTTGTACACTTTAAAAGAATTACAAGAAATGTGACATTTATGGTATGTGATATAAAGCAGATATTAAGAAAAATAAAAGAATTTTGAAACACACCACTGACCAAAGGCACTTGCCATTTATATTATTTTGCAGTCACATTTAACCAAAAGTCACAAGGCAACTGAATATACTGGACAGCTCAGCAAAATGTAATATTCTAACACAGACATTTAAAGTGTGAAAGTGCCCTACACTTGGGAGTTAGGAGATGTGGGTTCTAGTTTTTCCTTAATCCCAACCCAAGTTTGGAGGCAAAGATTGCTAATTACTGTGAATACTGATTTTCCTTTTCTTCTCCAGCAGTAAGAACCTTGGATTTTTGCGGAGACATTTTCACTCAGCTGAAGACCTGCAGCCTCTTTTGAAGCCAAATTTTGCTACGTGTTGATGTTCGGCTAAGTCTTATGTGTAAATTTCAAGAAGTCTCCTCAAAAGGAGGGAATGTACCTTTCCTTGTCCCTCTATCCTGTTGCCGAAATATAGATGGGTTGGCTAGAGCACTAGCAGCTATCTTGGACCATGAGGATGAGGGATGGCAAAGTGGCAAGCTGGAAGAAGCCTGGGTCCCCCACAAATGTGTAGAACCACTACATTTACCCTGAAGTGCCTACCACCAGACATCTTTTATATAAAACAGAAATAATCATATAAACCATAGTTATTTTTTTCTGTCACATGTATAGGTTCATAATCCTAACTAATACACTGGGTTTATGAAGAGTAAAGAGGAAAAGGCCCTTCAGATTAGTTTGGAGAGGAGGAGTCTGCTCTTAAAAAAAAAAAAGAAAAGTTAAAGCCCTCTTTCTAGATGGAAGACTTTCTAAATTAACCTGAGAGCACACAAGGACTCTTGATCTTCCAAAAGTTTGCCGACAATGGCAAAAATACCTAGAACTGTACAAATCTGTTTGTCATCACTGCACCTGCCTCCTCTCCCTGGCATTTTCATATCAGCTGAGATCAGCCAGAAAATCCCAAACACTGTGGGTTTCAAATTTGATTACTTTGTAGCGAAAGGGTAGAATCTTTCCTTTGAAATAGGTTTCCAGTGGTATTCTAATTTCTTTTTCAGTCTACTCCAGTTTGCTAACCTTGACTAAATATATATGGTTACTTAAGCATGTGATTGAAGGGCATAAGGAAAGCCCCTGGTGGGTGATAAAAATTAGAACTGGTCAGCAGTCGTTCACAATCTTATTCAATAATTATTTTGAATTATTCAATTCAAAAGCCCAATTTTTAAAACTCATGCAGAACTATATTCAATATCTTGTAATAACCTATAATGGGAAAGAATCAGAAAAAATATATGTATAACTGAATCACATTGCAATACACCTGAAACTAAAACAATATTGTAAATCAACTATCCTTCAATTAAAAAAAAAAAACTCATGCACTCCATCATTCCCAGGTGGGCTTTTTAAACTACTCCAAGAGAGGGACCCAGAGACTCCATTCACTAAGTGCTATGTAACTTTTAACCAGACTGCTTTTGCAATTTCCTAGATTGCTAAAATATGTCACAGTCCATCTACCTTTGGGCAGATCTCCCTAAAACTTCAACTATTATTGACAATAAAGATCTGATTAAAAAGCAGATTTATCACAATTTATTGTAAGTCCAGAAACTTATATATATATATATATATATATATATATATATATATATATATATATATATATACACACACATATATATATTTTTTGGCTGCATTGGGTCTCTGTTGCTGCGCGGGGGCTTTTTCTAGTTGCGGCGAGAGGGGGCTACTCTTCGTTGTGGCTTCTCATTGTGGTGGCTTCTCTTGTTGTGGAGCACAGGCTCTAAGTATGCAGGCTTCAGTAGTTGCAGCACGTGGGCTCAGTAGTTGTGGCACGCAGGCTCTAGAGCACAGGCTCAGTAGTTGTGGGACATGGGCTTAGTTGTTCCACGGCATGTGGGATCTTCCCGGACCAGGGATTGAAGCAGTGTCCCCTGCAGTGGCAGGTGGATTCTTTTATTTATTTATTTTTTTGATAGGCAAAGAGTGAGTTTATTAGCACAGGAGGCTTGTGAAAGATACAAGCAGGCAGGCAAGGGAGCACAGTCCCGAGAACAAAGAGGGCTACATTTTTATAATAAAAGAAAAAGTGGGGAGGGGAGAAGACCACCTTCTTCCTCATTTTTGGGCAGACGTCAAGGCTTACATCTTTAGTTCCTCCTTTGACTCTATAAGATCTAACTGGGACTGTCATGGTGCTATTTACATCATATGTATAGTAGCAGAAGGGTGATAATATATACTAAAATATGGTAATTCATCTCAGGTTTTGGTGTAATATCCCCTTTCCCGAGTTTTTTCACTTTTCACCTATATTCCTGTACTAGCTACATGCAGAAATGCAATTCTTTTTTTTTATTAGTTTCTGCTTTATAACAAAGTGAATCAGTCATACATATACATATGTTCCCACATCCCTTCCCTCATGCATCTCCCTCCCTCCCACCCTCCCCATCCCACCCCTCCAGGCGGTCACAAAGCACCGAGCTGATCTCCCTGTGCTCTGCGGCTGCTTCCCACTATCTATCTACCTTACGTTTGGTAGTGTATATATGTCCATGCCTCTCTTTCACTTTGTCACAGCTTACCCTTCCCCCTCCCCATATCCACAAGTCCATTCTCAAGTAGGTCTGTGTCTTTATTCCCGTTTTACCCCTAGGTTCTTCATGACATTTTTTTTTTAATTCCGTATATATGTGTTAGCATATGGTATTTGTCTTTCTCTTTCTGACTTACTTCACTCTGTATGACAGACTCTAGGTCTATCCACCTCATTACAAATAGCTCAGTTTCGTTTCTTTTTATGGCTGAGTAATATTCCATTGTATATATGTGCCACATCTTCTTTATCCATTCATCCGATGATGGACACTTAGGTTGTTTCCATCACTGGGCTATAGTGAATAGAGCTGCAATGAACATTTTGGTACATGTCTCTTTTGGAATTATGGTTTTCTCAGGGTATATGCCTAGTAGTGGGATTGCTGGGTCATATGGTAGTTCTATTTGTAGTTTTTTAAGGAACCTCCATACCGTTCTCCATAGTGGCTGTACCAATTCACATTCCCACCAGCAGTGCAAGAGTGTTCCCTTTTCTCCACACCCTCTCCAGCATTTATTGTTTCTAGATTTCTTGATGATGGCCATTCTGACTGGTGTGAGATGATATCTCATTGTACTTTTGATTTGCATTTCTCTAATGATTAATGATGTTGAGCATTCTTTCATGTGTTTGTTGGCAGTCTGTATATCTTCTTTGGAGAAATGCCTATTTAAGTCTTCTGCCCATTTTTGGATTGGGTTGTTTGTTTTTTTGCTATTGAGCTGCATGAGCTGTTTATAAATTTTGGAGATTAATCCTTTGTCAGTTGCTTCATTTGCAAATATTTTCTCCCATTCTGAGGGTTGTCTTTTGGTCTTGTTTATGGTTTCCTTTGCTGTGCAAAAGCTTTGAAGTTTCATTAGGTCCCATTTGTTTATCTTTGTTTTTATTTCCATTTCTCTAGGAGGTGGGTCCAAAAGGATCTTGCTGTGATTTATGTCATAGAGTGTTCTACCTATGTTTTCCTCTAAGAGTTTGATAGTTTCTGGCCTTACATTTAAGTCTTTAATCCATTTTGAGCTTATTTTTGTGTATGGTGTTAGGGAATGATCTAATCTCAAACTTTTACATGTCCCTGTCCAGTTTTCCCAGCACCACTTATTGAAGAGGCTGTCCTTTCTCCACTGTACATTCCTGCCTCCTTTATCAAAGATAAGTTGGCCATATGTGCGTGGGTTTATCTCTGGGCTTTCTATCCTGATCCACTGATCTATCTTTCTGTTTTTATGCCAGTACCACACTGTCTTGATTACTGTAGCTTTGTAGTATAGTCTGAAGTCCGGGAGCCTGATTCCTCCAGCTCCGTTTTTCGTTCTCAAGATTGCTTTGGCTATTCGGGGTCTTTTGTTTTTCCAAACAAATTTTGAAATTTTTTGTTCTAGTTCTGTGAAAAATGCCAGTGGTAGTTTGATAGGGATTGCATTGGATCTGTAGATTGCTTTGGGTAGTAGAGTCATTTTCACAATATTGATTCTTCCAATCCAGGAGCATGGTATATCTCTCCATCTATTTGTATCATCTTTAATTTCTTTCATCAGTGTCTTATAATTTTCTGCATACAGGTCTTTTGTCTCCTTAGGTAGGTTTATTCCTAGATATTTTATTCTTTTTGTTGCAATGGTAAATGGGAGTGTTTCCTTGATTTCATTTTCAGATTTTTCATCATTAGTGTACAGGAATGCCAGAGATTTCTGTACATTAATTTTGTATCCTGCTACTTTACCAAATTCATTGATTAGCTCTAGTAGTTTTTCGGTAGCATCTTTAGGATTCTCTATGTATAGTATCATGTCATCTGCAAACAGTGACAGCTTTACTTCTTCTTTTCCAATTTGGATTCCTTTTATTTCCTTTTCTTCTCTGATTGCCGTGGCTAAAACTTCCAAAACTATGTTGAATAAGAGTGGTGAGAGTGGGCAGCCTTGTCTTGTTCCTGATCTTAGTGGAAATGGTTTCAGTTTTTCACCATTGAGGACAATGTTGGCTGTGGGTTTGTCATATATGGCCTTTATTATGTTGAGGAAAGTTCCCTCTATGCCTACTTTCTGCAAGGTTTTTATCATAAATGGGTGTTGAATTTTGTCGAAAGCTTTCTCTGCATCTATTGAGATGATCATATGGCTTTTCTCCTTCAACTTAATATGGTGTATCACGTTGATTGATTTGCGTATATTGAAGAATCCTTGCATTCCTGGAATAAACCCCACTTGATCCTGGTGTATGATCCTTTTAATGTGCTGTTGGATTCTGTTTGCTAGTATTTTGTTGAGGATTTTTGCATCTATGTTCATCAGTGATATTGGCCTGTAGTTTTCTTTCTTTGTGACATCCTTGCCTGGTTTTGGTATCAAGGTGATGGTGGCCTCGTAGAATGAGTTTGGGAGTGTTCCTTCCTCTGATATTGTTTGGAAGAGTTTGAGAAGGATGGGTGTTAGCTCTTCTCTAAATGTTTGATAGAATTCGCCTGTGAAGCCATCTGGTCCTGGGCTTTTGTTTGATGGAAGATTTTTAATCACAGTTTCAATTTCAGTGCTTGTGATAGGTCTATTCATATTTTCTATTTCTTCCTGAGTCAGTCTTGGCAGTTTGTGCATTTCTAAGAATTTGTCCATCTCTTCCAGGTTGTCCATTTTATGGGCATAGAGTTGCTTATAGTAATCTCTCATGATCTTTTGTATTTCTGCAGTGTCAGTTGTTACTTCTCCTTTTTCATTTCTAATTCTATTGATTTGTGTCTTCTCCCTTTTTTTCTTGATGAGTCTGGCTAATGGTTTATCAATTTTGTTTATCTTCTCAAAGAACCAGCTTTTAGTTTTATTGATCTTTGCTATCGTTTCCTTCATTTCTTTTTCATTTATTTCTGATCTGATTTTTATGATTTCTTTCCTTCTGCTAACTTTGGGATGTTTTTGTTCTTCTTTCTCTAATTGCTTTAGGTGTAAGGTTAGGTTGTTTATTCGAGATGTTTCCTGTTTCTTAAGGTGGGATTGTATTGCTATAAACTTCCCTCTTAGAACTGCTTTTGCTGCATCCCATAGGTTTTGGGTCGTCGTGTCTCCATTGTCATTTGTTTCTAGGTATTTTTTAATTTCCTCTTTGATTTCTTCAGTGATCACTTCGTTATTAAGTAGTGTATTGTTTAGCCTCCATGTGTTTGTATTTTTTACAGCTCTTTTCCTGTAATTGATATCTAGTCTCATAGCATTGTGGTCAGAAAAGATACTTGATACAATTTCAATTTTCTTAAATTTACCAAGGCTTGATTTGTGACCCAAGATATGATCTATCCTGGAGAATGTTCCATGAGCACTTGAGAAAAATGTGTATTCTGTTGTTTTTGGATGGAATGTCCTATAAATATCAATTAAGTCCATCTTGTTTAATGTATCATTTAAAGCTTGTGTTTCCTTATTTATTTTCATTTTGGAAGATCTGTCCATTGGTGAAAGTGGGGTGTTAAAGTCCCCTACTATGATTGTGTTACTCTCGATTTCTCCTTTTATGGCTGTTAGTATTTGCCTTATGTATTGAGGTGCTCCTATGTTTGGTGCATAAATATTTACAATTGTTATATCTTCTTCTTGGATCGATCCCTTGATCATTATGTAGTGTCCTTCTTTGTCTCTTCTAGTAGTCTTTATTTTAAAGTCTATTTTGTCTGATATGAGAATTGCTACTCCAGCTTTCTTTTGGTTTCCATTTGCATGGAATATCTTTTTCCATCCCCTTACTTTCAGTCTGTATGTGTCTCTAGGTCTGAAGTGGGTCTCTTGTAGACAGCATATATATGGGTCTTGTTTTTGTATCCATTCAGCCAATCTGTGTCTTTTGGTGGGAGCACTTAGTCCATTTACATTTAAGGTAATTATCGATATGTATGTTCCTATTCCCATTTTCTTAATTGTTTTGGGTTCATTATTGTAGGTCTTTTCCTTCGTTGTGTTTCTTGCCTAGAGAAGTTCCTTTAGCATTTGTTGTAAAGCTGGTTTGGTGGTGCTGAACTCTCTCAGCTTTTGCTTGTCTGTAAAGGTTTTAATTTCTCCATCAAATCTGAATGAGATCCTTGCTGGGTAGAGTAATCTTGGTTGCAGGTTTCTCTCCTTCATCACTTTAATTATGTCCTGCCACTCCCTTCTGGCTTGTAGAGTTTCTGCTGAGAGATCAGCTGTTATCCTGATGGGGATTCCCTTGTGTGTTATTTGTTGTTTTTGCCTTGCTGCTTTTAATATGATTTCTTTGTGTTTAATTTTGGACAGTTTGATTAATATGTGTCTTGGCGTATTTCTCCTTGGATTTATTCTGTATGGGACTCTCTTGTGCCTCCTGGACTTGATGAACTATTTCCTTTCCCATATTAGGGAAGTTTTCAACTATAATCTCTTCAAATATTTTCTCAGTCCCTTTCTTTTTCTCTTCTTCTTCTGGAACCCCTATAATTCGAATGTTGGTGCGTTTAATGTTGTCCCAGAGGTCTCTGAGACTGTCCTCTGTTCTTTTCATTCTTTTTTCTTTATTTTGCTCTACAGCAGTTATTTCCACTATTTTATCTTCCACCTCACTTATCCGTTCTTCTGCCTCAGTTATTCTGCTATTGATCCCATCTAGAGTATTTTTTATTTCATTTATTGTGTTTTTAATCGATGCTTGATTCATCTTTAGTTCTTCTAGATCCTTGTTAACTGTTTCTTGCATTTTGTCTATTCTATTTCCAAGATTTTGGATCTGGGAAATAGAATCTTGGATCATCTTTACCATCATTATTCTGAATTCTTTTTCAGGTAGACTGCCTATTACCTCTTCATTTGTTAGGTCTGGTGGGTTTTTATCTTGCTCCTTCTCCTGCTGTGTGTTTTTCTGTCTTCTCATTTTGCTTATCTTACTGTGTTTGGGGTCTCCTTTTTGTAGGCTGCAGGTTCGTAGTTCCCGTTGTTTTTGGTGTCTGTCCCCAGTGGCTAAGGTTGGTTTAGTGGGTTGTGTAGGCTTCCTGGTGGAGGCGACTAGTGCCTGTGTTCTGGTGGATGAGGCTGGATCTTGTCTTTCTGGTGGGCAGGTCCACGTCTGGTGGTGTGTTTTGGGGTGTCTGCGGACTTTTTATGATTTTAGGCCGCCTCTCTGCTAATGGGTGGCGTTGTGTTCCTGTCTTGCTAGTTGTTTGGCATAGGGTGTCCAGCACTGTAGCTTGCTGGTCGTTGAGTGAAGCTGGGTGCTGGTGTTGAGATGGAGATCTCTGGAAGATTTTCGCCGTTTGATATTATGTGGAGCTGGGAGGTCTCTTGTGGACCAGTGTCCTGAAGTTGGCTCTCCCACCTCAGAGGCACAGCACTGACTCCTGGCTCCTCAATTTGGGATGATTTGTTGTCTATTCATGTATTCCACAGATGCAGGGTACATCAAGTTGATTGTGGAGCTTTAATCCGCTGCTTCTGAGGCTGCTGGGAGAGGTTTCCCTTTCTCTTCTTTGTTCTCACAGCTCCTGGGTCTCAGCTTTGGATTTGGCCCCGCCTCTGCGTGTAGGTCGCCGGAGGGCGTCTGTTCTTCGCTCAGACAGGACAGGGTTAAAGGAGCAGCCTCTTCGGGGACTCTGGCTCACTCAGGCCGGGCGGGAGGGAGGGGCACGGAGTGCGGGGCGAGCCTGCAGCGGCAGAGTTCGGCGTGACGTTGCACTAGCCCGAGGCGCGCCGTGCGTTCTCCCAGGGAAGCCGCCCCTGGATCCCCGGCAGTGGTGGGCTGCACAGGCTCCCGGAAGGGCGGTGTGGACAGTGACCTGCGCTCGCACACAGGCTTCTTGGCGGCGGCAGCAGCAGCCCCAGCGTCCCACGCCCGTCACTGGGCTCCGCGCTTTCAGTCGTGACTCGCGCCCGTCTGTGGAGCCCCTTTAAGCAGCGCTCTTAATCCCCTCTCCTCGCGCACCAGGAAACCAAGAGGGAAGAAAAAGTCTCTTGCCTCTTCGGCAGCTCCAGAGTTTTCCTGGACTCCCTGCCGGCTAGCTGTGGCACATTAGCCCCCTTCAGGCTGAGTTCTCGCCGCCAGCCCCAGTCCTTTCCCTGCGCTCTGACCGAAGCCCGAGCCTCAGCTTCCAGCGCCGCCCACCCTGGTGGGCGAGCAGACAAGCCTCTCGGGCTGGTGAGTGCCGCTCGGCACCGATCCTCTGTGCGGGAATCTCTCCGCTTTGCCCTACCCAGGTATGTGGGGAGTTTCTTGCCTTTTGGGAGGTCTGGGGTCTTCTGCCAGCATTCAGTAGGTGTTCTGTAGGAGTTGTTCCACGTGTAGCTGTATTTCTGGTGTATCCGTGGGGAGGAAGGTGATCTCCGCGTCTTACTCTTCCGCCATCTTACCCGGAAGTCTCGGCAGGTGGATTCTTAACCACTGTGCCACCAGGGAAGTCCAGTCCAGAAACTTTTAAAACAACATCCATGCAGATTCTGCCTTACTAAATACTAGAGAATCCTGATAAATGGCTTTGCTTTTTACTTCCTAAAATTACAAAATCTATTGCCTTTTCAGTAATAATAATAAATGTTTTCTGTGTATATTTTATCATTCATGAATGAAGGACTAACACTCACTTTAAATATGAGAACAAATATGCAATAAAGTTGTTTCTCTGGGGAAAATGTCAGGATTTGATATTAATGTAATCATAATATAGCCAGAAGATTTGGGAAACAGTCTTATAATTTAACAAAATTTTTTATTCATTTTTATTGGAGTATAGTTGATTTACAATGTTGTATTAGTTTCTGCCATACAGCAAAATGAGTCAGTTATACATATATGTCTATCCACTCTTTTTTAGATTCTTTTTCCATATAGGTCATTACAGAGTATTGAGTAGAGTACCCTGTGCTCTACAGTAGGTCCCAATTAGTTATCTATTTTATATATAGTAGTGTGTGTATGCCAAACCCAATCTTCCAATTTATCCCTCCCTCCCTTCCCCCCAGTAACCATAAGTTTATTTTCTACATCTGTGACTCTATTTCTGTTTTGTAAATAAGTTCATTTGTATCATTAAAAAAAATTTTTTTTCAATATCAGCAGAGATTTTGTTTCAGGAAGATGGGTATATAAAAAGAGATTCTGAATCAGCCTACTTTTGTTTTTCACTTCTATCACACTTGAATTTTTCTCTATTGAATTTACTCTTACTGATATTTCTTATTTCCACAGCTCACTGATTGAGGCTTCTATGTTTTAATCAGTAAGACTGACTTGAGTTCTATTACATTTAAGGCTCCTTTTTGATAAAAAAGACTACAGATCTTGAGAATTCTTTTTAAATTATTAAATATTTGTGCTGGCTTAGTGACTATTAAAAAATAACAGGTTTCAAGTGATTCATACACACAGTTCTGGGACTCCTGAGTATGGATGGATAAAATGGAATGCACACAACCTTACACAGGGTTGTGTGAAAACGGCCTTCTCAATAATCGTAACAGTGCCCTCCATGAATTAAAGCCAGGGTAGTCATTCTGAAACTAGATCCAGTCCCGTATCACTCCTCTACCAAAAACGGGGATTAATGCACAATTTCCAGGTTGTTAAGAAGATGATAAAAATGATCTGATTTTGATTTGCCTGTTTCAAAAGTGGTTTCGTGTGCTTTCTCTATGATTAAGGCTAGGCGGGAGGAAAGGTGAAGTGTTGAAGAAAGGAAAATAAATTGTCTGACACATGGCAAGTACTCAGTAGATGCTGATTTCTGTCCTTTCTGTCCCTTCTGGGGGGGAGAATATAGTAACTTTGTTGATTAAATTGACAAAGTGTAAGGGAGGAGATGGTGCCGACAGCTCATGTTATCTGAAATTTCCAACTTATACATCCATAATAAATCACTGTCTTCAGTAATTATCTCTCATGCAAAACATCAGCACTGGAAGGACGTAATTCATTAAAAAAACTCTGCTACTAAATATATTACTTCACTGCTTTTGCGAGGACGAAGTTCCAATAAGAACGTTGAGGAATCTTTCCCAGAGTCTACTTTTCTATGAAAGTTCCTCTCTTCTTTCAAAAGTAGTCCCATCTGATATTCTGTGTACTTATTCGTGCTGGTAAAGAAATCCTCTATCAGTTCTCTTCCTTTGGATAGTTCAGCAGGGATTACTTTGAGACTGAGTCACTCTTGCTATCTTTCCTGAATCTCCTCGACCCCAAATTTTATAAAGATACACTCACTCTTGTCTCCTTGATCTTTCCATGGCTGGTCTGTGTCAAATTTCTGGAGCCCTTGAGGAGTATCTTTAAAGGAATATCTTTTTTCTTTGTATTGGAATGCTTACAAACAGTTTCATAGAACATAGCTGGCTTCTTGTATTCAGGTTGGCACATTAATCCATTAAAAAAAAGCAGGGGAGTTCAATGAGAAATTAATATGCCATGTTACAAGTATATTTCTATCAAATGTAGGTAAGAATACCAGAAAATTAGGCAAATAATAAGTGGTTACTTAGAATTCCTAAACAGTTTATACTTCTACACAGAGGGGAAGCCCATACATTGCAGCTCACCCATACCTCATCTGAGAACTTCAGGAACTTTGCTCATACAACTGGGATTTCCAACTGGGATTTCATATGTCTATTTTGTACTACTGGAAGACCGCACACTGGTCAACAGAGAGATGGGCCCAAGGCAAAACAGTTAGTTTATTATTTCTGATTTTTTAACCAAGAAAGATTTTCCTGCTCCCTCCATCAACAGGTAGATTGTCTAAGGATTTGAAGAAAGGCAGTATTTAAATAAAATGTTTACTTACATTTTGAAAAGTGAAGAGGGAGTGATCATAGAAAGACAGTGTTTAGAACTGGAAATAACCCTAGAGAAAATTCAATTCAAACCCCCTTCTTAAGAATAAAGAAAAAGAGACTAAGTAATCGTTTGTCTGCTTAGTTCAAAACAGCTAGAAGGCAAGAGGCCACAGGGAATAGCAGTTAAGAGCATGGTCTTTGTGGTTGACCGTGTGGATTTGAATCCAGATCTTCTAGGAACTGTTTGAATGGTTTCCTCATATAAAAAGTAGGAATAATAGGACCTGTCTTCCAGAGTTATTGTGAAGAGTAAATGATATGAATTATTGATACGTTAAGTGCCTAGAACAGTTGTTGGTCCTCAGTAAGTGCCTGGCAAATGTTATTGTCAGTGCAGGAACCCAAACCAGAATCTTTTGACTCCAACTCTTGTACACTGCATTGCACTATTAACACAGCAGGCCAAAAGGATTCAAATGTTTACTTAAAATATGGGATTCCAAATGAAATAAATTGTGTGCAACCTCACATAATGTTTTTAAAACATTTACTAATCATTCATGCAAGCAATAATACCCAGTCCTTTTCATATGAAATTAAATGTTCCACTTTTCTCAGTGATTTTAGCTGTTTTCAGATACACACAGCTCAGTACAAAGAGATGACCCAAGGGACTTTTTATCTGCAATGCAGAGAGCAAGATGGAGACAATTTACATCCGAACTTGCCGCTAGCTCCATATGGCATGTATTCATCATTTAGTGAGTTCAGCGCCCTTCAGAGCTTCAGTGATCAGGATAGAAATTGCCCACTTGTTTATGCCTGGCTGGACTGAAAATATAGGGAGAGGAAGAGGTGAAGGAAAACACCACTCCCTGCAAGAGTTGGTTCTGGATTTAGGAGTCCAGGGTTAATGCTGACTTATCCAGGAATAGTAGCCTCTGTCCTAAAGAGTAGGCAAAATGCAGATGACCTGAGGTGTATTATTTAGGGGTTGCAATCATGCATGATATTCCTGTCTGTCCCACAAAGGACTTGACTGCAGTTAAATGTAGGGCTGTCTTCCTTTTGTTCAGTACAGAGCCTCACTCGCACTGGGCAAGTGGGCATTTGCAGCAACATGTGATAACTTGGTTTGTATCAGCAACAGGAGAAGTTGCTCTCAAAGGTTGAATTAGGAACTAACCAGCCCCTTTCCTGTGCCCCTCCTTCAGTGAGTGGGAACAGAGAGAGAAGTACTGTATTCTCCTTTCCCTATTGAGAGTAAATTAACAAAAGGTTCCCACTGGAAAGTCAAAGAATCAGTCCCTTTATACAAAAGGAATTTTGATTTTCCTCCAATTTTTCACTTCAAACGATATAGAAATCTTTCAAGAGAGAAGAATATGGTCTTTTATCCTTCAGTTATCATAATGGTCTCAGTGATAGGAAAGGAGTGTACACCGACAGTCAGTATTCTGAAGTGTACACCGACCCCCCCCCATTATAGTATTAAGCATTTATTTAGCTCTAGAATTTGAACCCTGGAGCAAAATATAACTTCTGGAATATTAAGAAAGATTATGGACTCTTATGGGTTGAATTGTGTCCCCACCCCTTTAAATCCTTATGTTAAAGTCCTAACCCCCAGTACCTCAGGATGTGACTTTATTTGGAATTAGGGTCATTGCAGAGGTTGTCTAGATGAAGTCCTTAGAGTGGACCCTAATCCAATATTACTGGTGTCCTTATAAAAAGGGGAAATTTGGACACAGTCACCCACACAGGGAGAACACCATGTCAAGATGAAGGCACAGATCAGGATGATGCATCTATAAGCCAAGAACAACAAAGACTGCCGGCAAACCACCAGAAGCTAGGGGAGAGGCATGGAACAGATTCTTCCTCAGTTCAACACTGTCTACACCACACTCTTGGACTTCTAGCCTCCAAAACTCTGAGGTGATTAATTTCCTTTGTTTAAGCCACTTAGTTTGTGAAATTTTGTTATGGCAGCCGTAGCAAACTAGTATACAGAATTTCTTTTCTTCTCTTTCTTTCTTTTCTTTCTTCTTCTTTCTTTCTCTCTCTCTCTCTCTCTCCCTTCCTTCCTTCCTTCTTTCCTTCCTTTCTTTCTTCCTTCCTTCCCTCCCTCCCTCCTCCTCCTCTCTCTCTCTCTTACTCTCTCTCTCTCCCTCTCTCTCTCTCCCTCTCTATCTCTTTCCCTCCCTCCCCCCACTTCCTTCTTTCCTTCATTTTCTGGTGGAATTCATGGAAAAAAAGAGACTGGAAGATAGGAACATTTTTCCTTTTAGCCATTGATGGACTTTAATGCTTTCTGTAGCATTAAGAAATACAAATACTTGTTAAAAGGTATATCCATACCTAATTGTGACTAAAGTTTGGTAATAGTGGGCAAAAAGGGCCACCCCAAGGGAGGCCAGTGCCTTCTCTGTGTGCTCAAAACCAAATCAATGGCTCCTAAAACTCAGTGGCTCATTAGAGGCCCTTAGAGAACTCCAGTCTTTCCCTGTTTCTCCCACTGTGATTTTTTCATTCTTTGACCAAAGAACCCATTTTTCAACTTGCTAAATAGCTTTACTTTGTCCAGACGTATCCACCCACCTCCAAAATGCAGCTGAAGCAACATTCTAATACTACTTTTCCTTCCTTCCCAAGGAGTAATTCCACTTGCCCACCCCCTACCCCCATCCAGAAAGGAGTCTAACCCAGATTTTAACTAATTGTCCCCTCTCTTTTCTATCCATTGTCACATGAAAAATGAGTCTCCAGGACTATCCTTGGCAATTGCACTCTTCTAGGGCAATGACACAGATTGAACTCTATCAATGATACAGCATCAAGGCCACTGACACTTGCATCTGAACATCTATGCACACGCACATACCCTCCCAGAGTTGCTCTTTGTTCCCTAAGATGACACTATTAGATAATAAGTTCCAACATGTGTGCACTTGTGCCTGATAAGGCCACTCTGAGATCTTCTTGTGGGATCTTCTGTTCCCACAAGAACACCTGTTCTTGGACTAAAGACCATCCAGACCCCAGAACTACTTGTTGCTCTTAAAGGAGCTGCATCACCCATGATGCATTTGAAGCTTTTGTTCATAAAATGGCAAACTCTGTACCTCCAGCTTCCTTTATAGCTTGCAGTAGTGTCCTAGCCATCTGTGATGTTACCACATTGCTTGAAGCAGTTCTAGGCAAATGGGTATCTGTCATGTTTGCCTGCCCAACATTCATTCCTCCCCCTTCCCTTGTTTTCCCACTTTCTACCTTTGTGATTTAGATGCTGACCTTATTTAACCACCCCTATATCTCTACTATTAGTGAAAGGAAGTACACATGACCTAAGCCAAGCCAATGAAACTCAAGTCGGGGCCTTGTGCTGAAACTGCTGGGAAAGAGGCACTGTCTCTATTTGACTTGGAGTCTAAAGAATATAAGCCTGGAGTTTCTAGGGGCCACTAGGTGAAGGGACTCTCCGGAGAATAAAGCCAAGATGATAGAGAGAGAGATCAAGGGAAGGAGGGTAGGATGGGAATGTTGTCTTGACATCACCTGCATCTTTGGGGCCAGCCAAACCCGAACTTTTCAGTTGTGTAAGACAACAAATTCCCTTTGCTCAGGCCATTTTGAAATGGGTTTTCCGGCATTTGCAACTGACAGTATCTTTATATATCCATTGTTTCTTTTGGCTTTCTTCTGTCTTCTACTTCTTGCTTAGTCTACATAGTTAGTTTTGTTCTTGTGCATTAAATTTACATGTTTAGACCCTTATAACTGTGTTGGGATGAGCTTCACTTCAATGCTAATAGGGTGTTCAGTGAAATCTGCAGTTGCTAATTTTATTCTTCCACTTGTAGAATTTATAGTTGGTTGAGGATGAAAAGGTGTTCCCCCAAATCCAGAAATGTTTTGTCCTAGAGTCAGGCAGTATAGCTGTCTAGAAGGTCAGAAAACATCATCACTCATTATAGGCCTATGACCTATTTATGAGCTTGTGCTGGTACCATCTGTCTGTCAAACTCCTAAATGTCAGGATGATCTTGATTTATTTCTAGACTTTATCAATCAATATATCACATGCTATCTGCAAAAACAGAATCCAGTGACATCCTCATTCCAGACTGAGTATAGGATTTTCTTGGTGCAAGCTTGTATGTCACTTTTGTTTTGTAGCTGCTATAGAAACAACTGTTCACAGATGGTTACAAGGAACAACAACAACAACAAAAAAATGCCAATAAAGTACAAAATAAGGCTATTAATCCAGATGCACTGGAAAAGCTCCTTCCTAGCAATTTTCAAGCAAGGGAGAAGAGGAGAATGACAACAATGACCACTTAGGACAGTATCTCCCTGCTGCTGAGAGTGGACACACAGACCTCTTATTTAGCACTTTTTATAACACATCCTACTAAAGAATCAAAATATCTTAGAATTGGACAGGCCATGCTGTCATGGAGTTTGATTATATTCAGAATGTAGGCATGCCCTTCACATCCTTCCTCAACAGCAACCCAGGCTCCTTCTGAACATCAAAATATCTCCAGGATCGTGTGTCATTGCCTGCTGAAGGAGAACTCTTATTTATGGAAAGCATTCCCTTATGCTGAGCCACAGCTTCTGTCTCTGTAACTTTGGAACATCAGAATTTTACTTAAGGAAACTTTGAGATCTTTCAATCCAACAACTTTATTTTGTGCTTAGTGATCTGTCTTCTGGAACAGAGTATATAATCATCTCTGAAATAGCTCTTTCAATATTTTATGAAGTATTTGTGTTCTTCCCGTCACATTTCTTCCTCTGGGATAAATATGCCCAAGTGCCCCACCTCTTCCTTATCCTGGTCAAAGTTGTCTGAGATGCTACACTAAATTCCTGCCCTCTAATTCCCCCTTATGATATGATACAGTCTCCCTAACATCTCACTACTGTTCATTCAGAGACTAGGTATTTCCTTTCAGGTGGAAAACTAATAGGAAAAAAATAATTTTTTCAGTATTTTATGTCTTTTAGCTATTTTATGGATTTATGTAGAACTAATATTTTATGTAGTTCTCCATAATAGTTCTACTCTTTTTTTTAAGTTGTTTTTTGTTTGTTTATTTTATACTGCAGGTTCTTATTAGTCATCAATTTTATACACATCAGTGTATACATGTCAATCCCAATCACCCAATTCAGCACACCACCATCCCCAACCCACTGTGGTTTTCCCCCCACCTTGGTGTCCATACATTTGTTCTCTACATCTGTGTCTCAACTTCTGCCTTGCAAACCGGTTCATCTGTACCATTTTTCTAGGTTCCACATACATGCGTTAATATACGATATTTGTTTTTCTCTTTCTGACTTACTTCACTCCATATGACAGTCTTTAGATCCATCCACATCTCAACAAATGACTCAATTTCATTCCTTTTTATGACCGAGTAATATTCCATTGTATATATGTACCACAACTTCTTTATCCATTCATCTGTTGATGGGCATTTAGGTTGCTTCCATGACCTGGCTATTGTAAATAGTGCTGCAATGAACATTGGGGTGCATGTGTCTTTTTGAATTATGGTTTTCTCTAGGTATATGCCCAGTCGTGGGATTGCTGGATCATATGGTAATTCTATTTTTAGTTTTTTAAGGAACCTCCATACTGTTCTCCATGGTGGCTGTATCAATTTAAATTCCCACCAACAGTGCAAGAGGGTTCCCTTTTCTCCACACCCTCTCCAGCATTTGTTGTTTGTAGATTTTCTGATGATGCCCATTCTAACTGGTGTGAGGTGATACAATAGTTCTACTCTTTTAAGCACAATAGGGTTGGTTATAAATGGCCTGTCAACATTTCTAGCAAAGCCAGATTTTCTACAAATAAATTTGTCAGACTTCAAACCAAAACTGTCAAGAACATAGAATTGTGCTATTGCAAGTCACCCTTAGCAGTTACTTAGACCACTGCCTCATTTCAGTCATGCAATCTTACATGTATTCAGGTTTTTAAATACTTCATAAAGTATTTTCATACACATTATTGTATTTGATATTTGCTATCACTCTGGGAAGAAAGCTGGGCAATGTGTTATTCTCCCCACTTTGCAGATGAGGTGCAACGACTTCCAGAGGTTAGGTTATCACGGTTAGTGGTAGAGGTAGGACTAAAGTCCCACGACTCTTTACTTTCAGACTAATGTTTTGTTTTCACTATAGCCATTGTCCTTTGTCACCAAATAGCCTCACATTCCCCCTAGGTAGCACTACTGCATGAACAGCTCTCCGAAAGTGTTCAAGTTCAACACCTTTCCCCTGTCAACTGCCATCCAGTGGTCCACACCTGGAAGAACCCAGCTCTTCTGACTACTAGAGTCCAGTGACCTCTCATTAAACTCCAGTGCTTCACTCCCCTTCCTCCTGTTTTTTGCACAACCAGTTCTGAAATCAGCAAACACAAGGCAGTGTTGAAAGCAATAACAATTTTTAAGTGCCCACCTCCCCTTCTTCTCCATCCCTACCCCACAAATATGCCGATGGGAATCAGAGCTTTCATTTGCCAAATGTTGCAAGAAAGGGTAAGATTAATTTTAAGTCACAAGCTAGTAGTGAGTAATGATGGAGAAGGAAAATGAAACTCAATCTGAAGGTCTCTCCAGGTAGAACCTGAGGCTTTCCCCCCTCTCCCTGTCACCTTTGCCTCAAGTGTAATTCACTTCTCTTCAGATTCAATAACTTGAGGACAGAGGGAGTGTGGAGCAGGGTGAGGGCTGTAAGTGAAGCCAGGGAGCGCTAAAAGTGAGAAGGGGGGAACTCTGCACTCTTATGGGCAGCACATTGTGCTAGGCAGTGTTTACAGGAGTAAATGTCCAGCTGGGAACAGAACTTTCCTTTCCTATCTGATGATCTCTCCTTAAGCCAACGAAAGTGTTCATAAAGAAGACACAAGGCTCAAAGATGTTTTCCTTTAAGATTCTACTTTGGTTGGTAGAAACCAAAGATAAGGAGGAGTGAACAAATCCCTCAACCTCTGGGGAGAAAAATTTCCACAAATTATTTTACCTGAATTTGGGTGGGGGCCGTGGAAGGGGGTAATTTTGGTGGTGGGTATGTGTGGATTAATCATCCCAGCGTCCTCTTGACAAATGCTCAGATGAAGCATGCCCTGTCATCTTGCTTCTTGGTCTGCCAAGGCTAAAATACAGCCCAGAACTCAGCTGAGCTGTGTTTTTAGCTCCGTACCTCTAGAAATTGGGCACAGCACACTTCATTGGTGATGGTTTGGGATTTAACATTGAAATCAAGTTGTTATATAATTTAACGATTCAAATCCTTGTGTATCCTAGTGGACAATATTTTGTTTTTTTAAAAAATATTTGTGTCAATACGACTTTGTCTTTGCATTAAGATTCTCTGTCTTAAGTCTTTTATTATTGTTGAGAAATTTGAAAAAACTTTAAAAAAATATTTTCAATAGGGAAGAGGCATGAGATTTTTCTAAGACACTTGCTTCAGGTACTAGCTACATACTAGAA
The DNA here is from genome assembly GCF_964165515.1 of Mesoplodon bidens. NCBI lineage: Eukaryota > Metazoa > Chordata > Mammalia > Artiodactyla > Ziphiidae > Mesoplodon > Mesoplodon bidens. The sequence continues at coordinate 36,709,496 of NC_138170.1, forward strand.
CCTTAGGACAAGAGACTCGAATGTTGAGAGAGCCGATTGGGGTTTGGTGGGGTGGAGGAAGACATAAAACAGATGGAAAATAAAAATAATCCAAAGGAAAAATGTGAATGCTAGACTAACTAAACTGATTATTAAAGGAATGACAACTGCCCAAAATTTATTAGGTACAGGTACCAGTGATGTAAAATTTGCTGGGGATAAGGAAAAGCCTCTTGACCTAATTTCAGATTATCATCTTGGCTTTCTTGGGGATGTTATGGTATTGTCAAGCTTTTCATACTTTTACATGGGTTGTAAAAACAGCAGAACCAGTCAAGAGGCCTCTGGGTTCCGGAATTGACTGATAGGTGTGATATTGATATTATCAATTTTCCATTATTTGTGGATCAATTAAACTGGTTTGAATTGTTGTGGGAGGTCCAATAAAAGAGGAACACCCTTTGCTTCAGACTATGCTGATAAAATGCAAAGCATATGCTTGGGGTCAGAAGATGACCTGGGCTTGGAGCCCAGGCTGTTCCTTACTGACTCAAGCTACCTTGAATGAGTCTTTTAGCCTCTCTAAGGCTCAGGGTTCTCTGTATTAAAACGAGTCTAATAATAATGATTATTTTGGAAATCAAATAAGCTAATATATATGAATGCAGTTATGAACTCTAAAGTGCTAGTTACTATTTTTATTATTTTCTAATGCTGGCCCTAGGTTACAAAACAAAAGGGGAAACAAAATAACAAACCCTACTCTGTCTTCAGGGGAAAAAAAAAAGATGGATGTGAACATTGCTTTTACTATATTTCCCCCTTCTTACTTCATTTGGATCTTTGAAAAGCTGCATTCATCTGCTATTATGGCTTTACCCTCTAAGCCTTCTGTATTTGATGTCTTTAGACCTTATACTCAGGTTAAGAACTGAGAAGAGGGACTTCCCTGGTGGCACCGTGGTTAAGAATCCGCCTGCCAATGCAGGGGACACAGGTTTGAGCCCTAGTCCAGGAAGATCTCACATGCTGTGGAGCAAACAAGCCCCTGCACCACAACTGCTGAGCCTGCACTTTACAGCCCACGAGCCACAACAATTGAGCCCGTGAGCTGCAACTACTGAAACCCACATGCCTAAAGCCCGTGCTCCACAACAAGAGAAACCACCACAATGAGAAGCCCACACACCACAACAAAGAGTAGCCCCCGCTCGCCGCAACTAGAGAAAGCCCGCACACAGCAAGAAAGACCCAATGCAGCCAAATATAAATAAATAAACAAATAAATAAATTTTTAGAAAAAGAACTGAGAAGAAAAACTTAGAGCAAATTATGGAACTTGACCATAGCCCTTGGGAATTTAAATTCCACTGACTACAGGTGGGACCATGTTTTCTTTTTGTTTTTCAGTTGTTGTTTTTTTTTTTAAAGCGATGTGGTTTCTGCATCTTCTTCTAGCACTACAATGGCTTAGGCTTTTGTGGAAAAAAAACAAAACAATGAATCTAGAAAACAAAAATAATGGATCTTGTACAATTTGACAACCCCCACATAGGAATTTCCCAACCACAGAGTCCTGTAGGATCACTGCAGGCATGCCAGAGACATGGGCTAACCCACAGCTTTACTCATACCAAATAAACACTCACTCGGTCGCCCAGGGAAAATCAAATAAAGGTAACCATTGACACCACCATTGCCATTTTTGCATGTGCATTCTTGACAGGAATATGGCAACCCAGCAAAATGTCTTTGTGAAATAGCACAATGTCAGCTCATCTCTCTCAATAGTTACTAGGCAAGAAACCAAGATGAATAACTTTTAGGAGCCAAACTAAGTATTTTTTTACATCTGTATCTTCAATGATATATTACTATTTACTAAAGTTTACTTGAAGGCAATTATCACTTTATGAGATGGGACACATACAATGATTAATGATGGTGTGAAGCTTATAATAAAGCTTTCATGAAATTACATTACAGAATAGTTTAGAACTACTTTTTGAAGAGGGTAGGACTATTTTGGCCTGCTTCATTTAAGGAGCTTTGGATTCTTAATAATAACCAGATGATTTTTCTCTTGCCTGAATTCAAATCCAAAGATTCTCAGGATAAGAAGACATCTCTCCATGGGTTCTTCCTTCTAGATGGCTTTTTGCAGTATTGGAAGGTTTTTCTTGGTGACATTTCAAGAAATAGAAGAAAGACTTTATTTTGTACCTAAGCTCTTTTCTTCCCATGTTCTGACTTTGTCAAGATGAAAGCACATTATTGGACTCTTCTCTAAGTTTCAAGGTTATTTCAATATCGTTTCAATATCCGTAGGATACTCACCCATCTTCTCTGGTTGGGAGCAGGAAGTGGCCACCTTCAGTATATCCATGAAAAAAGCAATACCCCAGGACTTCCTGGAGTATCTCAAGAGCCATAACTTGCACATGTGGGCACTTTTTTTTAATTTTTACTTTTTTATTGATGTATAGTTGATTTGTAATGTTATATAAGTTTTGGGTGATTCACAATTTTTAAAGATTATGCTCCATTTATAGTTATTATAAAATATTAGCTATGTTCCCTGTGCTGCACAGTATATCCTTGTAGCTTATTTATTTTATACATAGTAGTTTGTACCTCTTAATCCAATGCCCCTATCTTGCCCCTCCCCTCTCCCCACTGGTAACCACTAGTCTGTTCTCTATATCTGTGAGTCTGCTTCTGTTTTGTTATATTCATTAGTTAGTTTTAGTTTTTAGATTCCACATATAAGTGATAACATACAGTATTTGTCTCTCTCTGTCTGACTTATTTAACTAAGCGTAATACCCTTCGAGTCCATCCATGTTGCAAATGGCAAATTTCATTCTTTTTTACGGCTGAGTAGTATTCCATTGTGTATATATATACCACATCTTCTTTATCCATTCAGCTGTTGGTGGACACTTAGGTTGCTTCCATATCCTGGCTATTGTAAATAATGCTGCATGAACATTGGGGTGCATGTATCTTTTCAAATTAGTGTTTTCTCTTTCTTCTGATATATACCCAGGAGTAAAATTGCTGGGTCATATGGTAGCTCTATTTTTAGTTTTTTGAGAAATCTCCATACTGTTTTCCACAATTGCTTTACCAACTTACATTCCCACCAACAGTGTACAAGGGTCCCCTTTTTCCCACATTCTTGCCAACATTTGTTATTTGTGGTCTTTTTTATGATAGCCGTTCTGACAGGTGTGAGGTGATATCTCATTGTGGTTTTGATTTGCATTTCTCTGTTGACTAGTGAAGTTGAGCATTTTTCATTTGCCTGTTGGTCATCTGTATGTCTTCTCTGGAAAAATGTCTGTTCAGGTCTTCTGCCCATTTTTAAATTGGGTTGCTTATTTTTTTGATGTTGGGTTGTATGAGCTATTTATGTATTTTGGATATTAACCCTTTATCAGTCATATCACATATGGGCACTTTAAAATCATTTACTAAAGGCATTCTGTGAAGGCAGACAAGTTAAAAAAAATTTCTCTTCCCTGACACTAGGGTTCATGGTCAGTGAAGGATAGCTGTATCGGTCCCTGTCTGCCCTGGCAGGGCACATTTGCACAATACTTGAACCAGACTGCTCTATAGGGCACCACTGGGACATGATCACTTTGAACTTCTCTTTCTCGATCCATGCTTCAGGCCATAGGTATCTGATAAGATATTGCAGGCATCATTTCTTCAGTACCAGAGATCTCTCCAATTTCTGTCTCCCAGGCTTCCTTCATGTGTTCACCCTCTTCTGGCCTCTATAGTTCTTTCCATCCCACTAAAATAAACCCGAGGTCTCCCTCTCTGCCCAGTGATTCTCAGACTTTTTTGACTGAGGCTCAGCTGGGTGGGGCAAAATGTTCCAAGACCCACATATTATAGTCTTGCCTGCTTTTCAAAGAATTCCCTGACAGTGATGCACTGTTGCTGTGCAAGCACATTTTGTGCAAGTCATGTGAATATCTGCTTTAGCAATACTGGTATGGATGGTTCCTATATGTACCACAATCCATATTTGTTTTAACGTTTTGTTATAAAAAATTATAGGTCACAAATTGAGTTGACCTATGTAGCTATCACTATCTTACTGTAGGGTTAATCAAACAATCCATGTCAAACAAAGTAGATGATGATGGAGGTAAACGAAGGGTAATTTATAATTAAAAAGCAGGAATAATAACCATTGAAAAGTACAACAATACAGAACTGATATTAATAGGAAAGCAATCTTCCTGACTATTGAGGATACTTCAGCAATCTGTCCATGCATGTTGATAGGGGGAGCTTTGCAAATATTGCTAAGTGTTGCCTGACAACCAGGTGAATACTAAGTAGTCACCTCAGTAAACTCTAGTTATGTGCTAAAATTTTATTTATGAACACCAAATACTACTAACTCTAAACAACCTAGCAGTTATTAGTAGCTTTTAGACACATATATACATGCACACACACATACACACACACACACTGAAAATCTAGGGCATCAAGAGCCATTCGCTAGTAAGATCCAAAGAAAAGACACGTATTTTGGGATCAATCTGTGGGACATCAGGAGGATGCTTGTGGCCTACCAGTTGCCTATGGTTCATACCTTGAAATTCATCACTGTTTAGGTGGTTGGCTTGGCTTTTTGACTCAGCTTCTCAAGATGCTGGAGCACTAGTCCTGTTTCATCCTTTGCCACTACAGGCACATCCCGACCTTGTGCCCTGACCAGCACCCCAGGGCTCCCTGGCCTGGGACCTCCAAACCCCTAGTCTCTCACTAGAGTCCCTCTCTGGGAAGGAGAATCAGATGTTACCCAGTAACTGGACAGACTCTCTGTTACCCACTTGCAGTATCTGTGATGGCATAATGGGAGGCCTTGAGTGAAACATGGTGAAGGGGAGTCAGAAGACCTGCTCACAGGCCACCTCTGCCTTGGCAGCTGTTTGACAGCAGGTGAGTTACCTCACTTCTCAGCTTAGATTTCTCCTCTACAAAATGGAAATAATAATACCAACCTCATAGATTTCTTGTGAAGATCAAATGGAATAATGTAAGTGATAAAGCATGGTAAAGTATAAATAAATTTATAAAAGTAATACGTGTTATTGTTGCAGAGAGGTAGTATTCATGCAAGCATCTAGATTGTTCCTTTTACAAACTATGATATTAGGATGTTATGATGTATAAGAATGACAAACAATACAGACTGTCAAGCATGAAGGTCAAACGCAAGGATCTCACAGACAGAAGACACTATTGAGAAGGAGTATGAATTCCTGATTCCACAATCCTGAAACATTTATAAGGAGAAGTAAATCTCTCAATGGTCCTGAATCTCCCCCTCCCTCTTTTTTCCCCCTTCTCAAGGCTTGGAGAGCAGGACTTAATTCAGAGTAATTCCAAACATCAGGAATGTAGGTTTTTTTCCCTCCATCCCAGTCCCTGGGAGGACAGTGGCTGAAGAATGCCAGGAATTCTTCCCTCCACCCAGTCAGGAATGTGTCCTGCTTGAGGTGCTTAGCAGGAATGTGAGGGCTGCCAGATAAGGCCCAGAGCCGTGGTTGTGGGCTTGTGGCAGGGGAGGGAGCTCTCCTCCACCACGAGGCCTTCCTCAAGAGCCCCCAGAGGCTGCTCTCTGGGTAACAGCAGAGACCAGAGCCGGTGTTGCAGGACTAACCTCTGCAGACAGTGAGTGAAGAGGCAGCTTAGCCAGATGTTCAAAACAAAGACATAGTAATGTTTTCGGTCTCTGGAGGAAGCACTGTCTTTGGGATCAACACAGACGTGGGCTTGACTGCAGACTGCCACTTACCAGTTAGCTGCGTGACCTGGGTTAGCTACTCTGTGAGCTTGGCTTTCCTCATCTATAAAATGCAAATAATACTACTACCTACGTCTTATGGTTGTGAGGAGGATTGAATAAAATAGTGTATATAAAACACTTAGCATAGCTATAAATTGGGGCTATAAAGCCTATTTTTACATGCCTAGCTTTTAAACAGTCTCAGTACCTTGCATATATTCAGTGGCACAGTATACAGTGTGTTTTCATATTTGTTACTTCTTTTTAATTGCATTAAGCAATAGTGTGAACTTGAGTACGCTTGGGATGATTGGTAGATACATACATCTTTTTTTTTTTTTTTTTTTTTGCGGTACGCGGGCATCTCACTGTTGTGGCCTCTCCCGTTCCGGAGCACAGGCTCCGGACGCACAGGCTCAGCAGCCATGGCTCACGGGCCCAGCCGCTTTGCGGCATGTGGGATCTTCCCAGACTGGGGCACGAACCCATGTCCCCTGCAACGGCAGGTGGACTCTCAAGCACTGCACCACCAGGGAAGCCCCATACATCTTTTAAAACAAGTAACAGAGTGTCTGTCGTCTTTGGCGGTTATCAGAGGCCTGGTCTTAGCTCTTGTCCACACCCTACTAGTATCCCAGTTTTTTCAGGGAGTTTCCAGTCAGTTCCAGTCAGGAGAAAGCTGCCTCCTCCCCAGCCTCTCCCTCCCGCCCCCACCCCATCTCCCAGAACACACTGATATATTGGACCAGAGTAGCTGCTGCTCTCACCCGGCTTCCTATGGGAGCTTGGAAGAAGCTGTTGTTGGAGGTCAAAGACAAGCTCAAAAGCTTTAAGGATTCTGTCAGGTAGGCTTGTCCTTGAGGGGCTCCTGGGGCAGCCAGACTGCCTACCTTATCCCCTTATGCCTGGGTCTCAAAGTTTAACCTGCGCTGGAGAAGGTCTGCCCTGCCCCAGGTCCCTAGCAGGCTTCTCTTTGCCTTTCACTTTGCTTCGGCCAGCTTTTCTGAAAGCCGGGTCAGGAAGGCAAGACTTAGTCCCTGCCTTGTTCAGAGAGGAACTCCTGGAACAATGTGGTTCTGCAAGCTGCCCCTGACCTTGGTGTTCCTGAAGCCATGGCACAGCTCCACTTTCCCAGGTCCTGAATCTTGATGCCTACAGTTACAATGGATCTGTTGTGTCCTTTCATAGACTTGATCTTGGATTTTCAGTCTCCACCTGGCACAGTGGAGATGAGGATGGCAGCTCTGACCTATTTCCTGTAGTGTCTGTGGGCTTCCTGACAGTTCTTTCTTCCCCGGGCTTGGTTCTCTTTAATATCAGCCATACACTCTGGACATAGAATCCCATGTCCAGATGGGAGCAAATGTACCTCTCCACTGATTGTCTTAATGCTTCCAGGCTGGTTCTTGCATAATGTCATCCACCTCTCACTCCATGAATCTCAGAGAAACTTCAATCTTTATTGGTAGTAAATATTTTCTGGGAAAAACACGTAAGACTATTGCTTTATTGACCTTCTTGAATTCTTAAGGGCATGGCCTAAGGCAAGCTGGGACCACAGCTTTCTGAATTGGCAGGCAGGCTATTGAGCAAGGGCCAGGCAATGGCCTGTGAGAGGGACACAGGATGGGGTTTGGAGACACTGTCCTACATGAGAGTTTGGCAGGGACAAGGGTCAAAGGCAGACTCTAACGGATGTAGCCAACTCTGTTACGGTTATGGCCTTTGTTGGTGCCAGGTAGGAGATATTCCAAGGTATGATTAGACAGGATGTAAGGGAATAGAAGGCTGCCTACATGTGGCCAGGCTCTAGAAGGCTCATTTATGCGAGCAGGATCCAGGCCCAGGGAAGGATGGATGGCTAAAGAGAGATGGAAAGCCAGGGCCCTAGCCACTAGCTAAGGTTCAGAGCCGTGTCAGGCATTTAACGACTTCTTTAAAACATCTTACAGCATCAGGCAAATGTGTGTCCAATGCTGAAAGCCTTGAGTACCAGCCTATATTTCTTCCCCAGACACCTTCTCCTGGTAATTTGTCTATTCACCTTCCACTCATGACTGTGACTCAGTCACTGCTTCTTCTAAACTATTCAAACACTCTATCTGCTTTCAGCTTTGCTCAACACTAACTAACACCCCACTCTACCTTTTGCTTCTTATCTCTGGATATAATGCTTATCCTAGGGATGTTTCATGTGACCAAAAACCATTATTTTTCCCTCATATATGCTGCTCCTCCAGTCTTCCCTGTCTCACTGGCACCATCAACCTCCATTTTCTCAAGCTAGAAACCTGAAGGAAATCATAAACTCCTTTCACGTCTCCATCTACCATGTTCATATATCACTGTAGTGGCTATCTAATCTCTGTTTCACCATGGAATAGACCTTAGGCTGTGGTGGGCACCTCCCGTGCTTACCAATATCAAATTCTTCTTTTCTGGGCATATGAGAGACTACACTTACCATCCCAATTCCAGTTAAGTGCAGCCATACAACTAGTTTGGTCCAGTGAAATGTGCATGAAAATTCACATATTATTTCTGGGCTAAAGTAGTGAAAAACTCTCAATTCTCTTTGCCTGAAATAGCTCTTGTCCTGTTGTGGTGAATGCAGAGGTCTTCTGTTGAGATGGTAGAGTCACCAAATCAAAGAAGCCTATCTAACTGAGGCATCTCAGGAGGGTGGCTGCTTTGGTGAGATGCTTGAATCTGCAGAAGATGCTGCCCGACTGACAAACAAACTTTTGCAGTAAGTCACTGAGCTGTGGGGATCATTTGTTAACTGTAGCATTATCCAGCTTATCCTAATACAATCACTAAGGCCCGCTGATTTTATCATCTCATATTCCTCTCCCCTCTAGTCCCTCTGCTGCTCTAGCTCAGGACCTCAACATTTCCTACCAGAACTATTGGAAAAGCTTAAAACTGGTCTCCCTGCTTCCAGTTTCGCAACCCTCAGACTCATCCTTCCAACAGACACCAGAGTGGTCTTTGTGTAACTCAAGTCCAACCATGTGTTTTGGGTTACTCTGTTTCATTGGCTCCCCGTCACTGACATGACAGATAGTATGATATGACAGGTCTCCTCCCTAGCCAGCCTCATTTCCCATCTCTTGTCCCCTTACATGTTATAACCAGCAATATTTAAATGTCTGTGATTTACAGAATAATCCATGCTTTTTCATGCATCCATGCCTTTGTTTATGCTGTTTTATTTATCTGAGACATCTTTATACACCCTTCATCCTCTTCTTTGCCTGGCCAACTCCTTACTCTTTGAGACTAGGTTCTAATACTACATTTTCCGGGAAGGCTTCCTGTTGGATTTAACATCCCTCCTCTGTACCCCCACAGCATCATCTACATCTACAAATCATTGGCTACATTATATTGCATCTCTTGATGGGTCTCCCTCCCCTTGAGAGTAAAAACTTGACTAGGTGGATGCCTGTAACATGGTAGACACTTAGTGATAAGAAACACTGAGGTAATGAGATTCAGTGGTGATGTGAATCCTCAGGGCTCATCCGTGGACACAGGATTCTAGGATGATGGGCTGTGAGGTAGACACAAGTATTCAGTCTGAGAGATCAGTCACTCTAGTGGGCAACCAGGTCTGGCAGGAGTATGGGGTGGGGGTCTGACTTCATGCCAAACATAACAACTGGTGGACCTGGGGCAGGGATTGTTAACTTTCTTCCCTAAACAAGATTGGCTCAAAAACCGAAGAAACATTGCACTGAATGGGCACCATGAAGAGACACTACTTTGAGAATCTTGGGAAGGTCGAAGCAGAGGAAAGAAGGTGGTATCTGATATAAAGTTATAAAATCATTGTTGACACTCTTAATAGATTGGACTTAGGCAGCAACCACACAGTTTGACCTTCTTGAATGGCTGTTATAATAAATGCAGTAGATTCTTGCCATTTCTGATAGTTACGTTCTACAAAGTTGCCACATTAGCAAGTATGGAACCATTGTTCCTAGGGCAGGGTTAGGTTTCCTGAAAGCCTGTGGTCACATTTTCATCAACCAATCAATGCATAAGCTCGTTTTACCTGTTTCTGTTTAAAGATACCTTATTTCCTTATTTAATATAATATGGATTCATTAACATTGAACGCTTGACCAGCAACACTAACTTAAGCCTGAACAAAGCTTACCTAACACACATATTTTGTTCTATAAGGTACTTCTTGTGCTTAGGAAGACTGGAAAACACTTCAGCAATACACTTGGGAATCATTTTAAGCAATGAAATCACCCAAAAAGCCTTTTTGAAAAAAGACCACTAAGTAGACCACCAAAAAGACACTTGTTTACAGTTTGAGAGCTTGACACAGTAAGGCAGAGCTTTTGCCTTGTTCTTCCTCAACTGGGAAAGTGCATGCCAGAGGACTCAAATTTTTCACTGCTCTGTCCATATCCACAATGACCATGAAAGTGCTGTGAGTATTGATTTTGGAGTTACAAGGAAATCTCAGCAAGTAGGCAAATTTGCAAATATGGAATCCACAAATAATGAGAATCAACTATAGCTACAATTTACTGAACACCTGCCACATAGCATTGAACTAGGTGCTTCATATATACACATGTTGCCAAGTTTATCAACTTTTCACTCTTCAAATGAAATGCCTCAGACTTAAAAATGGTGGACATATCCTGAGATCCATAGGCTATCACCAATAGAAAAAGCAGGACTTTATAATAATAATAATGTCATATAATTTTCACACCAAGCTTAAGGATGCATTTCTGGAGCTGGAAATTTATAATAGGCTGGGCTTCTGCTCCTTTTGGAAACTTCTAACTCAATAGTCTGGGCTCTTATAGAAAACTAAGAATACATTGCACACTCAGCAACAGTGATGCAAAGAATATTTCTTTTAGGAAACACACCCAGCACTTAAAAGCATAATCATCTTCCCAAGCAACATGATGAGAAGCCAAAAACAGTCAAGTAAACAAAGAGACAAATATTTCTTTCAGGAATCTGAGAAGTTAGCAAGATTTAGAACATACTGTCTTGAAGTGTCATGACTTGTGAAACGATGATCTTGTCCAATCATCTGTGCATCCACAGTCTTCTTATCTGCTGCTTGCTTTCCATCAGATCAGTCTGGACTCTGTTCCAAACTACATGGTGCTTATTATTCCTCCTAATCTTTACTGTTATCACTATGTCATTCTCTTCCTAAGCAAATCACCCTTGACCGGCAAGTCTCGGTTCATTCCCACGTCTTCCTTTAACCCTTCTTAGACCTCCTCAGTCCTCTAGGTCTTTTTTTTTTTTCTGTGAGAGGATATGGACCACACAAAATCTAGCTCACTTTTCACCTCATCTGTAAAAAGTGAAACAATAATGCACACCTGTCAGGACTTAAGTAGGATAGTGTGTGAATGCCCATAGCACAGGGCCTGGAACAAGGGATATGGTCAACAATGTTGGTGTTTCTGAATCTGAATGGTGTTTTTCACTTTGGTTCATACAAATTCACTTTTATTATTCACTTTTTTTACCCCTTCTGAGGCAAATTTTATGAAGAAAAGGATAACATCACTAGAGACAAGGCAACAGCAAGAAAGAACATGCTTTGGGCCAGTGATTTCCAAATTTTGAATTTTCTGGACTAGTGTAAGAATTTTGGGAACTGACCTCAGGTTGCTTAATAGTTCCCTTTTGCCTAAAATCTCTCTAATAACACTTTTACCTTATATAATAGTTATTACAAAATAAACATTATAAGGGCCAAAAGGTAAAAAGGACATAATATCAGAAATTTTTGTTCCGAAAATGAATGTATTCAGCTTCAGGAAAAACTCAACTCATTCATGCATCCAATTATCCTTTTGTTCATTCATTGGCCAAATATTTATTAAGTGATATGCACCAGGAATTTTTCTATATGATGAAGTACAGGGGCAAACATGACAGGGAAGTTTTCTGTATTGATGAAGTCCATTTTTTTTTTTTTTTTTTTTTTGTATCAGAAAACAGATCTGGGAAAGCTTGTGACCAACCAGTACCAATCCAGTCACTGGACCATACATTGGCTTTTAAGAGCTATGACACGTGAGTATTTAGTCACTGATGTCAGGTCCAGTCCCTGCTTCTAAGCTCTGAAGGAGGGAACAGGGAGATGTCACACTTTACAGAGGCTGGGAGTGTAGAGGCAAAAGAACAAAAGCAGCTCCTCTGAGCAAGCATCTTCTGGCTCTGGGGCAGTGAGTGTGCCAGCCTGAGAACTGGACCTCAGGCTGGTTACTCTTAGTGAGTACAAGCCCCTCATCAAAACTCCTGCTAGAAGTCATCATTTTTGACAAAGAAGGGCAACGACATATATTTAGCCTAAAGAGACATGAAATATAGGGCACAAGAGATTTGAAACAGTTGTCAAAGTGTGGAGATAAACCCTGAGAAAAGTGAGGTGGGGATAAAAACCTGGCTCTATTTGGGGAGTTCCTCAGTTTGTTTCTCACCAGGATTCAAAAGAAAATAGCTAGGTGTTGTGAAATATGAGCTTTCAAAAGTGCTATAGAAAACTTTTAGCACTGTTAAACACTTGGAGCACTCAGCCAACAAAAATAAAACATTTGCTCTTATTCTGAAATCCCGAATTAAACTCAGGTCAGAGTAACTGTTGTGTTTCATTCTAGCATGCCTTAGGGAGAAATTGGAGGAAAATCCCCAGGGACTGATAAGCCCTCTGTAACATGTTGAGTTGTTGGATTGGACAGAAAGAACACCATATATGTATGCATATATATATATACATACATACATATATATGCACTATACTATATATGCATGTGTATATATACATATATATATGCAATATAGTATATATATTATATATAGTGATTTCTTCCTAAAAGTCACAATTAAGGAAATGTTGCACCTAACATAAACTATCAGAACTTGTCACAATACTTTCCATATATAATACATTGAGAGCTTCACATGACAATCTCCAGTGTCCTGGCCTAAAATTGATAGAATCAAACAAAGATACATTCTGTATTCCAGAGGAACTCTTCAGAGCTCAAATAAGTGTTTACTGAAAACAATACTACATTTTCCAGGGCCTCACTCCTGAGAGGTCTTTGCCCCTGCAGCATCACACTGCAAGGAAGAGGGGAGAGGAATGTAAGTGCCAGCTTCCTGAACACAGTGGGAATAAGACCGAAAAGAAAATGATCAAGAAACCATAAGCAGAAGGTTCTTGTCACAGCATTTTAGGATTAAAAATAAAAAGATTTACTAAAATTAGCCACAATGTAAAACCCCAAAGTAGAAAGCTTTAACTAAGGCAAATGGCCTCCACACTTTAGACAACTTTATCAACTTCATGCTATAAACCATAGCAAGCAAATTAATTATTCCCAGATGCTGGGGATGAAGAATGCTTGCTGAATTGTTTTGCTTCTCAAACTCTTCAGTATAAACACACACTCACAGGATTGCATTCCCTTTTTTGGCTCCCAACATGCAAGTAATTATACACTGTGCAGGATAATGGTGGATGAGCTCTCCTCTGAATACCAAGCAAGTTCTGGGTTCTGTCAGCCTGTTAGATACCATGTCCACAAACATTTTTCTGTGACAGTCTTTAGTAAAAACTTGTAAACAAATTGTTTCAAGTTTATTTTAAAAATTTCAACAGCAGCACAAGACTCATTTCAAAATTATTCCAAACTCCTTAAGAACTGGAGAGGGCAAAGTTCATCTCAAATATAGTACAGCTCTTATCTTGCATCAAGAATAGTTTTCTCTGCAATCCCTAAGACAGGGGGTCAGAAATCATATTAGTAGTCTTTACATTTTTATATTCTTCCCATTTTGCCAATATGTAAACAAAGAGGGAAAAAACAGATTTTGAATCAACTGTGAATTGAGAATGTGTTTAGGATTAAAACATAGATTCTCTGAACATGGCCAGAATAATGTGAGTAGATGGTCATTTTTCCATTCCAGCTCCAAATTTGCACAGGGCAAATGAAATGTACTTGGTGTTGGGTGAGTCACCCAACATGGAGGGTTTTTTGGGCTCCCTGGGCCTTAATACTTCTTGGAGTAAATAAACTCAGTGGATTTGTTTGGGGTCTTTATATAATGAGGCAAAGGTGTATGTGTGCACATGTGTGTGTGTGTGTGTGTGTGTGTGTGTGTGTAAATGTGGTGGGGGGGGGAAGATAAGGAAGGCACAGGGAAAACCTCAGGAACTGTTAAGGAAAAAAACACATTTTCTACGGAAGGAAAGAAAGGTTCTATAGTCCTGCCAAGTGCAACACGAATGAGGGAAAGTTCAAGGAAAGTTGATCTCTAAAAATAAATAAATAAAAGGAAATTCAATGAGAAAACAATATTCAGGTCAGGTCTAAGCCCAGAGAAGAATGCTCATTCAGAACTGGGCTGTCATCCTGCTTTTTATGAAGTGAGCAGCTGCTGGTTATTGAAACCAGCCCACACAGTTGGGTCCCTGCCGCCATGGCAACACTCCTGTGTCTGTGCTGGAGTGGCCAAGGCACAATGGGTGGTTCCAGGGTCCGGAAGCATTCTGGTTACAGATTAGGGAGGGGGTTTTGTTTTTTATATATATGGGGAGATTTTGATTCCTCGGTTTGTGGTTGGGTATTGGAAACTTTTCCTACCTATAATAAAGTCTGACTTAAGGGGCAGATTTTCATGCCAATAGCAGCATGGAAGGAAAGCATCAAGGTGTTCAACAGGCAAATAACTAATTTCCAGTCTCATTTAAAATTCTCTTTTCCATGTACACACAGCTATATTTAAAATAAAATGCCTTTCCATAAAAAAAGAGAAGTAATGAAAAATAAAATAAAATAAGATTCTTTTTTACAAGTCTCTAGTAAGCTCTGGGCATTTGTACCTGGTCCCTTGTATTGCCACCTCAGAATGTTTTTGAAAAAATGCTTAGTTTGCCTTTTTATATTTGTAGTTTATAATAACACATGGCCCTAAAGGGAAAAATTATCATAGTCTTATGAATTGAAAAAGCTAGCTAAGAATTAAAGACTTTGAAATTAAAAATACAGACTATAGATTATATATCATATATGCAGAGCCTCAGTTATTGGCACATTTAAGTATTGAACTCACCATCTTGGTTTCATTAGTACCACAAGTAAAATATTTATCTACGAGCTAAGTGTAAAGAAAATTGCAACACAACAACCTCATGATGTAGCACAGTAATAGCAGACTTTGGAGTCAAAGTACCTGAGTTCCAGTCCTGTCATTTATTTGCTGTGTAGTCTTAGACAAGTTACTTAAATCCTCTCTGACTCTATTTCCTCATCTGTAAAATGAGGATAAGAGTAACCTATCTGGTAAAGATTATTAGAGGTATTAAGTGGGTTAATATTTGTAAAGTGCTTAGAAACTGTGTTTGGTTAATGTTAAGTCCTTAGAAGATAGACAGATAGATAGATAGATAGATAGACAGACAGATAGATAAAGAATTTTAAAGGACCTCTTTCTTAAGACTCTGGGAAACATTGCCTTTGGAATTTAGCACAGCACAGTGTATTTGTGTACCTGTGTCCCCTCTCAGGAAATGTTAGACTTCTTATTTATGTCTATGGCTTATAAGTCAGAGCCATGCTTAAGGCTCCTTCACTGAGCTGATTTGTGAATTTAGTCTTTTTGTGTGTGTTGGGGGAGTGCTTTGAAAAAATACATACTGGAGCTTCTGATTCATTTGGATCCCTACAAATGCTTAAGTGTTTGTTAAAAGCACAAGGCACAGTGCTTGTTAAACTGAGCAAGTGTTCAGATGCAGCCCTCAAGCTGGAAAACCTATCCCAGTACCCACTCATTCTAGCAGCAGCCAAGGAGTCTCAGACTCTTGGAGATGGAAAACCCAGTGCCTTTTCGCCTACATAATAGAATGAGATGCATCATTTCATTTCATTTTTCAAATTATTTATTTATTTTTGACAAATAAAAAGCAAATATAGTTAAGGTGCATGTATATATGCCCTGTAACTTCTTAAAAATTATGGAATTGCATTATCTTCTACAGTGGGCCAACCTAAAACTGATCCTGTTGTATGATCCTGTTCTCCTGTTTATACTTCCTTAGTTAAGTGAAAGAGGAATATCTGTTAGGGATCAATGGTTGCAAAGTGCTTTTACAGATCTTGTTTTGGGATAATTGAATGCTTTCCCACACAAATATGCTATTCTACCATTCAGAGGATTTATAACTTTTTGGAGTCTAGTGTATCTGAGGCTAAGAGGTTAACATTTTAGCTAATGTTCTCAAATTTAGTCACATGCCCTCGGTTCTAAGAACAGGGATCAAAAGTCATCCTGGGACCTCAAAGAAAGAAATCAACATCTATTTCAGTTTGCAAAATGGCAAAATCTTATTTTCATACAATGAAGGTTTTTTTTCTTCCTTTACAACTATTCAAAGTGGGGTTACATATCTGGAGAGGGGGTATGCTTTAGTGTAGGACTGCATGCTAAAAGGACTAAGACTGAAATACACAAATAAAAAATTCATTTTTAAAAAATCAAGATCTCCCTGTAGTTGAACACATATCCCGTTTTCTAAGAAAACAAAGGTACTATCTGATCCAGTAAAACTTTCTTTGGAAAATCTTTTGGAAGTAAAATTAGAGAAAGGCAATATTCCATAGTTGAAGGAAACAGAAGCTGTCACCTAGAAGAAACTCAAACTGAGCTGAAGCTATGACAGTTTGAAAAGATACAGAATTGATCAAATTGACTTTATTGTTCCAGAAGGTTTAAATGGAAACTTGAAAAAAGTGGTCTCCTTTTTCTATATTCTACTCCAAGAACTGAAGTTGTCTTATACAAGAATGTTGATGCTAGCATTTAGCTGTACTTAAAAGAGAAGGCAAATTATGAGGTCCGGGAAAGCTGCCCTGGAATAACAGTCAGGAGACCTGGGCTCCAGTTTCACTTTGGTCACTTGTCAGTGTATGGCAGGTTACTTTGCCTCTCTGAGTTATAATAACCATGGCGATGATGGTAGTGATGGAAGCAGCAGCAGTAGTAGTAATAGCTGCAGGAGCAACAGTAGTAGCAGCTGGAACAGCAGTAGTAGTAGTTGGAGCAATGGCAGTAGTAGTAGTAGCAGCAGCACTAATAGGAGAAGGAGAGGCAGCAGTAGTAGTATTAGTATTAGCCGTAGCAGCAGCAGTAGTAGTAGCAGTAGTGGCCACAGTGGTAGTAGCAGCAGCAACAAAAGCAGTATTGGTGTAATAGCAGCAGCACAGAAATAGTGGTAGCAGTAGAGGTAACAGTAGTAGCTGCAGCTGCAGCAGCAGCAGTAGTAGCCATAGTAGTAGTAGGAGCAGCAGCAGCGTTTTTTAAAAAAAAAACTTAAAAAAAATTTATTTATTTACTTATTTGGCTGCATCGGGTCTTAGTTGCAGCACTCAGGATCTTTTAGTTACAGCGGTTTTAACAGCCGTAGCAATAGTTAACAGCAGCAGTAGCAACAGCAGTAGTAGTAGAAGTTTTCTATTTATTGAGGGTCTACTGCATGCACTTGACTAGAAACTATACAAACATTATTTCCATTTAAGCGCCACAGTGACCTTCCACTATAGGTATTATTACCCCCATGTAACTACTGAGGAAACCGAGGACCAGAGAGGTTAAGTGATTTGCTCAAGGCCACTTTGTTAATTAGTGAAAAATCTGGATTTTGAATCTGGAACGAGCTGATTCCAAAGGCTTGTCCTGCTCTGGGGAAAAAATGTGGTATGAAGCAGAGCTTCTCAAACTTCAGTGTGTTTATAACCATTTGGAGATCATGTAAGAATGGAGTTTCTGATGCAATCGGCCTGGTGTGATGCCTGAGATCCTGCATTTCTAACAAGCTCCCAGGTGATGCTGCTGGTTCTAGGAAGCACACTTTGACTAGGAAGAGGATAGTGGAAAGAAAGTATACTTCCCAATCAGAATGCATGGCCTTAGTTTACTCCTCTGTGCCACAAAGGGGTATGATAAAATGAGTTTTAAGGTGCACTCCAGCTCTGGAATCCCAATATTCAGTGTGTATGGTATTAAGAAACCAGATCACACAGGAATGACTCTTAGCCACATGAATTTTTAAACTGGTTTCAGATGAGATTCTGGCTGTGCTTTATGTATCTTTCTGCAGCATCTCTGACAGGTAGGATCAGACCCTCTCACTCAAATTACATTATTGTTAAGCTTTAGGCTGAGCTAAATCTTACTGAAAAGAGTTCAAAGCACTTCTTTCTGTAAGCATCTTTAAAGATTATAAATGTAAAAATGGTTTCTTAAGAGAAGCTTAGATGGCAGCTTTTTTCTTTTTAATAACAGAAATGAGAAGTCTCCAAAACCATAATGGTAGCATATCCATAAAAATATGTTAATGCTTCATCTTAAAGTCTTACAGAAATTGAGGTTTTCCGAGTTAACAAAGTAGACTTCATCACAGATGGTCTGAATGATAAAAGGAAACAGCACACTAGTGTAGAAGACTAAAAACACTGCTCTTAGCTGAGCATGCTGAAAGCCTTTAAGGAAATCTTTCTACATATAGCTTTGCTAAGTGTTGAAGGAAAAATTATTTTGATTGGCAAGGTCACTTCAAATGTTTTAAGCAAAGCTCGGGGCCAGAGGATGTGCAGGTTTTATGAAGAAGCCATTTCTAATGAAAATGAATGCCCTTAGTAAGATGATTTTCTCATCATATTGTGCCTAACACAGGACAGTGGCACCAAGTAAAGGGGTTTTTGCTCTCTTCCAAGAGCTACAGTCCATATCACTAAGACAGATGCCATGAGCTCCTTTTCCTGAACTCAAACAAGGGCAGCTGTAGGAATAGAGCAGAGTCCACAATCTATAGAGTCTCTGAGTAAAAAAGAATTTCCCAACAGTGAGCACCATTAGAAACCAGAATTGGAATCCTTTACATCAAGGGCTTTAGAAATCAGACATAAATACAGAACCATCTGGAGTGGCCTAAGTATATTTGTGTCTAAAGGAATCTGATCAGGGGAGATTTGATGTCACAGTGTTTTTTATGGTCCTCAAGGGTAGTTCACATTTATTTAGCCAACTCTCAATTACCCATGGGAGTCATAGACAAACTTTTTAAAGAGGTGGGGCCACTCTTTTCTAAATAATGTCTCATGAAGAATCCTCAAATGTAAAATAGATAAACCCAGAGCTACGGCATTTAAAGTTTGGGAAAAAGGGTTGCCCTCAGACCCTGCTATGGTCACCATAGGTTGGGTTCCAGCTATCTGTTGCTGCTTAACAAACTATCCCAGAACCCAGTGGCCCAAAACAAAACTTTTTTATCTCTCATAGTTCTGTGGGTTGACAAGGCTCAGCCAGGAAGTTCTTTTTTGGGGACTCTCATGCAGTTACAGTCACAAAGACCTCTGAAGGCTCTGCTGGGCTGGATGCCCAAGATCATGCCTTCACTCCCACATCGAGTTTCAGTGTTCCTTGGCTTCTCTCTGTCTCCACATGGCATCTCATCCTCCAGGGTCTTTCAGTGTGGTTTGGGATTCTCATAGGGTGGTTTCTTAGGTCATCCCACTTCTTACATAGCAGCTGGCTTCTAAGAAGCAGGAATTGAAAGTGCCAGGCCAGTTAATGGCTAAGCCCAGAACTGGCACAACATCACTTCCACTATATTCTATTGCC
This sequence comes from Mesoplodon bidens, assembly GCF_964165515.1. Lineage (NCBI taxonomy): Eukaryota > Metazoa > Chordata > Mammalia > Artiodactyla > Ziphiidae > Mesoplodon > Mesoplodon bidens. Next base: position 36,728,988 of record NC_138170.1, read on the forward strand.
AAAGCAATCACGGGACTTCCCAGATTCAGGGGGGTAGAGAAGTAGTGACCTCTTGATGGGAAGGTAGCAATGTCACATTGTAGAAGAGCATGTGGGTTGGGAGATATTGTTGCAGCCATCTTTGGAATATGCCATCTGCCATAGTTGAAATGTACTCTGGTAATAAGAATCTGAGATGGTATGGAGAATCAAAATTTAAAAATAATTTTAGGGTCTTCTTAAAAATCCCTGCTTCTCAGAGATTTTAATTGTGATCTTGTACAAAATTGGAAATAGTAAGTTAAGTTTTATTTCTGGATCTTCTTTACTTGCAGAATTATTAATGTTACATCCTATTGGAAAGTGCTATGAGCTGCTACTTATTTGGGGGGAGGGATATGGAAAAGAGAAGGTAAGGATACTGATGGTGTCAAAACATAACCAAAACCAATCCTCCCTTTACCTTTTCTCCACATCACAGAAAGTGACTGGGACAGATACAGTGTGGCCCTAGAACACTCAGGTTAGAGAGACAGACAGACAGACAACTGCAGCAACATAGCCATTTCTGCTAACTAAAGTGGTCAGCCAGCATTTTGCAGAGCATTAAAAAAATTTTTTTAACATCTTTACTTGAGTATAGTTGCTTTACAATACTATGTTAGTTTCTGCTGTATAACAAAGTGAATCAGCTATATGCATACATATATCCCCATATCCCCTCCCTCTTCAGCCTCCCTCCCACCCTCCCTATCCCACCCCTCTAGGTGGACACAAAGCACCGAGCTAATCTCCCTGTGCAATGCAGCTGTTCCCCACTAGCTACCTATTTTACATTTGGTAGTGTATGTATGTCATTGCTACTCTCTCACTTCATCCCAGTTTACCCTTCCCTCTCCCCATATCCCCAAGTACATTCTCTATGTCTGCATCTTTATTCCTGTCCTGCCCCTAGGTTCACCAGAACCACTTTTTAAAGATTCCATATATATGTGTTAGCATACGGTATTTGTTTTTCTCTTTCTGACTTACTTCACTGTGTATGACAGCCTCTAGGTCCATCCACCTCACTACAAATAACTCAATTTCGTTTCTTTTTATGGCTGAGTAATATTCCATTGTATATATGTGCCACATCTTCTTTATCCATTCATCTGTCGACAGACACTTAGGTTACTTCCATGTCCTGGCTATTGTAAACAGTGCTTTGCAGAGCATTTTGAAAGAAAACAAAGTCTTCTATAGAAAACTACTGGTAAAAACTGCCCTTTGAGGAATGCATATGCAAAGTCTCTAAGCCTGCCATTAGAAACAAGGGCCCTGAAAGAGAAGTGGAATCCCAACCTAGGAAGCTGAGGCAAGAGGATTTCTAAAACCTAGAAGAAACAGAACAGTTCTTGGGCCACACTAAGTAGGGGTTTCCTCACTTCCTTAGTCAGTGAAAAAGGGCAATAGACAGCAGAATCCACAATAAACAATATATTAAATACAAAATACCCTTTACCGTATTCAGTTATATATGATAGACTATTTTAATATTAAAATTCTCATTTCAGAATGAGGATTCAGTTTTCTCATCAAATCCATTGGTTGCCTTTGTAAATTCCAAAATAAAAGGGCCCTCTCAAGTTTTAGTTATTTAGTACATGAGTTGAATGCATACTAATTGAGTATTATGGTCAAAACTCTTGTGTCTAGAATGGACAAAATCCTTAACAATTCTTCCCTCCAAGGTTTATTTATGTCTGGACCCACGACATGTTGCATTAAGATATCCATGAGGATGATGGAAAAAGAGGCCAGTATAGTCTGATACTCAGTTTGGGCTCTATAAGTTACCCTCTCTACCCACAGCTGGACTAACAAGTTTGAACATATCTGTAGGCCAGTAAGGATTAGAAAAATAGGTTCAATATACTTTATTATGTAGCAAAAAGATCTCTTAGAAATTGCTCAACTTATTATTGGTAAAATCTGCTATTACCAGGGCAGGATTTTCAGAGAATGGTTCTCAAAGAGAAGAAGTCTAGTCTGTCTTGATGGGATTACATTGTAAGGTTGCCCATATCCTAAACTTTCAAAAACAACTCCAGTGGGCATGAAATATCATGCAGATTTATATGTGTGTGTGTGTGTGTGGAGGGCATGGTTGGTGGTGAGTTATTGGTGAAGTGAGAATCAGTGATTCCCAAGAGAAGAAGGAAGAAAACTGTTGAGCTTTGAAAAATAATCCCATGAGTACTTAAAATTTTTTTTTTAGTTTCTAGTGTGTAGGAGTTTTACACATAAAACTTACTTTTGAATGTGATAGTAGTCTTCTATGATCAGTTTATTGCAACATGATTCTTCATGGTCAGTCTTCTTCTCCCTGTCCAGCTTTTCTCACTAAACTCCACCTTACCAAGCCCCACTCCATGTTGAAAGTAAGTGGAATGACATTCACTTCCTCAGATAAGCCATACTCTGTCACACTTCTGTGTCTCTGTGCCTCGAGTGCCCTTTCTTTCTTTGAGTACCAGGCAAACACCTACTCATCTTTTAAGAGTCAGTTCAAATATCACCTCCCCTATGCAGTCTTTCCTTACCTTGAACCTTATTCCTAACCCTTGCCAGGGACAATTGACCATTCCCTCCTTGGTAATCCTTATTAATCTGAGTGTATTTCTATAGTAAAGTTACATACTTTATTGCTTCTTTTTATTTAACTGTCTGTTTCCTTTCCTCCCACCAAGAGGTAAGCATTCTGAGGGCAGCTGTATGGATCCTTTTAGAGACTTAGGACTTCAGTTTTTCATTCAACTGGGTAAAAGTTCTCAGCTCTTTCCAATAAATTCCACTCTTGTGCTCAAGTTAGTGGAAATCAGTTTCTATTTTGTGTAACCACAGAACCCTAACGGTTACAGAAATATACTGAAACTGAACCAACTGTCTGAGTAGAAGTGTCTCAGGAAGCTTAGAGCACAGAGAAAGGAAATCCAGAGAGTCGGCAATTGGCAGTGTCTGTCCAGTGCTCTTCAGAGGAGGGGGTGCCTCCCCTGGGAACTCACTCAGTCTGGTGACTAGAAAGGTATTCTGTATTGTGGGTGAAGGATAGTTCTTCGAACCTCTTCGTGGCCTGGAGGATATTCTTAGACCTTCCTCTACTTTTTTCTCTGATTCCATGACTATCAGCTAACCTTATAATCACAAATTCAATTCTTGTGGTATTATGAGATCAGGAAGGAAGTAACTTTGGTAATTGGAAAAGAATATTCCCACGATAAATATGTGTATAACGTCCATAAGTGAATAATATTGTACAGCAGTCCCTGGACAGTTTGGACAGTCCCAATCAGTTGTCTCAGTCTGACAAACATCAGAGTCCTAGCAAAGTTGTTTCTCAACCTGCAAGATTAAGACTGGCCTGAGGTGACCTCACCAAGGTGGTGTCACACTTTGAGGCTCCACTGTTTCTCCAGGTTATATTCCTCTTTCCTAACCATGCTTCCTCATTTCACTGCAGTGTTCAATAATACACTAGTGGTGGGTATATCTCCAAGGCCCACATTCTTTGCTACATATAGGTTTAGACAGCAAGTAAAACATAATTAATTCTAACCATCAGCTGTAATTAGAAAGGCAGGGGCATCGGCAGTTGAATGGATAAAGAAGATGTGGTACGTATACACAGTGGAATACTACTCAGCCACAAAAAGAGAATGAAATAATGCCATTTGCAGCAACATGGATGGACCTAGAGATTATCATACTAAGTGAAGTCAGAAAGAGAAAGACAAATGCCATATGACATCAGTTATATGTGGAATCTAAAATATGACACAAATGAACTTATTCATGAAACAGAAACAGACTCTCAGACATAGAAAACAAAGTTATGGTTACCAAAGAGGAAAGGAGTAGAGGAATGATAAATTAGGAGTTTGGAATTAACAGATACAAGCTCCTGTATATAAAATAGATAAACAACAAGGTCCTACTGTATAGCATAGGGAACTATATTCAATATCCTCTAATAAACCATAATGAAAAGAATATGAAAAAGAATATGTGTATATATATGTATAACAATCACTTTGCTGTATACCAGAAACTAACACTACATGGTAAATCAACTATACTTCAATTTAAAAAAAAGGCAAGTGAGCAATGTTTAGTTCTACCTCTGTATGAGAAAAGGGTTAAGAAAATTGACCATGTAAAGCAGTAGTTTCTCTGTTTTTTTCTGTGAAATACAAGAACGGTGTTGGCATGAGCAACACAGCCCCATGTGCAGTTCCTGGCTTCATCTCTGTAACCCCACCCTTGCTTATTCTCTCAAGAAAGCATATTAAAATGCAAATGGGTGACCATGATATTATTGGGAAAACCTTAAGTCTTCTCTCATTTATTTTTAAAAGTCAATCATTTGCAAACTTTCATATTTTTACTATGATTGGTATTAGGTTGCTTTCAACACAGCAGTGTGTTCTGTTGAGACCTGCTGATGTAAATATTAAAGGGAGAATGTTTCAGCTAATTATTAACTAAGTTGTTTATAAAACTTTTCTAGTGTTTGTAGAATTAACATGCCAATTTCACTCTTTCTTGTCAGCTCCAACAGGATGAACAGAAAATAAACAAGATTTTACTGAATATTAAAAGTTTTGAGAAAGCCCAAGTCACTTGACACTGATGCTCTTTTCATTCTGAGATTGTTGATTTAGATTCCTCAGCTCCACAGTGCTTAATCCCTGGCTGCAGGTTGAATACTATGAATGCTGGGTAATACCTTCCTTAGGCCACTTAGGGATTTATCTAGTACTTGACCTGCAATTTTTGCCTCTAGAATGATAGACCTATCTGATAGAACTTAGAGAAGCAAGTGATACTTAATGAAAGGTCATAATGAAATATTTCTCATGACAATATCACACAGAATACATGTGAGTTAGACCCTAAAGTTTGGAGTAATATGCTGTGCTGTTTATACGTTGCATTGATGGTTCTGGTACTGCAGAGTCTTTTAAAAAACGCTGCTGTTAGCCTGCATACTGCATGCGTGGAATTGCCTGGGAACAGAACAATAAATTAAAGATGGCACAGCTCCCTTTGCTTAACATTTCTTATTTTTCAGGGGTTTGTTTTGCAACTTTAATATTATTAATCTACACAACCTTTTACTTTTCATTCAGAATTTATATCAAAATCAAGCTAATAAATTAAAGATGAGTTAGCTCATTGTTGGGTGGTTTAACATAGACCTAGTATGTTAATCCTGACGTGCTTGTTACTAGGATTTTCAAACTTTTATTATTATTATTTTTTCTGCCTCGTAGCTGTGGTTAGGCAGCAGCAATAAATCAGAACAAAGGAATGAAGGTATTGGGGCTTTAGGGAAAACATGTATTAGAAAAAATTGGTTTGGCACTAAGGGCTGTATTGCATTAAGATGGATTTAAGAGATACAGAGGTAAGAGAATGTAGACAAATAAATTGCATAAATAATCTGAGAAATAGCAAGTCTGTACAGACCCCGAGTAACCCTGTAAGCTACCATCAACAGGACTTCCTAATTCCTGTTCAAGCAGACCAAACAGGTACACTCTACTAAAATAGCCAGGAGAAATGGGCACATGGCTAATGCTAGGGAAAGTGGAAGCAACAGATAAAGCTCTTTAGAATGGCCCAAAGGATTGGAATAATAGAAGTCAGTGTAGAAGTCTGACATAGCATCTTCTGTGAATAGGGCTTTATTGCCACTCCAGGCAGTGATATTGCAAACACTCGCTAAGACAACCAGAAACTGGGAGCCTCACAGTGCAACTTGCGCCTGAGAATGCAGTTCTCTGAAGTAGGGAAATTGTATTGGCAGCCCCAATACAGAGGAGACAGGAAAGAGCATTTAGATAAGGCTGAGCATATGAATAAAAGACATGGTGTGGAAGGTGGAGTTGATGGGAATAAGATAGGACCATTCCAGGGTCCCAAGGAAGTGCAAGGATGCCAGAAAATACCTAAAGAACAAAAGGAGCAAAAGAGACTTCTCCTAGCAGCCTAAATGGTACCTGAACTGAGAGATCCATATGTTCTGGAACAGATTATTTTCAACTAAAGCATAAAAGCTCTGTAGATGTGGAGAGAGAGCTTGTTTGAAGCCCTGAACTTGTTTTGTGGCTCAGATATATCTGCTTTGTCTCTGGCTCTTTAATCTAAGTTGATTCAGGCATGTATCACTGTGCAGGGAGTAGACTTCGTCCCCAATCTTATCTTTGATGTTTGCCTAGAGCCCTTTCCCTGGCCCTGAATCCATCCCCTGCAACTGCTTCAGGCCCTGCTCCTCACTGGGCCTCTCTAGTCTACCTTTCTTTCTCTTACCCTTTTTAACTCAGCTTCCCCCACAAGGTGTATCTGACAGTATGTGACTAGTAAACCACTGGAGGTTATCTCCAAGATAATAGTAATAAATATTAACCACACTATCCCATGCAGCCTGGCTGAGTTCTGTGCATTGTCATTAAAAATGGGTATATTTCTTTGGCTTCACGTGTTTGCAATAGCTGAGAGCCCCAATTCAAGTAGAGGTTACCACTTTTTTGACCCCTTTCCTTTCCCTCTTATTCAAATAAGAATAACACATGGACTCTGACTTCAAGGAACTTAAAAACTAATGATTAAAAATAAATGTTGAAAGTTCAATAACAGGAAAGAAGTAAAGAATTGCTTAAAAAGCAGTAAAGGAAAAAGTCACAAGTCAGCACATGGCTACTTGGCAAATGAACGGGTACTAACTGGTACAAAACTTCAAAAGCAGAAAGAAAGACTCCTTCAAGCTGGCGAGGTCAGGGGGACCTGGTAGGCTTGTCAAGGAAAGTTGAAGGTTTAGACTTGAGCTCTTGTGGAGTCTAAAGGGTTGTAGCTGAGACAAAGGAAAAGGAAGAAAGGGCATTTTATAACTTGGGAACCAATGAGCAACTGACAAGAAAGGACATGGACAGATAAATCTCATCCTTTACATTAAATTTTGACTGTAACCTTTTATATATCTTCCTGTGAAGACATGTGTATCCCCATGATATTGAACCAAGATCTTGGCATACCTAAAATTTGACATGTTTCTTGGGAAAGCCTGTGAAGTGTGAATTGACAGGAAAATTCTGCCTGCAGGTCAGCATATGCAGCCTAAGAAGTTTGTGCTCTTCAACCAGCCTGAGGCTAAAACCAGGCTATTTTCACTCTTTGGTTAAATGCTAGCTAAATTCATTTTAATACTGCACTGTCAGTATTTTATTTATTTGTCTGGATGCCACATTTCCTCTCCCAAATCTCTCTTGCGTAAATGATTTACTATTTGTTCCTAAAGCTGAAGATTTTATGCCTTTTCTCTTTTTTCTGATAAGAGGATATTGCAACAGCTTTCTTTTTATGCTGCTGATGGTTTTTATTTTGTTAATTCATAGTTCAGCAGAGTAACTAGTTTAGTAAGGCATAGAAAACCAAGAGGTTTAGCCCTCGAAATGACTAAGACAGTAAATCTTCACTGGCCCATTATCGCATAGAACCCTGTTGAATTTACTTTCCTAAAAAGTAAGTTAGCAAAGAGTCGTTCTTAAATAGGTTTTACATTTTCTTAACTCTCCCAACTAAGCATATTTAACTACAGGACACTTAAGGTCCTTAAGATAAAGTTATGAAAAAGCAGTTTTACAATGGAAACACATAAACCTTGAAAAAAAATGGGAGCAATTCTTTCTGAGTGTACCCTCGATAGGTCTTCACATCGGAATGTAGAGTGTGCTGCATTTAAGACAGGGATTATGTGATTAAAAAAAAATTCTCAATTTCTTTTAAGGCAGCATTTGGGATGTTACACTAAGACAGTTATATGCCATAGTTCTTCATGATGGTGGTCACTAGACTAAGCTAAAAGATTTAAAATAAAAACAAACTCACAAAACTAACTCATCGAGTCAGTACTGAGCTACTTTCCAAACTCTAATTTTACAAAATGCAAATAAAGAGAAAGTCTATTCCATATTAAAAATGCTGCAAGCAGAGCAGAGACCTGACTCCTGGAAACTGCCCTGTCTCCCAACTTTCCTCCCTTGAGATTTGGGGACTAAATTGGTTATAAAACCCCAAATTCCTCTCAGCATGCTTCACCAGTTTCTTGAATTGCCTTATTCTTTCAAACTTTCTAGACTGTAGATCCTGGGAAGCAAAAAATTCTCCACGTTCAAGAAAATTGTTGAGAATTAAAGAACAAACTTAGTGGTGGGGTTCCAGTGGGGTTAGTGCATTAAATGCAAGAAGAAGAAATGGCAAAAACTCATTAGGATGCTTTTGTGATACTATGTAAACAGATTTCTCCAGTTTTAATTAGTTATATTTCTATTCAGGATCATTGGTTATATATAACATGATTTAGGTCTATATAGTGCTTTTTCTCTCCCAGAAAATTGTAGAATAATTCACAATCCAAAATAGAATGTACACTTTAGTACATCTCTCTAAAAAATGGCAGATCAAGGCAATGAAAATAAATGAGGATATAGAGAATTTGGTTAACACAGTTACAAACTAAATCTTACAGATATATAGAACTTTATACCAAATAAACAGAAAATACATGTTTTTCTCAAATGTCTGTGGAACTTTTACAAAAACTGGTCATGTATTAGGTCACAAAGACAATCTCAACAAAATTCCCAAAGTTGAAACCATAAATGTTACATTCTCTGACCATATTGCAATACACACACACACACTAGCCCCAAGTCCAATGAGTTGGTAATTTTAAAAGGCTTCTAAGTGACTCTGGAATAAAAAGAAAGAAAAATAATGAGATTATAGACCCTTTGGAAATGAGTGACTATGGCAACTTTCCATATCAAAAGCTATGGAAGCTAGAGAGATGTGATGTGACAAACTGATTTTGCAGGCTTTGTAGAGAAATGGGGCTATGCACCAAGAAGTGCAGTAGTCTCTAGAAGCTTGGAACAACCTCGTGTTACAGCCAAGAAGCAAATGGGGACCTTAGTCCTACAAACACAAGGAATTGAATTCTGCCAACAATCTGAGTGAGCAGAAAACAGATTCTCCTCTAGAGCCTCCAGAAAGGAAAACAGCCCTGCAGATTTTAACTCAGTGAGTGTCAGACTTCCAATCTACAGGACTGTAAAATAATACATTTGTGCTGTTTTAAACCAATAGATTTGTGGTTATTTGTTATGGCAACAATAGAAAACTAATACAGATTTGGTACCTGGAAGTGAGATGCTGCTGTAACAGATAACTAAATATGTGAAAGTAGCTTTGGAATTGGGCAGTAGACATAGGCTAGAAGATTGTTAGAGAAGCATGATAGAAAAAATCTAGATTGCATTGAATAGATCTTTAGTAGAAATAGGTACTTCAAGGATTTGTATTCTGCAGTTCTGTGGAAAACAGAATTTAAAAATGATGAAACTGGACATTCAGCTGAGGAGATTTCCAAGTGAAGCGTTGAAGATGCAAATGGTTTTCTTCTAGCTGCTTATAGTAAAATGTGAAAGAAAAGAAATAACTTGAGGAAAGAACTGTTAAACAAATAGTATCCAGAATTTGATGTTTTGGGAAATTCTCAGCCTATCCAGATTAGAAAGGACACTAAAATTGAGAGATTCACTGTCAGGGAAGTGTACTCTAGAGAAAAAAAACCTGAGGATGTGGCTGGACAAACTTCTGCTAATAGCTCAAAAAGATCAAAAGTTCAGAGTATTCAGTCACACAAAAGGTTCTTTGAAAAGGGTATGACTCACAGATTCCCTCAGTCAAACCAGAGAGCTTCTAAGAAGTTTAAAGACTTTGTCCCTCAGCTATCTCAGCAAAATCCAAGAATAGAGGTGGGATTATCTAGGAAAGACCTATGGATGAGCCTCTTATCTAATAGAGCAAATTCTTGTGACATACATGGGAGACCCACAAAGTTCTTGAGAATTTTATATCAGCAGAAATACTGTCAGCTTGGAGTAAAAGAAAGAGAGAGCCTGAAAAGAAAGAATGCTGTGATTGGGGCTTCCCTGGTGGCGCAGTGGTTGAGAGTCTGCCTGCTAATGCAGGGGACACGGGTTCGAGCCCTGGTCTGGGAAGATCCCACATGCCGCGGAGCAACTAGGCCCATGCACCACAACTACTGAGCCTGCGCATCTGGAGCTTGTGCTCCACAACAAGAGGCCGTGACAGTGAGAGGTCTGCACACCGCGATGAAGAGTGGCCCCCGCTTGTTGCAACTAGAGAAAGCCCTTGCATGGAAACGAAGACCCAACACAACCAAAAATAAATAAATTAATAAATTAATTTTTTAAAAAAAGAAGAAAGAATGCTGTGAGACTCTCACGATTCTACAAGCAGAAAACAGGCTGATAAATTTCATAGCTGCCAACACATACTTTTTCATGAAAAAGAAAGAATGACTCATTCCCCACACCATAGAGGATAATTCCCAGAACTTGAAACTTAATGGAGTTTCCCCAGCTGAATTTCGAAGTTCTTGGGACCAGCAACTCCTTTTTAACCTTCTTCTATTTTCTCTTTTTGAGCTGGAATATCAATAAGTGCCATGCTATGCTTGTCCCAACAGTGTATTTGGGGGCAGAAAAACTTGTTTTCTAGTTTCACAGGTCCACAGATAGAGACAAACTGTGTGCCAGGATGGATAACACCCTTACCTGATTTAGATGAAAAGCAAAAGAAAACTAATACAACATGTAAGGAAAATGTACTACACCATACAATTTAAAATTACCTTTTTATTTAATAGGAATTCAACAGACTTTCTTGCATGTTACCTTACTTCAAAACACTGTACTTAAAAATAAAGTTATGCTATTTATTTATAGGTAATAGTTACTACCTTGATTTTTAAAGATCAGTATAAATGCAAATACAAAAATTACCATTTTTATGAAGTTTTATTTTCTTTTCAGAATAAAAATGAGGATCTCAATAATCTTTTCCCATAAAAAGATTTTGCTATAATTTCACTAAAGTTATTCTTATCACCAATTAGCACAAAGTAATTTACATACACATTAAACATAAAGAGATAAAACCTTAAAACCCTTGAGAGATAAAATTATTCTAGAAAAGTTGTCCCATTTCACAGAAGGGAAAATAGGTACTTGGTGGAGAAAAAAAAGCTTGTCTAAGGAAACATTGCAAATTAGTGACTGTCCTGGAGTAGAACACAAGTTTGCTGAGTTTGAACCTTTGACTAGTGTATCAGCTATTACCATATTTTTCTCTCATGACTTTGATTAAGATTGTGGCTTGTCCTCACCCTCAGAAAATTTGTGTTAATATACTGGAAACCTGTCATCTCATTAGGCACTAAAACAATAAAATTTTGAGTTAAATGGTGAGAAACAGAAAGCTTTTCCCTTAAGATTAGGAACAATGTAAAGATGCTCACTCTCACCACGTCTATTCAATGTAGTACTGGAACTTCTAGCCAGAGAAATCAGGTAAGAAAAAGAATTAAGGATGTACAAACAGGAAAGGAAGAAGTAAAATTAGCTCTGTTTGCAGATGACATATATTTTGTGTAGCAAATCCTAAAGATTCCACATACAAAGTTCCTGCTGGAACTAATAAATGAATTCAGCAAACTTCAGGATACAAAATAAACACACAAAAATCAGTTGCAATTCAATACATGAACATGAAAAGGAAATTAAGAAAACAATCTAATTTATAATAGCATCAAAATGAATAAAATCCTTAGGAATAAACTTAACCAAGGAGGCAAAAGACTTATACACAGAAAACTAGAGAACATTGCTGAAAGAAATTAAAGAAACAAATAAATGGAAAGACATTCCATGTTCATGGATTGGAAGGCTTAATATTATTAAAATGTCCATATTACATAAAGCAATACACAGATTCAATGCAATCCCTATTAAAATCCCAATGACTTTTTTTTGCAAAAATAGAAAAAAATCATGTCAAAATTCATATGGAATCTCAAAGGACCCACAATGGCCAAAACAATCTTGAGGGAGGAAAACAAAGTTGGAGGTCTCAAACGTCTTGGTTTAAAAACATACTACAAAGTTACAGTAATCAAACCTGTATGGTAATGGCACAAAAACAGACACATAAACCAATGGAACAGAATAGAGAACACAGAAATAAGACCTTACATGTATGATCATATGGGGAAAGAATAGTCTCTCCAACAAATAGTGTCTGGAAAACTGGAGAGTCACATGAAAAAGAATGACGTTTGATGTTCAACATACATCATACAAAAAATTAACTCTAAATGGATTAAAGACCTAAACATAAGACCTGAAGCTCTAAAACTCCTAGAGAAAATATAGGGGGAAAGATTTATGACATTTGATATGGCAATGATGCCATGGATGTGACATGAAAAACACAGGCAACAAAAGCAAAAATAGACAAATGGGACTACATCAAACTTTAAAATTTCTGTGCAGCAAAAGAAATCATCAACAGAGTGAAAAGACAACCTATGGAATGGGAGAAAATAATTTCAAACCATATATCTGATAAGGGGTTAATATCCAGAAGATATAGAGGACTTGTACAACTCAACAGTAAAACACAGCCTCATTCAGAAATGGGCAGAGGACTTCAATAGACATTTCTCTAAAGAAGATATATAAATAGCCAACAAGCATACAGAAAGATGCTCAATATCACTAATTATCAGGGAAATGAGAATCAAAACCACAATGAAGTATCACCTCATACCTTCAGGATGGCCACTATCAAAAAAACCCAGGAAATAACAAGTGTTGGGGAAGGTGTGGAGAAATTGGAACACTTGTGCCCTGTTGGTGGGAATGTAAAATGGTCCAGGCTATAGAAAACAATAGAAAGTTTCCTCAGAAAATTAAAAGTAAAATTACCATATGATCCAGCTACTCCACCTCTGTGTACATCCAAAAGAATTTGGGATTGACACATACACACTGCTCTATTTAAAATAAAGTGCCTTTCCATGAAAATAAAATAAAATAAAATAAAATAATTTAAAAAAGAAACAAAACAAAACAAATTACCTGAGGGGGGGGGGGAAAGAATTGAAAACAGGGTCTCAAAGTGGTATTTGCAGACCTATGTCCATTGCAGCATAATTTACAATAGCCAAGGGGTAGAAGCAACCTAAATGTCCATCAGCAGATCAATGGATAAAGAAAATATGGTATACACATACAATGGAATATTATTCAGCCTTAAAAGAAAGGAAATCCTGCCCTATGCTACAACATGGATGAACCTTGAGAACAAGAGGCTAAGTGAAATAAGCCACAAGTAAGACACAAAGAGACAAAATCTGCAAGATTCCACTTTTTTGAGGTACCTAAAATAGTCAAAGTATTAGAAACAACAAGTAGAATGATGTTTGTCAGGGGCTGGGGGAAGTGGGCAAAGGGGAGTTTTTGTTCAATGCGTATAGTTTCAGTTTTGCAAGATGAAAAAGTTCTAGAGCTCTGTAGTAAAACAATGTGCATGTACTTAACACTATTGTACTGTACAGTTAAAAATGGTTAAGATGGTAAATTCTACATTATGTATTCTTACCTCAATAAAAGAGCTTTATAGTTATTATATTGCACTATATCCACAAATAGCATAATTACAAACCAATCCCTAATTTAAGAATTCCAGAGAGTTCAAATGTTTAATTTAAATGGAATATTTTAACTAAATTGCAAGAGCACGACTTCAATATTATTGAAGTACTAATAAATACATTAAAAGACTGTTGAAAAAGAGTACTTCCTTCTGAAGAATAATTATCCAAAGAATAACGTTAGTTCATTTTGTAATATATCGAAAATGCTGGTTCAAACTAATTAAATCCAATGTATTTGTATAGCAATTAACAATATGTGGTTAATTATTGTTATGCAGGATTTGCTATACAGCATTAATTGTGATGGACTCATTTGGCTTTCTAAAAAAGAGAAAATGTGTTGTTTTGGGAAATAAAATGCTTTCAATGTTTTATTATAAGTTAGACTTTAATAAAGTTTAGAATTGTATATGAAAAACAAAGTATTTTCTAAATAAGTTTTAAAGTTGAGTGAAAAATATCTCTTAGGGAATAATCTTTGTAGATTTGACACCCTGTATAAATAAAGTCTGTTCTACATTTAAAACATACATTTGAAGCATCGCCTTTACGTTAATCACTATACTTAGCATTGTGAGAAATATAAAAATGAATTGATTAAATCCCTGAACGCAAGAATCCCATGTTACCAAGGTAATTTAAAGAATTTCTGATTCCTTAAACTCTGTTCCAGTGAATTATTTAACTTTCTAACTCTCCTTGATTCCTCTCTCACCAGGCAATTTAAATACTTTCTTTTCACATCAAGGTGATTCTCAAACCTGGGTCAAAGTTGAATCACCTGAAGATCTTTTAGAATATACACATGTGAGGAGCACATGCCCAGATTCTGACTCACATAGGAGTTTATAGTGGGATTTGGGAATCTGTGTTTTTAAAAATGACCAAGTGCCTGGGGACCGGGGAATGACTGCAAAAGGGTGGCAGGTTTCTTTTTAGGGTGGTGGAAATATTCTAAAAATAGCTTCTGATGATAGCTACACAACTCTGTACATTTACTAGAAATGAATGAATTCTGCACTTTACATGAATGAGTTTTATGATATATAAATTTTGCCTCAATAAAGTAGACAAGAAGAAAAAAAAGCTTTGGGATATGACCACAATGTTATTCAGAGATGTGTATAGTCTTTTCAGATTCATCTATTGGTAAGAAAAAGACTAAAAAAATAAATAAACATAGCATTCAACATAAAAAATTGGAGAAGGAATGAGAGTTTGGGATTAGCAGAGGCAAACTATTATTGAATATATATAGGATAGATAACAGCAAGGTCCTATTCTATAGCACAGGGAACTATATTCAATATCCTGTGACAAACCATAATGGAAAAGAATATGAAAAAGGATATATACATATATATATGGCTGAGTCACTTTGCTGTACAGATGAAATTAACACAACATTGTAAATCAGCTAGACCTCAATAATTTGTCTTAAATTAAAAAAAGAAATTGGAAAAGAACAAAAACAACAAAAATAGAAGGGAGGAAATAAGAAAAATAAAAACAGAAATTTGATGAAAATAAAATCTGCAACTCCAAAACTGTTTCTTTAAAAAGAGCAATTTAATGAGCAAGCCTCAACCAAACTCTAATAAATAAAAAAGAGAAAAACCACAATAGTAGCACCAACAATAATAATAATACAGGAGTATAACCATATATACAGATGGTTAAAGGATTAGAATGATATATGAAACTTATAATAAAACATTGAGAAACTAAATGAAATGGAAGAATTTCTAAGAAAATATAAATTTGCCAAACAATATACAAGAAAAGGTAAAAAATAGATCAATATCCTTAAAATATTTTTAAGTTAATCAAAGATATTCTCCCTTCAAAAGTTCCAGACTCAGGTGAGTCTGTCAGTAAATTTTCTCAAACCTCCAAGGTACAGATGACTTCTATGTCATTTAAACTGTTTCAGAGAATGCAAAGAGATGGAAATCTGTCAAATTCTTTCTATAAGTTTAACATAACGTTTACACCAATGCCAAGAAAAATTACACAAAAGAAAAATAGAAAGAATATATTGGAACCTAGTCTCATTCATAATTATAGGTACAAAGAACTTAAATTAAATATTAACAAACTAAATACAGCAGTATATTTAATAAAACAACACATCACTACCAAGTAGAACTTAGAAATGGAAGGATGGTTCAACATCAGAAATAGTACATTAATTCATGACATTAATTTAGTAAAGGTTACTTACTCATTTTGATAGATTCAGAAAAGGCATAAAAATTCTTGACAAAAATTTTAGTAAGCTAGGAATAGACATTTAATCTGATAAAGAGTACCTAGACATTCAAAGAAAGACAGACAAGATGAAAAGGCAGAGGGCTATGTACCAGATGAAGTAACAAGATAAAACCCCAGAAAAACAACTAAATGAAGTGGAGGTAGGCAACCTTCCAGAAAAAGAATTCAGAATAATGATAGTGAAGATGATCCAGGACCTCGGAAAAAGAATGGAGGCGAAGCTCGAGAAGATGCAAGAAATGTTTAACAAAGATCTAGAAGAATTAAAGAACAAAGAAACAGAGATGAACAATACAATAACTGAAATGAAAACTACACTAGAAGGAATCAATAGCAGAATAACTGAGGCAGAAGAACAGATAAGTCACCTGGAAGATAGAATGGTGAAATTCACTGCTGCAGAACAGAACAAAGAAAAAAGAATGAAAAGAAATGAAGACTGGGAGGAGCTTCAAGATGGTGGAAGAGTAAGACTTGGAGACCACCTTCCTCTCCACAAATACATCAGAAATACATCTACATGTGGAACAACTCCTACAGAACACCTACTGAACTCTGGCAGAAGACCTCATACCTCCCAAAAGGCAAGAAACTCCCCACGTACCTGGGTAGGGTAGAACAAAAATGAAAAAATAGAGACAAAGAATAGGAACGGGACCTGCACCAGTGGGAGAGAGCTGTGAAGGAGGAAAGGTTTCCACACACTAGGATGTCCCTTCGCGGGTGGAGACTGCTGGTGGCGGAGGGGGGATGCTTTGGAGCCACGGAGGAGAGCGCAGCAACAAGGGTGCGGAGGGCACAGCGGAGAGATTCCCACACAGAGGACTGGTGCCGACCAGCACTCACCAGCCCAAGAGGCTTGTCTGCTCACCCGCCGGGGCGGGCAGGGGCTGGGAGCTGAGGCTCGGGCTTCAGTCGGATCCCAGGGAGAGGACGGGGGTTGCCTGCGTGAACACAGCCTGAAGGGGGCTAGTGCATCACAGCTAGCTGGGAGGGAGCCAGGAAAAAGTCTGGAGCTGCCGAAGAGGCAAGAGGCTTTTTCTTGCCTCTTTGTTTCCTGGTGCGCGAGGAGAGGGGATTAAGAGCGACTCTTAAATAGCTCCAGAGATGGGCGTGAGCCACGGCTATCAGCATGGACCCCAGAGACGGGCATGAGACTCTAAGGCTCCTGCTACCACCACCAAGAAGCCTGTGTGCAAGCACACGTCACTATCCACACCTCCCCTCCCGGGAGCCTGTGCAGCCCACCACTGCCAGGGTCTCGTGATCCACGGACAACTTCCCCAGGAGAACGCACGGCGTGCCTCAGGCTGGTACAACGTCACGTCTGCCTCTGCCGCCGCAGGCTCGCCCTGCATCCATTCCCCTCCCTCACCCCCGGGCTGAGTGAGCCAGAGCCCCCAAATCAGCTGCTCCTTTAACCCTGAGCTGTCTGAGCAAAGAACAGACGCCCTCAGGCGACCTACATGTCAGGCGCCGCACAGGCGGGTCCAAATCCAAAGTTGAACCCTGGGAGCTGTGCGACCAAAGAAGACAAAGGGAAATCTGTCCCAGCAGTCTCAGGAGCAGTGTATTAAATCTCCACAATCAACTATATGTACCATGCATCTGTGGAATACCTGAATAGACAACGAATCATCCCAAATTGAGGACGTGGACTTTGAGAGCAATGACATGTATATTTTTGAACCTTTTTCTCTTTTTCTGAGTGTGTATGCTTCTGTGTGTGATTTTTGTCGGTATAGCTTTGCTTTTACCATATATCCTAGGGTTCTATCTGTCAATTTTTCTTTTTTGATTACTTAAAATTTTATTTTCTTAATAATTATTTTTTATTTTAATAACTTTTTATTTTATTTTATTTTATCGTCTTTCTTGCTTTCTTTCTTTTTTTTCTCCCTTTTATTCTGAGCCTTGTGGAGGACAGGCTCTTGGGGCTCCAGACAGGCTTCAGTCAGGGCTGTGCCACTGAGGTGGGAGAGCCAAGTACAGGACACCGGTCCACAAGAGACCTCCCAGCTCCATGTAATATCAAACGGTGAAAATCTCCCAGAGATCTCCATCTCAACGCCAAGATCCAGCTTCACTCAAAACCCAGCAAGCTACAGTTCAGGACACCCTATGCCAAACAACTAGCAAGACAAGAACACAACCACATCCATTAGCACAGAGGCTGCCTAAAATCATAATAAGGCCACAGACACCCAAAAACACACCATGAG
Source organism: Mesoplodon bidens (assembly GCF_964165515.1). NCBI lineage: Eukaryota > Metazoa > Chordata > Mammalia > Artiodactyla > Ziphiidae > Mesoplodon > Mesoplodon bidens. The sequence goes on from NC_138170.1 coordinate 36,747,090, forward strand.
ACATGGACCTGCCCACCAGAAAGACAAGATCCAGCTTCATCCACCAGAGCACGGGCACTAGTCCCCTCCACCAGGAATCCTACACACCCACTGAACCAACTTTAGCCACTGGGGACAGACACCAAAAACAATGGAAACTATGAACCTTCAGACTGTGAAAAGCAGACCAAAAACACAGTAAGTTAAGCAAAATGAGAAGACAGAGAAACACACAGCAGATGAAGGAGCAAAGCAAAAACCCACCAGACCTAACAATGAAGAGGAAATAGGCAGTCTACCTGAAAAAGAATTCAGAGTAATGACAGTAAAGATGATCCAAAATCTTGGAAATAGAATGGAGAAAATACAAGAAACATTTAACAAGGATGTAGAAGAACTAAAGAGCAAACAAACAGAGATGAACAACACAATAAATGAAATTTAAAATTCTCTAGAAGGTATCAATAGCAGAATAATTGAGGCAGAAGAATGGATAAGTGATCTGGAAGATAAAATAGTGGAAATAACTACTGCACAACAGAATAAAGAAAAAAGAATGAAAAGAATTGAGGACAGTCTCAGAGATGTCAGGGAAAGCATTAAACGCACCAACATTCGAATTATAGGGGTCCCAGAAGAAGAAGAGAAAAAGAAAGGGACTGAGAAAATATTTGAAGAGATTATAGTTGAAAACTTCCCTAATATGGGAAGGGAAATAGTTAATCAAGTCCAGGAAGCACTGATTGTCCCATACAGGATAAATCCAAGGAGAAACACGCCAAGACACATATTAATCAAACTATCAAAAATTAAATACAAACAAAAAATATTAAAAGCAGCAAGGGTAAAACAACAAATAACACCTAAGGGAATCCCCATAAGGTTAACAGCCGACCTTTCAGCAGAAACTCTGCAAGCCAGAAGGGCGTGGCAGGACATATTTAAAGTGATCAAAGAGAAAAAACTACAATCAAGATTACTCTACCCAGCAAAGATCTCATTCAGATTTGACGGAGAAATTAAAAGCTTTACAGACAAGCAAAAGTTAAGAGAATTCAGCACCACCAAACCAGCTTTACAACAAATGCTAAAGGAACTTCTCTAGGCAGGAAACACAAGAGAAGGAAAAGACCTACAATAATAATTCCAAAACAATTAAAAAAATGGTAATAGGAACATTACCTTAATTACGATAATTACCTTAAATGTAAATGGATTAAATGCTCCAACCAAAAGACATTGACTGGCTGAATGGATACAAAAACAAGACCCATATATATGCTGTCTACAAGAGACCCACTTCAGACCTAGGGACACATACAGACTGAAAGTAAGGGGATGGAAAAAGATATTCCATGCAAATGGAAATCAAAAGAAACCTGGAGCAGTAATTCTCATATCAGAAAAAATAGACTTTAAAACAAAGGCTTTTACAAGAGAAAAAGAAGGACTCTATAGAATGATGAAGGGATCAATCCAAGAAGAAGATACAATTGTAAATATTTATGCACCCAACATAGGAGCACCTCAGTACATAATGCAAATACTAACAGCCATAAAAGGGGAAATTGACAGTAACACACTCATAGTAGGGGACTTCAACACCCCACTTTCACCAATGGACAGATCTTCCAAAATGAAAATAAATAAGGAAACACAAGCTTTAAATGATACATTAAACAAGATGGACTTAATTGATATTTATAGGACATTCCATCCAAAAATAACAGAATACACATTCTTCTCAAGTGCTCATGGAACATTCTCCAGGATAGATCATATACTGGGTCACAAATCAAGCATCATTAAATTTAAGAAAATTAAAATCGTATCAAGTATCTTTTCCAACCACAACGCTATGAGACTAGAAATCAATTACAGGAAAAAATCAGTAAGAAATACAAACACATGGAGGCTAAAAAACACACTACTTAATAACCAAGAGATCACTGAAGAAATCAAAGAGGAAATGAAAAAATACCTAAAAACAAATGACAATGAAAACAAAACAACCCAAAACCTATGGGATGCAGCAAAAGCAGTTCTAAGAGGGAATTTTATAACTATACAAGCCTACCTTAAGAAACAAGAAACATCTCAAATAAACAACCTAACCTTACACCTAAAGCAATTAGAGAAAGAAGAACAAAAAAACACCAAAGTTAGCAGAAGGAAAGAAATCATAAAGATCAGAGCAGAAATAAATGAAAAAGAAATGAAGGAAATGATAGCAAAGATCAATAAAACTAAAAGCTGTTTTTTTGAGAAGAAAAACAAAATTGATAAACCATTAGCCAGACTCATCAAGAAAAAAAGGGAGAAGACTCAAATCAATAGAATTAGAAATGAAAAAGGAGAAGTAACAACTGACACTGCAGAAATACAAAAGATCATGAGAGATTACTACAAGCAACTGTATGCCAATAAAATGGACAACCTGGAAGAAATGGACAAATTCTTAGAAAGGCACAACCTTACGAGACTGAACCAGGAAGAAATAGAAAATGTGAACAGAACAATCACAAGCACTGAAATTGAAACTGTGATTAAAAATCTTCCATCAAACAAAAGCCCAGGACCAGATGGCTTCACAGGTGAATTCTATCAAACATTTAGAGAAAAGCTAACACCTATCCTTCTCAAACTCTTCCAAAGTATAGCAGAGGGAGGAACACTCCCAAACTCATTCTACAAGGCCACGATCACTCTGACACCAAAACCAGACAAAGATGTCACAAAGAAAGAAAACTACAGGCCAATATCACTGATGAACATAGATGCAAAAATCCTCAACAAAATACTAGCAAACAGAATCCAACAGCACATTAAAATGATAATACAGCATGATCAAGTGGGATTTATCCCAGGAATGCAAGGATTCTTCAATATACACAAATCAATCAATGTGATACACCATATTAACAAATTTAAGGAGAAAAACCATATGATCATCTCAATGGATGCAGAGAACGCTTTCAACAAAATTCAACAACCATTTATGATTAAAAACCCTGCAAAAAGTAGGCACAGAGGGAATTTTCCTCAACATAATAAATACCATATATGACAGACTCACAGCCAACATCGTCCTCAACGGTGAAAACATGAAACCATTTCCACTAATATCACAAACAAGACAAGGTTGCCCACTCTCACCACTATTATTCAACACAGTTTTGGAAGTTTTAGCCACAGCGATCAGAGAAGAAAAAGAAATAAAAGGAATCCAAATCAGAAAAGAAAAAGTAAAGCTGTCACTGTTTGCAGATGACATGATAATATACATAGAGAATCCTAAAGATGCTACCAAAAAACTACTAGAGCTAATCAATGAACTTGGTAAAGTAGCAGGGTACAAAATTAGTGAACAGATATCTCTTGCATTCCTATACACTAATGATGAAAAATCTGAAAGTGAAATTAAGAAAACACTCCCATTTACCATTGCAACAAAAAGAATAAAATACCTAGGAATAAATCTACCTAGGGAGACAAAAGACCTGTATGCAGAAAACTATAAGACACTGATAAAAGAAATTAAAGTTGATACCAACAGATGGAGAGATATACCATGTTCTTGGATTGGCAGAATCAATATTGTGAAAATGACTATACTACTCAAAGCAATCTACAGATTCAATGCAATCCCTATCAAATTACAAATGGCGTTTTTTATGGAACAAGAACAAAAAGTCTTAAAATTTGTATGGAGACACAAAAGACCCCGAATAGCCAAAGCAGTCTTGAGGGAAAAAAATGGAGCTGGAGGAATCAGACTTCCTGACTTCAGACTATACTACAAAGCTACAGTAATCAAGACAATATGGTACTGGCAGAAAAACAGAAACACAGATCAATGGAACAAGATAGAAAGCCCAGAGATAAACCCACGCACCTATGGTCAACTAATCTATGACAAAGGAGGTAAAGATATACAATGGAGAAAAGACAGTCTCTTCAATAAATGGTGCTGGGAAAACTGGACAGCTACATGTAAAAGAATGAAATTAGAACACTCCCTAACACCATACACAAAAATAAACTCAAAATGGATTAGAGACCTAAATATAAGAATGGACACTGTAAAACTCTTAGAGGAAAACATAGGAAGAACGGTCTTTCATGCAAATCACAGCAAGATCTTTTTTGATCCACCTCCTAGAGTAATGGAAAGAAAAACAAAAATAAACAAATGGGACCTAATGAAACTTAAAAGCTTTTGCACAGCAAAGGAAACCATAAACAAGACGAAAAGACAACCCTCAGAATGGAAGAAAATATTTGCAAGCCAATCAACTGACAAAGGATTAATCTCCAAAATATATAAACAGGTCATGCAGCTCAATATTAAAAGAACAAACAACCCAATCCAAAAATGGGCAGAAGACCTAAATAGACATTTCTCCAAAGAAGACATACAGATGGCCAAGAAGCTCATGAAAAGCTGCTCAACATCACTAATTATTAGAGAAATGCAAATCAAAACTACAATGAGGTATCACCTCACACCAGTTAGAATGGGCATCATCAGAAAATCTACAAACAAATGCTGGAGTGGGTGTGGAGAAAAGGGAACCCTCTTGCACTGTTGGTGGGAATGTAAACTGATACAGCCACAATGGAGAACAGTATGCAAGTTCCTTAAAAAACTAAAAATAGAATTACCATATGACCCAGCAATCCCACTATTGGGCATATATCCTGAGAAAACCACAATTCAAAAAGACATATGCACCCCAATGTTCACTGCAGCATTATTTACAATAGTCAGGTCATGGAAGCAACCTAAATGCCCATCGACAGATGAATGGATAAGGAAGTTGTGGTACATATATACAATGGAATATTACTCAGCCGTAAGAAGGAACGAAATTGGGTCATTTGTTGAGATGTGCATGGATATAGAGACTGTCATACAGAGTGAAGTAAGTCAGAAAGAAAAAAACAAATATCGTATATTAAGGCATATATGTGGAACCTAGAAAAATGGTACAGATGAACCGGTTTGCAGGACAGAAACTGAGACACAGATGTAGAGAACAAATGTATGGACAGCAAGGGAGGAAAGGAACAGTGGGGTGGGGATGGTGGTTTGCTGAATTGGGCGATTGGGATTCACATGTATACACTGATGTGTATAAAACTGATGACTAATAAGAACCTGCTGTATAAAAAAAAAAAGAAAAGAAAAATCCTATTAAAAAAAAAGAGTGTCTATCACAAATCAATATTAGAGACTTCCCTGGTGGCACAGTGGCTGAGAATCCGCCTCCCAATTCAGGGGACACAGGTTCGAGCCCTGGTCCAGGAAGATCCCACATGTCATGGAGCAACTAAGCCCATGAACCACAACTACTGAGCCTGCACTCTAGAGCCTACAAAGCACAACTACTGAGCCCATGTGCCACAATTACTGAGGCCCGTGTGCCTAGAGCCCATGTTCTGCAACAAGAGAAGCTACTGCAATGTGAAGCTCACGCACCACAATGAAGAGGAGCCCTAGCTCACTGCCACTAGAGAAAGCCCGCGTGCAGCAACAAAGACCCAACGCAGCCAAATAAATAAGTTTATATAAAAAAAAGTCAATAGTAAACTTAATAGTAACTTAATATGAAATAGTAAGTCAATAGTAAACTTAATATGAATAGTAAACTTAATATGAAATCTTAAAGCACTAGAGAGATATTTCCATTGGACTCAGAAACAAAACAAAAATGCTTGTCAAAATGAATACTGTTCAGCAATGTTCTGGAGATCCTAACCAATGCAGTAAGGCAAACAATTTATTTCATTCTCTTTCTCTGCAGATAGATACATACATATATACACAGATAACACATAAAAAGAGAGAAAATAAGAAAAGGTTAAACAAAATGCCATGTTTATGTACCTAAAAAAAAAGATACAAAAGAATTTATTTTAAAAATCTATTAGGGGCTTCCCTGGTGGTGCAGTGGTTAAGAATCCACCTGCCAATACAGGGGACACGGGTTTGAGCCCTGGTCCCAGAAGATCCCACATGCTGCAGAGAAACTAAGCCTGTGCGCCACAATTACTGAGCCTGTGCTCCAGAGCCTGCAAGCCACAGCTACTGAGCGCATGTGCCATAACTACTGAAGCCTGCTCGCCTAGAGCCCGTGCTCTGCAACAAGAGAAGCCACAGCAATGAGAAACCCATGCACTGCAACGAAGAGTAGCCCCCACTCACCGCAACTAGAGAAAGGCCTCACACAGTAACAAAGACCCAACACAGACAAATATTAAATAAATAACTATAAAATAAGAGATTTTAGTAAGGAAGACAGGTATAAGATCAATACATACGTTACTAATAGTTTTTGTAGATACCAACAGTAACTAGTTAGAAATAATGAATAAAAGACCCTATTTATATTACCAATAAAAACTATCAACTACAATGGAACAACCATACTCAAAAATACACAAGATGAAGAAAACCATAGAACTTTGTAGAAAGTACTTAAGAAGATCCAGGAAAAGAGAAAACCATACTATGATTCTAGATGGGAAGATGTAATGTTGTAAAGATGAATCACTTCAAATTTGAAAGCTCCAATGGAATTTTTAAATGGAACTTGGCAAACTAATTCTAAGTTCATTTGGTTAGTAAATTAGCAACAATTACAAAGCAAATTATAAGAATAGAAATGAGAAGGAACTAATCCTTTAAGTAACAAAGCTTACTATAAAGCTATAGTGGGGGGTGCCTTCAAGATGGCAGAGGAGTAAGATACAGAGATCACCTTCTTCCCCACAAGTACATCAAAACTACATCTACATGTGGCATAATTCCTATAGAAAACCTATGGAATGCTGGCAGAAGACCTCAGACTTCCCAAAAGGCAAGAAACTCCCACGTACCTGGGTAGGGTAAAAGGAAAAAGAAAAAACAGAGACAAAAGAATAGGGATGGGACCTGCACCTCTGGGAGGGAGCTGTGAAGAAGGAAAGGTTTCCACACACTAGGAGGCCCCTTCACTGGCAGGGATTGGCGGGTGGGGGGATTCTTCAGCGCCACGGAGGAGAGCACAGCAACAGAGGTGCTGAGGGCAAAGCGGAGAGATTCCCACACAGAGGATCAGTGCCATCCAGCACTTACCAGCCTGAGAGACTTGTCTGCTCACCTGCTGGGATGGGTTGGGGCTGGGAGCTGAGGCTCGGACTTCGGAGGTCAGACTCCAGGGAGAGGACTGAAGTTGGCTGCGTGAAGACAGCCTGAAGGGGGCTAGTGCACCACAGCTAGCCAGGAGGGAGTCTGGGAAAAACTCTGGATCTGCCTAAGAGGCAAGACACCATTGTTTCGGGGTGCGCAAGGAGAGGGGATCCACAGCATCGCCTAAATGAGCTACAGAGATGGGTGCGAGCTGCAGCTATCAGCGCGGACCCCAGAGACGGGCATGAAATGCTAGGGCTGCTGCTACAGCCACCAAGAAGCCTGTATGCAAGCACAGGTCACTATCCACACCCCCCTCCCGGGAGCCTGTGCAGCCTGCCACTGTCAGGGTCCCATGATCCAGGGACAACTTCCCCAGGAGAGCACACGCTGTGCCTCAGGCTGTTGCAACGTCACGCCGGCCTCTGCCGCCACAGGCTCACCCAGCATTCCGTACCCCTCCCTACCTCCGGCCTGAGTGAGCCAGAGCCCCCTAATCAGCTGCTCCTTTAACCCCGTCCTGTCTGGGTGGGGAACAGACGCCCTCAGGCGACCTACACGCAGAGGTGGGGCCAAATCCAAAGCTGAACCCCAGGAGGTGTGCGAACAAAGAAGAGAAAGGGAAATTTCCCCCAGCAGCCTCAGAAGCAGCGGATTAAATCTCCACAATCAACTTGATGTACCCTGCATCTGTGGAATACCTGAATAGAAAATGAATCATCCCAAAATTGAGGTGGTGGACTTTGGGAGCAACTGTAGACTTGGGGTTTGCTTTCTGCATCTAATTTGTTTCTGGTTTTATGTTTATCTTAGTTCAGTATTTAGAGCTTATTATCATTGGTAGATTTGATTATTGATTTGGTTGCTCTCTTCCTGTTTTAATTTTTTTATACATATATATTTTTTCTTTTTTTTCCTTTTTCTCTTTTTGTGAATGTGTATATATATGCTTCTTTGTGTGATTTTGTCTGTATAGCTTTGTTTTGCCATTTGTCCTAGGGTTCTGACTGTCTGCTTTTTGGTTTTTTGGGGTTTTTGGTATAGTTTTTAGCCCTTGTTATCATTGGAGGATTTGTTTTTTGGTGTGGTTGCTCTCTTGTTTCTTTTTCTCTTCTTTTTTTAAATTACTTTTTAATTTTTAAATTTTTAATATTTTTTTCTATTTTAATAACTTTTCTTTCTTTCTTTCTTTCTTTCTTTCTTTCTTTCTTTCTTTCTTTCTTCCTTCCTTCCTTCCTTCCTTCTCCCTTCCTTCCTTCCTTCTTCCCTTCCTCCCTCCCTCCCTCCCCTCCCTCTTTCTTTCTTTCTTTCTTTCTTTCTTTTCTCACTTTACTTCTGAGCCATGTGGCTGACAGGGTCCTGGTGCTCTGGCTGTGTGTCAGGCCTGAGCCTCTGTGGTGGGAGAGTCAAGTTCAGGACATTGGTCCACCAGAGACCTCCCAGCCCCAGATAATATCAAATGGTGAAAGTTCTCCCAGAGGATCTCCATCTCAATGCGAAGATCCAGCTCCACACCCTATGCCTAATAACTGGCAAGACAGGAACACAACTCCACCCATTAGCAGAGAGGCCACCTAAAATCATAATAAGTTCACAGAAACCCCAAAACACACCACCAGTCGTGGTCCTGCCCACCAGGAAGACAAGATCCAGCCTCATCCACCAGAGCACAGGCACCAGTCCCTTCCACCAGGAAGCCTACACAACCCACTGAACCAACCTTACCCACTAGGAGCAGACACCAAAAACAACGAGAACTACAAACCTGCAGCCTGTGAAACGGAGACCCCAAACACAGTAAGCAAAATGAGAAGACAGAGAAATACACAGCAGATGAAGGAGTAAAGTAAAAACCCACCAGACCAAACAAATGAAGAGGAAATAGGCAGTCTACCTGAGAAAGAATTCAGAGTAATGACAGTAAAGATGATCCAAAATCTTGGAAATAGAATGGAGAAAATACAAGAAACGTTTAACAAGGACATAGAAGAACTAAAGAGCAAACAAACAATGATGAACAACACAATAACTTAAATTAAAAATTCTCTAGAAGGAATCAATAGCAGAATAAGTGAGGCAGAAGAATGGATAAGTGACCTGGAATATAAAATAGAGGAAATAACTACCACAAAGCAGAATAAAGAAAAAAGAATGAAAAGAATTGAGGACAATCTCAGAGACCTCTGGGACAACATTAAATGCACCAACATTTGAATTATAGGCATCCCAGAAGAAGAAGAGAAAAACAAGGGACTGAGAAAATATTTGAAGAGATTATAGTTGAAAACTTCCCTAATATAGGTAAGGAAATAGTCAATCAAGTCCAGGAAGCACAGAGAGTCCCATATAGGATAAATCCAAGGAGAAACATGCCAACACACATATTAATCAAACTATCAAAAATTAAATACAAAGAAAAAATATTAAAAGCAGCAAGGGAAAAGCAACAAATAACATACAAGGGAATCCCCATAAGGTTAACAGCTGATCTTTCAGCAGAAACTCTGCAAGCCAGAAGGGAGTAGCAGGACATATTTAAAGTGATGAAAGGAGAAAACCTAAAGCTATAGTGATTAAAATAGTGTAATATTGGAATAGAAATAGATCAGTTGACTAAAAAAGGATTCAGAAACAAATCCATATAAATTTGAAATTTAGTGTATAAAAAATATGTCATTTCAAACCATTGTGGAAAGGCTGGCCTAATCAATAAATAGTTTGGGGTCAACTGGCTGTCCATTTAGCAAAAAAATTAGAGTTCTCTTCATACCACCCATTTTAAAAACTAAATTCCAGAGGGATTAATAAGTAAAATGTAAAATAACAAAAGGTCTAGAATACAGGAAATATTTTTATAATCTTGGGGAAAGATCTAAGACACAAAACTCAGAAACCACAAAGGAAAGGAAGGACAGATTACTGCACAAAAATGTAAAATTTCTATAGAAGACATTTTTAACGGAAAAAGTATTAATATCCCTAGTATAAAACAACTCATATAAATAAATAAAAAAACAAAAGGCAAACACCCAATAAGGCAAAAAATATGAACACGTAGTCCACAAAAGAACAAAATACTAATACCTAATAAACATATGAAAAGATGTTCAACTTCACTGGCAATTAGGAAAATACAAATTCAAAATGAGATGCCACAAACTACCTGATTTTAAAATGGGCAGAGGCTCTGAATAGGCATTTTCCAAAGAAGACAAGCAGATGGCCAACAGGCACATGAAAAGATGTCCAACATCACTAATTATTAGGGAAATGCAGATCAAAACACGAGATACCACCTCACACCTGTTAGAATGGCAATTATCAAAAAGACAAGAAATATCAATAACAGTGTTGGAGAGGATGTGGAGAAAAGGGAAGCCTTGTGTGCTATTGGGAACATAAATTGGTAGAGCTACTATGGAAAACAGTATGGAGATTCCTCAAAAAATTAAGAATAGAACTACCATATGATTGAGCTATTCCAATTCTGGGTATTTTTCCAAAGAATACAAAAACACTAATTTGAAAAAATATGTGCACCCCTACGTTCACTGCAGCATTATTTACAATAGCCAAGATGTGGAAACAACTTAGGTTGGTTGTTTTCACGATGGATAAAGAATATATGATACACATATATACAGTAGAATGCTACACAGCCATTAAAAAAGAATTAGATCTTTCCATATGTGACAACATGGATGGACCTTGAGGTATTACACTAAGTGAAGTAAGTCAGATGGAGACCAACAAATACAGTATGATTTCACTCATATGTGGAATCTAAAAAAGCAAAATAAACAAAATAAAACAAAAAACAAACTCATAGATATAGGGAACAGATTGCTGGTTACTGGAGGGAAGTCAGCTAAGGGGTGGGAGAAATGGGTGAAGAGGGTCAATGGTCTGGTGAAGAATGGTAACGACTTGTGGTGGTGATCATTTTGTAGTGTATACAGATGTAGAATTCTAATGCTGTACACCTGAAACTTACATAATAATAAAAAAATGAGATCCCATTTTTGTTCACCAAAATTACAAAAAATTAAACATACTGATGAAGTCCAGGGTTGCCTAGGGTATAGGGAAAAGAAAATTCACCTTCTTTTGGTGCAGGGTGAGTTGTGACAACCTATTTAGAGTGAAAAATAACTGTCAGTAAATATCATCACAATATGACAATAACTATCAAAATTAAAAATATTTTTAACTCATACTTTTAGATTTACATTCTATAGGAATACTTGCACAAGTGTGCAAGGATATATATAGGGAAAATTATTTGTAATAGCTAAAAGTATGAGACAACCTAATGTCAACAGTAATAGAATGGTTGAATGGATACTGAAATAGTCATAAAATGGAAACCTCTGTAGCCATTTAAAAATTAGAGGTAAATCTGATAAATTATATATTTTAATTGAAGTACAGTTGATTTACAATGTCGTGTTAGTTTCTGCTGTACAGCAAAGTGATCCAGTTATACATATGTATATATTTTTTTATATTCTTTTCCATTAAGTCTGATGAATTATTAAGTGAAAATTACATAACATTACGCAGAGTATGATTTCACTTTTGTGAAAACAAATGTGTTCTCGAATGTTCTTCAAAAATGTCCGGGAAAAAAAAAAAGGTCCGGAAAGGTATCAGAAGTTTGACTGTGTTTACTTCTTAGGGATGGGTATGGAAAGGGGCTGGGGGAATATGTGAGTGGTTGGAGTTTTTTACTTCTTCTGCTTTACAAATTATTTGTATATGTATATGTGATCCACAAATAATTCTATATTAATTTACAATAAAATGGTAAAAATTAAATGAACATATGCAAAGGGATATAAGAGACAATCAATTGTACAAAACATATTTCATAGAAATTCACAATTTAAAGCTAGGTAGAATAGAAATAAACTGTGACTCCCCTAAATCCTAAACAAGAAGGAATTTAATCCCCAACTCCATTTTTATGCACCTGTGTGAATTGCAAAGAAAAATCTGAAAATTTAGGGATTTAATTGACACTAGACCCAAACCTGCATATTTTCTAGAACAAAACAATAGTGGAGCATTCAAATATTTGTGCATTCTGTTTTGGATCTGGGCCTACCCACACAAATGGACCACCCCACAGACACTGGTGCCTTACTTCTGGAGTTCATTCAGATTATCATCTACCTTTTCACTCCAGGAAATCTACTCCTCACTCTCCGCTTACTTGGAGGAGGAAGAGGAGAAGAAGGAGAAGAAGGAAAAATGAAGGAGGAAGAGGAGGAAGAGGGGGAGAAGGAAGGAGAAAGCAGTTTTGACCTGTAATACAAGTACAGATTTAAAGCTGAATAATCACTTAACTCCAGAAGCCCACAGGCATAAGCTACAGACCTAGCCTGCAAATAAATTTGGTCTCAATTTGGACTCCAGATTAAAACCAAATTAGGTGACTTTTTGCCTTTATATCAGTAGTTTCTTTAAAAGTGGATATACTTTTTCACAACTAGGTAGATCCAAACAATAGCCAGAATAAATCCAAACAATAGCCATAAAATTTAGTACAATGCCTCTAAAATAGCAGAGATTTGGCATTGCTTTCAGTTCAACAAGTTTTTCTTAAAACTGAGCAACTTGGCTAGAAAAGATTTATTAATTCAGAGTCTGTAATCTAAGGGCAATTGAAGAAACACTATGAGTCATGTTCATCAAAATTTATGAATCCCTTTTGTAATTGTGACTTTATTTCTACTGCATAGTAACATAATGTTTCAAACTCTGTGATTCCACTGAGCCAAAGACAGCTCTTCAACGTAAAATAAATGAGAGCTTTGGGTAATATCTTGCAAAATTCACATGGTCAGTTTGAATCTTAATACCTGTACTTCCTGAACAAATAAGTGATGCATTTGTTTTTTCTTTCCCAGATTTAAGTTCAATTTCCTCACCTTCTGGTGTCTCACATCAGTAAGAAAATACAATCTTGTGAGCCACGATGGAGATTCTCAAGTTGCATCTCTTAGAGGCATTTAATTCCCAAAGACCAAGAGTCATGAAACTTCAATTAAAAAAAACTCAAATATTAAGTCAAATATACTTCAATAAAAAATAAATAAAATCTAAATAAAATTAAAATTATAGCTATTGCAGTAGGTAAAAAAATTAAATGTTTCCTTGACTTAGCTATTCAACTGCTTTAAGATAAACAAATGTTGCTTCAAGTTCTTTCAAATGTCCCATACCTTGGCAACAATGAAAGTCATTAACATTCACAGTCCTCCATCACATGGGACAATACTTCATACTTGACAAGTTCACAGCATGAATTTCCAGTAACTGAAACAAAGGAAAGACTTTCTTTGGATTCAAATAAACTGATGATGGACCCTCTTTTCCCTTTTCTTACAGGTGTCCCATCTGTGCCAAATAAGCTCATCTTTATTTGAGGAACATGTAGAACTAAGATGAAGTAATAGAGACGGGAAGAAAATGTGACAAGAGGAGTGTCCTATAAAGTAACAGGTTTCATACTTGCTTATGACTGGTGGTGATATCTACAGGCAGTTACAAAGGAGGATTTCTAAAACATTTTATCCGCAATCTGCCCAAAACATTTGTATAAGTGGTCAAACTTCCAAGATGACTACTTTAAAAGATAATACTCCTTTTGGATAAGATTGTTTTTTTAAATAACAACATCAGCATCTTTGCCTGATAAATCCAATTCTTTATACCCTTTAAAATAGCTGATGAAAAAAATATCAGAGCCTTAGTATTGATTACAATTCAGTTTTTAAATTTTTTGTTTTGAAATAATTATAGATTCACAGGAAGTTCAACTGTGGTATAAAGAGTCCCATGTACCCTTCATGGTATCATCTTATAGCTATAGTATATAATCAAAACTTGGAAATTGGCATTGGTACATTACTGTTAACATACCAATCCCAGTTGGTATGTTACTCAGTTGCAACCTTTTTTAACCAGCATTTATTTGTGTGTGTGTGTGTGTATAATTTTATACAGTTTAATCTCATGTATAGATTAATGTAACCACCACTACAATCAAGATTCAGCTGTCACATTATTGCAAAAGAATTCCCTCCTGCTACCACTGCGAATTAGCACTCACCACCTCATCCCCTCCTTGTCATCTGGCTACCATGAACCTCTTCTCAATCTCTGTAGTTTTGTTATTTCAAAAATGTGATATAAATGGAATCTTACTGCATTTAACATTTAAGATTGATTTTTCTTCACTAAGCATAATGTCCTTGAGGTGCATCCTGGGTGTTTCATTTATCAGTAGTTCATTCCTTTTTATTGTTAAGTAGTATTCTATTGTGTGGATGTAGAGTTTGTTCAACCATTCACCTACTGAAGGGCATCTGGGCTGTTTCCAGTATTTTGCTAGTAGGAATAAAGCTGCAATGATTATCACTGTATGGGTTTTGTGTAAACATATATTTTAATTTTTCTGTGATAAACGTCCAAGAGTTGATTGCTGAGTTGCATGTTTAGATTTGCAAGAAAATACCAAACTGTTTTCCAGAGTGGCCGTACCATTTTCCATTCCCATGTGCAATGCATGACAGATTCAGTTTCTCTGCATCCTCACAAACATTTGTGTAGTAATATCTCATTGTGGTTTTAACTTGCATTTCCCTAATGACTAATGATGCTGAACATCTTTTCATATCATTATTTTCCATCTATACATTCTCTTCTGTGAAATCTCTTCATGTCTTTTGTCCATTTTATAATTGGATTGTTTCTTTTTCACTGTTGAGTTTTGAGGACTTTTTTTAAAATACGTATTCTAAATGTAAGGTTTTGTCAGATAGGTGCTTTGCAAATATTTTCTCCTACCAATTCATTTTCATAAGACAAAAATCAGAACTGGGTCTTAGGTGAGAGCATATTTGATTTTGTAGATACAGGATTACATTCAAGGCTATGTGACTTTGATTTCAGCTGTTATTTAAACCCAAACTTTGAGGCTTCTTGATACAGTGATGTCCCAGTATGCTAAACAAGATCAAAAGATGACAAGTCACCACCACCGGTCAGGATTAGTTCATATGTTTAAAAGGCAGGTGTATTCTGCATAATATCATATTGCAAGGGAAAGCTCTTACTGTTGATGAAATATGTAGTTCAAGAAAGCAAAAAAAAATCTATTTTCAAGGCAGCAGAATGACAGGCAACCTGATCTTTAAATCTTATTCTAGGTAATATTCTAAAAATATGTGCTATAAAGTACTATAAAATAATCTGATTTCAGATCCTATTTTTTTTTTCTAGTGTACCTTGCTTACTCTAGAAATGGTGACTATACAACTCTAAATTTGAGGGGACAGTTCAAATTTCAAATATTCCAAACCATCGCCTCCATAAACCATTAAAATTACTTCCAAGTATTAGACCATCAAAATTATACCTAGTAGACTTCTCTTTACATCTGACAAAGATCCCTGTGTAGAATATTCCGAGTACGGCTACCTTGTCATATACCCTTCCCTGCTCACACCCCTTAGGCTCTAATGGTCATACTCTACATGACATGATCCTGCCCCCTTGCTATAGCTAATCAGACAAAGGAGGGACCCAAAGCGCCCATCCATAGGCTGTTCAGTGACCCCTGCTTTGGATTTACTGGTTCAAAAGAAGATGAGCTGGGTCAGTTATACTCCTTTTTCAGGAACTTGGAATTAAAAAAAGCTGAAGTGAGGGTAAACAACCAAGAGAGCTGGACTGAAAGATCATGACATGACCACTATGGGTCATGTGCAAGCTGGAAGCCAGCCTCTGGAGGGTGGCGTCAGCTGATGCACAGAGAGAAGCAGAGATGCCGTGAGTTTGTTGATGATGTTCCTGAGAGGCAGACAGAAGGAGTAGCTACTTGGGGGACCTGATGGCTTTCTGACTCTAGCTCAGGTTCCCATTCACACATAGCTTTAGAAGATACTCTGCTTTTGAAACACCTTGAGTGGGTTCTTAGCAGCTGAAAGATTTCTAATTATGACATGCACCTTAGTGGTCTTATTTTTTTATTTGGAAGTTATAGTCGATAGCTATAGAAAAATTTGTATGATCTAATGAGAGCAGCATTCTCTCAAAAAGTTTTCAGTTGATGTAAAATCTCCCCAGAAAGAGACAGAACTATTACATACAACTGGTGGGAGTACACAGTTCAGCCTTTCTGAGGGGCAATTGGGCAAAATATATCTCAAAATAAAAGTATGTGCTACAGATGCTCTTTTTAGAAAGAAATATATGCATGATAACCCTGGAAGCATATACTAAAATAGTAATAATGGTTATCTCTAGATGATAAGATTGTGGATGATTTAAATGTTCTCCTTTCTTATGTTTTTATTTCTTACAATTCTTCTCAAAAGCAGATGTTTAAAATATGAAAATCAGCTACCAGTTCTTACATGTGCTAGGTGCTTTACAGACATCACCTAATTTAATTTTTTAAATGACCCTATAAGGTAGGTGCTATTATTCTTACTTTATGAATGAGGAAGTTGAACCCTAAAGATGTTTTTAAAAATGTCTTATGTCATGACCAGCGAGTAGTACTAAAATGTAAAATCCATGAGATTGGGGATGTTGTCTGTTTCATTCACTGTAGGATCTGTGGCACCTAGAACTCACTAAATATTTTTAAATAAATGATAGGCAGAAGCAGGCTTTGTGCCCAAGTATGCCTCACTCCAAAACCTCTGCTCCAAATTCTTTCTCTAAACCAACACTCCAAACAAGCCCTTCTGCAATTTATGACCTTAATTCACCTTTTAATTTACTTTGTTTAAAATAGGAAGAAATTTCAACAACCAAAAACCAAACTACCCAATTTTTTAAATGAGCAAAAGTTGTGAATAGACGTTTTTCCAAAGAAGACATATAGATAGCCAACAGGCATATGACAAGATATTCAACATCACTAATTATTAGGGAAATACAGATCAAAACCACAATGAGATGCCACCTCACACCTGTTAGAATGGCAGTTATCAAAAAGACAAGATATAACAGTGTTGGTGAGGATGTGGAGAAAAGGGAATGCTTGTGCACTGCTGGTGGGAATGTAAATTGGTGCAGCTACTATGGAAAATGGTATGGAGATCCCTCAAAAAATTAAGAATAGAACTACCATATGATTGAGCTATTCCAATTCTGGGTATTTATCCAAAGAATACAAAAATACTAATTTGAAAAAATATGTGCACCCCTACGTTCATTGCAGCATTATTTATAATAGCCAAGATATGGAAGCAACTTAAGTGCCCACTGATGGATGAATGGATAAAGAAGATATGGTGTATATACAGACAATGTAATACTACTCAGTCATAAAAAATAAAGAGATCTTGCCATTTGCAACAACATGGGTATCCAACCTTGAGGATATTATGTTAAGTGAAATAAGTCAGAGAAATAAAAATACTGTATGATTTCACTTTTATGTGGAATCTAAAACAAAACAAAACAAAACAAACTCATAGATGCAGAAAACAGATTGATGGTTATTGGAGGGGAAAGGGGTTGGGGGTGGATGACATGGGTGAAGGGGATCAACTGTCTGGTGAAGGAAGGTAACTAGACCTTTGGTGGCGGTCACTTTGCAGTGTACGCAGATGTCAAATTATAATGTTGTATACCTAAAACATATAATGTTATATACCAATTTTACTTCAATTTTTAAAAAAAAATTAAAATGAAACAGGAAGAAAAGACCAAAAAATATTTACAGAACATGATGATGCTCTAGGAAATATAAAGGCACATGATGGGTAACTGAATTGCCCTAGTCAGTAAATTAACAAGTTATAGATAAACTCAACAAAGCTTTATATTATATAACCTTTACATTTTATTTAATACGGTGTTTGTAATCATTGTTAAGAAAATTTGGATATGTGACCCTTAATTCTGAATTCAATTCTGGATTTATTATGCCATTATTTCTATGGAAAAACTCGGCTTCTCTTACATAATTTTGACTTCCAGAAGATTTTCTAAGAGTGTAGTACAATGGAAGAATGAACATTCTTGGTATTATTATTCAAAATCATAATTTATTCCTTAGTAGCTACATAGCCTTTTAAATCAGCATGAAATACTATTTTTGGAGAAAACCTGATGTTCAAACTATAACTTTGCAATAGTTATAGCAATGTCAACCCAGAGCATTAGAATAAAGCTTCAACCCATGACAAACATCATATTTCCAGTTCTTGATTCCATTTTAATAATAGCACCACAATATCATAATTACTAGACCTTAGCCAAAAGACCAAGATGCATAAGTCAGTCATAGTTATTAAATTTATGAAAGGCTAAGTTTTCCATACGGCAATGTTTAATCCCAAACTTACTGCCGTTCCTCTTCCCCCACCCAGTGTTGCTGATTAGCTTAAGGTATGAGGAGAAATATTTAAGACGATATTACTAGAGATGTGTTCTCTATCATCATTTGGATTTAATATTGTTTGGGGAGTTCAGGATGATGTAAGAAGAGAGATTGAACAAACCCAAGAGAAATACATAATGGAAGAAACAAAACATCGCTATTTGAAGACAATTGATTATGTATCTAAAAACATGCCCAAGGGGTCAGCTAAAATTTTAAACTTACTACAATAGTAAATGGCCAGATAAAATATAAAATATAGAAAAGCCGTTAACATTCTTGAATACCAACAATTACAAACTAGAAAAACCTAATTTAAAAAAAGAGATCCAGGGCTTCCCTGGTGGCACAGTAGTTGAGAATCTGCCTGCTAATGCAGGGGACATGGGTTCGAGCCCTGGTCTGGGAGGATCCCACATGCCGCGGAGCAACTAGGCCCGTGAGCCACAACTACTGAGCCTGCGCGTCTGGAGCCTGTGCTCCGCAACAAGAGAGGCCGCGATAGTGAGAGGCCCGGGCACCGCGATGAAGAGTGGCCCCCGCTTGCCACAATTAGAGAAAGCCCTTGCACAGAAACAAGGACCCAACACAGCAAAAATAAATAAATAAATTACTAAACTCCTACCCCCAACATCTAAAAAAAAAAAAGAGATCCAATTTATAATAGCAATAAAATATATATAAATAAGAGTAGACTTTATAAGAAGTGTTTGGTTATATAAACATAATAATGAAATTTATCAGGCAGTAACATCTAGGGGGGCTTCCCTGGTGGCGCAGTGGTTGAGAGTCCGCCTGCCGATGCAGGGGACACGGGTTCGTGCCCCGGTCCGGGAAGATCCCACATGCCGCTGAGCGGCTAGGCCCATGAGCCATGGCCACTCAGCCTGTGCGTCCGGAGCCTGTGCTCCGCAACGGGAGAGGCCACAACAGTGAGAGGCCCGCGTACCGAAAAAAATAATAATAATAATAACATCTAGGAAGAACAAAATATTTTAAAGATATCCATTCTTAATATGTTCTTTTCAATTTAATGCAATCCCAATTAAAATAAAAACGGAATATTTTTTAGGATTTAAAAAGAATGTCATAATGTTCATTTAGAAAAGTAAAAGGTGAGAATAAGAAAAACATTCTGAAAAAGAGAAAGGACAATAAGCAAACAAAACAGAAACATAAGTCAGTGAAACAGAAACCTCAGAAATAGGCCCCATTATATATAAGGATTAAAAAATGACCAAGTACAATGCAAAACAATAGGAAAGATTTGAAAGTACATATCTGTGGTAATCATTCATTAGAAATTCAAATTATTTTAGGTCAAATACTTCATACCACCCTTCAAAATATATTCCAGAAGTCTTACATTACTAAATACCTGTAAACTCAAAACTAAACAAGACTGAGTGAATGTTAGATCACTAGAAAGATGATAATATTTTTGAGTTTGAAGCAAAGAAGAGATAACAAAAGAAAGGATCATGGTTTCATACTTAATTGAAAAAACCCATTTATTCAACTTAAAAATAGGAAAACTAGATATAAATTAGAGACATGCATTGATTTTCTGGTCTACTGGAACTTGTGTGGCCTGTTTTATCTTTTGCACCTTGCACCGTGCTGGGCACACCGTAAATGTTCACTAGTTATTTGTTGAACAAATATTGCAATAATTAACTAAGTAGACTTTGATTAATTGCATAAGACAAAGAAGTGACCCTAGAGTCCAATTAGCCAGCTGCAACTAGGAATGATGAGTGAAAATTAATTTCTTTGGCCCACATGCAAAAGAACCACACAGGCGGCTGTCTACTCAGCTGTGGAATGGGCAAGTGATGGCAACCATAGGTGGGCTGTGGAAGTGCTATCAGGCCAAATCATGTCACACTATAAGCATCAGCTGTGGGAGGGTGATAGCCAACAGGCCACACTGGCCAGGGTCAATCAGCAAATGAATGGCTTGACTCAATCAAGAAATCTTGTTCAACCTGGGAGGCCCAGACATCAGGGTGCTGAATGACAGGGCTTATAAACAAGCCATCTCAGCTGCTAAACAAAGGGCATGATTGTGTTCGAAGAGGAGAGAGACAGAGGACCACATACTTCTTGTCAGTCTTTTTCTAGGATAATTACTCAGTGGAGTGAAGCATCTTTAACCACTTTGACCTGATGGTTGCTGTATTTTCCATCTGAGACAGTCCTCTGACTAGAGGGATTTTAACATCAGTATATGATTATTTGCGATTATAGTAAGGAATACATTCATTCAAAATCATTTAGTAGTTGGGGAGTCTATGCAGCAAGATGTTTCTGCTTTGTTTTCAGTCTACTTTGTGCTGATGGCTCACAGCATTCAGTACATTTTTTGCTGAATCAGTAAACGAATTGGGCATTATTTGGATAAGGCTAAAAAATAATCATTTTGGTTTTGTCAACATCTTGTTTTCCAATTTGGTGCTGGAAACATGGGGAACTGGTCTAATGTTTGCTAATGATATGCATATATGTGTTTCCACCTCTTTAGCCCTGCTTCCCCAGGGTGATGAAAATAAACACATTAAGAGAAATTGGGAGCATCTTCACTGCATGCCTGGATCCAGTGTTTCTCTGCTATAACGATGCCCCCATACATTATTTCCCACTTGTCACCTAGATTGGAGGACAGATCCTTCAAATGAGTAGAAATTTTTAGTTGTTGTTATTATTACTTAACCAGCAGACAGGTTACCGGCTGGAACGGGCCAGAACACTTTGGCAAAATATTCATTTCCTGGCTATGCCTATGGCAACTTGGTATGTACAATGAGGAAAAGAGAGTAGATTTTTTTAAAATTCAAGGTTCATTCTTTTATTCAAGGTCGAAACTACAAAATTCTGAGCTATCGGATCCTGAAGTGCTTGTTTCCCTGTAATCCATTCCAATAGGAGAGCAAATATTTTAAAAACTATTTGTGAAATAGCTGGTAATGATAGGTGCTAAGCACATGTAAAGTAGATATTTCCACATAGTGGCAGGATGAAAGAAACTGATATGTCAAATATTTTAAACTCCATGATCAAATTGGAATAGTATCAGAAGTGATTGTAATCTGAAACAGTAGAATTCAATTTTCCTTGCATTATGGATATTTCTCTTAGCAGACCCAGGTTAAATGACTGCTCTGAGGTTGATGACATACCGATTCCTGTTGCCAACAATGACTTCAGCCTGATGGCAACCTTTACAAATTGCTTCCTGTAAATTCTTTGTGAGAATAACAAGCAATTCATTTTGCTTGAGAGTGACTTTTAGCTAAGGGACTCCACCCAACAATCTGGATTTAATAAAACAAAAAACACTTTGGTATTACAAACATCTTTTATGAGATGCAAGTTCCCCACATAAGGTTTTGAAAAGCAAAGCATTTTCATTTTCTATTCAGCGAAAACCAGACAGATCCTTATGCACGGCCAATGATTACTTAGTTTTTCTGATGAGTTGGTGGGGAAGAGCAGAAAGGAAGAGAAGGTCACTGAAGAGCCACATGTGTGTGTGTATGTATGTAAGATATTCAGGGTAACATTTACAAAAGACTTTTAAGTCACAGCCAGTGGCTTGGTAACTCAATCATTTATCCATTCAATTATTTGGCACTCAGTATTTACTAAGTACAAGGTACTTTTGTAAGCTCTGGGGATACCATAGTTGAACAAAACAGACAATACTTTTGCTCTCATGGAACTTACATTCGAGTGAGAGAAGACAGATCATAAGCCAAACACTACGCAAAGAAAAATCTCCTTAAAGAGGACTCTGGATTTAATAGGCAAGGTAGAGGAATTATCTGCTTACAGAGATTAGGTATTGGGAACATTTATGTCTCTGTGATTTGTAGTAGATAAAATCACACTAGTAAATATTTAAGCTTGGCATTGCTCAGATATATATAATTTATGACCTAGTTCCTGAACTCATAGAGCTTACAATTCCAACGTGAAAGGTGTTCCTGCACATCATGCAGGCAGAGAAGGAAGAAAGAACCACCAGATATTTTGCATCCTATCTGAATCAGAGCTGAATCATTGTGTTCAAGGTTATAATAGGGGTGAAGGAGGTTTAGAATCCTTGAGTCTTTAGGAATTCAAATAGGAATAGGAATTCTTTGACACTGTGTGTCCTTTCCTATTTGGTAAAAACAAAAACAAAAACAAAAAAACCCAAAAAACAATGAAGTCATTGGCATGACAGAGAAATTGTGGGTGTGCATGTGTGTGTGTGTGTGTGTGTATGTGTATGTTAGAAAGAATGTCCAATCCACTTTGCTCATTCCAATGAACTTACTAGGATTAAAGGAGGTAGAAACAGAAAATCTGACAGTTTTTAAAAAATAGCTGTAAAAAAAGGACCTTGGACCTTATGAAGGTAAATCCATAAGACTTCTTTGGGATAACACCTCTGAAACTTCTCTGATTTCCATTCCCGCTTACTCGTTTTTTCAACTTTTCTCTTTTCATTGTTCTTTGCTAGCTGCTATCATCAGTCAGGCCTTATGATTGTCTTCATCATCTCCAGATGTATTGGCCTCAGAGCTCAGGAAATCAAAATCACCTTATGCTTCTGCTACTCCTGTGGAGTCCCTCAGAACTATACCACTCACCTCCTCAATCTGGGAGAAGAAATAAGTTTCTTAAGAACAACCTTCTAATATCCCCAATCACAGTTGCTTGTTCAAAACTGAGCCTTCCAAGTCTTTTTCTCCTTGCTCTTACAAGAATACTTATTCATCTAACAAACACATATTGAACACCCACCGTATGGCATTATGTGGGGCTATTTGGGCCTACAAAGATGTTGAAGATACATGGTTGCTACTTATAGAGCTTATGGTTAAGAAAGGGGCCAAGTGCACAGATAGCTCTAAAACAAGGTGGAAAAAGGGCAAGCACCACAAGAAAGAGATGAATGAAGTACCCTGTTTGCTCTGAGGAAGTTTCTGGTTGGGGGCCTCAGGATGGCAGCACTGGAGCAAAAGAGGGTTAGTTAGGATTGCAACAGATCAGGAACAAATGAGCAGATGCAAGTTTACCTTTTTTATTTATACTTTTTCTCTTAGTACATTTTACACTCCATCCCATCTTTATTTATATTCTTCAAATGAGGCTTTCCCAATAAAAAATATTTTCTTAATCTCACAAGCCTCTCTTCCTTTTTCTCTTCCATTAATATTACTTTAAATCTTTAATAAGTTTGCTTTTAATTGGGTATTTAATCAACTTTACAATGAAAGTTAAATAGAAATATGTAAGTACCAAGAGCAACAAACATGAACTTACTAAAAAACTCCTCAAATTTCCATGCTTTCATAAACCCTGAAGACTTTTCTGTTCTGCTGCTTGCATAAAAACAAATGTGTGTAATTGTTAGGAACCAGTATTTATCATTCTGAATTATACTTTTTCTCATCTGCTATTGTTTTCTATAATCCTTTATCCATTCTTATATGTCTCTCATTTTTATCATTCCAACCAGCAATGTCATGTTTTATTGTACCAATGTATCATATTTGCTGTCTTCTTATTTGCTGTAGATGTGTATGTGGGCTTTTTCTAGTTTTTAGATATGCTAATAATTGCTTCTATACACATTTATATGCCTTCTCTTTCCTTTGAATTATCTCCTTGGTATATGTTACATTTTCCAGAGTTAAATAACTTAATATATAATGTGTGGCTAAAGGTATGAGTGCTGGCAGACTGGCTGTGTTTGAATTCTGGCTCTCCCACTTATCTGTGTGAACTTGGGTAAATTTCTTGACCTCTCTGAGGCAGTTTCCTCAACTAAAAAACAGGCATAATGATAGTACGCACCTCATATTATTAGTATGAAAATTATATGAGATAATATACACATATTGTAAAGAATGTTAAAGGTTTAGTCTCTGATTCATGTCATGTGTATCCAAGATGCTTTCCAGAAAAAGAGCATCAGCTTACAGGATCATCAGATGCATCCAAACTTTCACATTCAAGTACTGTTGCTCTTATTTTACTGGTACAAGAATCCTACCTTACACTCACTTACCCTTGTATTTTTGCACTGTAATAGATGGAGCCCTTGGTTTCAAGTAAAAATCCACAACCTTTTACAGGAAGGAAAGGTAGGAGTATGGCTAAGTGCTTATTTTCTCCCTCTGTCTCTGACCTCTGCTTTTCCCAACCTGGCTTCCTTCACATAGTTGGAAACCTGGCCACCAGGAGTTCCCATGCTTCGTATTTATGGTGACTGCAAGTCTTTACCAACTCCACATTCCCAGGGAAAGAGTCTTATTGGCATGGGTCAGTCACTCACTCCTAAACCAATCAACTGTGGTCAGGGAGTTGGGTACTGTAACTGGTGGTCCCTATCAGAACCACTTGTCTGGAGTGGAAGGAAGAGCATTAATCTAAAGACAGGGTGCCACATTAAAAGGATCATACACCATGATCAAGTGGGGTTTATCCCAGGAATGCAAGGATTCTTCAAATATGCAAATCAATCAATGTGATAAACCATATTAACATACTGAAGGAGAAAAACCTTATGATCATCTCAGTAGATGCAGAAAAAGCTTTCGACAAAATTCAACACCCATTTATGATAAAAACCTTCCAGAAAGTAGGCATAGAGGGAACTTTCCTTGACATAATAAAAGTATGTATGACAAACCCACATATGACAAACCCATAGCCAACATCGTTCTCAATGGTGAAAAACTGAAACCATTTCCTCTAAGATCAGGAACAAGACAAGGTTGTCCACTCTCACCACTATTATTCAACAGAGATTTGGAAGTTTTAACCACAGCAATCAGAGAAGAAAAAGAAATAAAAGGAATCCAAATCAGAAAAGAATAAGTAAAGCTGTCACTGTTACTATATGATAGTAACATATAGTTATACTATATGCAGATGACATGATACTATACATAGAGAATCCTAAAGATGCTACCAGAAGACTACTAGAGCTAATCAATGAATCTGATAAACTAGCAGGATACAAAATTAATGCACAGAAGTCTCTTGCATTCCTATACACTAATGATGAAAAATCTGAAAGAGAAATTAAGGAAACACTCCCATTTACCATTGCAACAAAAAGAATAAAATACCTAGGAATAAACCTACCTAAGGAGAGAAAAGACCTGTACGCAGAAAACTATAAGGCACTGATGAAAGAAATTAAAGATGATACAAACAGATGGAGAGATATACCATGTCCTTGGATTGGAAGAATCAACATTGTGAAAATGACTATACTACCCAAAGCAATCTACAGATTCAATGCAATCCCTATCAAACTACCAATGGCATTTTTCACAGAACTAGAACAAAAAAATTCACAATTTGTATGGAAACACAAAAGACCCCGAATAGCCAAAGCACTCTTGAGAAAGAAAAATGGAGCTGGAGGAATCAGGCTCCTAGACTTCAGACTATACTACAAAGCTACAGTAATCAAGACAGTATGGTACGGGCACAAAAACAGAAATATAGATCAATGGAACAGGATAGAAAGCCCAGAGATAAACCAAAGCGCATATGGTCACCTTATTTTTGATAAAGGAGGCAAGGATATACAATGGAGACACCTAAATATAAGGCCTGACACTATCAAACTCTTAGAGGAAAACATAGGCAGAACACTCTATAACATAAATCACAGCAAGATCCTTTTGGACCCACCTCCTAGAGAAATGGAAATAAAACCAAAAATAAACAAATGGGACCTCATAAAACTTAAAAGTTTTTGCACAGCAAAGGAAACCATAAACAAGATGAAAAGACAACCCTCAGAATGGGAGAAAATATTTGCAAATGAAGCAACTGACAAAGGATTAATCTCCAAAATTTACAGGTAGCTCATGCAGCTCAATATCAAAAAAACAAACCCAATCCAAAAATGGGCAGAAGACCTAAACAGACATTTCTCCAAAGAAGATATACAGATTGCCAACAAACACATGAAAGAATACTCAACATCACTAATCATTAGAGAAATGCATATCAAAACTACAAGGAGGTATCACCTCACACCAGTCAGAATGGCCATCATCAAAAAATCTAGAAACAATAAATGCTGGAGAGGGTGTGGAGAAAACGGAACCCTCTTGCACTGTTGGTGGGAATGTAAATTGATACAGCCACTACGGAGAACAGTATGGAGTTTCCTTAGAAAACTAAAAATAGAACTACCATACGATCCAGCAACCCCACTACTGGGCATATACCCTGAGAAAACCATAATTCAAAAAGAGTCATGTACCACAATATTCATTGCAGCTCTATTTACAATAGCCAGGACATGGAAGCAACCTAAGTATCCATCAACAGATGAATGGATAAAGATGTGGCACATATATACAGTGAAATATTACTCAGCCATAAAAAGAAATGAAACTGAGTTATTTGTAGTGAGGTGGATGGACCTAGAGTCTGTCATTCAAAGTGAAGTAAGTCAGAAAGAGAAAAACAAATACCATATACTAACACATATATATGGAATCTAAAAAAATTAATAAATGGTTCTGAAGAACCTAGGGGCAGGACAGGAATAAAGACGCAGACATAGAGAATGGACTTGAGGACATGGGGAGGGGGAAGGGTAAGTTGGGACGAAGTGAGAGAGTGGCATGGACATATATACACTACCAAATGTAAAATAGATAGCTAGTGGGAAGCAGTCACATAGCACAGGGAGATCAGCTAGGTGCTTTGTGACCACCAAGAGGGGTGGGATAGGCAGGGTGGGAGGGACACACAAAAGGGAGGAGATATGGGGATATATGTATATGTATAGCTGATTCACTTTGTTATAAAGCAGAAACTAACACACCATTGCAAAGCAATTATACTCCAATAAAGAAGTTTAATAAATAAATAAATAAATAAATAAATAAATAAAGACAGGGTGCCAAATAGAAGGGCTCTGTCCAGATCAAATGATAAATTCCACCAAATGGAGTTACTAGAGGAGCTCAATATGGTTCACATCTGTTGACTGTTCTCATGTGAATCTCCTCCTCTTGTGAGAACTATTCATATCTTTGATCATTTGTCAAGACATATTTTTCATTATAAACTTATACATTTTCCTAATGGTTTTAGAAATACAACCTTGTAACTATTTTAAAATTTTAGGATGGCATCAGCAAAAGTATTGAAGAACTACTATGTTCAAGGAGTTCTGGGTGCTATGAAAATTTCAGAGGGCTGCATCACTATAAAGAATTCAGTTTCTAATGGGGTTGAACAACATAAATAAGAAATGAAATAATAAAGGGCTGTACAATAGCAGCTCCTCAACTATGCAGACCACATTCTTAAGAACGCTGACGCAGGAGGACTTGTGGTTCAAGAACTTAAATCCTTATGGTGGAAACCATGTTAGGGGAAATGTTTGGAGTAAACCTCTGCAAGCTGTTAGAACTATGTTTTCTTGTACTAAAATAAACATAACTTTTATACATCTTACCTTAGTAATCATGACTACTCTATGGATATTCAACCATTTACCATTTCATACTCACTAGCAAGATACCTTTCAGGACCTTCTTTTCTGCATTTTCAATAAGATATTTATAAATCATTTTATAGAATTGATAAAAGTATCCATAGTGAGAAGAATTCGTTCTGGAGTTGGTCCTCCTCTGAATGTTCAAATCCTTTCTTATTTTGTGACTTGGTGGTTTCTATCAGACACATTATTGCCCTGTCCATATTGCTTACATGCCAAGGGCTTTCTGCTATAAGTATCTGCGACTCTGCCTGAGGCTTTTTCCAGCTGCAGGGGCAGACTTGGTCAGGAGCACACTGGAAGTGCTGGGGACTTAATGTCTCCTGGAGCAAAAGAGAGTTGGTGGGAAAAGCACCAGTTCTCACCCCTCAGGTGGGACAACTCAGAGGCAGGGGCTGCAAGTGTCCCAGAGGTCTCTAGAGGTAGGGGGCCCCCACTGACGACAGCAGTAATATGTTCATTAACACTTTGTATTGACTTCCTAGGATAACATCTAAGCAAACAACTTGCATTAAAATCCTCATTTTAGAGAGAACCAAGCCTAACATGAAATTTGACTTCTATCTCCTGGATTCTGCCTCCTAAATACCTGGATCCCAGAGCAATGTTGGAGGCTTTAGATGGAAAAACCTTTGAGTATTGATCACCCATATTACCAAGAGTTTTGCAGCCCTGCATCTGCCTATGGTAACTTCATGCCAGCACATGCATTTCTCCCCTTGTCCTCCTGAAGAAAACCACAGGAGGTACTTCCAAAGCCCAGGATTATTACCTCTTGTCTCCCTTGGTCTGCCTCAGTCTTCATTTCAAAAATCTCTCCTTTAGTTTCTCTGCTTTAGTTTCTTTGCAAGTTTCAACCTTCATTTCTCTCTTTCCCAGCTACCCATGGAAGGAGTGATCTGCAATTTACATATGTCAGGACTAAAATTCTATAGTCACTGATAAAATATAAATCTGTATGTACTGAATAAGAATTATGCCAATTGAACATCAATATATATCAATATATCAATAACTTTATCAATAACTTTTTTATATATCAATAAGTTTTTTTAAAAGTCAATATAACAAAAAAAATAATTATGCTAAGAGAATGTCATGGTTAGGGAATTTAAAATGGTATATCATCCTCACCAGTCAGAATGGCCATCATTAAAAAGTCTACAAATAACAAATGCTGGAAAGGGTGTGGAGAAAAGGGCACACTCCTACACTGTTGGTGGGAATGTAAACTGGTATAACTGCTATGGAAAACAGTATGGAGGTTCCTCAGAAAACTAAAATAGAGTTGCCATATGATCCAGCAATCCCACTCCTGGGCATATATCCAGAGAAAACCATACTTCGAAAAGATACATGCACCCTAATGTTCATAGCAGCACAATTCACAATAGTCAAGACATGGAAATAACCTAAATGTCCATCGACAGAGGAATGGATAAAGATGATATGGTACGTATACTCAGCCATAAAAAAGAATGAAATAATGCCATTTACAGCAACATGGATGGACCTAGAGATTATCATACTAAGTGAAGTAAGTCAGAAAGAAAAAGACAAATACCAAATGATATCACTTATATATGGAATCTAAAATATGACACAAATGAACTTATCTATGAAACAGACTCACAGACATAGAGAACAGACTTGTGGTTCTGTTCTCTATGGGGGAGGTGGGTGGGGGAGAGATGGATTGGGAGTTTGGGGTTAGCAGATGCAAACTATTATATATAGACTAGATAAACAACAGGGTCCTACTGTATAGCACAGGGAACTATATTCAATATCTTATAATAACCTACAATGGAAAAGAATCTGAAAAAGAATGTATATGTATGTATAACTGAATCACTCTGCTGCATTGCAGAAATTAACACAACATTGTAAATCAACTATACTTGAATAGAATAAATTTTAAATATAGTATATTGAAAAGGAACTAGACATACAACCTGAGTAATCAGAGAAGGCTTCGCAGAGAAGGTTGGGACTGCTGATCTAGTCCTGTCACCCATTTCACAGATGAAGAGACTAAGATCCAAGAGATTAAGTGACTGACTCAGGGGTTTTATTACAGTTTACGAGTGGTGAGCTGCCCCCCATTTTCAATCCTTCAATTCCCTCTGTGCTCCACCCCATGCTGCCCCACTCATCATTTGTCCAGGGGCAGCCTCTGCCTTTGTCTTTTGTTGGTCTTGAAATTTGCCACGAGGATGAACAAGTCCTGGAAAAGGATGAGAACAAATAGCATATTCTCCTAAGCACTCTCCACACTGCACAGTATCAATTGTCCTAAGAGGGTTTTGATATGGATTGAATATTTTGTTTGTTTTAAATCTTGGAAAAAATTCTAGTTGCATGGAATTTTTTCTCCAGAATTAATCATGAGTAGCATATTCTTTAGCCTTGTTCTTTGGGGAAGCAGAAAACAAAATAGCCATTGTAGGCCCCCTTTGTTTAAACCCAGTGACTAATGACACTGTTCACCCCTCCCACTGAGCAGCCTTCAGGCATTGGTCTCTCTGGAGAGCCCTGAGTACCCGGGGTGCTGAGTAAGCCCTTCCTCAACCCAAACTTGATTGCAAGGAGACAATTCCTCTGACTGTTTGTTCTTGAGCTTAGTCGTATCAAATATTCTCAAAAAGTTCTTCCAATTTCTGTTTTTAGAATAAAAATAAAAAGACCAGCACATTCCTTTTATGTTTGTGCAAATGAAGCAGAGGCAAGAAGATGGGGAAACTCTAGCAAAAGTCTTTAGTTGTGTAACTTGAGTAATTTCCTACTGAAGTCCTAAAAGATGAATTAAAGTAATATACTTACTTTGTTTCACATTTCATGATTGCATTTTTAGTATTTTCTACAGGCTGTGGAATCAATATTCTAAGAACCAGTCTGTCTTTATCAACCTCTATTAATAGTGTCGCAGACATAATTTGGGGATCCATTAAAAATACAACTTTCTCTTCCTATTATGCTTTGTTTTAAAGGGGCCATCATTAGCTCACTTACTGTTCACTATAGAACATGTTATTCACCATAAAGTCATTTAATTAAAAAGATAATTTCCCATAATGTGAAATTTCAGGCAACTCAACGTCAGCTGAGAGATACCCTGACAGTAATACTATGTACACTGCACTGCACTGATTCATGTTTGACTCATATCTAATTAGGCATGTCTCACTACAGAAAACACTCTTTTTCTGCAAAGATTTTTAGGACCTGGAGTGTGTACTGCTGCAGGGTGTGGATGTATGATATCTACATAAGGCCCCCAGCCTGCCTCAGAATCCGCTTTATACCTAGTATATGTGTCCCCAACTAAAAAATGAATGTAATCTCTATTCCATTCCCCCCCTCCCTAAGATTGCCCTACCACCAGGGTCCCTGCTACTTCTCCAGCAAGAGAATCACTGTAGAAAAATATTAGAGCCTCTAGAAAACCAGGGGTACCTAAGGGAAAAGAGGGAAGGAAATATATGAAGCAGGAAGAGCCTGGGGGAGCTGTTTCCAGGAGCAAATATCCAGCCAGAGATGGGCCTTCATTTTGGTAACCAACCCCTTGAAAACAAATAGCAAATATAAAAAAAGAGAGGAAAGTACAGTGATCATCTGTTATTCTTATCCTAGTGTGGTTTGGTTCAGTCAGAGCACTTTCCTTCTTATAAACGAGCAGCACCAAGAAGATGGACTTTGTTTGCTGGGGAAAGAAAAGTAGATAATCCTGGAACATGGTACCCTTCTGGAAGTGGGTCAGGGGTGTGTGTGGATACAGTGAGGGCACAGGACACTCTAGGAGAGGTAGAAAAATTGCCCAAAGCGAACATCACTAATTTCAACATGTGGCCTAAGAAAGAAGTTAATTCTTTCCTTCTCTTCCTGCTCCTTTATCTCCTTCTCCTCATGGTCTCTTTTCTCCTCCCATTTGAGATTTGAGCCAGTAGCCCTTGCTCCAGGACAAGAATTTAAACCAATATTATTAGTAGGAGAATTTAGCAGCATTATTCATTAAGTTTGGCTTTTCTGGGAGTATGCTATGAAACCTGATTGCCATAATAGCTCATTATCATAATAATACTATTAATGACTAACAATTAATAATTATAATAACTATTATTGTCATTCTCTTCTTCCCCCCCATCATCAAAGCTTCTTTGGGGAATTTCGTGCTAAGTTCCAAATTCTGTACACTGAAGCTCCCAGGCTGGACAATGAAAGAATTCAAGGATAGTGGGCAAACAGGCAGGGTGTTGGATATAGGTTTTAGGCTGGGCCCTCTACCTCAGGGTCAGGCCAAGAAGGTAAGTGGATTCTGAAATCTGGTCTGTGCTCTGCTCTCCAGGCTGAACATCTTGGCTCATAGCAGCATCTTCAAGGAAGATGGGACCTCTTCTCTCATCTGCACACAGCCTATTGGCTGGGCATGGCCCTGAGCCTAAGACAAGCCTAGTGCTGATCACCAGAGTCAAGAAGAGCATGCACAGGAAATGCTAAGCCTCTTTAAAGGAGTTCCAAAACCATAATTTGGGGCTGTTAAGGCCAAGCATTTTGGGGAATGGTAAGGAGGAGATGCACAATCAAGTGTTTAGGTTAAAGACTGTGACTTCCTTTCTTGCTGCTCTCAGGCAATTTTCACTACCTTACCTTCATCTCTGGTGTCTTCAAAGTACTCCTTGGCTTGCGCCATTAATATTTTTCGTAAGATTTTTAGAAATTCAGTTTGGTCGTCTGCTGCGTCCTATCTGTATTGAATAAGCTCTTAGAATTTCCTCTTTATCTCCATATACCTCTTTAATTTTCTTATCTTTAATAACTAAAGTAAAATTTGGTCCTTTAACAAGTAATCAGATTTGCTTGATTCTTGATTTGACCTGAGACCTCTTTAAGCAAAAACTTGTTAGAAAGTGAGTTAGAGTGTGGCTCATTAGTCTGGAGACTGTGAGGGATGCTACAGCTGCTGTAGCGAGACAAGCAGGCTTTGTCTGCATTGAATCACAGCAGAGTCTCATGCTCTTCCTTGCTCTCTATTTAGCACTTCATCTTTATCTAATCTTTAACAAAGCAGAGTCTGTGCAGGCAGTCTGTGGTAAGCATAGTGAATCAGCCTATCCTTCTAGAGGGTGGCAGCAGTGAAGAATGTCTAAATATTTATTTCAAATATAATCTATCCTATAGTCTTCCACATCCAAAAATTTTCCAGTTTAAAATATCTGTGACCCTATAAATCATATGGCTTTTGTTATAAGAGACCATGTTATTGGGCTCAAGTGTCACGATCGCTGCCAATCTGGTGCAAACCACACAGCTGGCCCTCCTTGGGATAACACAGAGAAGGAAGACTGCTTTGAGCAGGATTGTCGCATATGATTGTGCATAGTGGTGGGGGTCCCCTGTGGAGTGGATGGCTATGAATGGAGGTGCAGTAGACAGAAGGGACTAAGTTTTCTACAGTAACAAATAGTCCCAGAGTCTAAGTAAGTGGCTCAACACAACAAAAGTTGTTTGCTTGTGCCAAATGTCCAGCATGGGTCAGCAAGGGGATACAGGGTGAGCTACTCCATCTCATCATGTACTTTTACAATTTCTTCAGCAGGGAGAAGAAAATATAGGGAATCATGCACTGGCCCTTAAAGCCTCTGATTGCAGGTGACATGTCATTTATGTTTCTATTTCATTGGCCAAAGCAAGTCACATGTTCACACCTAATTACAAAGGAGGCAAAGAAGTGCGATCTTACCACATATCCAGAAGGAGAAGAGAATGGGAATACTTGGAACAATCCTCATGGCTACCACCGTGGTCCCATTTGGAGGGGCTCAGTGCCACCTTTGTGTTCTAGTAGCTCTCAACTGAGATCAGGAAAAATGATTTTCATGTTTATATGTCTGGTAACCACCTCCTAACTCAAGCACCTTATTTCCAGACATAGGTTTTATGGACAATTATCTAGAAAGAAAAGCAGTAAGTTCTAACTCTTCCAGCAGGTTCACTATATTTTCATGTTTAAACTAAAGAATTCCATAAAACGCAGACACCATCATTGAGAAATAACATAAGGGAGAGACTGATTCTCAGAGGTTTCAGAAATAAAACATGCCTCCAGGTAGTGGACACTAACTAATTGTCTGAAGGGCCTCCTCTTTCTGAGTACTGCCCTTCCTTTCCACATTGAGTCACATATTGAAGGTAGTGAGAATCTGGCAGCCGTTCTGTTCAACATGAGCCTCTCTTCAAGACAGAGCATACCGAGTCAGAGTGGACATCTGACCAAAGCTGGGCCAGAGTCTCTTTCCTAGAAATTTGGTGTTTGGACTAATATAACACTAACAGGAAACAAGAACTTTGGCTAATTGTTCTGGGTTATCTGTTGTTTGGAGAGATAACTGAGACAGTTAGTGCTCACTAACTATCCATGTGATCCACTCCATTTCCCAGTTCCCCCTGCAGTTAGATTGAGGCCATGGGACTAAGTTCTGGCCAATGGGAAATGGACAGAAGTGATATAAGCCATTTTGTGGGGTTCACTGTTGAAAACAACCCTCGTATCACTCCACTTTTTTTCCCCACCACAGTGACCTTGGAGGGCACATGTTCCAGATGATGCAGCTGTAAGATGGAAAAAGGCTACCCACCCCATAGAAAATTATGACATGAGTGAGGAAAAAAATCTTTATGGCTTAGGATTTCATTCTTTCTTCAGCAAAGCCTAGACTATCCTGACTAACATAGAACCGACACAGGAGCGGCCTCATTCAGCCAGGAAGTAAAGAAAAGCTGACCTGCGAAGCGGGAGAAAAATGATGTACACAAGTAGAGGGGAACAGAGTTGAGAAAAAGAGTCACTGGGTCGTTCTAATTCCTGGTTCCAATCCCTTCTTGAGGGTAAATCACATTTTTATCCTTGGCTTCTGTGATCCCCTTGTCTCCTTATTACAGTAAATCTTCTGCTTTATTAAGCTTCTACCAAAGAGTTTCTGTCCTTTGCAACCAAAAACAGTTATAACTAATACCTCTCATATCTCATTGCTTCAGGTTATGCTTTACTCATTCTACAATGAAAACAACTAATGTAGTATAGGTAACAGAGGGGTCTTGTGTTTGAAGCACTATACTGTTATGAATAAAAGATTTTATTCAAGTTAATAGGCATTGTTTTGACGTAGATTTCTAATTCTTTCATGCTAGAAATGCCAAGAACTACAGCATTAATCTTGTCCAGATGTAATCCACAGTATAGTCAACCCTTAAGACAAAATTCCAAAACTACAGATCTTGTTTATTGATCCAAAATTTAAATAGTGGTGGGCAATCTCTTCAGTTTTATTGGTTACAAATGGCCAGCTGACAAGTTACTCAACTTCTGCAATTAGAGTAAAATTCTAGAGCTATCAGGAAAGGGTTGCTTGTTCAAGAAGAACAGCTAAGGAATTGATTGGCTCTTCAGAACCTGTGCCAACTTCCTTTCTGCAGGTGGGCTGGATAGTGGATACTTTTTATAAAAGGAAAGCCATCATCTTAGGAAGAAAAACTCTTTCTCTGCCATGAACAAGCTGAATGCAATCACAGAAATGGCAGACAAAAGAGCTTTTGATGACAGATACTGCTGATGCCTGATGCCTTCAAAGGCATTCCAGGAAAGGTGAAGGAATAATTATGACTAACAATAATTCATGCTTCTTCCAGGATGTTACTCATTGGACCAATGGATCACTTGAGAAATATGTCAGTGAGTTAAGCTCATATTTAATTTGGCAAAAAGATCCCAGGTCCCCAGGCTCTTTGCATTGAACTGAATAACCCCCAAATGGATACATACTGAGGGAGAAGTAAAGGCAGGAGAGCTTGATAATGAAAAACAGAATTTGCTCCTTCAGTCTCCCCATCCACCACCTCACGCCATATATCTGAGCAAAATGAAATTATCAATGCCAATGAAGAAAATCTTAAGCATACCCTTCAGAAGGATAAAGGACCCAGATGATGGAGAAAGGCAGAAACACCAGTAGGAAGTCTAATAACTCACCAAGTATCTGAAACAACATGAACTTATAAGTTTGTATTGCAACTTATACAATAATGGTGTCAAAAAAAAGGAGGTTGGACTGAATGGTGTAAGGTCTTCTATTTAAGATTCCATGATGAAAGGACTATGTGGACTGGTGTAGCTCAAGGGCCAAATGTGGCCACTGATTAAATTTATCCTATGATAATGGCATTGACATTCATTGTTTTATTTTATTTCTTACTGTATCACGTATTCAGAAGTTTATTAAAATATAGACCCAGTTTAAAGAAGAATAAAAACCCAATACCCATGTACTCACCACCTTGCCTAGTTTAAGAGTAAAATATTAACAGTACCTTATCAGATCCCTGCACCTACCCCAGTTGCATCCTCCTCTGCCTACTCCCCCTCAGTAGCCACCCAGAGTTTACTACTACTTTG
Organism: Mesoplodon bidens; assembly: GCF_964165515.1. NCBI lineage: Eukaryota > Metazoa > Chordata > Mammalia > Artiodactyla > Ziphiidae > Mesoplodon > Mesoplodon bidens. The sequence goes on from NC_138170.1 coordinate 36,783,631, forward strand.
TACTTTGTGTTAGTCATTCCTGCTTTCTTTATGGTCTTACCACCAATATTTATATACCCAAACAACACACTGTTTAGTTTTGAAAATTCTGTAGCTACATAAAGACAGACCAAAGTTACACGATTAATCAAAAACTCAAGGATATATGCAACAGAATCCCTTGATGTAAACTTCCTTGAGAGTTCATAAGAGCCCTTTCTGGGCAAGTCAGTGGGCAAGGTAGTAAGCTAGTCTTAGTAAACTCTGCAGAGTCAGGGCATCTGGCAAGGCCACCAGGTGAGCATGGTATTGGAGTCAGGCAGAAATAGGGTCAGAGGGTATGAGATGGACTATTTTCTACCCTATCCCCAGCTCTCAGATATAGGTTTAAGCAGAAGGTTTGATGAGATGAAATGAATGTCCTCAGCTGATTCAGGCAGCAGGGCATGGAAAACAGAGCAGGAACTTCATCAACAAATGGTCATGACACAGATAAGAATCTAGGCAAGGTTCATTCAAGTCTTCTGTCCTCAGGTTGAAAAAGAGGGTTAAACAGCAGTGGAAACTTTTATGACAGCCACTAGCATGTCTGTCTCTTGAATCTCATGCTCCTGTCTGGGAGAATTGTCCTCTATGTCTGTTGATAGCTATCCTGGAATCTCCCTTCACTGTCCTCATGGGAATTCCCTTTGCCTTTCTCCTGAGGTGGATCAACTGTTTCCTGTATCCAGGACTGGAATGCATAATTTGTGGGGCCTGGTGAAAAATGAAAATGCAGAGTCCCTTGTTTGAAAAATTATTAAGAATTTCAAGATGGCAACAGCAGAGCATTAGACCAAGTATGGGGCTCTTGGGACTTCTCTGGTGGTCCAGTGGTTAAGACCTCTCCTTCCAATGCAGGGGGTGCGGGTTTGATCCCTGGTGAGGAAGTTAAGATCCCACATGCCCTGTGGCCAAAAAATCAAAACATAAAACAGAAGCAATATTGTAACAAATTCAATAAAGACTTTAAAAATGGTCCACATCAAAAAACTCTTAAAAAAACCCAAAAGTATGGGGTCCTTCTCTCTTTTTTTTTTTTTTTTTTTGCTGCGCCACGCAGCTTGTGGGATCATAGTTCCCTGACCAGGAATTGAACCTGAGCCGCAGCAGTGAAAGCCTGAAATCCTAACCACTAGGCCAACAGGGAACTTCCATGGGGCCCTTCTCTTTATGGGACCTTGTGCAACTGTATGGGTTGATGCCCAAAAAGCCAGCCCTGCCTATATCCCATGTCTTCCTCTTTCCTGGTTTACTGTTTTGTTTTAGTAGAGCACATTCCCCAGGAATCTTTTTTTTTTTTTGCGGTACGCGGGCCTCTCACTGTTGTGGCCTCTCCCGTTGCAGAGCACAGGCTCCAGACGTGCAGGCTCAGCAGCCATGGCTCACGGGCCCAGCCGCTCCGCAATATGTGGGATCTTCCCGGACCGGGGCACGAACCTGTGTCCCCTGCATTGGCAGGAGGACTCTTAACCACTGCGCCACCAGGGAGGCCCCCCCAGGAATCTTTTGAGAGAGTGTGTATGGGAAATAAGTTTTTGAGATTTCAATGTCTGAAAATGTCTTTGTCCTATCCTCATACTTGAATGTAAGCCACTTTATCATGCAACGCTGTACTCTGAATGTTGTTCCTTGGAGTTGAGCAACGCAGTAGCCCTGCATGATTGATGGTTTGGCTGTGTATAAAATTCTAGGTTGGAAACAATTTTCCTTCCAGAACTTTAAAGGTATTGCTCCATTGCCTTATTTATAGTGGTACTGTGAGGAGGTCTGAATGTATTTAGATTCTTAATTTATGTGACCTGTTTATTCCTCTCTAGAAACTGATGTAAATTCTCTTAGCTCCAGAGTTCTGAAATTTTAGTGTACCCTTGTGAGGTTCTACCTTCATTCACTGTGTTTAGGACTCCATAGGCCCTTTTGATCTGACAGCTCATGTTTTTCAGTTCTGAGAAACTTTCTTGAATTATTTCATTGGTGATTTTCTCTGCTCCATTTATTTACATTGTTCTTTCTTTCTGGACCTCTTTATATATATATATATATATATATTTAATTTCATGAATATGTTTTTAATTTCTAATACATCTTTTTTGTTCTGTAAGTGATCCTTTCTTATAGCATCCTATTCTTGTTTCATGTATGCAGTGTTGTCTATTCTCTGAGGATAACGGAAGTCTTGTTTGTTTGTTTTTCTCCCTGCTTAGCTGATGTTGCTCCATGTTGCCTTTTTCTTGTATTCATTGGGTCTCTATCATTTTCTTTGGGGACTGTCCTCAGTTATTTGGTAATCCTTGTTTTTCTGCTCTTGATTAATATTGGAGAACTAAAAAACTGATTAAAAGCACTGAACAAGTCAGCAGGGCTTGCTGGCTTTGAATTTTAAGGTGACCTGGGTGAGCTGTCTCTTGGGGGACCTTTGAAGTCAACATTCTTACATTTTCTTTGTGTTTTGGTCAGATTCGCAGAGAAGAATTTTTCAATCTCCTGCCTGATGGATGAAAGTCTGGCTGAGAAACAGGTGAGGGAAGAAGTCTGGAGAATCAGAACATATGAGTTCATTTTCCCCCCGAGTAAGAAGCACTGCTCTCAACTGTGCCTGGCATCCCTCAATCCAGGACCATTTACTTAACTTTCTACAGAAACAAAATCTCCAGTTTTCTCTCAGGATATGGAAGGGACAATTACTTGATGCCATGAAGAGGGGGAAAGGCAGCTAGAAATCTAATTGTTTCTCAAGTAGTTTTTCTTCCTTATTTAAGATTGCTCCTTTATCCCAGTCCTAGGTGTACCTGATGCTGCCAATGCTTGAACATTTTGAGGATTCTGTGGTTTGAAGCCAGCTTTCTTGGACCTGTTACCATTTGTCCATATGCTTTCTAGCTTCCAAAATTTCATTGCTGTTACCAACTTTCCTATTTTCCCTGTATTTGTGTCTATGTCTTTTGTAAAAAATCTCTTTAATGTGGTTTTGGGCTAGGTACTTCATGAGGAGGTGAGGTTAGATACATTCAGTCCTCCCTGCAAGCTCCACATCTATGGATTCAACCAACTGTGGATCAAAGATATTTGAAAAAAATTCCAGAAAGTCCCAAAAAGCAAAACGAATTTGCTGCCCAGTGGCAATTATTTATATAGCATTTACTCTGTGTTTACAACTATTTATGTAGCATTTATATTGTATGAGGTATTATAAGTAATCTAGAGATGATTTAAAGTATACAGAAGGATTGTGTAGGTTATATGCAAATACTACGCCATTTTATGTAAGAGATTTAAACATCCAAGGGTTTTGGTATCTGCAGGGGTCAAGGACCAATCTTCCACTTAGAGTGAGGGATGCCTATACATACATTCAGTCCACCATCTAAACACAGAACCCCACTGGCTTTCTTTAAACGGCTTTTTTAGAACTTGTGTACCTTTTTTTACTTACTCAAATGTACTGATGATGGAGCCAGTGCATCGGCATGGCAGTGAGAGCTAACCTTCAAATCCTAGCCATGGCTTCTGCTAATGGCTTGATGTGGGAAACATCTATGGAATTATCTGCTCAGTACTCCCTCCTCTTCTCTAGCAGCCCCTCAGCTTGGCCACCTCAGGAGTTGACATGTTCTAACATGATCTCACATGCAGGCTAGAGTTGATTGGCTTAGGGAAAGCCATTATGCAAGTTGGACCAATGACTCTTTTCTCTGGGATTCTTGGATATCAACCAGAGAAAACATTGCTGGTGACAAACTCTAAGATGTAAATTCCTTCCCTCCTGCCACCCAAATTTTGTTATGGGTCAAGGTTACCTGCATCATTCTTTCTTCAAGGTGTATCTCTTTGAGTGTTCCTCAAGACCCCCTCTCCCCACCTGACAATAGATACCCAACCCAACCTGTTCATCAGACAGATCTAAATTCTAGCTTTTGAGTTTAGATTAAAAAGGAAATCTCCTCCCACTACATCCATTTTCTCATAACCATATAAATACTTATTCGAAAATACTTAACAAAAACAATTTGGTTTTTCCCTCAGCCCCTTCCAGAGAACTGACATACATCAAGGCTAAGGTGACAGAAGGGGGCCTTTGATAATGCAACTCAAGCATCTACACAAGGGGATATACTAAAAGGAGGTTAATCTGAGCACTGTGAGAAGTCAAATTGCTTTGCTTTCCACCATTGCAGTCCAAAGGCCCTTCCTCCTGCATATCCTCCCATAGCTCCAGCATGCAGCAGGATCCCACTGAAGAAAGGGAACTCCGGAGAGAGATTAGTCAGGGGGCAAGTGGGAGTTCAGAGCTCTCATATTCTATAATGCTGATGATTTAGGAGATAATGTACATTTCCCCCCCAAAGGAAGTAGGGTTTAAAAGTATTTTAATATTAAAATGCAATTTTAATATTAAAATGCAAATTTCACCAGTGATAAAATTTTTCCCTCGGGAAACTCTTAGTGGAGTAGAAAAGGTATTGACTTTGGCTCCAAAGACTTTTGAGATCTATATTCAAATGCTGTGACTTGGGCACGTTATTTGATCTCTCTTGCCTCAGTTTCTTCATATGAGAAACAGGGATTGAAGGCATGGGGATTTAAAAAGACACAGTTTAAAAGGTGCCTGGCATGTGGTTATACTCTCTAAATGTACATTCTTCCCCATTTTCCTCATCTGCTACCAAGAGCACTAAGATACCAAAGCTTGTTCTGTACAGTAAATATTCCCAAGAGTGTTTAAGGAGGCAACATCAGCAAAGGCAAAAATGCTCTAGCAGAGAGAGGCCTGGGGGAATCTTTGAGAAGGGGACTCCTTACAGATTTGTATTTGAAAAGGGAAAAGTAACTAATAAGCCCCATATTTGTCAGGCATGGTGGAGGGAAGTTTAACTTGGACTTTTTTTTCCCAACACATTTATTTTAACCCTTGAGCTCCTGATCCCAATGCATTTGAAAAACAACACACACATAATACCAATATTAGTTTGGTAACACTTTCTGAGTCATTGATTCCTTTGATACTTTTCCCCCAAAAAATGCATGTGTGTATTTGAACTCACACAACTACACTTTGGGGTAGTCACTCCATTCTCTGAAATAATAAACTCTGACCTACAAAAGTACTTTGACTTCACTGTGGTCCTTCCCCTCCTCTACACCCCACACCACCTGCTGCCAAGAGGAGACTGGCAAGTGGCACTGGGCTCCGGGAAGGCTGGATGTTACCAGGACACCTGGGGATGGCGTCGGCGGCGGGGATGGGTGGAGATGTCAGGTCAGCGCGCCATCCGGCTGTTCCTGTTGCGATGTGTCAGGAGAGCGGCAGCAGCAGAAGCCCACGACAGTCAGCGCTCAGCGACTCCCTCACAAGGCGTGGGCGGTGCCTCCCAGCAGGCGGCGCCCACGTGGGAGAGGAGAGGAGAAGAGAGGGAGCAGGGTGAACCCTGCCCTTTAGGAGCACTGCTGGAGAACAGTCACTGTAAGTCCCAGGCGCGGCGACAAGAATTTTCTCTAGAACCTGGGTGATTTTCTCCCTCCTCAGTGAGTAGCGTCCTGCCACGCCCAGCCTAGGGGCGTCAAGGGGTGAATAGGGACAGAAAAGCCGCTGAGACCCCGTGTGTTTGACAGGCATGATGGAGGGAGGTTTAATATGGGCTTTATTTTAAACCAGGGAGTCCCTGATCCCAGTGCATTTGAAATATAGCCGTCACAAAACACCGGTATTAATTCAGTAACATTCTTTGAGTCACTGATTTCTTTGACATCTGCTCCATGGTGGGCAGGACCCACAGAGCCAGCGGACCAGCTGCAGGGGATGGGACTCTCCTTGACCAAGCGACCTGGAATTACTGTAAACTGCGCACCCGCAGGGCGGGGCAGATTGGCAGGCTGGGCCAGCAATTCTGAAGCGTTTGAGGGTAGGTTGGAAGTCTAGATGCCGCCCTCCCAGAGTCAGGAGCTGAGGTCGGCTCCTGGGCTCCAGGGCAGAGACGGGTGGGGAGGGGCCTGCCACACTCCCTGCGACGTGGGTGTTGAGGGCCAGGTGGGGCATCCCTCCGCGCGGTGACCCCCATCCCCAGATCTAAAGGGAGAACGCAAAACAAACAGACAAAAAAAAAAAAAAAATGGGGAGAACACAGACCAGCTAATAATTCTGTAAACTATTCAATGTACAAAGGCCTAAAACACACACCTCAGGCTGCTTGCACTAATAAATAACAACTGCATCCCTAAGTCCTGTTGGGGGTACAGGGTGTAATATTTAAAAACAAGATAAAAAGAAAGCCACACTTGGTCCTTAAAATTAACTTGCCTTCCCTCATTTTACCCTCCCAGCCATGGAAGTGGGTGTTTTTACCTCCACTTTTACTTACAATTGAAGAAACCGGCACTGAGGGGTGGCTCAAGGTCACACAATTAATAATTGACAGAATCAAGATCTAAACTAGGGACTCCCCTGGTGGCACAGTGGTTAAGAATCCACCTGCCAGTGCAGGGACACAGGTTCAAGCCCTGGTCTGGGAAGATCCAACATGCCGCGGAGCAACTCAGCCTGTGTGCCACAAGTACTGAGCCTGCGCTCTAGAGCCCGCGAGCCACAACTACTGAAGCCCATGTGCCCTGGAGCCTGAGTGCCGCAACTACTCAAGCATGAGTGCCTAGAGACTGTGCTTGGCAATAAGAGAAGCCACTGCACTGAGGAGCCCATGCACCACAACCAGAGAAAGCCCACGCACAGCAACAAAGACCCAACACAGCCAAAAAACCCCACAAGATCTGAACTAGGTCTGACCCCAAAAGAGTATCCTTGGTCGGTGCTGCATTCCCTCCTCAGAGATGAGGCAGATACACTTCATCACCCTTAGCGAAAAGAATGAGCCCCTCTCCAAATAAAGATGCCACTGCCAAGGTACCTGGGAAAACTATTGCCTTTCCTTATTTTCTGACCAAAGGATGTCTTTGCTTTGAGCTATTTACACCCTCCCCCTTATGAGATGGCTTGCTGGATTAAAGATTACAGTCTATGATACTCAATTTTCTTTTTCTTTTATGAATCTAAATGGACCTATAATATGGACCTAACTAAGCCCATGTTCAGACCAAATGATCCAGCCCGGCATTACTGACAAATGATGCACTGTCCCTTCCAATAAACACAGGCTTTTAAACTACCTTGGTCATTTAACCATTAATTATCCAACCAGTCTACAGATATTTAATGAGTATCTCTGCCTTTCCCCATGCCAATCGACTTTTTCCTCTGCCAGCTATTTTTTTTTCAAACATGGTTAAGATCCAGTTTCTCCTTTGCTTAAAAACCCTCAGTGATTTCCCACCGTCTACAGGATGAAGACAAGTCTTGTCTCAAGAGCCTCCTGACTGTCCCTGCAGCTCTTAAGTTTGGAGTAGAGACAAAGTAAAACTCCAAAGTAGAGCCAAGTGTTTTTTATAGCCGCAAGAGTACTAATTCTTGTCCTCAGATCCTACGTGAGAATAATCAGAGTATAAAGTATAAATAGTAAATCAAATCCTTCACTCCTCAGCCCTAGAGAGTTTCTAACAAGGAAATGTGGGCTGCTCAGAGTGAGGGATTCAGAATTTGTCTCTTCCTTTATAACCTATTCCTATCTCTTTTGAAAAATGAGCCCAGGAAGCTTTGGAAAAAAGTTAACTGGAAATAGAAAAACAGGACCAAAGCAAAAAGGAAATGTAAATATTCTGGGTCATTGCTGGGTTCATGCTTCAAAGTTTACTCTGGATTTCCTGGTAGCCAGGGAAAGAAGGAAAGAAGGTTACATTATTTGAATTTTGTTGATATAAAAGAGAAAACTTACCAGGTCTTGAAACAAGCAATTATTTTTTGTTGCTATTTTTATCTTTGTCTTCATTGCTTTTGTTAATTATAAAATTAGTGCATGTCTTTTGTAAACAATCCAAATAACACAAACAATAAAAAGTGTATGCCCCCTTACTTCCATTACCCTTCTCAAGAAATAAACCCTAAACCCTGAAACTAACCATTTATTTCTGGAGTTTTTTTGTTTTTGCAATCAGAAGTACTTACACAGCTTTCATAGAATATGGGGGGGGGGTTGCTTGCTTGCTTTAAAAATATACATATATCATATTAACTATGTTCTTTTGTAACTTGCATTTTCACTTAGTGTATGAGGGACATCCATCTATATCTATATCTATATCTATCTATATATATCTACCTCTTTCTTTTTTTTTTTTTTTTTTTTGCGGTATGTGGGTCTCACTGCTGTGGCCTCTCCCGTTGCGGAGCACAGGCTCCGGACACGTAGGCTCAGCAGCCATGGCTCACGGGCCCAGCCGCTCCGCGGCATGTGGGATCTTCCAGGACCGGGGCACGAACCCGTGTCCCCTGCATTGGCAGGCGGACTCTCAACCACTGCGCCACCAGGGAAGCCCCTACCTCTTTCATTTTAATGAGAATAATATTCCATTATATGAAGGTAGCATAATTTATTTAACCATTCCTCTATTTAACTTGTTTCTGATTTGATAGTCTTATAAATAATGAACATCCTTGTACATACACTTTTGGGCAGATATATGAGTATTTCTGTAGGAAAGATTTCCTCAGTGGAACTGAGGGATCACATAGCTCATACATTTAAAATTTTGATGAATTGTCTTAAAAAAAAGACTGTACCAATCTATACTCTCAGCAACAGCGTTTGGGAGTGCCCATTTCCCTGTTCCCTTGCCAATACTAGTATACTATAGATAGTATTGACATTTTTCACTTTCTGGCACAAACTTCTAAATGGAATTTCTTCTGGCAAGGTCAGTATAATTTAATCAAGAAAGGAGACCAATGATACAGTCTCACTCCTCTTGTTCTAGGGTGTTGCTTTTCAGGCTGTACTCTGTGGAGCCCCAGGAATTCTAAGGGATGGGCATGGGAGAGCACAAAAGGAAAAGACTGCTACCCTCTTAACCAGGGCAACTGAGTTTTTCTGTTTACCTGTTGCACTTTGGGATAAGACTTTATTTGAAGATAAGATTCCATTGTTAAAAACAAGTTTGCAGGGCTTCCCTGGTGGCGCAGTGGTTGAGAGTCCGCCTGCCGATGCAGGGGACACGGGTTCGTGCCCCTATCCCGGAAGATCCCACATGCCGCGCAGCGGCTGGACCCGCGAGCCATGGCCGCGGAGCCTGTGTGTCCGGAGCCTGTGCTCCGCAACGGGAGAGGCCACAGCAGTGAGAGGCCCGCGTACCGCAAAAAAAAAAAAAAAAAAAAACAAGTTTGCAAACCACAGGTCTGGGCCTTGTTTCTTATTGAACCATTAGCAACTTGAAGAAGAATTGAAAGTGGGTTCCTTCAAACCCACAGTGAATCTCCAACTGTAGCCAAAATATTGTCATTTATAAATTGTGTGCACATGTGAGTGTCGGCTAATGGCCTTGTTCATGCTGGGTGTCACCCTATAATGCCCAGCTGCTATCCTAAAACACCATTTCTTCCAAGATTTGGATTAAAATTTCCCTTCTCTAACTACCCACCCCACCTTGAAACACACACATGCACCGCTTGTGTGATCATATCCCTGTTTGTCTGTGGAAACTGGATGTCAGCTGAGGCTTCATTCCCTGGAGACCCGGGTACAACTCCATGGCCCACAATCCTCTATGATTTCTGTGAGCTCTTCTGAGCCTTGGGTTCTCAGGCCTACTCTGCCTCCCTTCCAGGTGCTCTCTGAGATCCATCCTGTGAAACTTAGCTCCTTCTTTGGCAGTCACACACACACAAACAACAACAATAAACTACTCCTCTGCACACAGCATTCCTGAGAAGAGTCAAATTTACTGTAGATAGCACCCTGGGAAGGAAGGTCAGAGAAAGAGGGCTTTGAGTCACAAGGATACAAACAATTTCAAAATGACATGTTGAGCATCCTGTGGTCTTTCATGGCCTGACACCAGCCTGTCTTTTTCTTACTGGCTCCTCTCTTCTCTCTTTCCATTCTTTATCTTCCCCTACTTCCCTCCCCTACCCCCAGACTGAACCAAGAACCTTGAAGTATTTTCCTCTGTGAAGTATTGCAATTCAGCTTTTTCCAGCTTTTACCCTCAAATTCCCATGACCAATCTCTTCCTAGTGCTCATCTCACTAAATATTCCATTGGGTAGAATGGCAGTTTTCTTTAAAAACATCAATAGAAATATTGTTGTTTTTTTCTCTACACCCCTGCTATTTCTTCCTAACTGAAACTGTCATTGTATTGCTTTTGTCATCTTATTATTTTATATATCTGGGCCTTCCAACCAAATGTTAAGCAGCCCACAGACAAGAACTCTGCTTTTTGTACTTTTTAAATGTCCAGTCTCTGGCATCTGCCTCACAGGTGCATGATGAATAAAACAACCACTAATTACATAATTAAAAGAAGAGTAAATGATAAATGAATATAAGAAGACCCCTGGATATTTTAAAAGATGTGGCAGATATCTCCTTGTAAAGGCCATAAAATTAGTAATTCTGAGAAAGTTCAGTTAAAACATTTAGACATATTTTCAACTTGTATTTATCTTTTAGGAGATCCATAATGTAAGCTTATCCTACTCAAAATATCCATTACTGCACATTTATTTATTTATTTATTTATTTATTTATTTATTTATTTTTTTTACTTTTTATTTTATATTGGAGTATAGCCGATTAACAATGTTGTGATAGTTTCAGATGCACAGCAAAGGGACTCGGCTATACATATGCATGTACCCATTCTCCCCCAAACTCCCCTCACTATACAGACTGAATTTCAAGGTAAACCAATAGCTGATAGGGGAAAGTTTTTTTTTTTACTTTTTATTTTATATTGGAGTATAGCCGATTAACAATGTTGTGATAGTTTCAGATGCACAGCAAAGGGACTCGGCTATACATATGCATGTACCCATTCTCCCCCAAACTCCCCTCCCATCCAGGCTGCCACATAACATTGAGCAGAGTCCCCTGTGCTATATAGTAGGTCCACTGGTTATCCATTTTCACATTTATTTTTTATGTTGGCCTTTTCTCTTCTAAACTTTCTTTTCTACTTCTCCTATGAGCTAGATGTTATTTTTGTTTATTCCCTTCCCTCCTGGCCAGATAGGAAGGAAGCAGAGATGATTATCTATATCAATACAATATCTCCTCTTGCTGGGATCCCAAGAATAAAGAATACTATATAAAATAGCATGCTATGTAAACCAAGGCTTAGAACATCCTGTAGTGAACCATCATAAAATATCACTTGAAATTCCTACAGGATCTTCTGCCTGCTGTGTTTAATTCCTAAATCTCATGTTATTAAAAAAAAAGTCTGTTTGCTCTTTCATCAACACTCACATTACAGAATTTTTTTCATCAAAACTGGCTTAGTTTGGAGTGAGGAAGCAGGAACATATGACAAGTTAGAATTTCTTATATTTGACCCTTTGCTATAAATTTAAGCCCATGAATAGCTCAAAGCTCAGACACTGGGCCCAATTTCATTGTGGATATATATAATTTTATACAGAAAGCATAGATTCTGTCCTATTCTGTTTGTCTGTATAACAGAATTTTTGACAATACATTCAAGTGAAAAAAGTTTTGCCCAATTATATGCTGCCTACAAGATGCAGATTTAAGGACACATATAGGCTCAAAGTGAAGGGATATAAGAAGATAGTCCATTTAAGAAGTCAAAAGAAAGCAGGTGAACTATATTTATTTCAGACAAAATAGACTTTAAGCCAAAAATGGTAACAAGAGACAAAGAAGGTCATTATATAATTATAAGTGGTCATTCATTAAGAAGATATAATAATTGTAAATATATACACACCCAACATTGGAGCACCTAAATATATTAAGCAAATAATAACAGCTCTGAAGGGAGAAATTGACAACTATACAATAATAGTAGGGGACTTCAATAACCTCACTTTCAGCAATGGTTAGATCCTCCAGACAAATGCAACAAGGAAATGTTGGACTTCAACCATACATTAGACCAAATGGACCTTATAGGCATTTATAGAACATTCCATTCAACAGCAGCAGAATACACATTCTTCTCAAGTGCATGTGGAACATTCTCTAGGATAGATTATGATAGGCCACAAAACAAGTCTTAGCAAATTTAAGAATACTGAAATCATACCAAGTATCTTTTCCTATCACAGTGGTGTGACTAGAAATCAACAACAAAATGAAAGTTCAAAAGTTTACAAATATGTGGAAACTAAACAACACACACCTGAAAAACCAATGGGTCAAAGAAGAAATCGAAAGAGAAATTTTAAAAATCTTAAAATAAATGAAAATGGAAACACAACACACCAAAACCTCTGGATGTTGCAAAAGCAGTTCTGAGATGGAATTTATAGCAATAAATACATATACTAAGAAAATAGAAAGATCTCAAATAAACAACCAAACTTTACATTTCTAGGAACTAGACAAAGAAGAACAAACTAAGCTCAAAGTTAGCAGAAGGAAGGAAATTACAAAGATCACGCAGAAATAAATGAAATGGAGACCAGAAAAACAATAGAAAATATTAATAAAACTAGGAGCTGGTTTTTGGAAAAGATACACAAAAAGCCTTTAGCTAGACTGACTAATAAAGAGAACTAATAAAGAGATCATACAAGACTACCATGAACAACTATATGCCAACAAATTAGATAACCTAGAAGAAATGGATAAATTCCTAGAAACATACAACCAACCAAGGCTGAATTAGGAAGAATTAGAAAATCTGAGCAGACCGATAATGAGTAAGGAGATAGAATCCATAATCAAAAATCTTCCAACACAGAAAAGCCCAGTACCAGATGGCTTCAGTGATGAATTCTGCCAACCATTTAAAGAATTAATACCAATCCTTCTCAAACTCTTCCAAAAAATTGAAGAGGAGGGAACAATTTCAAATTCATTTTAAGAGGCCAGCATTACCCTGATACCAAAGCCAGATAAGGACACCACAAGAAAAGAAAACTATACACTGAAATCCCTGATGAATATAGATGTAAAGTTTCTCAACAAAATATTAGCAAACTAAATTTAACAACACATTAAAAGGATCATACACCATGACCAAATGAGATTTATCCCTGGGATGCAAGAATGTTTCACTATACACAAATCAAGAAATGTGATATACCACGTTAATAGAATAAAATATAAAAGTCATGTGATTATCTCAATAGATGCAGAAAAAGCATTTGACAAAATAAAACATCCTGGGCCTCCCTGGTGGCGCAGTGGTTGAGAGTCCGCCTGCCGATGCAGGGGATACGGGTTCGTGCCCCGGTCTGGGAGGATCCCATATGCCGCGGAGCGGCTGGGCCTGTGAGCCATGGCCTCTGGGCCTGCGCGTCTGGAGCCTGTGCTCCGCAATGGGAGAGGCCACAACAGTGAGAGGCCCGCATACCGCAAAAAGAAAAAAAAAATAAAAAAAATAAAAAAAAAAATAAAACATCCTTTCATGATAATAGCCCTCAAAAAATTGGACATAGAAGGAACATATATCAACATAGTAAAGCTACATACAACAAACCCATAGTTATCATCCTATTCAACAGTGGAAGATTGAAATCTTTTTCTCTAAGATCAGAAACAAAACAAGGTTGCCCACTTTGACCAGTCTTTATCAACATGGTACTGGAAGTCCTAGCTAGAGCAATTAGAGAAGACAAAGAAATAAAAGGCATCTAAATCACAAAGGAAGAAGTAAAATTGCCATTATTTGCAGATGATATGATCTTATAAATAGAAAATCCTAAAGACTCAACCAAAAATTGTTGGATTGGATCAATGAATTCATTAAATTTGCAGGATATAAAATCAACATATAGAAATCAGTTGTGCTTCTATACACTAACAACAAAATATCTGCAAAAAAATAAAGCTATCCCAATAGCATCACATCACAATAGCATCAAATCAAGAAAATATTTATGAATAATTTAACCAAAAAAGTGAAAGAGCTATATAATGAAAACTGCAAGACTTCAATGAGAGAAATTGAAGAAGACACAAACAGAAAGATATCCCTTGTTCATGGATCAGAAGAATACTGTTAAAATGTCCATACTACTCAAAGCACTCTATAGATTCAACACAATCCATATCAAAATTCCAAGAGCATTCTTTACAGAAATAGAAAAAATAATCCTAAAATTTCTATAGAACCACATAAGACCCTGAATAGCCAGAGCAATCCTGAGAAAGAATAAAACTGGAGGCAACATATGTCTTTGTTCAAACTATACTACAAAGTTACAGTCATTAATACAGTATGGTACTGGCATAAAAATAGACACAGAGACCAATGGAATAGAATAGAGAGTCCAGAAATACATCCCAGCATATATGGCCAACTAATATTTGACAAGGGAGCCAAGAACACTCAGTGGAGAAAGGATAGTCTCTTCAACAAATGGTCTTGCGAAAACTGGATAACCATATTCAAAACAATGAAATTGGACCCATATTTTACACCACTCACAAAAATTAACCTGAAATGAATGAAAGAGTTAACCATAAGACCTGGTACTATAAAACTAGAAGAAAACATAGGGAAGAAAACTCCTTGACATTGGTCTTGGCAATGATTTTTTTAGATATGACACCAAAATATCAAGCAATAAAAGCAAAAATCAATAAATGGCACTACCTCAAATTAAAAAGCTTCTGCACAGCAGAAGAAACAAACAACAAATCAAAAGGCAACTTAAGGAATGGAAGAAAATATTTGCAAACCATATATTGGATAAGGGGTTAATAACCAAAATATATAAAGAACACATACATTTTAATAACAAAAACAAATAATCTGACTTTAAAATGGGCAGAGGAACTGAATAGATATTCTTCCAAAGAAGAATGCAAATGGCCAAAAGGTACACAAAAGGATGCTCAGTATCACTAATCTTCAGCAAAATGCAAATAAAACCACAGTGAAATATCACCTCACACCTGTTAAAATGCTATCACCAAGAAGAAAATAGCAAGTGCTGATGAGGTTTTTGAGAAAAAGGAACCCTTGTGCACTGTTGGTGGGAATGTAAATTGGTTCAGCCACTATGGAAAACAGTATGGCAATATCTCAAGAAATTAAAAATAGAACTATCGTATGATCCAGCAATCCCACTTCTGAGTATATAGCTAAAGGAAATGAAAACAGGGTATTGAAAAGATATTTGCAGTCCCATGTTCAATTCAGCATTATTCATAATAGCCAAGATATGGAAACAACCTAAGTGTTGGTCAACAGATGAATGGATAAAGAAGATATGATCTGTTTGTCACATATCATACACACACACACACACACACACACAATGGAATATTATTCAGTCATGAGAAAGAAGGAAACCCTGCCATTTGAGACAACATGGATGGACCTTGAGGGCATTATGCTAAGTGCGATAAGTCAGACAGAGAAAGACAAATACTGTATGATATCACTTATATGTGGAATCTAAAAAAGCTGAACTTGTTAAAAAAGAGAGTACAATGGTATTTATCAGGAGGTGGGGGGGTGGGGAAATCGGGGAGATGTTGTTTAAGGATACAAGCTTGAAACTAGTAGATAAATAAGTTCTGGGGATCTAATGCACAGCATAATGATTATAGCCATCAAGAGTGTATTATAGGGCTTCCCTGGTGGCGCAGTGGTTGAGAATCTGCCTGCCAATGCAGGGGACACGGGTTCGAGCCCTGGTCTGGGAAGATCCCACATGCCGTGGAGCAACTAGCCCCGTGAGCCACAAATACTGAGCCTGCGCGCCTGGAGCCTGTGCTCCGCAATGAGAGGCCACAATAGTGAGAGGCCCGCGCACCGTGATGAGGAGTGGCCCCCACTTGCCGCAACTAGAGAAAGCCCTCACACAGAAACGAAGACCCAACACAGCCATAAATAAATGAATAAATAAATAAATAAATAAATAATTTAAAAAAAAAAAAAAAAAAAAAAAAAGAGTGTATTATAAACTTCAAGGTTGCCAAGATGATAGATCTTAATTGTTCTCACCACAAAAAAGAAATGATAATTACGTGATGTGATAGAGGTGTTAGCTAATGCTAAGATAGTAATCACTTTGCTATATATAACTGTATCAAATCAACATCTTATACACCTTACACTTACACAATGCTATATGTCAATCATATCTCAATTTTAAAAAGAAAGAAAAAAGTTTCTATAATTCAGCAAACTTATTTGGTATCATATAAATAACAAAGAATGATCAAACCCAGAAAATATTATCCAGTTGCTCCTAAGTCTGGTGAAAAAGGCTGACCTGCTTACTTGTTGACATTCAGCTCTTACCTGCTATCATTCCAGCTGTCCATATAACTCAGTTATAGCAGAAAAAAAGTTTTATAAACCGAAAACAACACACAAAAGAAAAAGAAGGCAAGCTTATAAATAATATGTGTGGGCAAAATGAGTTATTACTTTAAATACTTATATTTTCTGTGGTTCTCACAATAAATGTGATAAAGAGAAAAAGATTGAAGATGTAAGTGGAGTGACTTAAGCTATGGCTTAAGAGTCAGCCACACCTGGGTTTAAATCCTGGTTCTGCAACTAAGCAACTGTGACCTTGGGAAAGTTGCTTAACTTCTTTAAGTCTGTTCGCTCAGCTCCGAATTGAAAGTCATAATACCTTTCTCATAATTGCTACTGTGAAGACAAAATGCAAAATATGTGCTCAATAAGTGTAGCTATTTTGTTGTAATTATTATCACAAAAGCTTTGCTATGTAGCACCTTGCCATCTAAATTAATTTTTGTATTTATGTCTTCCTTTGAGCTTCTTCAAAACACTTTGTATGCATCATTTTATTTGAATCTCATAACAACTTGTAAGCTAGATATGACAGACATAATTAACCTCATTAGGAAACCAAGATTAATGCATTGCCTCAGTCATCCAGCATCTGATAGCATCGGGACAAGAATCCACATCTTATCCTTATCTTCAAGAACAATTCTCCAGTCTGTTCTCACACAGCAACCAGAGGGAGCTCTTTTTTAAAAAAGCATCATCTGATGATAATGTTATCCCCTGCCTTTTTGTCCCCTTCCCCTCCCCTTCTTCTCTCCCTCTCCCTCTTTTCTCCATCTCTATCTCTCTCTCCTTTTAAGTTTCTAGTTTGAGATTTGTCCAGAAAAAGAAAATCCTGACTCCAGCTCAACTGGGTGAATCTCTATACAAGACAGGAAAGCCTATAGTCCTATGACTCAGTCCAGATAAACACCAGAAAGAAAAAAGAACAGGTCAACAGTAACCTAACTGAACGAGTGAATACTCATGAGTTTCTCTTGCCTCCTTCCTTCTACCTCATTCTCATTCTGCTCTGGAAAGATCAGAGGGCACTCCACTTAGAATGCCTCTGCTAGAAAACAGAAAGAGAAATACTGGGAAGGAATTTTTTGTGCAAAAACATTTATATTCACTTTCTTCTCAAAAATGTCGTGGGCAGAAAGTATGAGAAGAAAATATAGAAATACATGAGGCATTGCAAATATACGTCTAATATCCTAATATCAGTTTGCTGTAGGTCAGTGATTCCTCAACTTTTTCAGAGTTGGAACATCATCCTTTAAAAGTTTCATAATGTTTTTAAAATTAAATGCAATTAAAATCAATTCGAATAACAATGACAGCTCTTTAACTGATGTTGCAAGACCATCATTGCTCTATACTGCAGTGGAAAAATTTAGATTTCAAAGTTTTTCCATTTCAGTATATATTCAGAAAACATAATTGTTTATGACTGAGGACAGCATTTATCAGATCACTTTTATCCACAGAAGAAGCATGTAAGCATTTGTATTATGAGATACATTGTGATGCTGAGGGTGGAATTTCCCCTTAAAATCCATCTCCTCCTCTCCTCCTAACTTTGCCACTAATCCTTAAATTTCATTATTAAAGGTTAATTCCTTTAGGGAGGCAATATTGTTTTATACCAAGTTTTATCAGAACAAAGATATAATCAATTGTAAGATGTACCACTATTTTATGTGCCACTAAGAAAGAAAAACCAATGCCAATTATAATAAGACATCACCAATTGTAAGAGGCATCCTAATTTTGGAGACACTAAAATGTGAAAAATGTGAGTCTTAAACTCTATGAAATGAAGTAATTAAGAGCATGGACCTTAATATCAAACACATCTGGATGGACATCCTGTTTCTGCCATTGGATAGATGGCTTGCCTTGGGGAAATTACTTAACTTCTTTGAACCTCTTACTTCTCCTCTGTGAAATTAAAGTATTAATATACTCCTCTGTGGTTAGCAAGAATTACCTACAGCGAGATATAGAAATGTGCTTAGTGCAGAACCCAGCCCTTAGTTAGGGCTCCAAAATGAAAATTATTATTGTTATTAAGGAATTATCCTTTTAAATTAATTACCACTGGGGATAGTGGGGTATTAAGTCCCCACTGCCTCTGATTCCTGACTTTCAATGAGTTTGTGAGATCTGAGATAAAACAGATCTTCACAGATTGAAGCTTTTGACAAGACATTTGTTTGTAGGAGAGGAGATAAGTCCAGAATGGGGAAACGACTTAGGGAGGGAAGGTGGCGGGGGTTGGGGGTGGGTGGGTGGGGGTGGGTAGCTGGATCACCAAGCCAAATGGTATTGTGTCCTCAAACTTTGGCTCAGGATTGCTTCTGGTTTCAACTTGCTTCTACATTAAGAATATATTCATACCCTTGAAAACAATGTTAAGTGAAAGAAGCCAGTCAATAAAAGACCACATATTGTATATGATTCCATTTATATGAAATGTCCAAGAATAGGCAAATCCATAGAAACAGAAGTAGATTAGTGGTTTCCAGTGGCTGAGGGAAGGGGGATGGGGAGTGGTAGCTAAGGAGGATGGGTATTTAGGGTGATAAAATTAGATTGTAATGATGGTTGCGTAACTCTTGAATATGTTACAAACCATTGAGCAGTACACTTTAAATGGGTGGATTTTATGGTATGTGACTGAAACCTCAATAAAGATATTCAAAAAATAAAAAAGAATACATTACTATATCCTGCTATTTTGAAGTCTAAAACTAAACTTAAAAAAATCACTTTACTTTTTAAACAATAGAAACAACTCAATACACTTAGAAAAAGAAATGTATCAACTTTACCTTAAATTACACATAAATCGATAAAACTCACAAAGTTCAGTTAAGGTTTTCACTTTATTTTCACCCACTACATGTAAAAATGGTCAATTCTAAACATAGTCTCCAATTTTGTGAACTTCAGAAGATTTAGTCACAGGGATAATGATTTAGCCTGTCATGAGCCGGCATGCATTGTGCACTGAGCATGCAAAGGAGCTTCTTATAATCAGGAGGGATATTCAAAATATTTAAAAACTGGATGGAGTCAGAAACTGAGTAACCAGAATGGATGCCAGCTGGAGGCCCCTTAGTTGGTGGAATTTGGAGGAGGCTGAGGGTCCAGGAGGAAGGGCCAGGGACATTGAAAGTGGTGGGATTGCAGAATGGGGGCACTTGGAAGCTCTAGCAGGGGCATTTTAATAAGTGATACAAAAGATTTCAATATTTTATCAACTAGTTAGAGCTGTTCCAGGGCATTTCTGGTATGCCAACAGGATGCTCACCTGGTTCTCCAAATGTGGCCTTAAAATCTTAGAAGTTTAGAGATGATCTCTTTTCCTCCTGACATTTTACAGATGAGAAAACCAAGGTTGAGGAAAGGTGAGTGGCTTGCTTACAATGCATGAATAGTAACAGAGTCAGAAAGAGGGTCCATGCCTCCAAAATCTCAATCCAGGTTAGATAAGGCAGGGAAAGCGGGCAAAACATCCTCATACCAAATTAACTTGCCCATTCATCATCTTTAACCATTTCCAACTCAAAGTCACAATTTATTTCCTAGTTGTGTGCATAGCAAAAGCATATATATTCTTCATGAGAGTAAAAGACCTTGAACGTGGAAAACAAAGGGACAGTGGGTCCAGACTTCCAGGTAATTATTGTTAATTTATGTTAATGTGAAACATCATGGTACACATGTAGCATTTCTCAACAGAAGCCATGCATCATTGCCAAAGCAAATTTGAAGAGAATAAATCAAAGGCATTTAAAATAAAATATATTGGCACATAATCTCATTTTGTAACTTTTGTCTTCCTAGTTATTAGAAAGAAAAGATTAGAAAAGAAATAACAAAAGCTAGGCAAAAATTATTGTGCTCACCTTAAGTTTTATTTAGAGAATTGCCAATAGAATGATGCAGGAAAACTTTTTGGATGCATAGGGTTTTGTGTATATTGGGGAAGACATGAGGATATTCATTCATTCATTCATATTTGAATAATAACTACTGATATATGAATGGCCCTTCACAGTTTTAAAAGGGCTTTACCTGGAATTCCCTGGAGGTCCAGTGGTAAAAACTAGGGGCTTTCACTGCTGTGGGCCGGGGTTCAATCCCTGGTTGGGGAAATAAGATCCCGCAAGACATGCGTTGTGACCACACACACACACACACACAAACTGCTTTCCTAAACATGTAGTAGAAGACTATTGACACAGGAAATATTTCACAATATATTGCTAAGTAGAAACACAGGCTACAAAAACATATGCAGTTAAAATGTTATTTTTGTTTAAAAGGAAGAGTGTGCGTGTGCGTGTGTGTGTGTGTGTGTGTGTGTGTACCCATACATATAAAAAAGATTGAAGACACTGAAATACTATCTATTCTCCTTGGTTGATAAAATGATGGGTACTTCTCTGGTATTTTCCTTTTTCTTTTTCTGTTTTCCAATTTCTTGTGCTAAACATGTATTAGTTTTAAATTAAAAAAAATTTTTTTTAGATCTTCCCTGGTGGCACACTGGTTAAGAATAAAGCCCTGGTCCGGGAAGATCCCACATACTGCAGAGCAACTAAGCCCGTGTGCCACAACTACTGAGCCTGCGCTCTAGAGCCTGCAAGACACAAGTACTGAGCCCGCGTGCCACAACTATTGAAGCCCACGTGCCTAGAGCCTGTGCTCTGCAACAAGAGAAGCCACCGCAGTGAGAAGCCTGTGCACCGCAACGAAGAGAAGCCCCCACTCGCTGCAACTAGAGAAAGCCCGCACACAGCAACGAAGACCCAGCGCAGCCAAAAATGAATAAATAAATTTTAAAAATAAAATAAAAATTTAATTGCTTCCATCTAGGCCAACAGGCACTTGAAAAGATGTTCAACATTGCTAATATTAGAGAAATGCAGATCAAAACCACAATGAGATATCACCTCACACCAGTCAGAATAGCTATCATCAAAAAGTCTACAAAAAATAAAAGCTGGAGGAGATGTAGAGAAAAGGGAACCCTCCTACACTGTTGGTGGGAATGTAAATTGATGCAGACACTATGGAAAACAGCATGAAGTTCCTTAAAAAACTAAAAATAGAACTACCATGTGATCCAGCAATCCCACTCCTGGGCATATATCCAGAAAAGATGAAAACTCCAATTTGAAATACAATATATAGAATGGATAGATAACAAGGTCCTACTGTATAGCACAGGAAACTATATTCAATAGCCTGTGACAAATCATAATGGAAAAGAATATGAAAAAGAATGTATATATATGTATAACTTTGCTGTACAGTGGTAATTAACACAATATTGTAATTCAATTATACATCAATAAAAAATAAATTTAAAAAATAAAAACACTTTGTTAGGGCTTCCCTGGTGGCGCAGTGGTTGAGAGTCCGCCTGGTGATGCAGGGGACACGGGTTCGTGCCCCAGTCTGGGAAGATCCCACATGCCGCGGAGCGGCTGGGCCCATGAGCCATGGCCGCTGAGCCTGCGCGTCTGGAGCCTGTGCTCCACAACGGGAGAGGCCACAACAGTGAGAGGCCCGCATACCGCAAAAAACAAAACAAAACAAAACAAAAAACACTTTGTTAGATTTAAAAAAAAAAAAGAAAAGATACATGCACCCCAATGTACATGGCCCCACTATTTACAATAGCCAAGACATGGAAGCAACCCAGGTGTCCATCAACAGACAACTGGCTTAAGAAGGTGCACATATACAATGGTATATTACTCGGCCATAAAAAAAGAATGAAATATTGCCATTTGCAGCAACACGGATAGACCTAGAGGATATCATAGTAAGTGAAGTAAATCAGAGAAAGACAAATATAGTATTATATCACTTACATGTGGAATCTAAAAAATAATACAAATGAATCTATATACAAAAACAGAAACAGACTCACAGACATAGAAAACAAACTCACAGTTACCAAAGGGGTGATATGGAGGGGATAAATTAGCAGTATGGGATTAACAGATAGAAGCTACTACATATAAAACAGATAAGCAACAGAGATTTACTGTATAGCACAGGGAACTATATTCAATATCTTGTAATAACCTATAAGTGCTTCCACCTATACTTTATATCCATTGAGCCTCATGACAATCATGTGACATATAACACCTCATTTGATAGAAGAGCATATTGAGTCTCACAAGAACTGAGTGACCTGCTACTTGACAGGGAGCAAATATTAGAGCTTGGGTTTTCATCTTGGTCATTTGACTCTAAATCTTATGCTCTTTCCTCTACCTCACAATGCTCAGTTCTCAGAGCTGGCTTATGTGATGGCTCAGGGTAGCACATTCAGAGCTATCTTTATGTTATCTTTGCAGCAGAGCATCATCCACTCATTTGTACCTGTTAGTCATTCTGTAGAAACCAGTTTTCCAATTAAACGAGCAGCTGTTCTGGAAGTGGCACCAAAGTCTTGAAGCAATTAAGCTCCCACAACAAATCCCTGCAGCTTATTCATTTGAGTAGCCTTTTTTCCAAAGTAGTACACTACGCACCACTCTCAAATCTTAAAAGCTTCCTGGATTCTCTCCTGGACTTTGTCATCTATATTACATGCAATTTTCACTCTTATCAGTTTTTATGAGATATGTGTTTTTCTGAGACCTTTTTCTTAAAAGCTAATTCTTGCTTCCTAATAGACCCAGTTCCACTGTGAAAAAGCAAGGAGAGTTATGAGCAGGTAGAGCTATAGAGCTAAATGTGACCACAAGCTCTGCTGGAAGCTCTGAAAATTACCGCATTCCCTCAATACCTTACAAATGAGCTGGGAAGGCTGCTGCTGTTAGTTTTCTGGGCATAGAAAGAGTTCTCAGTCAACTGAGAGTCCCTGCCTTAGGATTTACTGAATCTGTTTTATTCCTTGACTTTTCACACAAATTTTGCAGCATCAGGTAAATGTTTTGAACCAGTGACATTGTCCAGATCAGAAAGATTTGGAGTGGAAGTTCTATAACCATTTTGTGAGGTACAAAGGGAAGATGTAGGTTAAGCCAACATCTTCTGGATTTTGTGTTCCTTTGCCAGATGAAACTATCTTCATCCTTCAGAGATTCGATGTGTGGTTCTGGGCCTAATAATGATGGTTTCTAGGTGTTTATTTCTTTTTTTTTTTTTCTTTTTTGCAGTACGCGGGCCTCTCACTGTTGTGGCCTCTCCCGTTGCGGAGCACAGGCTCCGGAAGCGCAGGCTCAGCGGCCATAGCTCACGGGCCCAGCCGCTGCGCGGCATTTGGGATCTTCCCGGACGGGGGCACGAACCCGTGTCCCCTGCATCGGCAGGCGGACTCTCAACCACTGTGCCACCAGGGAAGCCCTAGGTGTTTATTTCTTTATTCTGCTTTTTAAAAACAATGCATATCTTTGGCCAGAGGAGAGGATGCTGATATCTAAGTAATATGACCCAGATATGTCTAGACTTCATAGTCAGCCCTGTCCTGGACTCACAGACACCTTGAAGTAGGACTCAGCACTTCTATGCTTCTCAACAAGAACAAATTCGACTCCCCTGAGACATTATAAGAAACAAAGGTTTTATGACAGATTTCATAGAGAGATGCATGAAAGGGTTATATCAAGCACCAGATGGCAAACTTTCACAGATACTCCTATTAAACATCTCCATGCACCCCACAAAGTTCCCCTCGGCTACCTCTTCACCCTTTAATCTTGTCCACACATAGGCTTCAGTTTTCCCTGGTTCTGGATCTCACTGCCTTGTCCCTTGTCCCTGCCCTCCCCTTCTACCTCCTGTAAAAAAATAAATAAATAAAAAGTTTCCAATGCAGAACAAGTTAGTGAACTTTCTTAATCTTGCATCCTCATACCAATCACACTGTTCAGCAAAGAACTTCTTTTGGAATCAGTTGGGTATTATAAATTGCAAGCAATTTTTCTCCGTCACAAATAGTGTTGGCCATCACTAATTATTAGGAAAATGCAACTCAGAACCACTCTATTACCTCACATCTGTAAGAATGACTATCATGAAAAAGACAAGAGATAACAAATGCTGGCGAAAACATGGAGAAAAGGGAACTGTTGAGCACTCTTGGTAGAAATGTAAATTGGTAAAGACATTATGGAAAACAGTATGGAGGTTCCTCAAAAAAAATAAGTAAAAATAGAACTACCATATGATCCAGCAATTTCACTCCTGGGTTATATCCAAAGGAAACAAAATCAGTATCTCGAAGAAATATCTGCACCTCATGTTCATTGCAGCATTATTTACAATAGCCAAAACACGGAAACAACCTAAGTGTCCATCAACAGATGAATAGATAAAGAAATTGTGGTATATATACACCCAATAGATTACTATTCAGTCATGAGAAAAAAGGAAGTCTTGCTATTTGCAACAACATGGAGGAAACTTGAGGGCATTATGCTAAATGAAATAAGTCAGAGAAAGACAAATACTGTATAATCTCACATATAGGTAGAATCCAAAAAACCAAACCCATAGAAACAAAGATAAGATTTGTAATTGTCAAAGGTAGGGGGTGGGGAGTAGGTGGGGGGGGTGTAGTAGCAGGGGATGATATAATTGGGTGAAGGTGGTCAAAAGGTACAAACTTCTAGTTATAGGATAAATAAGTTCTGAGGATATAATGTACAACATGATGACGATAGTTAACAATACTGTATTGTATATTTGAAAAGTTGCTAAGAGAGTGGATACTAAAAGTTCTCATAAGGAAAAAAGTTGTTACTATTTGAGTTGATGGATGTTAACTAATCTTATTGTGGTGATAATTTTGCAAAATGTACATAAATCGAATAATTATGTTGTATACCTTAAACTTATACAATGATATATGTCAATTATATCTCAATAAAACTGGGGGGGGAACCAATAGTGTTCGCTTACCGTGCCAATTCCTTCTGAAAATGTGGGTCTAAGTTCTGAAGAGGTTTTCTTCAAGGGTATTTCAGTAAAAACTTGAGTCTGTCTTTAGCAGAGCCATCTAGTTGGGATGTGAAGAGACAGGGCTTGAGATGGGAGGAACCTAAGGAATTTAAAGTGAAGAAAAGAGAAATTAAAATTTATTAACTATTGTGCTGGGTTCTTAACATTCTTTATTTCATTGCATCTTCACAACTAAATTTTACAGGTGAAGAAACTAAGGGCTTAGAGATGTTAAAATAAATTTGTAAAGTCTCATTGCTTCTAAGAAGCACAGCTAGGATGCTAAGCCAAGTCCATTTACTCCAAAGTCTAAGGTCTTTCCTCATACTCCATCACCTACCATGGGTTTTGGATTTCCAAGATTTAGAAAGCTACCTCCTTTACCATCCCCTCAAGATCCTTGGCAGCTCAGGGGTGCATCTGTCCACAGAAAGCCATTTCCTCTCTTACACTGACCTGGCCCAGGGAGAGTTGGATTTAACAGCTTCTCCTGGCCCAGTCTCTCCTTGTCCCATTGCCAGTTCTATCCAAGCAGGTACATGAATCCCTGACATCTCATAGGAAGGTCAAAGTATTGGCATTGTTGGGAATGGGATGATGGATGAACTTGAGTGCTGTAATGG
Source organism: Mesoplodon bidens (assembly GCF_964165515.1). NCBI lineage: Eukaryota > Metazoa > Chordata > Mammalia > Artiodactyla > Ziphiidae > Mesoplodon > Mesoplodon bidens. The sequence continues at coordinate 36,809,579 of NC_138170.1, forward strand.
AAAGGACCCTGAACCAAGATGTAGGCTACACAGACTATCACAGAATAAGTCAGTGTGTTTTCCTATCTTTGATCTCTTTGGAAACAAATGTCTGCATAAAATGAAGTGAAACAGGAAATAAAAGAGAATTCATGTCTGTGGACTGTTTCTCATAATGTCTCTCAAACATACAAAAGTAAACCTTTTTCTTTATTTTATATTTGAATGATTTAGCAACTTGACATGAACAGATTTAGTCCTGCAGTATAAAATAGGACAGAACATATTTTAGTTCTTTCTGTCTTCTCCAAGATGCATTATATTTATATATCCAGGGCAGGCTGTATGTAGACCTACTTCAGCTGCCCACTCAATGCCTGATGTGTCATTGCTCAAGTTACTTCTTTTCTTTCTGCCCTAATTTCATTGACTATAAAAGGAAGAATGTAGACTAGATAACCCCCAGGTTTCCTTCCAGCCATGTGGTTTACAGAGTGGTGAACTCTGCAAAGAATGACTTCCCTTGTGGGAAACACTACCTCCTATTCTGTGAAGAATCTCAAACTCAACATATTTACCCACAATCATAGCTCCCTTAAGGTTACCCCCAAACGTACAGGTAGAATAAGGGATAGAATGTAATGAAAGCTGAGTGGAAGGTGAAAGTAAGTCTGAGGAAAATGTAATTGCGGGTTAACATGACTTTGCAGTTTTTTAAGGTATGTGTGTGGATTCCACTTACTCTAGTTATTTATCCCCAAGTTTTATTTATTATATTTTACATAATACTAACATTATACTACATTAAAGAGTAGACCATGTGGAATTCTTGATTTTGGTTTTTGGATTTTCAGAGAAATCACTTCAGAGACAGCCTTAGCTATTTGCCCACATGTATGTGGGTAGGGATTTTTCAATCATTAGCTGTTTGGATTTTAAACTTCTTCAGATATTTACAAAAATTACACATTGATATAGAAATCCACTGAGAATTAAAGGAGTCCTGTCTCCTGGTTATTTTTGTACAGTTACACATGAGATTTATTCCTGGATTAGTACAGAGAACTTTTTGACTAGACTGAGATAATCCCAGACAGCTTGTGAATATTGTCACTGACAGAAGGCAGGCCTGCATTTTGAAGACACTTGTCAGACTGTGACCTGTACAGCATTTAAACACTGTATCTCACTCGCTCATCCTTGAACCATTCTCTTCTCTTGATTTCTATGACACCAGATCCTCTTATTTTCCATCTCTTTGTCCTCTTTTCCTTGGCCACCTTTCTAGGTCACTCTTCTTTTCACAACCTACCAGTCTACCTAGGAGCTGTCATTCACTTTATTCTCAAGATGTTGATCACCACCTCTACCCTGATAAGTCCCACAGCTATATCTCTAGCCCAGACTGTGTCTTGACCTATACACCTAACCATTCAACTGCCTACTCAACATCTACACATGGATGGCCCATGGGGACCTCTAACTCATGTCCAAAATGAATCTCATCACCTTCCCTCTAAACCTGACCCTCTCCTCTGAGTTCCCTGTCTCCACAAATGACTCCACTATCACTCAGTTGCCTGAGCCAGAAAATTGAATAGCATCCTTGATACTTCTTCTTCCTTCCATACCCAACACCCATCCCATCGATCATCAGACTCAGCGGAATCTAACTCTGCATCATCTCTGGAATCTGGCCACAGCTCTCCTCCTGCACTTGTGCCCCCTTAACCAAGGGGACCCCCATCTCTCACTTGGAACACTCTAATAGCTTCTCCTCTGATTCCCCACTCTGCTCCTGTTCATTCCATTCTCCACTTTACAGCCAGAGTGGGCTTCTAAAAGGAGAAATCTGATCATTTTGCCCCACTGCTTCCCATGGCTCTTAAGTTTAAGTCCATACTCCTTAAGATAGCTTACAAGCCTTCTCTATCTTGAACTCCACAATCCAGAGTTAACACATTTTTTTTCAGTTCTTCCACAGAGCCACAATGTCTCTCACCCACAGGTTTTTACAAGTCCCATCTCCTGAACACTCCTACTTCCCTACTTTTGCTTCATTAACACTCAGAAGCCTTTCTTGACTCCGTCCCCCCAACACACATACCTAGTTATCACAGTGCATTAACTGCCCATCTTTCTGCTAGACTACATGGTCCATGAGAGTAGGTACCCTGCCTATTTTTAGTTATATCCCAGCACCCAGCACACTGCCTAGCATATAGGAGAAGTTCAATATATATTTGTAGAATAAATGAATAAAAAATAAATGTGTCACTGCTTTGTACTAGCAGCAATATCAGTATCTTAAGCCTACTTTATTTGCATGCAGCGTAAGCTCACTATTGAATCCAAAAAAAAGGATTCTAGTTCTGTTTTCTTTTTTTAAACTTATCTTTAAGCAGTAGAACCTTTTTTTTTTTCCCAAATGAAATGTGTGTTAGAGCCCAATTTATATAAAGTGGATAAAAATAGAGCTGCATATATTGAAACTGGGCTGGGGAAGCATCATCTACCCACCCCTTTTGATCCTGAGGGATTTCTGCGGGACTCATTAGGGCACTCAGAACTTAGTTTAAAAACCACTGATCGAACCAAATCCTACTGCAGCTAGGCAGGGACATTCATATCACTTGAGACTTTGGTTTTTAAAATCTTCTGAGAAGCATCCACTAACAGAAGAAGGTGCTTGTTTATCTAAAGAAATGAGGAATCTAATATGAGACCATCAAGTAACTCTAGTTCAGCTTTTCTGATGATGCTTTTCTAACCCAGAATGAAAGGGTAAAGTACACTTTGAAAGATTTAGAGGCTCAAAGTACTTCAGGACATAGATGGACCACACTTTACCATGAACCCTGACATCTGGGGGTGGGGGTTCAGAGTGAGTGAAAGCATAAGAGTATTTCCCTGATGGTGTTTTTGCTTTGGTTGGAGTCTGAGGTCAATCACACGTGTAAAGTTCTAATCCTCATATGCAGATGTGATTTCCTTATGTTGCTGATACTCAGCATTGAAATCTAGGATTCTTTTCATTAGGAAATTTTTTCTCACAGTGTTTTCACTGTTACAAAGGGAACCAACTTTCTCCAGACAGAACAGCATTTAGAAAAGCACAAGAAGAACATTTTTCAATAGGAAATCACACAGTGAAATGTTGCTTGGGCAGATGAGCCACAGCTGGAAGTGGCTGAGAGGAAAGACTAGTCAAGGGCCCACACAATACACTGGGGAAGGCTGTGGCATCAGCTATTATCAGAGGGCCATCAACACTTAGTGTACCAATGGAAGCCTTGGCCTTAAAACCAGCAAGAGATAATTTCCTCTAAATTTCTTGGGGGGGGGAAAATGGGAACACTTTCATGCCTATAAATATGGTTTACTTTGAATGTAGGCAAAACTTGAAGCATGAATAAAAATCCGAGTAACTTAATGACTGTACGATCAGGAAGCGTGGAACAACCTCTATTAGACAAAAGTATGATAAAAATTTATTTTCTTTCACTGACTGTAACATTAAGAAGAAATCAAGAAAAATGCTCTACATAATAATGGATAAATTTAGGAGCAAGGGCCATTGGAAAGAGACTACCTCTAACTTTGCTTATGCTTAAAACATTGTTGACAGTCACTAAATTTGACACAATTGTACTACAAAAATTTATTTTTTGCTGAGGCAGATGAGGCAAATAGATCATTTTCGTAACAGTACAGTCAAAACCTAAGTACTTAAGAGATGTTCAGTTCAGTTCCTGGCTAAAAAGCTTACAATCTACTTTTAGCCTCAGAAACAGGCAAGCAAATGAAGAATTGTAGAGGGTACGGCAAGTGTTGCAATAACTGGAAGCACAGGGAGAACACAGGAGAGGAATACCTAGCCCAGCATGCGTTCTGACCAGGGGAGGCTTTGACAGGAGGTGAAAGCTGGGCTGTCTTGTAGGTAAATAACGCAGAAAGGAGGGAAAAGGGGAAAGGGTAGTGGAGGTGAGATGGGGGAGGGGTTCTAGATGAGAGAGCACCATGTACAAAGAGGAGAAAGTGTTGCTTGTTTAGTAGTGTCATATGGTTCGAACATAAAGTGTTTGTGAGGGGATGGCAAGAGATTTAGCTAGAAAAGTAGGGAGGACTAAAGCCATAAAGGACATGAAAGTGTCAAGCTAAGGAGGGGGAACATCAGTCCTTAAGGTTACAGGGAGCCATTAAGGGAAATAAACAGAGAAATAACATGATCAGATAAGCAATTTGGAAATAATTTATTAGTAGCAGCATGGTGTCAAAGTATAATTTTCAAAAAGTTTTAAAAATGAGCTTCATGTTAATATAGAATGGACGCTGGTCAAGAATTTTATTTAACTCATTAAATAATGAGGGAACCAGAAATTTAGGTAACCTGGTTCCAAGACACTTGAAGAATGGAGGTTTACATAGGCTCTCAGGAGAGGAATCAAAATGAGTTTCTTATTCTTTTAAGTTAGAGACAGTTCTGGTTAGCATTAGATCAATAAAATCTTGGGATTATCTCTTTTAGGGACAAAACTGTTTGCATCTCTACCAGGCAAAAATCTACAAGTTAACATGTAACTGCCTAGGGTGTGAGCCCTTACCTTACAAATTCCAATAATAATAATAATAATAATTTAAAAAACAACTCCAGTGGTGGTACATTCCATAATGAAATAATTACTGGGTAGACCTGTTAAATAACACATCACATTGAAAGGATCTACTGCACAGCCTTGGCCTTTATTTCCAAGCACTGTATGCTTTTTCTTAACAGTGGAAGGAAGAGGGGATAAGATGGAAGCTTGAAAACAAACAAACAAACAAACACAGTTAAAATCCAGTGTAATAGTTTTAGGAAAAGTTGGAAGGTGACAAGTATAAACTAAGGCAATAGCAGTGGGATGGACAGCTAGAGAAAGGGTTTGAGCAACTTTAAGAGAATAGTGGGAATATGACTTGGCTGTTAATGGAGTGTGGATACTAAGGGAAAGAAAAGATCCATGGACAATTCTCAGGTATTTTGGCTTGTGTGGTTGAACAAAAGTATTATTTTCCCAGGTAGGAGTAGAGAAGGGGGAGTAGTTGGGGAGTATTGTGTAAAGGCAGGGGAGAAAGGCTGAGTTCTGTCTAGAGAGTGTTGATATGAAGGGATAATCTGCCTATAAAGGGAATCACCAGCATGTGAGCCTGCTCTCAGAAGACCAAGCTGGAAATACAGACAGAAGAGTTATTTGCACGCAGGTAGCAGAGTGCACGTGCACATTTCACTTATGCAAATCCAAATATACACCTTTGACAAAACAAAGGAAGAACAAAAGGGATAGAGAAAATCAATAGTTACAATGATTTTTCCCACCATTCCTCTCATACAGCTTACGTCCCAAAATTGCCTCATCCCAAGACGAGAGGCAATACTCTTAGCAAGTTTCCATTTCCCCGGTCTAAACATTCCCTCCTGCTGAGTGTTGGTCTTATATTTAAAGATACTGTGCCTATTTTTTTTAATAGTTTTGGTCCTAAACCCAAGTCAAATACATATAACCTGGTGCGCTGTTGGAATTCAATAATGTCTTCCAACACTGAAGGAAAAACCATGGGGGCTTATGGAACATTGTTTTCTACTGTGTTCATAGACTATTAAAAGGATCTCTAAGGCTAAGTTATATTATACCTTACACTTGACTTTAGAACATTCCCTCTTCATCTCCACCCCCAAAACTCCATGTCTCAAAATGTGACCCCATTATAGGTAAAGCCGAATGTTTCAACTATGTCACCAAAGCAAACTTGAAAAAAGAGGATAGAGTCTAGGATGTAACCCCAGAGAACACTGACCGCTAAGTAGGGCTCAGACAACCAAAGATCTTGAAGGAAACTGAGAGCTGGCTAGCGAGGCAAGAGGAAGGAAAAATCAGAAGAGGATGGAAGTTAAAGAAATTTCAAGAAAGGGATGGTCTGTAACTTCAAATAACCACTGGGTAAGATGAAGGTAGAAAAATGTCCATTAGATTTGGTAATAAGAAACTGTTGGCCTTAGCACCAAATCTTAGAGAGAGGTAGAGACGGGGCAGAAGCAGTTAAGGAGTGAGGAAATGATAAAGAAGAAGAAACAGCAAGTGTAACCTACACCTTTTTTTTTCCAGGAAGAGTAACTATAAAGGGAAGGAGACAATCTGAAGAGGGTCACTACATATAATTGCTCAGGTTGTGTAATGGTCAGTCCCAGAAAACCTGGTCACCATGTTGATTCTGTGAATGCTCCCTGCTGGGCACATGCAGTTCACAATAGGATGTGGTAGCCTGTTTTGAGGGGGACACTGGATTGAGGAAGAGCTGTTTGTTTGTTTGTTTGTTTAATATTAAAAAATTAACTTTATATATTTATATATTTTTTATATATTTATACATATATATTGGGAGGAATTTATATACCGGGAGGAAAGAGGTATCAGAGAGGAGGAAGTTGTGGTGTGTGTGTGCAAATGTGTGTGTGACAGAGAGAGAGAGGGAGAGAGACGGCGGGGGGACAGTTGAGAACATGTGGTTCTGAATAGGCAGGCGGGGTTTAATCAGAACACACTGGAGTATTTAACCTTGGATAGAATGAAGAATACTATTTACAGTGAAATGGAGGAAAGAGTGAGAGAAGATAATTTGATGGTGGTACAAGTTGGGGATTTATCAGGAAGTTGAGGTGTGTGTGTGTGTGTGTGTAGGAGAAAAATGCCTTTACTGAGAGTAAGGGCATGGGGAAAGGGAATTACTTTTAGCCAAATGATGGGGAAGAGAGCTTGAAGTTTGGACTAGCCACTGAAGACAAGGAGATGAGGGATAACTCAGCACCCAAAAAGATTATTGTGGTATTGAGGGTCCAGCTGATAGAAGAGACCACAATTTTATAGGGGAGACAACCCTTGGCAAAGCTTGAAAACAAATGCTGAACTAGTAACAAGGAGTAAATGACGGAAAGATTCCATTTAAGCCTTTTTATTTTGCATTTAAAAAAAAGAGAGAGATGAATAGGGTTTGTAATCTACTGAAGAGGCAAAAGAGTATAGGAAAAATCTTACAGTCATTCACTGAATATATCCATATGCAGACTATTAAACAGTCAACTATAAAACTAAAAGAGATGATGTTACATAGACATCAAGTACACAGGACCACCCCTAGGGTGTGAGGGGCCATAATCAAATATATCTTTGCTCAGTTCCCTGACTATAAATACAATTTGATTTAAAAACTGCGTGACAAAATTTATGGGCCAATCTGAGAAATAGTAGTTTATCAATGAAGATTTAAAATAGCTGATAAAAAAGATATAAAGAATTTGTTTATTGTCCAATCAGTACAGATGAATATTCTTCATAGAGTCCAGGTACCATCTCTTTCTGTTCTTTAGTGTCAAATGAGTTGTTCCAGGCTAATTTCATATGTCCCACAGCTGGAAAAAGGTAGCAACACCATTACTACTCACAATGCCATGGCTCTTTGGAACCTGCCTGAATTTAAACAATATAGATTTCTTACTTCCACAGTTCCCTAATACCATTTACTGTCTTTAATACTGGTTATAGCATTACTCATGAGGCTGCACCATCTATCATGCCAATCAGTCTCTCAAAGTTTGTCCTGTGCTTCCATGATGATGACCATAAACATGAGGCCAGAGTATGCAAAAAAAATGTGAACAGTAATTTGTTTTCTAGTCATGTTAAACTTACTGATAGAAATTTTATAGTGAAGCCATAGAGAAAGACCTTTTGATCTTGCCTTCTTTTAAACCCATTAGGACTAATCACTGCATTCCATATATATATATACACCAATATGTATAAAACAGATAACTAATAATAAGAACCTGCTGTATAAAAAATAAATAAAATAAAATCCAAAAATTCAAAAAAAATAAAGGGAACTATATTCAATATCTTGTAATAACCTATAATGGAAAATAGTCTGGAAATAAGTGAATCACTGTGCTGTACACCTGAAACTAACACAATAGTGTAAATCAACTATACTTTAATTAAAAAGTCTAATAGTTAAAAAAAAAAAAGAGAGAGAGAGAGAAGGCACCATTGCCTTCCAAACACTTCACCAGCAGGGAGGATAAGTGAGGGACCCAGGGGCGGAGCCAGAGGATGGATCCCATTAGCTTAAGGTCAGTCCCTGATCGGGAAAGGCTTAAGACCCCCTGGGACAGCATGACTGTCATCGATCAAAAAGATTCATTAGTATTGCAGAGCAATGGCCTTTAAAAATCCCTGGAGGAGACAAGCAAGGCCACCCCTGTGGGCTGTCTGACACAAGGCCGGGAGCCTGTGGTAGAGGTGGGGTGACACTGATGAAGGAAGGAGGGTGTGCCATAGAGAACAGGACACCCACTGCCACCCTGCCACCCTTGGGTGCTTACACTGGGAGTGACTCCACAGTGGGAACACACGTGGGTGAGAGTCGGAGCATGGCCAATACACGTTGCTCAAGCCCAAGTCAGTGTGGGCTCACCAGTACCCCAAAGCCCCAACCTTGTCCTTAGTCCTACATGAGTAAGAATCTCCCCAAACCAGCGTGTCCACACCATCCCAGTGGCCCTGCCACCCTGCAAAAGAAATATCTTGCTGGCAATGGGAGTGATCTGTTACCAGGTCACTCCTGAAGCCAGGCCCTGGCACCAGACCCCAGGCTCCACTTCATAGGCATGAGTCTAAAAGCTCCACCGGGCATCTGGCCAACCTGGTGGAGGAGATGGGGTGAGGTGATAAACAGTCAGAGATCGCCCTAAAGGAGAAATGGACCCCTGAGAGAAATAAGTACCTGGGGCCATGTGGGTCCTGGTTAAAGCGGGGTACTTTGCCCAGACAGTATTGCCAGCTGCAGTGATCCTAGTCACTGGAGGAAGACTTAAAAACTTTTGAGGAGGGGCTTCCCTGGTGGCACAGTGGTTGAGAGTCCGCCTGCCGATGCAGGGGACACGGGTTCATGCCCCGGTCCAGGAAGATCCCACATGCCGCGGAGCGGCTGGGCCCTTGAGCCATGGCCGCTGAGCCTGCGCGTCCAGAGCCTGTGCTCCACAACGGGAAAGGCCACAACAGTGAGAGGCCCGCGTACCGAAAAAAAGTTTACTTAGCTTTGATTAGTTGTATTAAGATTTGCAAAATGTTAACAACAGGGGAAGCTGGGTGAAAGATATATGGGAATTTTGGTACTGTTTTTGGAACATTTCAGTCGGGGAAGCTGGGTGAAAGATATATGGGAATTTTGGTACTGTTTTTGGAACATTTCAGAAAGTCTAAAATTATTTCAAAATAAAAAGGTTTTTTTTAAGTGGAGAGGGAAGAGTTTGAATGAAAAGGAAAGGCAAATGCAGACAATCTTTGAAGCTGAATAGTGGGTATGGAGGAGTTTGTTTTATGATTCTCTCTACTTTTTTTTTGTATGATTGAAAATTACTACCAAAAAAAATTTTTTTAAGGAAAACAATCACAACAACAAAAAATTTATCTGGTCTGGGTTTTCACTTTGTGGGACAATTTTAAACAACTCATTTATTTTCTTTAAATTTTTTTGACTATTATTTTCTATTTCCTCTTGAAGAAGTTTTGGTAGGTTATATTTTTCTAGGAATTTATCCATTTCTCTAAATTTTCCAATTCATAGCCTTAAAGTTGTTAATGATCCTCCTTATTAATCATTTAATTATCTGCTTCAACTGTAGTTATCTCTTTTGTTCTAATATTTACCTGTAAGAGGCTTTTCAAAGAAAGAATTTTGGGCCTTGTTAATTTTCTTTTATATTTTTTCTATTTCATTGATTTCTGCTGTTATGTTTATTATTTCCACACTTTTATTTATTTTTATTTCATTATTGTTTTTCTAACTTCTTAGTTTATTGTTAACTTTTCATGTTTCCTAATAAAAGCATTTAAGGATGTAATTTCTCACTAGATCTTACTTTATCTGCGTTGAGTGCATCCTGACTTATAGTACTTTTGTTGCCACACATTCTAGTATTTCCTAATTTCTATCATAATTTCCTCTTCGGGCCACAGTTTATTTAGAGGAGGATATCTTAATTTCCCACATGTGGGCTTTTTCTAGTTATCCTTTTGTTATTGATTTCTAACTTAATTGCATTATGGTCGTAAACTGTGGTCTGTATGATTTCAAACTTTTGAAAATTGTTGATATATGCTTTATAACTCAGCATGTGATCAATGTTCAAAAATGCTCCATGTTGGTTGAAAAGAATGTGAATCCTATAGTTGTTAGGTACAGTGTTATCAACGCTTATTCAATCAGAGCCAGCTTATTTTGTTGTTATAATCTTCTATCTCCTTACTGATTTTGTCAGCTTGATCTAAGTACTTACAAGTTTACAGAACTCTTAAATTTTCCTGGAGAACTGAACCTTTTATCCTTACGAAATGGTTGTCTTTAAAGTTTTCTGTCTTAAGGACTGTTTTGTCTGATACTAATATAGCAACACCAACTTTCTTGTGGTTAGTGTCTGCATGGTATAATTTTTTCACACTCCTAGTCTCAATTTTTCTGAATCCTTATGTTTTAAACATGACAGATAAACAGAATAGAGCGGAACTCTTTAAAACAGAACATATATGTATGTATACATACACACACACACACACCATCTGTAAATCTTTGCCTAATATGTTGGGCATTGAGTCTATTTTTGCTTATTTTAACTCCTGAAATATTTAAATTTATTTCTACCATCTTATTTTGTGCTTTTTAATGTGACTTGAGCCTTCAATATTTCTTTTTTCTGTTTTCATGCACTTTTGTATTGAATATTTTTCTCTTTCCCTTTTTTTCCCTTTTTAATTAAGAAGTTATACACCCTTTTGGTAGTTATTCTAGAAATTTTAATTTGGATACTTAATATCGTTACCATTCTCCCAAACAATAAAAAGGACAGAATACTTGAACTTTGATCATTCCTCTCCCAATTTACCTGCTATTCATGGCTGTGTATTTTATTTCTAGCTAGCTTTTGAAAATCCCTTAAGAGATTATTATTATTGTTGTTCTTTTTAGCCCATATTTGTTTACAATTAAACACGTATTTAGCACTTTCCTTGCTCCTCACTCCTTTATTCATCTCTGACCTTCCATCTGTGTTCACTTTCTTCAGGAAGAAAGTGAGAGCAGCCTTTAGAATTACCTTTTGAGGGTCTAATTGGTGGCAAGCTCTCAGTTTTTGTTTGCTTGTTTGAAGACATCTGATCTTTCCCGTTGTTCTTGAAAGATAATATACAAATTTAGGTTGACAGTAGTTTTCTTTTAGTACACTGGCTTCCGTGGTTGTTGGGTTTAATTGTTGTCCTGTTGAAAGTAATCTGTCTTTACTTTCTTTGGCTGCTTTGACATTTTTTCTCTTTGTTTATGGTATTCTGCATTTCTACTGGAATGTGCCTAAGTGTAAATTTCCTTTTATTTATCCTTATTGGCATTGTTGGGCTTTTTGAATCTGTGGTTTGTCATTTCTTGGAAATTCTCAGTCCTTATTCTTTCAATTATTGCTTTCACTCCTTCCTTCCTCTACTGTCTGCCTGGAATTCTGATTAGATAATTGTTATGTTTCTTACAATATCTCCATGACCTACAACCACTCTTTTATGTTTCCATTTCTTTGGGCTACATTATGTAAAATTTTTCAGATCTATATTTCTTAATCCATTCTCTAGCTGTGGTTATTCTGGTATTAAATCCACCCATTGTGTTTTTAATTTCAAATATTACATTTTAAAGTTCTAGTAGTTCTTTTGAGTCTTTTTCAAATCTGCTGGGTCATGTTTTATGTATATTTTCAATCCCTTCTCTCATTTCTTTAAATACATGTAAAATACACATTTTATAGGCTGTGCCTGGTAATTCCAATGGCTAATGCTTTGTAGTCCGATTCTGTTTGTTGTTTCTGCTTGCCCTTGTTCGTGGTTTATTATTTCCCTTTGTATTTTGTGATTTTTGACCATAAGCTCATATTTCTTTAGAACTTATTGATAGGAATTTTTTAAGGCCTGTGTTGAAGATGGGTACCCCCAGAACAGATTTGTATTTGTTACTGCTAGGTGTCTTGGAACTACACATTGAGGTTTACTTTAAATTTAATTCTTGACTTGAGTTTTTTGGACTCCCACGTATAGTGTGGATTTGGGCTGCAAGCCTGTGTGTTGGCTGTGTTACAAATCCTCAGGGAATTTTTTGTTTTTTCTCTCCCTCCATTTAGAGTCATCCTCAAGGCAGGCAATTTTCCTTGCAATTTTCTGGGGGTGGAGGAAATGCGGTAGATTTATATGTAGTTCATCCTTACACAAAAGGGGTAGTCTTTTGGGCATCCAGGTTTAAGAAGTGGTGGATGGGTCTATACTTAGACTTCTAACTTTGTGCACACCTTAACCAATGTGTTCACTCATCTGGCAAAAGCCCTCAAGGCAAAAGACTCTCTAGGTTTTTGCTTATTTCCTGGGTTCCAACTTGCATTTCATTTTTGGCCTCTAAGTGTTTCTTACTTTGCTGCAAGCATAAAATTCATTTCAAGAGATTTAAAAAATACTTTGTTAACTCTTTTTTTTTTTTTTTTTTTTGCGGTATGCGGGTCTCTCACTGTTGTGGCCTCTCCCGTTGTGGAGCACAGGCTCCGGACGTGCAGGCCCAGCGGCCATGGCTCACTGGCCCAGCCGCTCCGCAGCATGTGGGATCTTCCCGGACTGGGGTACGAACCTGTGTCCCCTGCATCGGCAGGCAGACTCTCAACCACTGTGCCACCAGGGAAGCCCTGTTAACTCTTTTTAGTTGCTTTCAATGAGAGGATTATTCCAGACATCTAGTCCAGCATATTGCCGGAAATGGAAGTCCATCTGCCTCTGGCTAAGGGATGAGAGTTGACCTCAAGGGTTCTTTCCTAGGTCCTCCTCTTTTCTTATTCTACATACTTAGATAATTTTATTCATTCCTGCTCTTTTGGTACTCCTTACCAATTAGTCCCTGAACTATACCTCTGTATTAGTTTCCTATGGCTGCTGAAACAACTTTACCGCAAATTTGGTGTAAATCAACACATTTATTTTCTTACAGTTCTAGAACCCAGAAGTCTGAAATAAGTTTCACTGGGATAAAATCAAGATGTCATCAGGGCTAATTTCCCCTGGAGGCTGTAGGGGAGAAGTCTTTCCTTGCTTCATCCAGCTTCTGGGAGGCTTCCTGCATTCCTTGGATTATTACTCCTTCCTTGCACCCTCCAGCATCTTGCTTCCATCATACATCTCCCATTCCCTCTTCTGTAGTCAAATCTCCCTCTGCTTCCTTCATATAAGGACAATTGTGATTACATTTAGGGTCCACCTGGATACTCCAGGATAATCTCCCTATCTCAAGATTCCTAACTTAATCACATGTACAAAGTCACTTTTGCCATATAGGTGACATTCACAGATTCCAGGAAGTAGAATCTAGATATCTTTGGGGACCATCATTCAGCCTACCACAACTTCTAATCCTGATCTCCATACTCAAATTTTCAGTTTCCTTTTGAATCTCTGTTAGACATCCCTAGGCACTTCAAACTCATTTTATCTAAAACAGAATTATATTCACCAGCTCAGCTAGTGACATCATCATCCTCCCAAGCATACAATTTCAAAGTCAGTATACACTACTTCTTCTTCACTCTTTACATCCAGTTGGTCACTTAACTCCTGTCTAATCTACCTCTAAAAGGTCTCTCAAACCCAGTCCTTTTCCTTATCCCAAGTGCCACTACTTTTCAGACCTTGGTATTTACGGTAATTGTGACCTAACTGAACTCCTTACTTCTGTTTTTCTCCCACCTAAAATTACCCTGTTGCCTTGAGTTATTTTTCTAAAACTCAAATGACTATGTTGCTGTCCTATTAAAATCTCCTTAATGGTTCTACCTTTGTCTACTCATTAAAATCCAAATCATTCAAGGCCTGTTGCAATCTGGCCACAATGTGTGAGACCAGCCTCATTGTTGCCATGCCCTACCAAGTACCACTGTGTTCTAGCCACCCAAACTGTACTGTGTTTCCTGAACAAGCCATTCTACTCCTGCCTCAGGGCCTTTATACATTCTGTTCCTTCTGTCTTGTGAAATTATTTCAATCTAAAATGGAATTGGAAAATCTCACACATGCGCCCTCAGGAAAATGAAACTTAAGGACTGACAGACTGATTTCCAGTAAATGCCTGATTCACAAAAACCTGAAAGTTATCCCTCAACCAATGAACATCTCCCAAGAACCTGTCCCCATCCTAAAGCTAAAGAACTTGCTACTTGGACTTTAGCTAAACTCCTTGCTCTTTTGAGTTCCTTGACCATAAATAAGGCCCTAAACCCTCAATAGACTCGCCTATAGCTTGCTACAGTTTGCATGTTCCAAATTTCAATTCCTCTACTATTCCCAAATAAACTCAATTTTTGGTGATTCCAGCTTGCCACAGTTTACCTCTTTTATTTAGGTAGACAGCCTGGAAAATCTTTCCTTAACACCAACCTAAAAAAGTCTTTCCAGTCCTTCAAGAACCAGTTGAATTCTTAATTTTTCTAAGTATTGCAGGAGTCTACCACAAAGTTAGGATTAAGGCTCTGTTAACACTTTAGATATTGATTCAATTATTTAACAATACTTATTGAGAGTCAAATATGTCAAAGACACTATGGAAAACAGTGGGTGTATAAAATGGTGAACAAGGTGTAAATAGATCTTTCCTTTATAGGGCTCATAGTCTACAGAGGGATATAGACCAGTAAACAGGCAGTTACGATATTATACAAGCGCTCTGGTAGCATAAGATGATGTAGAAATAGACAGGAGGGGAAACAAGTCCAGATATGGAGGACCATCAAGAGATGACAACTAATCTGAAACTAAGTCATGGGTAAGAATTGATGAGGGAAAGGGGATCAGACAGAGAAAGCGGTCCATGATGAAGGTAGCATTCTATGGTCTGAATGCTTGCATCCCTCCCTTCCCCTAAATTCATGTTTTGAAATCTTAAGCCCCAAAGGTGACAATATTAGTTGGTGGGACTTTTGGAAGCTGATTAGGTCATGAGGGTTGAGACCTCGTGAACAGGATTGGTGCTCTTATGAAAAAGATGCCACAGAGCTCCCTAGCCTCTTCCACTATGTGAGGATACAAGGAGAAGTCTGCGACCCTCACATAACCATGCTGGAACACTGACCTTGGACTTCCAACCTCCAAAACCGTGAGCAATAAATTTCTGTTGTTTATAAGCCACCAGTCTATGGGATTTTGTTATAGCAGCCCGCATGAAGTAAGACACAACATGTTTGAAAACCCAGACATAAAGAAAACATAGTGTGCCCATGGAGCTGAAAAAGGGTCAGCAAGGATGGAATGTAGACAATGGGGTGGGTAATGTCAACTGATGAAGATGGTGTATGAGCAGGAGTCCAATCATACAGGGCCCTGAAGGCCGTATTCAGAACTTGGGTCATATATATATATATTATATATATATATTATATATATATATATAATATATATATATATTTATTTATCTATTTAATTTTGGCTGCGTTGGGTCTTTGTTGCTGCAGGCAGGCTTTCTCTAGTTGCGGAGAGCGGGCGCTACTCTTCATTGTGGTGCGCAAGTTTCTCACTAAGGTGGCTTCTCTTGTTGCAGAGCGCGGGCTCTAGGTGTGCGAGCTGCAGTAGTTGTGGCGCGAGGGCTCAGTAATTGTGGCTCGTGGGCTTAGTTGCTCTGCAGCATGTGGGATCTTCCAGGACCAGGGCTTGAACCCATGTCCCCTGCATTGGCAGGCGGATTCTTTACCACTGCACCACCAGGGAAGTCCAGAACTTGGGTCTTTATCCTAAGAGTAAAGGAGAGCCACTGAAGAGTTTTAAGCATGTGAGTGACATAATCTAATGAATGTTTTAAAACATTATTCTGGTTGCAGCAAGGGTAACATATGTAAATACGGCAAAAATATCAGTTAGGAGGTTGCTGCAAAAAGCCAAGTGAGAGCTCACAAATAGCTAAGCTATGGCAGGGGCAGTGTACGTGAGCACAATCAGATGGATTTGAAAAATATACAGGACATTATGAAGAAGAAAGTCAAAGACACTGCTTGAGTGACTGGTTTGAGCTGCTGAGAGGATGATGGAGCCAGTCCCTAAGAAAGGGAGACTGAAAGAGGGTCAGCCATCGGGGCGTGAGTTCAGTTTTAGAATGTTGTGGAGCAAGGCTTTTTGTGCCCTGCTTTCTACCCCATTGGCTCATCTCTGATTTCCATGCAGCTGTGGGGAACAAGTCCCTGTACTCTGAGTTTCCTACTTATGCTTTTCTGTCACGCAGCTTTCTCCAGAGCTGGGGAAATTCATTCAACCTGGCAAAGATGCAGCCTGGAAGTGCCTCAAGTTACCATTTCCTGGGGGAAGTCTTCATCTAATGGGTGCTGGAAGCTGATGGACAATATCCCAGCCTCCCTCATTCAGAGAGAAAATTCTAAGTCTCACAGACAGTGATGGTCAGTCTATGCCCATAATGATTACAGCTCAGCAATGTATCCTTTATGGGCTTTTCCTCTTTCTCTGTTTTACTATTCTTGCTCCCTCACTCCTGCTTCCTGGAATTGTCTTTCCAAATAAACTTCATGCATCTAAGCCCCTGTCCTAGGCTCTATTTGAGGGAGGGAGGTCCAAACTGAGATAAATTTCTGGAGTACTTTAAAGTGAAGACCCACTTTAGACCTTCAGAAGAAGAGATTTGGGGTAGAAGCATAAAGTTGTGCTTTCTTTCCAGTAGAGGCTGAAAACAAAGAAGTAGATTAAATCATCCAGTGAGAAAAGAAAGGAGCTTATGAGGGAAACCTGAGGGACAGTAACATTTTAGGCACTGGCAGAAGAAGAGACAGGAGACTGACAAAGAGATGACCAGAGAGGCAGGAAAAGAACCAAGAGAGTTAGCAGACATGGAAGCCCAGGGAAAAGGAAGCTTCAAGAAAGAGGGAGTGATTGGTAGTGTTAAATGTTATTGAGACGTCAACAAAAGTATAGATAAGTAGCCATCAGATTTAGCAAATAGAGTTCATTTGTGACTTGGTGAGAAAACAACTCTAAAAGCATGATGAGGCTGAAGCTAGGAAACAAAGAATTGAGTGTTTTGGGGAGAAGTGAGAATATGAACAGAGTAAATATAGGAAACTCTTTTAGGAAGTTTGGTTTTAAGGGGAGGAGAAAGATGAGGAGATATCTGGTTGAATGAAGTAGGTGTGTGTGTGTGTGTGTGTGTGTGTGTGTGTGTTAAGATGGGGGATACTTGGACCTGTTCAGACTGTTTAGTTCATAAGAAGACTGGCACAGAAAAAACACTGAAGGTAGGGGAGAGTGAGGAACAACGAAGACAATGAGTTTCTAAAAAGAAAGAAAAGGATGAATTCCAGGTAAGTAGTTCAATTCATTCTGAGGGAGGGACTTGTCTTCCATCGAAATAACAACCTGGTTCCCTGCCTGTTTCAAAGATGATACAGGTGGATAATTCCAAAACATGGCTGCATATTTCTTTTGCACTAAATTGTCTTTATCTGATAAATTTTAGTCGAATTTAACCATTGATAGTACTTGATAATAAATATATATGTCCATCAACTAGTTTACTTGATGTTACCATAATATTAAGATTGTAATCCCTCAGATGTTACATGGGTATTTGCTTGACAGTCAGTGAAAAATATGTGTTCCTCAAGTAACGGAGAGAAAGGGAAGCATCATTAAACTTTAGTCTAGTGATGTGGCATTATGTGACCTCATCTGCGTTTTTTAGGGGAAGTCAGCAAGTCATTTGCTGCTCTGTGGTCTGTTCCTCTTTTATAAACTGAGACTCATATAATTGGTATTTATGATTTGATTTATTCCTGGATATTGGTCACAAATTGAGCTTCCGTAAGTTAAACATTTAATATCTGTGAAGATAGTGTTCCTGAAGACACATTTTATACTCTAAAATACCAAAATTGATCATGGAAAGACGAATACATGATTTTACAATGATTTTCTAAGTTTGTAAAGAAAAAGTCAAAGTTTCAGATGCTCTTAGAGAATTCTTTTTTATCACCTGGTTGAGGCTTCTTAAAAATGCCTGTCCAAAGAAGTTCTAACTAAAGAAATTTTATTTTGCTGATAAATCTCCCTGAAGCAAGAAAATGCTTCAGTGCTCTAAAGACCTTCAAACTGTGATGAAAATTAGGGCCATCTGTCTAAAAACTATCATTGCAGATTCAGTGGTGGAAATTTCTTTGGATGTTAAAGTTTTCCTTATTGCTGTGTTCTCTTCCTTTTATCCTTCTCCTGCACCTCCTCATCGTCTTCCCATCTCCGCGCCTGATTTCATCATCATTAAACACCCAGAGCACATAGTAGCTGTTATCTTTAGCAGACTCTGTGGATAAATTACCTGATGCTATTCTACTCGTTCTTATGGCTTCTTCCCTGAACAGTTAATGTTTTGCCAACTATCTTCTAAAAGTGATCCACCCAACTTTTGCTTGCAATAAAAACTTCTCCCTTTGATGTCTTGGGGTAGCTCTTTTTCAACATAAATGGACAACTCCTTTGCAAAAGCATTGTCTAATTCAGATGTTATGGATTTGCTTCATGTACACCTGCATCCATCAAATCAAAAGTTGTTCTTTACTTCTGGCACCAATTCACATAAAAGCAGCTTCAGTTCTCCTGTCACTTATGATGAGAGTCATAGGCAGTCATATCGTGAGATTTGACCAATACTGGGAGAGTCATATTTACAATAATAAAGGTCATAACAGCAGGGGTCTAAAGTGAAGCAATTGTGAGGCAGGAACCATCTGTACTCTTCTATCAGTGTTTATTGTGAGGATTAAGAGCATAAAGTGCTTCAAAAACTGCAAAACCTTATACAAGTGGGAGGAATTATTGTAATCCAAACCTGTATAATATATACAAAACCACACAAACCAAACAGCACTAATGCGTTGCTCATACAGGTCTGTGTAGCTAGAATTTGAAGCATTTCTTTTCCCTAAAAATCACAGGCTTCTTCTTGCTGAGTTTCAGAAGGATTTTCGTCACCATAGAAAAGTAACACCCAGTGAACAATCCACCCATGACTAGGAAAGGAGCCATTCTTTCTCCAGCCTCCTCCCTGGTCCCCTCCATCCCTGTACGTCACCCCTGGTCTTTCTCCCTGGGCTTTGGCGGAGCCCACTGTCTGCAACTCAGGAATGACATCTCTCACCTTGGAGTTTTCAGGCTTGAAAACTTCTTACAGACACAGATGAAAGCACAAAACACCACTGTACCATTCAGATCTGAAACAGTTTTCCACCTCAGTGACAGACTGTTAAATAAAAAAGTTTGCCCCTCCCCAAAGCTTTTAAAGGATCAGCGTTTCTTTTATTTAAGAACAAAAGGAAGAAAGAAAAACCCAGCTAACTTGTTATAAACAAAGCAATTTGAAATTCTAATCACATCCTAGAAAAATGTCAGAAGATCGTTTTTCCACAGAACCCCCCCCCCCCATTAATGCCTCGTGTGACTTTCGGGAAGGCTTCAGGCAGTAGAATGCGTGAGAAATTCACTCTGGGTTTTGCTGTCCCATATACTCCTGTAGTGCTGAAGTACCCTATCAGCTCTGAGAAACCAAGCCTCAAAGCAATTGCCCAGCCATTTCCCCCTTAAATTTCTAAAAATTAACGCAACATGGGGGTGTTGGTTACATTCATATGTATTAATTCAATAATGGTGATTAAGTCCCAACCACACCCACACATGTTGTCCCTTTCTCTTAGCTACCCACAATTTGCTTCTAGTGTTTCTTACATCCCTAGAACAACAGCTAGAATAACAACCACAGGAATTTTCGCTAGCCCTTGTAATTCTCCATGAAAGCTAAAAAAAGGAAAAATAGAAGAGTTACATGAAATATGTTTCCCTTGAGTCTACCAGTATTCGTTTCCATGTTTATTTCCAATGTTAGTTACTTGAAAGATAGTTTATAGATCTTTTAAGTCTCCTTCAAAGATTAAGTTGGGGGCTTCCCTGGTGGCGCAGTGGTTGAGAGTCCGCCTGCCGATGCAGGGGACACGGGTTCGTGCCCCAGGCCGGGAGGATCCCACATGCCGCGGAGCCTGCGCGTCCGGCGCCTGTGCGCCTGTGCTCCGCAACCGGAGAGGCCACAACAGTGAGAGGCCCGCGTACCGCAAAAACAAAACAAAACAAAAGATTAAGCTGGGAGAAATGGACCTTTGGACCTGACCTTGGTATGATGCTTCATAGTTTACAGAACACCTCTGTGTTCATGATTTCCTTTCATCTGCACAACAATGGTTGGGTAGGTATTACTGTCCATAGAGAAACTGAATCTCAGAGAATTCAACAGTTACAGCTAGGATGCTCAAAACCAGACCATCTGACACTCTCCACCGCCCCATGTTTCCTTAGGTAGATGAATACAAAGATAACAAGACATAGGAAATGATAGTATGAGAAATCTTCAACTATAAAGAATACAGAAAAAATTTTAAACTGAGAGGATCAGAAAAAAACACATTAAAAAGACAATCCTGATTTTTTTTTGTATATACACATGCAAACACACACATACCACTGCTTACAATTTTATAAAATGATAATCTATTTTTCTTCTAACAAGACTGATGGTGTTAATAAATTGGAAAAATAAACAAAAACCCTTTTAACTAACATGTGCTTCTATTGATTTATTTGTGGTGGTAACAATGGGGCTGCTCATAGGCTATCGTCTCCCACATAATAATTATTATTTACTGATGGCAAAGCTCTGTGGATGCGACTAAAGTGTCAGTGACATAAAGAAAAGCCTGTTTAAATGATCTGCAAAGCAGGGCCACAGCTGTAACTTTGCCCTGGCAGAGCCTGTCAAGTAAATAGCATGATCTTTTCAAACACAGCCATATTATTTTCTTCCCGGCATTTGTAATTTGTTAAAACTCTCAGTGTGCCTGCCTTTCTTCCTATTAACAATGGCAAATGGCCAATCTCTGTATTTATCCCTTGCAAACATATTATTTCTATATATATTTGATCTGGTTTCTATATTTTAAGAAGTTATATATAGATATTGAAGAATGTACCTAGCTGCAAATTTTAAACAGCATTCTGTGACTGGTATGATATAACCTATAACTCCACGATATAACACTCAAAAATGCTGAATAAAACAATTTTGTTTTAGGTGCTATCAAAGTAGCCCAAGATCAATTGCTGGATCTACTTAGAAGAAAAAAAAAAAAAAACACAAAACACACAAAACACCATGACACTTCAAAACTGCTGATATTTGGTTTTGTAAGACATACTACATTTGATATTTATAGGCTTAGTCTTATTGCCAGAGCCCAAGAGCATCTGTCTGGGATCCCAGCCATTGTCTACCAACTTACTTGTACCTTGGTAGATATATGAATATCCAACAGCTTTCTAATTTAGAAATGATGGGTGGATTTTCAGCGACTTTGATTTTATTCATAACTTAAAGATTAGATACTAAAACAGGAGCCACCTAACATCACTGCCAACAAAATTAATCTTTAATATAAATCCCTTAAGGCATGACTTTCCTCTCTGCACAGTTATACAAGCTCAGGATTTGATGAAATCTTGAAGGTTATGGAAGCCAACCACTCTTTGCAAACAATGTGGTACATTGATTCAGAGTTGAGGCTCTGGAAACAAACTGCCTGGGCAGTTCATACTTACCTTCTATGTGATACCAGGCAGGCCTTTAGATTCTCTCTGCTTCTATTGCATTTGTTAAATGGGAATACAATAGAACGTCCCTCACTGGGTTGCCATGATTAAATGAGATAGTGCATGGCTCGGTAAATGCACACATTGGGTGCTCAAGAAATGTGAGCTTTTTCATTCTTACAGCATTCCTGCCACATGTTCATTCAGCCTTTGGTTAAAAACCTCTAGTGACAAAGCACTTTTCACCTCCTAAGGCATCCTTCTAAGAATTTTGAATCACTAACTTTTAAAAGTTCTGCCAGAGCTTAAGTCTCTCTTCCTCTTGCCTCTTAATGACCCTGACTACACTTCCTTGGGCCTTTCGGGGAAAAAAAAAAAAAAAATCACTGTTACACATAACAATTTTTTCTTTAAGTAGCTTAAAACAAGCTAATTTGGCTCTTTTTTTTTCCCTCCTGTGAGTCTTTTCCCCATGTAAAATATTTTCAAACTTTTTCCTCATATGCCATGTTTTCAAAGTCCCCTCCTTGTCACCACCATGATTATTTCCCTACAAATCTCTTTTGGTTTATGTCCACACTGTAGTCTTAAAATGTGATACATACAGCTAATGAAATAGTCCAGGTGAGGACTAAGAAGTTAAAAGCATATGAAATTCTGATTCTAAATAATGACAATTTGTTTCTCCTTTTCCAATCCTTACACCTTTTGTTTCTTTCTTTCTTCTTCTCCTTTTTTCTTTTTCTTGCCTGGTTTAGTGTAAATAAAATGTGGGGAGTGGAAGGGGCAGTAGTAAGTATCGCTGTCTCCTTGATTTTAAAAGGAAGCCTCACTATGTCAAGCAAATTTTGTCAGAACTTGTACTAAAGTTTTGGAAATTGAGGTGCGGTTAAAAGAAGCATGGAGGTTTCTGAGTTTTAATAAAGGTTAATGCCTATGATGTCTGTATCTGACAGTCTGAAAGAAAAATAAACTACTGAAGCTGTACTTTTTTACCTTGTTTTCTGTGAAAATTGTTTGCCTTACCTTGAGGATGAGGAAGTGTTTTTGATTACAAAGATTCCCCAACAACTGTTAAAATATTAGCCAATAAAACAATCTCAACCACATTTAAATCAAACATACTCTGAAGTTTTGGCAGTGTTATAGACTATAGCTTTCCTGATTCTGGACCTTAAGCTTTTACTAATGAAGTCCAAGATCCCAAGAGATTTTTGGCAGCCAAAGCACACTGATGCTGGCAACCTCAAAGCTCCCCCAACCAGAGGTTATGTAATTGGTATTCTGAACCCAAGAGCTGGTCTTCACTCTATTCATATTAAATACTATATGAAACAGTTATATAATATGAGGATCTCTTTCTGAGTAGGATATGAAAGGCAAGAACAATTAAAAACAATTAAACAGGAACTTCCCTGGTGGTGCAGTGGTTAAGAATCCACCTGCCAGTGCAGGGGATATGGGTTCAATCCCTGGTCCCAGAAGATCCCATGTGTTGCAGAGCAACTAAGCCCATGTGCCACAACTACTGAAGCCCGTGCACCCTAGAGCCTGTGCACTGCAACTACTGAGCCCATGCGCCACAACTACTGAAGCCTGCGTGCTCTAGGGCCCATGTGCCACAACGACTGAGCCTGCGTGTTGCAACTACTGAAGCCTGTGCACCTAGAGCCAGTGCTCCAGAACAAGAGAAGCCACCGCAATGAGAAGCCCACGCACCGCAACGAAGAGTGGCCCCCACTCGCCTCAAGTAGAGAAAAGCCTGCACACAGCAACAAAGACTCAATGCAGCCAAAAATAAAAAAATTAAAAATTAAAAAAAATTAAATGATTATAGATTTAACTTCTTAAAGGTGAAAATCTTTTTGTCAAAAAAATAAACTTCATAAGCAAAAGAAAAATGACAAACTTGGAAGAAATATTTGCAATATGTATTTCAAGAAAGGATTAATGTGCATAATATATAAAAGCCTTTAAGAAACGTTAAGATATACACTCTAGTTAAAAAATGAACGAAAGACATGAACATAGATGCTCCAAAACAAGAAATGCAAATAGTCAATATATGCATGAAACAATGTTCAGCTTCACTAGTATTCAAAGAAAAGCAAAATAAAGCAAGACTCTAATTTGTGCTTATAAAGTGGCAGGAATTTTGAAAATCATAATATTCAATGGTGAAGCAACAGAGAAACAAGCCAAGATTCTCATACATTGCTAGGAGTTTATCAGAAAGAAATAACTGTAACATTTTTCTAAAAATAATGCCATAGGAATATTCATGGTAATCTTAAAGACAAAAAGGGGGCAACATACTCTAACTGTGTAAATAATAGTACAGTCATGCAATTGAGAAAATATTATTTGATGATTTGAAAATCGTTTGATTTTGAAGCAAAAGAAACAAGTTTAGAAAACAGCATTACAGCATTTTTTGAGAGGAGATTGATTAAATACATTATGGTATATTAAAATAATATTGAAAAATAATGATTTGGAAATGTTCATGATTTCAAAGTGTTAAAATGTTTAGAAAATCGTATTAAATTGTTATCATAATTATATTTTTCACAAAAAAATAGACTGTAAAAAAAGAATAATTTTCTCAATATTTGGCAATTGACATATATTATTATTATTTTTTTTTTGGAGCAGAGAAAGGTTTATTGCAAGTCGATGCAAGGAGATGAGGTGGCTCATGCCCTAAAAAGCCTCGAGCTCCCAAGTATTATTTTTGAAATAAAAAAATTTTAATATTATCTTTTTGGACTTAGCCATTTTTCCAGCTTGAAGGATACTGCTAAACAATGTGTTTTTCCTCAGTAAATTTGATAAGCATGTCCTCAACAAAAGGGGTGATAAAAATGTTGACTAGAACAAGGTCAAGGGAAGAACTTTATAGTAAAAACAAAAGCAAAAGCAAAAATAAAAACTAGATCAAAAAGCAACCTCCCTCCAGACTGAAGCAATTTTTAAATTAGTGTCCTTTGGGTATGACCACTTAATAAGTTTCTAATTCACTGATTTACACTCAACATTTAGTGAAAATTTCTCAATCTTGTCTTAAGACAAGGTATTACATATCTTAATGAAGTACTTTGCTGAAGCTCAGATACACATTCAGCTGCATTTCCCTAGTACATTAGTCTCTTGATTGCAATGAAGACAGACTCATTTAGGTCACCTTAAGAAATTAGGGGTTTTAAATGTAAAATGGATGGCTAGTGGGAAGCTGCTGCATAGCACAGGTAGATCAGCTCAATGCTTTGTGACAACCTAGAGGGGTGGGATAGGGAGGGTGGGAGGGAGGCTCAAGAGGGAGGGGATACGGGGATATATGTATACATATAGCTGATTCACTTTGTTGTACAGCAGAAACTAACACAACACTGTAAAGTAAGTATACTCCAATAAAGGTGTAAAAAAATAAAACTAAAAAATGAATAATCCAAAAAAAAAAGAAAGAAAGAAATTAGGGTTTTTGTTAGATTACATATCCAGTACCTAAAACTAAATAAATCCCAAGAATCAAGGCAGTTCTGGAGTAAATATGCTCTTTCTATTCTCTCTTTTATGACCTACATGGTGCCTCCCTCAAGTACTGGCTTCTGTTTCAAGATCTGCTTTGCTCTTCTTTTGAAATTGACTAACCAGTTTCTTCTACATTGTCCCACTCCAAGTCATGGAGAGAGCTAATCTGATTAGCTACCACTGTGCAAAGAGTAGCCCAACTCTTCTTCCCTGAGCAGGAGGCTATGGGTAAGTCATTTTCATCTAGAAGTTAAACACTGTTATGGTAGGCACTGTGACTGATGTGCCTGATACTACTAATTTGCTAATTCTGGCAAAGAAGAAAATGAGGTTAGAATGACATGGTATGCTCATAATAAACATATTCTGTCTAATAAGCACAAATTTTACTTTTATATATACTCATAGACCAAAGCATGGGGAGAAAAAAAAAGAGAAAATGGGAAGAAGCAATATTTGAATAAATAACGCCCAATAATTTTTTAAAATTCTAAAATATATCAGCGATGGACTTCCGGGGAAGATGGCGGAAGAGTAAGACGCGGAGATCACCTTCCTCTCCACAGATACACCAGAAATACAGCTACACGTGGAACAACTCCTACAGAACACCTACTGAACGCTGACAGAAGACCTCAGACCTCCAAAAAGGCAAGAAACTCCCCACGTACCTGGATAGGGCAAAGCAGAGAGATTCCCGCACAGAGGATCGGTGCCAACACGCTCACAGACATACCTAGAATTAATGTGTTACCAGCTATCTGGGTATCACCTAAGTGATGTGCAGTCAGGCTGACACATAAACTAACCATCCAAACATTGCATCCAACAACTGAAGGGAACATTCTCTTGTCAAGTGTACGTAGACATTTATTAAAATTGACCATATGCTGGGCAATAAAGCAAGTCTCAACAAATATTAAAGGATTAGAATAATACTAAATTCTTTGACTATGATGGAATAAAGCCAGAAATCAATTACAAAAAGATAACTAGAAGTTCCCTAGTGTTTGGAAATAAAAACAATATACTTCTAAATATCCAATGGGTCAAAGAAGAGATCTCAATGGAAATTAGAACATATTTTCAACAAAATGGTAAGAAAAATACTACATATCAAAATTTGTAGTTTCGTAAAAGCCAAACTTCAGGGAAATTTTATAACTTCTAACGTACATATTAAAAATAAGAAAACCTGAAAACCAATGATCTACATATCTATCTAAAAAATCATATTCAAAGAAAGTGAAAGCCACAGAAAGTAGAAGGAAATGATAAAGATTAGAAAAGAAATTAAGAAACAGAAGACAAATACGGAGAAAACCAAATGCCAAATATTTGTTCTTTGAAAAGACTAAAACAATTGCAAACCCCCGTCAACACTGATCAAGAAAAAAACAAAGAAGGTACAAATAACCAATATCAAGAAGAAAAGGAGAGACATCAGTATAGATCCTGTCAGCATTAAGAATACACAGCTCACACCTGTCAGAATAGCTATTATCAAAAAGACAAGAAATAACAGGTGTTGGTAAGGCTGTGGAGAAAAGGGAACACTTGTGCACTGCTGGTGCGAATGTAAATTGGTGCAGCCACTATGGAAACCAGTATGGAGGTTCCTCAAAAAATTAAAAATAGAGCTATCATCTGATCCAGCAATTCCACTTCTATGTATTTGTCCAAGAAAATAAAAACACTAATTCAAAAAGATATATGCATCCCCATGTTTATTGCAGCATTATTTACAATAGCCAAGATGTGGAAACAACTTAAGTGTCCACTGATGGATGAATGAATAAGAAGATGTGATATATACACACAATGGAATATTACTCAGACATAAAAAAAAGAATGAAATCTTGCCATTTGTGAAAACAGGGATGGACCTTGACAGTATTATGCTAAGTGAAATAAGTTAGACAGAAAAAGATAAATAAATATGACCTTATTTATACATGGAATTTAAGAAATCAAGCAAACAAAAAAAAACAGGCTTACGGATATAAAGAACAGATTGGTGGTTACCTGAGGCAAGGGGTGGGGGAAGGGTGAAAAGGGGTAAGGGAATCAAAAGGTACAAATTTTCAGTTATAAAATGAGTAAGTCATGGGGATATAATGTACAGTATGGTGACTATAGTTAATGATACTGTATTGGATTTTTGAAAGCTGCTAAAAGAGTAAATCTTAGGGCTTCCCTGGTGGCACAGTGGTTGGAAGTCCGCCTGCCAATGCAGGGGATGCGGGTTTGTGCCCCGGTCCGCGAAGATCCCACGTGCCACCGAGCGGCTGGGCCCGTGAGCCATGGCCGCTGAGCCTGCGCGTCCGGAGCCTGTGCTCCGCAACGGGAGAGGCCACAACGAAAAGTGAGAGGCCCGCATACCGCAAAAAAAAAAAAAAAAAAGAGTAAATCTTAAAAGTTCTCATCACAAGAAAAAAATTTTGTAACTATGTGTGATGATGGATGTTAACTGGACTTATTGTGGTGATCATTTTGCAATATACGCCAATATTAAATCATTATGTTACATACCTGAAACTAATATATGTTGCATGTCAATTACAACTCAATTTTTAAAAAGGATATAATAATAAGAGGAAATTATAAACAACTGCATGCCAATGAAATGGACAGATTGTTAGAAATATACAACTTAACAGAATAGACAAAAAGGAAATAGCAAACATAAGTAGTTCTATCTATTAAAAAATTAAATTCATGGTGGGAAAGGGATGGAGTGAGAATTTGGGGTTAGCAGATACAAAGTATTATATTATAGAATGTATAAACAACAAGGACCTGCTGTATAGCACAGGGAATTATATTCAATATTCTATGATAAACCATAATGGAAAAGAATACAAAGAATGTATATATGTATATATGTGTATGTATATGTATGTATATAGGTATATACATATATATACATTCTTTGTATTCTTTTCCATTACATACACATGTATACATATATATAACTTTTTTTTTTTTTTTTTTTTTGTGGTACGCGGGCCTCTCACTGTTGTGGCCTCTCCTGTTGCGGAGCACAGGCTCTGGACGCGCAGGCTCAGAGGCCATGGCTCACGGGCCCAGCCACTCCGCGGCACGTGGGATCTTCCCGGACCGGGTCACAAACCCGTGTCCCCTGTGTCGGCAAGCGGACTCTCAACCACTGCGCCACCAGGGAAGCCCCATATATATAAATTAATCACTTTGCAGTACAGTAGAAATTAACACCTTGTAAATCAACTATATTTCTATTAAAATTTTATTTTTTAATTTTTTAAAATATTTTTTTGTATTTATTTGTTTTTATTTTTGGCTATGTTGGGTCTTCGTTGCTGTGCGTGGGCTTTCTCTAGTTGAGGCAAGCGGGGCTACTCTTCATTGCGGTACATAGGCTTCTCATTGTCATGACTTCTCTTGTTGCAGAGCATGGGCTCTAGAGCACAGGCTCAGTAGCTGTGGCACACGGGCTTAGTTGCTCCGTGGCATGTGGGATCTTCCCGGGCCAGGAATTGAACCCGTGGCCCCTGCATTGGCAGGCGGATTCTTAACCACTGTGCAACCAGGGAAACCCCCCAAAATCTTTTTAATTAAATTTATAATTTTAAACCTTCCCACAAAGAAAACTTTAGTCACACATGTCTTCTTTGGTAAATTTTTCAAAACACAATAGGAAAAACATGAATTTTACACAAAATCTTCCAGAAAACAGAAAAAGAAGGAATATTTCCAACTATTGTATGA
The DNA here is from genome assembly GCF_964165515.1 of Mesoplodon bidens. Lineage (NCBI taxonomy): Eukaryota > Metazoa > Chordata > Mammalia > Artiodactyla > Ziphiidae > Mesoplodon > Mesoplodon bidens. Next base: position 36,838,615 of record NC_138170.1, read on the forward strand.
GGTCAGTATAACTGTAATACCAAAAGCTGTCAAGAACATCACAAGAAAGAAAAATTACAGGTTAATCTCTCTCAGGAACATAGATGTGAAAGTCCTAGATAAAATATTAGCAAGTAAGTCAGGAGCACTCTTTGTAATAGCCCCAAACTGGGGGAAAAATACCCAAAGTACATTACCATTTGGATGAATAAAATTCAAGGTGTATTCAAACAGCAAAATATTACACAGCAATGAAAATGGACAATTTCCATTTACTTCTACACACAACAACGTGGATGAATCTCACAAATGTGATGTTGAATGAAAAAAGTAAACACAAATGGTACATAATATAGGATTTCATTTATGTAAAAATAAAATCAGGCAAAATTAACTTACACATATAGAAATCAAGATAGCAGTGACTTGAGGAGGAGGAGGAGGAGGAGGAGGATAATGACTGAAAGGGGACACTGGGGGTGTTTCTGGCTGTTGGTAGCGTTCTATTTCCTGATCTGGTGCTGGTTACACAGATGGGTACACTTTGTCAAAATTCATGGAGCTCTACACTTATGATTTGTATACTTTTTTGTATGCATGTTATAGTTCAATTAAGAGAAAAGAATAAAACCACTTTAATTTACCTGGATTTATATCACTCTCACTAGTCTGTGTTGTTCAGAATAGATCATCCCACTCCCCTGTAAAAATTAGAACTCTATCTAACTTTGTAACGACTTCCTTGAGGACTCACAATTCATTGGGTTATAAATATGAAATGGTTTTATTTTTCCAATAATCTCCCCCACAAATTGTGCTCTGCCCCTGCCATTTTCTTGCTGGGTGTCAACTCTCATCATCACACCTTGGCTCGATTCTATGTATCCACCTCTTCAAGTTATTAGGATCATCTCATTCTGGCAAGTAAGGTTCAATTCTGTTCATTTTCTACTAAGCTTCAAACTGAATTAAAACTATTTTTCCTCCCTTCTCTCCAGAGAAAGGCAGACAAGTCTGTTGCTAGTGGCTTGGAGTATGTGGGGGGGGGGGAGCGGGGGGCAGAGAGGGTTGAGGGCAGGAGCGCTCTGTTCTGTATATCCTCCCCTCTCCTTCTTTCCAGTGCTTTGTTTCTAATGTCAGGGCAAGAGGAGAAATGAAGAAGTGGCTATCTTATGTTATGTGGCTCCCCAGTAGGAAGATGGTAATTCCCTTTCTTTCGGATGCTGCTGCTTCTCTAGTTAACCCTGTCAGATTTTCAATGCTCTCTAAACTGGAGAGAATCCAAGTTCTGGCTCCTTCATTGTTGTAGGTCCTTGGGGTGCCTCCCTGCTGCCCAATTCCTTGAGCCATATATTGCATCTACTTGACCTCCTCCACAAGGGGTCCAGTGAGCAGCCTCTCTTGGAGGGAGCAATGGGGGCGACTGTGGTGCCCCTTCCTTCATCTAGATCATCTCTCTACTGCCCCCTCTCCTTGTCCTAGAACACTGAGCACTCTGCCGGTCCAGGAGAGATCAGGGGTGAGACAATCACCAGTCTCCAAACTAGGAGAGGGGGAAGGTTGGGCATCTCTAAACTTTATAAGCAATTCTCTTGAATGCTCTTCTCTAGATTTTGAGAGGAAGAAGTGCCTCCATCTCCTTTGTTACAGTGAGAATGGGGTGAAGAGAGGGAATAGAGTAACCTTATGAATATTCTACTTCACAAAAAGCTAACCTCCTCTCTATTCACCCTTTCCTTACACTTCAGGGAGTAGGGATGGGGTGGTGTGGGGATGTTTGGTGTTTGGGTTGTTTCCCTGTATTGACATTTCTTGGCCTAACCATAGGTGGGCTGGCTTAACCACAGGTGGTCCCTGAACTTAGAATATGTGAGCTCATCTCCTTACGTGCACAGCATTGGAACTTAGCCAGGGCCCAGGGAACATCCCTGTTGACATACTATTACACTTGTCTCCAACCACCTGGAAGTTCTGTTAATCTTCACAGCATGTGTTGGAAAAAAAAAAAAAGAACAATTCTGTATTAACTAAAAATATAATAGGAAAAGGAATTGGATATAGGAAAAAATTGCAATGATTTTCTATTTTGCAAAGCAAATTTACCTTCAAGAAAATTTGGAGAGTTGTGTTATTTATCTATATAAATATAATAAATCATTTGAATTTATTTGAACTCTTTTACCTATGTGTACACCCATCATTTAATACTAAATTGTCCATTTATAAGATTTCTGCCCTTACAGTTTTGATGTGATTGGGGATCAAAACTGAACATGACTAAGCAACGTATAGTATGTTATTGAAGACAAAGTATACTATTTGTTAAAAGCACAAAACCACAGTTTAAAACAAGCAAGAGACGTACTTCCATTATGGTCCAGTGGTTAAGAATACACCTGCCAATGCAGGGGACATGGGCTCAATCCCTGGTCTGGGAAGATCTCACATGCAGTGGGGCACTAAGCCCACGCGCCACGACTACTGAGCCTGTGCCCTAGAGCCCGCGAGCCACAACTACTGAGCCTGTGCACAACTACTGAAGCCCACACGCTCTGGGGCCCACGTGCTGCAACTACTGTAGTCCGCATGCCTAAAGCCCATGTTCCACAACAAGGAGCCACCACAACGAGAATCCCGTGCACAGCAACAAAGAGTAGTCCCTGCTTGCCGCAACTAGAGAAAGCCCGTGCGCAGCAATGAAGACCGAGTGCAGCCAAAAAAAATAAATAAATAAAAATAAAACAAGCAAGGGGGGGTACGATGTATCACTATTTAGTGAAGGGGAGGAACCAAGATGGAGAAGTAGAAGGACATGCTCTCACTCCCTCTTGTGAGAACACCAGAATCACAACTAGCTGCTGGACCGTCATCGACAGGAAGACACTGGAACTCACCAAAAAAGATACCCCACATCCAAAGACAAAGGAGAAGCTACAATGAGACAGTAGGAGGGGCGCAATCACAGTAAAATCAAGTCCCATAACTGCTGGGTGGGTGACTCACAGACTGGAGAACACTTATACCACAGAAATCCACCCACTGGAGTAAAGGTTCTGAGCCCCACGTCAGGCTTCCGAACCTGGGGGTCCAGCAACGGGAGGAGGAATTCCTAGAAAAGTCAGACTTTGAAGCCTAGTGGGATGTGATTGCAGGACTTAGACAGGACTGGGGGAAACAAAGACTCCACTCTTGGAGGGCACACACAAAGTAGTGGGTGCATTGGGACCCAGGGGAAGGGGCAGTGACCCCAGGGGAGACTGAACCAGACCTACCTGCTAGTGTTGGAGGGTCCCCTGCAGAGGCGGGGGGTGGCTATGGCTCACCGTGGGGACAAGGACACTGGCAGCAGAAGTTCTGGGAAGTACTCCTTGGCGTGAGCCTTCCCAGAGTCCGTCATTAGCCTCACCAAAGAGCCCAGGTAGGCTCCAGTGTTGGGGTGCCTCAGGCCAAACAACCAACAGGGAGGGAACACAGCCCCACCCATCAGCAGTCAAGCAGATTAAAGTTTTACTGAGCTCTGCCCACCAAAGCAACAGCCAGCCCTATCCACCACCAGTCCCTCCCATCAGGAAACTTACATAAGCCTCTTAGACAGCCTCATCCACCAGAGGGCAGACAGCAGAAGCAAGAAGAACTACAATCCTGCAGCCTATGGATCAAAAACCACATTCACAGGAAGATAGACAAGATGAAAAGGCAGAGGGCTATGTACCAGATGAAGGAACAAGATAAAACCCCAGAAAAACAACTAAATGAAGTGGAGATAGGCAACCTTCCAGAAAAAGAATTCAGAATAATGATAGTGAAGATGATCCAGGACCTCGGAAAAAGAATGGAGGCAAAGATCGAGAAGATGCAAGAAATGTTTAACAAAGACCTAGAAGAATTAAAGAACAAACAAACAGAGATGAACAATACAATAACTGAAATGAAAACTACACTAGAAGGAATCAATAGCAGAATAACTGAGGACGAATAACGGATAAGTGACCTGGAAGACACAATGGTGGAATTCACTGCTACGGAACAGAATAAAGAAAAAAGAATGGAAAGAAATAAAGACAGCCTAAGAGAAATCTGGGACAACATTAAATGCAACAACATTCTCATTATAGGGGTCCCAGAAGGAGAAGAGAGAGAGAAAGGACCCGAGAAAATATTTGCAGAGATTATAGTCGAAAACTTCCCTAACACGGGAAAGGAAATAGCCACCCAAGTCCAGGAAGCGCAGAGAGTCCCATACAGGATAAACCCAAGGAGAAACATGCAAAGACACACAGTAATCAAACTGGAAAAAATTATAGACAAAGAAAAATTACTGAAAGCAGAAAGGGAAAAATGACAAATAACATACAAGGGAACTCCCGTAAGGTTAACAGCTGATTTCTCAGCAGAAACCCTACAAGCCAGAAGGGAGTGGCATGATATACTTAAAGTGATGAAAGGGAAGAACCTACAACCAAGATTACTCTACCCGGCAAGGATCTCATTCAAATTTGATGGAGAAATCAAAAGCTTTACAGAGAAGTAAAAGCTAAGAGAATTCAGCACCACCAAACCAGCTCTACAACAAATGTTAAAGGAACTTCTCTAACTGGGAAACACAGAGAAGAAAAGGACCTACAAAAACAAAACCAAGGGCTTCCCTGGTGGCGCAGTGGTTGAGAGTCTGCCTGCTGATGCAGGGGACACGGGTTCGTGCCCCGGTCTGGGAAGATCCCACATGCCACAGAGCGGCTGGGGCTGTGAGCCATGGCTGCTGAGTCTGAGCATCCGGAGCCTGTGCTCCGCAATGGGAGAGGCCACAACAGTGAGAGGCCTGCATACCACACACACAAAAAAAACCCAAAACAGTTAAGAAAATGGTCATAGGAACATACATATCGATAATTACCTTAAACGTGAACGGTAAATGCTCCAACCAAAAGACACAGGCTTGCTGAATGGATACAAAAACAAGACCCATATATATGCTGTCTACAAGAGACCCACTTCAGACCTAGGGACACATACAGACTGAAAGTGAGGGGATGGAAAAAGATATTCCATGCAAATGGAAATCAAAAGAAAGCTGGAGTAGCAATACTCATATCTGATAAAATAGACTTTAAAATAAAGAATGTTACAAGAGAAAAGGAAGGACACTACATAATGATCAAGGGATCAATCCAAGAAGAAGATATAACAATTATAACTATATATGCACCCAACATAGGAGCACCTCAACACATAAGGCAACTGCTACCAGCTATAAAAGAGGAAATCAACAGTAACACAATAATAATGGGGGACTTTAACACCTCACTTACAACAATGGACAGATCATCCAAGTGGAAAATAAATAAGGAAACAGAAGCTTTAAATGACACAATAGACCAGATAGATTTAATTGATATTTATAGGACATTCCATCCAAAAACAGCAGATTACACTTTCTTCTCAAGTGCACACGGAACATTCTCCAGGATAGATCACATCTTGGGTTACAAATCAAGCTTCCGTAAATTTAAGAAAATTGAAATCATATCCAGCATCTTTTCTGACCACAACGCTATGAGATTAGAAATGAATTACAGGGAAAAAAACGTAAAAAACACAAACACATGAGGCTAAGCAATCCATTACTAAATAACCAAGAGATCACTGAAGAAATCAAAGAGGAAATCAAAAAATACCTAGAGACAAATGACAATGAAAACACGACGATCCAAAACCTATGGGCGGCAGCAAAAGCAGTTCCAAGAGGGAAGTTTATAGCTATACAAGCCTACCTCAAGAAAGAAGAAAAATCTCAAATAAACAATCTAACCTTACACCTAAAGGAACTAGAGAAAGAGGAACAAACAAAACCCAAAGTTAGCAGAAGGAAAGAAATCATAAAGATCAGAACACAAATAAATGAAATAGAAACAAAGAAAACAATAGCAAAGATCAATAAAACTAAAAGCTGGTTTTTTGAGAAGATACACAAAATTAATAAACCATTAGCCAGACTCATCAAGAAAAAGAGGGAGAGGACTCAAATCAATAAAATTAGAAATGAAAAAGGAGAAGTTACAACAGACACCACAGAAATACAAAGCATCCTAAGAGACTACTACAAGCAACTCTATGCCAACAAAATGGACAATCTGGAAGAAACTGACAAATTCTTAGAAAGGTATAACGTTCCAAGACTGAACCAGGAAGAAATAGAAAATATGAACAGATCAATCACAAGTAATGAAATTGAAACTGTAATAAAAAATCTTCCAACAAACAAAAGTCCAGGACCAGATGGCTTCACAGGTGAATTCTATCAAACATTTAGAGAAGAGCTAACACCCATCCTGCTCAAACTCTTCAAAAAAATTGCAGAGGAAGGAACACTGCCAAACTCATTCTATGAGGCCACTATCACCCTATTACCAAAACCAGACAAAGATAATACAAAAAAAGAAAATCACAGACCAATATCACTGATGATATAGATGTAAAAATCCTCAACAAAATACTAGCAAACAGAATCCAACAACACATTAAAAGGATCATACACCATGATCAAGTGGGATTTATCACAGGGATGCAAGGATTCTTCAACATACACAAATCAAGCAATGTGATACACCATATTAACAAAGTGAAGAATAAAAAACATGATCATCTCAATAGATGAAGGAAAAGCTTTTAACAAAATTCAACACCCATTTATGATAAAAACTCTCCAGAAAGTGGGCATAGGGGGAATCTACCTCAATATAATAAAGGCCATATATGACAAACCCACAGCAAACATCATTCTCAATGGTGAAAAACTGAAAGCATTTCCTCTAAGATCAGGAACAAGACAAGGATGTCCACTCTCACCACTATTATTCAACATAGTTTTGGAAGTCCTAGCCACAGCAGTCAGAGAAGAAAAAGAAAGAAACGGAATACAAATTGGAAAAGAAGAAGTAAAACTGTCACTGTTTGCAGATGACATGATACTATACATAGAGAATCCTAAAAATGCCACCAGAAAACTACTAGAGCTAATCAATGAATTTGGTAAAGTTGCAGGATACAAGATTAATGCACAGAAATCTCTTGCATTCCTATACACTAATGATGAAAAATCTGAAAGAGAAATTAAAGAAACACTCCCATTTACCATTGCAACAAAAAGAATAAAATACCTAGGAATAAACCTACCTAGGGAGACAAAAGACTTGTATGCAGAAATCTATAAGACACTGTTGAAAAAAATTAAAGATGACACCAAGAGATGAAGAGATATACCATGTTCTTGGATTGGAAGAATCAATATTGTGAAAAAGACTATACTACCCAAAGCAATCTACAGATTCAATGCAACCCTATCAAATTACCAATGGCATTTTTTATGGAACTAGAACAAAAAATCTTAAAATTTGTATGGAGACACAAAAGACCCCGAATAGCCAAAGCAGTATTGAGGGGGAAAAATGGAGCTGGAGGAATCAGACTCCCTGACTTCAGACTATACTACAAAGCTACAGTAATCAAGACAATATGGTACTGGCACAAAAACAGAAACATAGATCAATGGAACAAGATAGAAAGCCCAGAGATAAACCCACGCACCTATGGTCAACTAATCTATGACAAAGGAGGCAAGGATATACAATGGAGAAAAGACAGTCTCTTCAATAAGCGGTGCTGGGAAAACTGGACAACTACATGTAAAAGAATGAAACTAGAACACTCCCTAACACCATACACAAAAATAAACTCAAAATAGATTAGAGACCTAAATGTAAGACCAGACACTATAAAACTCTTAGAGGAAAACATAGGAAGAACACTCTTTGACATAAATCACAGCAAGATCTTTTTTGATCCACCTCCTAGAGTAATGGAAATAAAAACAAAAATAAACACATGGGACCTAATGAAACTTAAAGGCTTTTGCAAAGCAAAGGAAACTACAAACAAGACGAAAAGACAGCCCTCAGAATGGGAGAAAATATTTGCAATGAATCAACGGACAAAGGATTAATCTGCAAAATATATAAACAGCTCATGCAGCTCAATATTAAAAAAACAAACAACCCAATCCAAACGTGGGCAGAAGATCTAAATAGACATTTCTCCAAAGAAGACATACAGATGGCCAAGAGGCCCATGAAAAGCAGCTCAACATCACTAATTATTAGCGAAATGCAAATCAAAACTACAATGATGTATCACCTCACACCAGTTAGAATGGGCATCATCAGAAAATCTACAAACAACAAATGCTGGAGAGGGTGTGGAGAAACGAGACCCCTCTTGCACTGTTGGTGAGAATGTAAATTGATACAGCCACTATAGAGAACAGTATGGAGGTTCCTTAAAAAACTAAAAATAGAATTACCATATGATCCAGCAATCCCACTACTGGGCATATACCCAGAGAAAACCATAATTCAAAAAGACAAATGTACCCCAATGTTCACTGAAGCACTATTTACAATAGCCAGGTCATGGAAGCAACCTAAATGCCCATCGACAGACGAATGGATAAAGAAGTTGTGGTACATATATACAATGGAATATTACTTAGCCATAAAAAAGAACGAAATTGAGTCATTTGTTGAGACGTGGATGGATCTAGAGAATGTCATACAGAGTGAAGTAAGTCAGAAAGAGAAAAACAAATATCATATATTAACGCATGTATGTGGAACCTAGAAAAATGGTACAGATGAACCGGTTTGCAAGGCAGAAGTTGAGACACAGATGGAGAGAACAAATGTATGGACACCAAGGTGGGAAAGCCACAGGGCGGGTGGGGATGGTGGTGTGCTGAACTGGGCGATTGGAATTGACATGTATACACTGACGTGTATAAAATTGATGACTAATAAGAACCTGCTGTATAAAAAAATATATTTAATTTAATTTAAAAATTAAAAAAACGAATACTAAACTTTCTTTGGGTTATTTGTATGGAAGTATGTTAATATAAATGTTTCAGACGTTACATGAAATTCCTAAAAATCTTATATGGTCTGGTATAATATAATAAGTCATAATTCTAGTTATTACTTTAAAATGTATATCTCAGAAATAACTAAATTTCTTTGTCAACTGCATTATTATGAACTTTCATCAAATCTTTAACCATGGTCATTTTTAAGTGTTTTGTCATTTATGGACAGTTCTGGGTGTACTCTGATGCTTTTGCAAAAATGTACCTATAAAAGGGTTTCATCTCCAAGGAATTCATGGAAAAGACTCTGACAAGTACAGGTTTCTGGTAACTGACTATAATGCTGAACTGAATGAATAAGCATTTTCAGAACTCTAATGGAAAACTGATGAATTCATAAAAGTGCTAACAAAAGATCAAGATAAAAAAAATTAATTACATGGGACTGAGTGAACTGATGAGGATGATTATAATTTTTGTGACTTTGAATAAAAAAATGTGATAAAAAAAGATTAACTTACTGGTGAGGTATTATTTATAAAAATAAGTTAAAAAATCAAGAAAATGATAGACTTCATCTGTTTTCTTTTCTAATATCTGTACGTTGGAGGAAGATGTAATGATATTCCTGGCATGTCATTTTGCCCTCCGGAACCATCAAACATTGTAGATGTGACTAGGTAGAATTATTTAAATATGGTCGTGTATCTTTACCTTTCCGGTCAATGACAATTTCTGGTTGGTTTTTTTTTTTTTATTAAAGAGTTTTTGTTTTTGTTTAAAAAAAAAATTTAGTGAAGGGGGAGAAATATTTTATTACAGTCACTAAAAGGTAAGGATTAATTTCCTTTTAAAAAGGGGAACATAATGCACATTTTACAGTGCAATATAAAAAGCATTACTAGCACAATAATACTATCACACTAAAGATGGAACTTATTACTTATTCAGTAAAATGGCCACTTGCTCCTAATCAGTATCATAATTCACTAGACAGATCTGAGGTTTCCTTAAAGGTTTTGCTTTACTGATCTTCCTTGAGTTTGTCATTCTCATTTCCCACATAGTTTGACGCATGGAGCAGCTGCTTGCTATAGCATATGAAGAGTGCGGTAATCTAACACAAAGAAATGTCACAGAACCAAAAAACTATAATATACACAGTATTTTTAAAGGGAAAGAACTTTCTAGTAAGAATGCTCAATGGGTATGTCTTTGAAGACAAAATATTAAAGTCAGCCTTAAAATATCACTTAATATAGTAAGAAAAATTCCTTTCATGAGGTTTGACTTTCTAGGTAATTCATAGCCTGGTTCTTTCTTATAAACCTTTGAAAAGTTTTGTGAATAGAATATATTATACTTGGGATTCCAAAAGCTTTTTATTATTCATTAACAGTTTGAGGATTATAAGATTACACTTCAGGTAATTTAGGATACATTTTTTTAAAACTGATGTATAGTTGATTTACAATATTGTGTTAGCTTCAGGTATACAACAAAGTGATTCAATTATTTTTTTTAGATTATTTTCCATTATAGGTTATTAGAAGATATTGAATATAGTTCCCTGAGTTATACAGTAAAGCTTTTTTGCTTATCTATTTTATCTATAATAGTCTGTATTTGTTAATCCCATACTCCTAATTTATCCCTCCCTCCCTTTCCTCTTTGGTAACCATAAATTTGTTTTCTATGTGAGTCTGTTTCTGTTCTATATATAGATTCATTTGTATTATTTTTTAGATTCCATATATATGTGATATCATATAATATTTGTCTGATTTACTTCACTTAGTATGATATTCTCTAGGTCCATTCATGTTGCAGCAAATGGCAATATTTCATTCTTTTTTATGGCTGAGTGTATCCCACATCTTCTTTATCCATTCGTCTGTTGATGGACACTTAGTTTGTTTCCATGTCTTTGCTATTATAAACAGTGCTGCTATGAACATTGGGGTGCATGTCTTTTTGAATTAGAGTTTTCATCTTTTCCAGATATATGTACAGATGTGGGATTGCTGGATCATATGGCAAATCTATTTTTAGTTTTTTTGAGGAACCCCCATGCTGTTTTCCATAGTGGCTGCACCAATTTACATTCCCACCATCAGTGTAGGAGGGTTCCCTTTTCTCCACACTTTCTCCAGCATTTATTATTTATAGACATTTTGCTGATGGCCATTCTGACTGGTGTGAGGTGATACCTCATTGTGGTTTTGATTTGCATTTCTCTAATAATTAGCAATGTTGAACACCTTTTCATATGCCTGTTAGCCATCTGTATGTCTTCTTTTGAGAAATGTCTATTAAGGTCTTTTGCCCATTTTTTGATTGGATTATTTGGTTTTTTGATATTGAGTCATATAAGTTGTCTGTATATAATAAGATTTTTTAAATGTGGATGCTGATGTGGAATCATATCTAAAGATATTGTGCCCATATATAACTTACCTTTAAATTTATCTAAATTCTTATAAATATCTCACAGTTTTTGTTTGTTTGTTTGGCTATGTGGCATGGCTTGTGGGATCTTATTTCCCTGATCAGGAATTGAACCCAGGCCCTCCTCAGTAATAGCACAGAGTCCTAACCACTGGACCACAAGGGAATTCTCACAGTTCATTTTAAGGCAATAAATTAACATGTTCACTTTAAAATATTGTTTCTAAACTCTTTATTAGTATCAAGTGGAAAGAATTTATACCTTTATTACAGTAAGAGGTAATTTTAAATTAAGTTATTTAATAACTCACCAAATCAGTTTCTTGTCACATAGGGTAACATGTTATTACCAAATAACTTTGCCTCTGGTCAAAGAGAAACAAATCATTGCACAAGGCTCAAAATTTTTGTGAAAATAATTATTTAGGAAAGTAAACCATAGATGTAATTGAATCCCAATGAAATACATTAAACAATTATTGGAGAAGTAGCTATTACTCTGACCATCAAGTTTGGTATAACAAGTAAACAGTTTAGCCCAAACTGCCCTCAGCTGGCCGGTCAGCCGGCTCTGTTATGGGGATCTGCAGCCCCAGCATCGTGATTAGCAATAATTAACCTGCTTATGACCTAGATTTATTTTGTATACCTAATCATTATGCTGAGGATTTGGAAAAGGTGTTTATTCCTCATGGACTAATTATGGACAGGACCGAACGTCTTGCTCAAGATGTGAAGAAGGAGATGGGAGGCCATCACACCGTGGCCCTCTGTGTGCTCAACGGGGGCTACAAATTCCTTGCTGACCTGCTGGATTATATCAAAGTACTGAAGAGAAATAGTGATAGATCCATTCCTATGACTGTAGATTTTATCAGACTGAAGAGCTACTGTAATGACCAGTCAACAGTCGACATAAAAGTAATTGGTGAAGATGATCTCTCAACTTTCACCCACCTCCTAGAGAAATGGAAATAAAAACAAAAATAAACAAATGGGACCTAATGAAACTTAAAAGCTTTTGCACAGCAAAGGAAACCATAAACAAGACCAAAAGACAACCCTCAGAATGGGAGAAAATATTTGCAAATGAAGCAACTGACAAAGGATTAATCTCCAAAATTACAAGCAGCCCATGCAGCTCAATGACAAAAAAACAAACAACCCAATCCAAAAATGGGCAGAAGACCTAAATAGACATTTCTCCACAGAAGGTATACAGATTGCCAACAAACACATGAAAGAATGCTCATCATTAATCATTAGAGAAATGCAAATCAAAAGTACAATGAGATATCATCTCACACCAGTCAGAATGGCCATCATCAAAAAATCTAGAAACAATAAATGCTGGAGAGGGTGTGGAGAAAACGGAACACTCTTGCACTGCTGGTGGCAATGTGAATTGGTACAGCCACTATGGAGAACAGTATGGAGGTTCCTTAAAAAACTACAAATAGAACTACCATATGACCCAGCAATCCCACTACTGGGCATATACCCTGAGAAGACCATAATTCAAAAAGAGTCATATACCAAAATGTTCATTGCAGCTCTATTTACAATAGCCCGGAGGTGGAAACAACCTAAGTGTCCATCATCGGATGAATGGATAAAGAAGATGTGGCACATATATACAATGGAATATTACGCAGCCATAAAAAGAAATGAAATTGAGCTATTTGTAATGAGGTGGATAGACCTAGAGTCTGTCATACAGAGTGAAGTAAGTCAGAAAGAGAAAGACAAATACTGTATGCTAACACATATATATGGAATTTAAGAAAAAAAATGTCATGAAGAACCTAGGGGTAAGACAGGAATAAAGACACAGACCTACTAGAGAACGGACTTGAGGATATGGGGAGGGGGAAGGGTAAGCTGTGACAAAGTGAGAGAGTGGCGTGGACATATATACACTACCAAACGTAAAATAGATAGCTAGTGGGAAGCAGCCGCATAGCACAGGGAGATCAGCTCGGTGCTTTGTGACCACCTAGAGGGGTGGGATAGGGAGGGTGGGAGGGAGGGAGACGCAAGAGGGAAGAGATATGGGAACATATGTATACATATAACGGATTCACTTTGTCATAAAGCAGAAACTAACACACCATTGTAAAGCAATTATACTCCAATAAAGATGTAAAAAAAAAATAAATAATTAATTAATTAAAAAATAAAAAAAACTTTCACTGGAAAGAATGTGTTGATTGTGGAAGGTATAATTGACACTGGCAAAACAATGAAAACCTTGCTTTCCTTGGTTAAGCAGCATAATCCAAAGATGATCAAGGATGTGAGCTTGCTGGTGAAAAAGACCCCTCAAAGTGCTGGATACAGACCAGACTTCGTTGGATTTGAAATTCTAGCCAAGTTTGTTGTAGGATATGCCCTTGACTATAATGAATAGTTCGGGGATTTGAATCATGTTTGTGTCATTAGTGAAGCTGGAAAAGCAAAATACAAAGCCTAAGATGAGAGTTGAGTTTGGAAACATCTGGAGTCCCACTAAAATCACCAGTAAAATTATCAAATGCTCTAGTTCTGTGGCCAGATGCTTAGTTGAGCTTATTGCATGTAACTTCTTAGAATTTTATCTGTTTTGTATCTTAGAAATGTCAGTTGCTGCATTCTCAAACTCTTTATTTGCACTGTGAGCCTACAGACTATCATTTCCCTTTGGGTGGATTGTTGTTCTACTCGTGAATGAAAAACCTCTTAAACCACACCACTATGGAATGAAAATATTGACATTGTATATGTAAAAAACACTTAAAGAGAAGAATATATTAGTTTTTTAACTGGTATTTTACTTTTTATATATTCAGGAAAGAACAGAGTGATTGAATATTGTTAATTATACCACTGTGTGTTCAGAAAAGTAAGAAACAGTCAGTTTCATATCAGTCACAGCACTTAGAAGTATCGTTATGTCAGATAAACCACATGTCCTGGAATTATTTTAGTAGGTTTCAGTAGTATTAACTGTAATTTCCCACTTGTTCAAATTATTTTTGGTGAATCTTTGTCAACAGATTGATCTGTATCTTTTAAATACAGATCAGTAAGTTCCAAAAACCTACCACTTTTTGAATTCTTCAATATAAAAATCCTTAAAATAAAGGCTGTCTCTTTAAAAGAGGAAAAAAAGAAGCAAACAGTTTAACTTTATAGTGTTAATTATTAATCCTTTTTTTACATCTTTATTGGAGTATAATTGCCTTACAATGGTGTTAGTTTCTGCTTTATAACAAAGTGAATCAGCTATACATATACATATATCCCCATATCTCCTCCCTCTTGTGTCTCCCTCCCACTCTCCCTATCCCACCCCTCTAGGTGGTCACAAAGCACCAAGCTGATCTCCTGTGCTATGTGGCTGCTTCTACAGGGTTATTTATTAATCTTGCTGGAAATGATTCCCATGATTTTGAGAGTGGAGACTCCATACTTCTCTTTAGATCCTTAGTAATAGGTTTAGAATATGGGGAACCCAAATTATACTAGTCTCTTGATTCCACAAAAGTAGATTCCCTTCTTTGTTCTGCAGTATTTCACCAATGTGATTGTTTTTTATAAATATTGTGAGAATAAACTAACAAAGTAATATTTGGAAAGTTTTTCGAGCCCTTTGGACCACGTGTGACATCAATAATAGCAGGATTCTTTCCAAACCACAAGTTTTTCCTCTCAAAACTCTTTATTTTTGTACCATCATTGCCTCTTCCTCTCTATTTTTAATAAGATTTATTTCAAACTATGAAATGCATGGTTATTGTAGGAAATTTGAATAATAAATAAAAGTAAAAATACCCATAATTCGATCAATTTTTCCTCCAGAATTTTGATGAAATAATTGCAGTCTGAACAAGATATGTTACATTTTTTTTTCAATGCTAGGAAAAAATCTTTAAAAGAATTCACGCACGCAAAAAAAAAAAAAGAATTCACGCAGGCTTTTGACAAATTTGGTTAACACTCATGGACCATTTTATGGTTAATTGCATCCACTGGGAAAGCAATAGAGGTATTGCCTCACAGATACAGTTGAATTCAGAAACTTAAATACTAGCATGATTTCACTCCATTGTAGGTATTTCTTCTTCACAAATATCATTTTAATAGATGTGTCAATGATAGCTATCACTTATAGAAAGCCTTATTTAATGATATAATCTTTACATCAACCATAACAGTAAATTAGCACTAGCCTCACTTTACAAAACAAAGGTTTGAAAGCAACCGCATAGCTCTTAGGTGGTGAAGTGAGAATTTGAGGGGATTTGAACACTGCTCCCTCTGCTTCCAAAGGCATCCTTTCCACTACAGCCCAACACCTCACCATGAATATCATAATCTGCTTAACTAGGTCCTGTGGTTGGGCATTTCAAATGCTCCCCCCACCTTTTTCCTTTTTTTTTTTCTTAACTAAAATCAATAATGTTAGAAGTAATCTCTTGGAGTATGAAGCTTTGTTTTTATGATTATTTCCCCAAAATAGAGCTTAAAATCTGGATTAGTGTGTTAAAGGCAGGAATATTTTTAAGGCAATTTGTACACATTGTTAATTGCTTTCCTCAGCGAGATTGTTCAAATTATAATCCATTCAGCAGAGCATGAGGCTTCCTGCTCCACTGTGCTCTTTATAAAAATCTTGGTTAATATAATAGATCAAAATTGACTCTTTGTTGCTAAGTTTAAAATTGTTTTGGTTGCTATAGTTAACTGTGTTTTAATACATCAATTCTCCATTCTACAGAGTGAAGGCTGGCTAAGTCTTTGAACTAGAAATGGGAAGATAGGGGAATGGTCTTTAGACTTTTTATTCCCTTTATTCATTCAATGGTTATCTAGTTCCTATTCTAGGTCAGGCATTGTGCTAGTGTTCAGGATATAAAGATGAAAGCCCATCCCTGACCTCAAAGAGCTTGTGAACTAGCAAGAAAAACAGACATAAATAGACTGTAGTACAGCGTGACTGGCACTGTGACCAAAGTAACACAGAAGAATATGCTTTGAGAAACACAGAGGAGGGCACTTAAACCAGGTTCAGGGAGGTCCTAGAAGCCATTTTGGAGGTGCTGAGGGCTGAGCTCCACCTTGAAGAGAAGCAGAAGTTAGCCAGCTTTTTCCTGACATCCCCAACCAGAATTAATTGCTTCCTCATCTATGTTCCTTTACTAAAATATAGTGTACTTACTTGTTTCCACGTCTCTCGCTTGGCTGATCTTCTTGATGGGGAGAGACTATATCCCTAATTAGCCCAAGACAATGCCCCAAAATGAGTAGGAATGCAATTAACATTTGTTGAATTATTTTGAAATTCTACCCATATAGCAATTTCCTCCCATACCTTCCTCTTGACATTTATATAAATATGTGTGGTTTTTCTTTATATTGTAAAAATAATACTGTTCACCACATACCCATTAGAATGGCTAAAAGGAAAGCATGGAAAATGACAAGTGCTGGTGACGGATTTGGAGCAACAGAAATGCTCATACATCACTGGAGGCAGTAGAAATTGGTGCAGCCACTTTGGAAAAGCAGCAGTATCTATTAAAGCTGGGTTGTACCTCATAAGCTAACAATTTCATTCCTAGGAACAAGTTCAACACAAATGCATGCATATGTTCACCACAAAGCATATTTTCACCAAAAGCAGCACTACTGATAGTAGCTCCAAACTAGAAAATACACAGATGCTCATCAGCAGTAGAATGGATAAACTTATTGTGGTATGGCCACACCACAAGGAAAAAGAATCTACACTTAACAATATGAAGGAATTTCATAATAATAATTTTGAGGGCAAAGAGCTAGTGTTTTTTTAAGCAGTTATTGGATGATTACTTTTACATAAAGAATAAAAATAGGCAAAACTATTCTATGCTATAGAAGTCAGGAAAGGTCGATTAGAAGTGGAGGGTTAGTCACTGTAAGGGAGTAGGCATGGAGAGCTTCTGGGGGTGCTGGTAAGGTTCTGTTTCTTAATCTGGGTTTTGGTTACACCTGTATATTCTGTTTGTTCCCTTTTCTGTATATGTATTATACCTAAAAAAAAAATTTTAATATGTCTTATTTGAGAGAAAGCTGGAAAATACATAATGTTTAAAAAATTTTAAATCACCCACAATCTACTACCTAGAAATTACTATTAACATTTTGGATATTTCCTTCTAGTCTTTTTTTTTTTTTTTTTGTGGGGGCGGTATGCGGGCCTCTCACTGTTGTGGCCTCTCCCGTTGCGGAGCACAGGCTCCGGACGCGCAGGCTCAGCAGCCATGGCTCACGGGCCCAGCCGCTCCACGGCATGTGGGATCTTCGCGGACCGGCTCACGAACCCGTGTCCCATGCGTCAGCAGGCGGACTCTCAACCACTGAGCCACCAGGGAAGCCCCCTTCTAGTCTTTTTTTGAAGCCACAGTGCTTGTGCCATCTCCTCCCCTTCTCTGCTTCCCACATATTTACACACACATTTTACTAAATTAGGTTCATTCCTATTTAGTTTTACTTCTGGTTTTTTATTTTTACTTAAAGTTAATCCATATTATCAAATATTCGGGGCTTCCCTGGTGGCGCAGTGGTTAAGCATCTGCCTGCTAATGCAGGGAACATGGGTTCTATCCCTGGTCCAGGAAGATCCCACATGCCTCGGAGCAACTAAGCCTGTGTGCCACAACTACTGAGCCTGCGCTCTAAAGCCCGAGAGCCACAACTACTGAAGCCCGCGTGCCTAGAGCCCGTGCTCTGCAACAAGAGAAACCACCGCAATGAGAAGCCCGCGTGCAGCAACGAAGACCCAACGCAACCAAAAAAAAAAAATTCATTGCCACCATGTTTTTAAACTGCTGCAATGTATTCCATCAAATATATATATATGTAATATATGGTGTGTATATATAAAATATTCCTAATATATAATCATAAATTCCTGGAAGAGAGTTGTGTGTGTGTGGCATGTATATATATGAAATATTCCTAGTATATAATAACATATATTCCTAGAAGAGAGTATGTGTGTGTGTATACATACACACACACACAAACACGTATAAGCTACTGGGTCATGAACGTTCTCTAAGCTCTGCCTTCATTCTTCATTTCCTTCCAGAAAGGTTGCATCCCACTGGCAAGGTTATTAGAGGTCCTTGTATCACAGTCCAACCCCAGGTCATTTATCATTATTTTTATTCGTTGTTAAAGTGGCGGAGCTTAAAACAGGACTAAGGAATACGCGGTTTTGCACCTGGCTAGGCGCTCCGCAGGAATGGGTTTCCCCGCACTCCTCTCCCTTCCAGGGAGCCCCACGCCTCGGCCGTGCAGTGCGGCCGCGCGTGCGCCCGGGCCCCCAGCGCCCTCGCCTGCCCGGTTGCCTTGGGAACCTCAGAGCACCACAGCGCCCGAAGACGCAGCAGTGAGCAGTACCAAGGCCAGAGCATGGAGCTGCCAGATCCGGTCCGCCAGAGGCTGGGAAACTTCAGCCGGACCGTGTTCAGCGACTCCAGCCGGACCGGGCCGGAGTATAACGAGGGTCCGGGTGAGTGGCGGAGGCCCAGCGCAGGGCGTGTGGCCCTCGGAAGACCTGGCGCGAGTTTTGGAGCGGCCAGATTTTGCCCAGACCTAAGATGGCGGTTTCGCCTTCAGCTGGTTCTCCGCAATGCGGGAAGCTCCTTGGAGGAGGGGCCAGGCCGAGGGATGGGGCTGAGATGGGGACCAGATACCCCGGCCCCGTAACCCAGCGGGTTCCGGGTTGATAGTGCTGCGGCCTGGCCGGCTAATTGCAAGCGGGGCGGCTGAGGTGGCGCCGGCCTTCCTCAAAAAAGAATATAAAAGCCGCCTTCGCAGCCCGCGTCCTGTCCCTTGCCCTCCGAGAAGGCTGAGAAGGCCGACTTTGCTTTTCCTCTACGGCATTCGCCCTGGCTTTTCTGGCCAGAGTGGAGTGGAAACAGCCCAGGCAATCTCCTCTTTCCACTTACTATCCCCTACCCCAGTAAAATATCTTTTCCTTTTCTCCTTTCCTAGCAGAACATGTACTTTCCACCACGTCCATTTTCTGGAAGAAGACATGGAAAGAAGTTTTATTTTAAATGCTATCCAATACAGAGTGGCACCTGCCACTCTAGCAACGCCTTCAACAAAACTCGCACTCTCCCGGCCTTCTCCTTCCCATCCCCTATTTATACTTCTTGCCCTAAATCAAGTAACAAAATACCACGATGCTACATTCAACATGACAAGTGACAACGCAGTTTTCTGCAGAAAAGTTTCCCTCTCTTAAATCATGATAGACAACATACTGTCAACCAAACCCACGCAGCTTTTATCACTGAACTGTGCTGGGAAATAGAAATCTTTTCCTCTTGCTTGGTTTAGGGATTTTTTAAAGGGGGCAAAGAAAAGTCATTTCCCATCGTTTCAATTTTTCACCCTGATGTCTTGCCTGTCCTCTCAATTTAGGCCTGGTCTTGATTTAGGATGTACAGAGAAAAACATAATGTGAAAAATTAGGTTATTACGTTTTTTAGTCTAAAGCCAAGGCACTAAAATCTGATGATGTAAAGTATCATGGGTTTTCTGTAAAGGGCCAGATAGTAAATATTTTAGACCTTGCAGGCCATAGGTCTCTGTGGCAGTCATAGGTAATGGTAATTGAATAGACATGGCATTGTTCCAATAAAACTTTATTTATGGACACTAAAGTTTGAATTTCATGATTTTCAGTGTCACAAAATATTATTATTCTTTGATATTTTTTCCTCAACCATTTAAAAATGTGAAAAAAGCATTTTTAGCTCATTGCTATACAAAAACAGGCAGCTGGCTGGTAGTTTGCCCACCCCTGACTTATATTACATAATGTTTTAATTTAAGTTCCGTTTACAGAAGTCAACTTGTACTTTTGCAGAATTTAGTAAATTCATGTCTTGTGCTTTCAAGGTTAATTTACATATTAACTTGATTTTCAGCTGCATTATGGTAAGTTTGATCTGCTGAAATATAGACATAGCATAACTCTTAAGATGCTCATGTACAAAATTCTTAACATAAAAACTTCTTCGTGGGCTTCCCTGGTGGCGCAGTGGTTGAGAGTCCGCCTGCCAATTCAGGGGACACGGGTTCGTGCCCCAGGTCCGGGAAGATCCCACATGCCGCGGAGCGGCTGGGCCTGTGAGCCTTGGCCGCTGAGCCTGCGCGTCCGGAGCCTGTGCTCCGCAACGGGAGAGGCCCGCGTACCGCAAAAAAAAAAAAAAAAAAAAAACTTTTTCGCAAAATTTGACTACAGTGTTTGCTCTAAAGGTATTAAAATGTTCAGCTTAACTAATTTACCACTATTTTTCCACATTTTCTTCCTTGTGGATCTGAATTAGGTTTGATTATTTGTACTGTAATTGCAAGCATGTATTATGACCAGAGCTGACCAAGAGTTGTACTATTGTTATGAGAAAATCCTAGGCAAGTGAGTTACCTTCAGATTTAACAGACTGTAAGAATGCATTCCTTTATCAGTGGTAATTTAATAAATAGGTGCAAGCAAAAGTAGACATAATAATCAGGGATATTCTTGGAGCTAAAGGAAAAACCTGGCTGTGAGAGACCATGACTATCTTATATTTTAAAACTGTTAAATGATAGATATAAAATTCAGATGCAGAGAAAAAGACATAAAAATCTGTTTTTAAGAAAATTATTTTAGGGGCTTCCCTGGTGGCGCAGTGATTAAGAATCTGCCTGCCAATGCAAGGGACACAGCTTCGAGCCCTGGTCCAGGAAGACCCCACATGCCACGGAGCAGCTAAGCCCGTGTGCCACAACTACTGAGCCTGTGCTCTAGAGCCCACGAGCCACAACTACTGAGCCTGTGTGCCACAGCTACTGAAGCCCACGCGCCTAGAGCAAGAGCTCTGCAACAAGAGAAACCACCGCGATCAGAAGCCTGCACACCGCAACCAAGAGTAGCCCCCCGCTAGCCACAACTAGAGAAAGCCCGCGCACAGCAACGAAGACCCAACACAGCCAAAAATACATAAATAAATTAATTAATTTTAAAAATATATTTATTTTAGAGTCTTTGTAAATTCTTTCATTTAGAGCAGTGGATTTCAAAATATATATCTGCTCTTAAATTGTTGGAATTTAGTCAAATTTAGGATGCTTTTGTAGGACCCAATTTTAAAAATCAAATTCTTAATTTAGGACCCTTCCCCCTTATATGAAAGCAAAAGGTACTATGTAATCAGCCTTAGATAAATGAAACTCATGTATCATGAATGGCTACACTGGTAATGCCCTTATAATAGTATGTTTTCATGCATTCATTAATGAGTTCATTAATTCATTCTTTCTGCTTATGCATATTTGGTATTTTCCATGTGTAAAGCAAGATGCTAGGTTCTATGAGGGCCTCAAATTTGGGTAGAATGTGGTCTGTGCTTACAATGAGCCTGTGTATAAGTAAAAGAGAAGGAAAAAGGACTCATATTTATTGAGTGCCTACTAAGTGCCAGGCATAGTGCTAGGGTGAAGTAATTTATATTATCTTTAATCCTCACAAGCAACCTGTGAAGTAATTTTAATGTTACTGTTTTACAGGTGAATAAAGTAAGGCTCAAAGAGGTTAAATAATTTATTCCAAGTCTGGCATCTAGAGTTCTAAGGGAGTTCAGGGAGCTCCGGGTTTACTTGGACTCCAGAGCTCATTGTCTCTTCAGTAACCAGATTGTGTCTCAAGTGAGGGGAGTGTGGCTCTTTGCTAACACTTCTTACACACAGGTTAGAGTGATAAGTACCTAGAGGGGAAAGAGATTTCTGCTGGAGTGGGGGAATGGGATCAAGAAAGGATTTATGGAAAAAGTGGCATTGAATTGGATATGAATGAACAGGTAGGATTAGGATATGTTGAAAAGGGGTGTCTGTTTAATTATAATTTGGGGAGATTAGATTTTGCATGAGATTAGTTTATATGTGAGAGATTAGTTGTTATGTATTTTATGTGTTCATTTCATAGGCTCTTTACACAGAACTCTACAAAGGAGGTAATGATTATTATTGTTATCTGTTCAATAGGATTCATATTGATATTCCACATTTAATTTATACCAGTAGTATGCAAAAAAGTCAGCAGACTGTAATGGGAAAACGATAAAGTAATTGAAAAATATGAAACATACCCCCAAGTAGCCAACATAGGAACTAAATAGTATTATGATGACTATTTCCTTTCACTGTCAATGATTATAAATAGGCTTAAAATTTGGAGTTTCGTTAAGCTGATGCTATGGTTATTAATTCTAAGGAACTAAAGGATGTATAGGGCAGAGACCAGGGTTAAGAGTTTGTTCCTTTTCTCTCTCTTTCTTCCGTAGATAATGAAATGGTTTCCAGTTTGGCATTGCAGATGTCACTTTATTTTAACACTTATTTTTTCCCACTTTGGTGGGTGAGCAGCATTATGATGCTTCAGATGAAGGTAAATCTACACTTTACTACTTCTGCTGAGGTCTCTTCTGCCGTCCCTAGCATTGTTACATTGTCAATAAAATTAAAGTTCTTCATATTTTTTTTTAATCTCAGGTCAGTCTTACTGTATGTGAGATTTTATGAACATGTTTATTTTTGTTTTTTTAGTATTCAGTCTTGCCTGATTACTACAAATTCATTGTGGTCACCGTTATCATCCTAATAACCTTAATTGAAGCTATCAGGTTGTATCTGGGCTACATGGGGAACCTGCAGGAGAAGGTAGGCTCTTCTTTCCTTTCTCTCGGTGCTACACATAAATGCAGTAAGATTTTCCTAACAAGGAAAAGGCAGTGAGATGTGGTGGAAGGAGCAAAGGCCTGTAGTTAAGGCCTAGCTCCAACTTCACCACATCTGTCACTGTGGTCTGTTTGCTTAATCTCTTGAGCTTTGGTTTCTTCACATATAAAACTGGGGAAATATTTACTTCACAGGTTTGTTAGGATTAAGTAATTTATATAAAGTACCTGAACATAGTAAACACCTAAGAAGTGATAGTTTTCCCTCTTCTCACCAGTCTTGAAAATACTTGGTCAATTAAACATGATTATTTAGATCCTGAATAAGAGAATGGGGGAAAATGATAAACTCATTTCCTCTGCAAGGCTCATGTTTTCTGAATCATCATGCTGCCTAAGCATTTACAGTTACCAGAATTTAGGGATAATCCCTAAAGATTTCTGTGTTCTTTCAGGCCCTTCATAAGGGCCTGTCCCAGCCTGTCCCACTGTATTTCTTGCTTTTTCCTAATCCAAGCATCCATTCCAGGTGATGTGTTGTTTCCCAGTCATACTCATTCCACATCTTTGCTTACTTAAGTTCTTGCCTCTTCCTCCTTCTACCCAACTTTAAAAGACTACCTCCTTGAATTCTGTCTTTTACCTACCCTACTTTCCCTCTTGTCTTATTTCTTGTAGCATTTAGTCTATAATGCTAAGTGGTGCATTTCATTATTCACTATAGTATTCTAGGACTGTCACATAAGTAAGTTTTCTCTTCCAGTCTAGACTGTAAGTTTTCTGAGGACAAGGACCATGTTGTACTCCTTTTGATTTACAGAGCTCAAAATGTATGTTCACAGTAGTGCCATCAAGTAGTATCACTTGCTTATTGATACAAACAGAAGACTGTACTTCACTGATCTGATACTCATCATGTGTGTCATTGCAGGTTCCTGAGCTGGCTGGCTTTTGGCTTTTGAGCCTTCTACTGCAGTTGCCTTTAATTCTGTTCTTGCTCTTTAATGAAGGCCTAACGAATCTGCCCTTGGAAAAAGCAGTACATATCATCTTCACTATATTCCTTACTTTCCAAGTTGTTTCAGCATTTCTTACCCTAAGGAAAATGGTAAATCAGTTGGCAACTCGTTTCCACCTCCAAGACTTTGACCGGCTCTCTGTGAGCAGAGGAGACATGAGAAGAGTGAGATCCTGTATAGAAGAGATTTGACCCAGTGCTGTTGAGTGAAAATCTGAAAGATCATTCTAGAAAACTGCAGGAATTAGGAAAACACCAGAGGGCTAGCACGAGAAAAAGGATAAAGCAAGTGTTTTGAACTGTATGCTCTGAAATTCCAGGGTTGGGGGCAATGATAAGACTATTTGTACATCACATGAAAGCAGTAAATCAACCCTAAAGCCTACGTGTTGTCTACCTGATGTCAAATATCTGAATTTTTTTGTTGTTGACTTTTTCAGGTGTGTGAAAACCTGTATTGGTGGCATTACATCTTTATTGTAATATTTCTAGTTAGTACCTATAACTAGAAATGTGTATACTTCTTTTAATCTTGTTGGCTATCTGTGTGTTGGCAGTATGTCTGAAGCACGTGGAAATGCTTGTCAGTATTCCGATGTATTAGACTACATTTGTAAACTAAGACACCAAATTTTCATGTCTGCTAGGGTCTTAGCTGTTATACTGAGGTTAAGAAGAAAACAGGTGGATTATCATGCTATTTAGGAAATGTTTTTATTCTAAAATTGTTACTTTCATAAAACCATGTTCAGGGACTTCCCTGGCAGTTTGGTGGTTAAGACTTTGCCTTCCAGTGCAGGGGATGCAGGTTTGATCCCTGGTCGGGGAGCTAAGATCCCACATGCCTCACGGCCAAAAAAACAAAACGTGAAACAGAAGCAATTTTGTAACGAATTCAATAAAGACTAAAAATGGTCCACATCAAAAAAATCTTTCAAAACAATAAATAAGTAGATAAATAAAACCGTGTTTGGTATTTATGGTGGTGGTGTGTAAAATGTCTTTACAATAAGGTATAAAATATTAAAGTATCTGTAGGAATCATTCCTGTCTTGTACAGTTCTTTTGGGCTGTGGGTTCGTTATTTTTATTACAGAGTTTGCTTGGGTGTATCTGAACATTATTTTTAAGTGACTATTGGATTGTCTTAAGGGATATAATGTTTTCTTTCCTATAGGGAAATGTGCCTTTATAAGTAATGTATTTTACTGAGAGATAGTTTTAGCTACCTTAAAAATCATTCTTTCTAATCTTCCTGTTCTGTAATTCATGCTTATTTTAGGATTTCCATGCTGTGCCTTATACATTCTTATATTGCTTAATTTTTGAAATTTTTTTTATTTCACACTCTTAATCACACATGACCAGTCTATTTATGCTCTTTCTATTATTATATATAAAATTCAGTCAAATTTTTCTACCCCCATGCAGTGGCTGATTAGCCTTTCCCCTATACCAAAGCTGTCACTAGGTATATTCCAATAATTTGAAATGCAAAATAGAATTCTGTTTGGATAGTTTACTAAAACATATTTGTTGCATTTGTTTCCAGATAGGAATAGATAGGTGAGTTTATAAGAAAATATAAACTAAGAACACTAAATCTACATAGCAGATAAATTAAGGGGATGATCAAGAAAGAATTTTCTATTTAACAGTTGTTTCCAGAGTTTTATTTTAAATATCAGAGCCTCTGAAACATTTAAACTTTAAGGTTAAAAGAGTAATCACTAAAATGTTAAGAGTGATAATCAAAACTTTTAGCAACTATAAAAATTGGGGGAAAATGTATTCAATTTATTAAAATTTAAAAAAATTTTTGCTCTAATAGCCATATTGCTTAAAATACAGATATAATAAGGATGGGAAAAAAGAAACTAAGAAAATCAATTGAGAACATGACCAAGTTATTTGTTTTTTGTCTAAACAACAAAACCATGATTTTGTGTTAGGCTGAACCAATATTTTCTTTTGGAGTATAGCTGGTTCCCTATGTAAGCATACGAAAATCGAGATAGATATTTCCATGTCAGCACATTTGGAGTTTAGGCAGTCCTTATTTTTATTTGAATAAGTTTGCCCATCCTTAATTCCAGTTACATCTTCCTCTTCAGGGTTCACAGCACTGTTCTGAAGTTTTCTAGTTAGGACGTTGAGCTTCACAAACACTTTGTCTTTCATATTTTTTTTTCCGGGGTTTTTTCCTAATTATAGACAAGGTGGATGTGAATTTCTGTAAATCGGAATTATTTTTAAAAATTGGATTTTAATCAACATATGTTTGAATGCCTAGTATGTACAAGGAAGAGTGGAGAGTTCATAGACAAATAAATGGGCTCCCTGTTCTCAGGGGTACAACGTTGGAAGTAAAGTCTAACTTCATCAGGGAGGTGCAGTGAATGAGTTTCTACCTAATAAGTACCTGACAGCTAACACTCCTTGGCTTCCAGTGCATCTCCTCTCTTTTTTCCTAGCACTTGGTGTCCAGGATTAGCACACTAGCCCTTCATCAACACCATTTAGCAATCACTATTCCTCTCATTGTCAGAACACAGGGAGGGGACATGGGGCGGGAGGAAGAATGATTTTTTTTTTTTACGTTACACGGGCCTCTCACTGTTGTGGCCTCTCCCGTTGCAGAGCACAGGCTCTGGACGCACAGGCTCAGCGGCCATGGCTCATGGGCCCAGCCGCTCCATGGCATGTGGGATCTTCCTGGACTGGGACACGAACCCGTGTCCCCTGCATCGGCAGGCGGACTCTCAACCACTGCGCCACCAGGGAAGCCCGGAAGAATGATTTTTAAGGGGTGGGAGGGAGTGCTGTTACACATACTTGCTCATACACACTCACTTGCGCTTGCCCGTGCACACAATAACAAGACGTTTACTGTCTGGTGGAAAAAGCAGATGGGCAAATCAGGGATAGCACTGTAGGATTACAGAGAATACATAATAGATGAGGAATCTGGGAAGGCTTCCCAAAGAAAGTAACACTTTGGGATTTGAAGACTGAGCTGCTATTAAGTGTTAGTTTCAGTATTAAGAGACAGAAGCAATAGTGACTCTGAGTACTGTTTCAGGTATTACATGTAGTTTGATACAACTGGTGGGAAGGGTGCATGAGAAGAAAGGACATAGAATAAGATAGAGAAGCTTGGGAGGAGCTAGTAAGCTAAAGACTCTAATATTCTGAATCCCTGAATAGTTTAAACAGTAAAATATCACATACATTTAGGTTTCAGAAAGATTTCTCTGAAAACAGTGTGGGAAATGTACTATAAGCGTTGGGCTAGAGGTAGAACTTGATGAAGCAACTTTGGAGAGAACAAACTGGCCTGGATAAAGTCAGTGGCAGTAAAATAAACTTGAGTGTAGAACCTATTAAGATTTTTTAAAAAATAATTTTATTTTATATTTTAAAATAGGTATTAAAATTTTTTTCTAATGTATCTTTTTGGGGATTACACACAATGGTAAACAAAATGACGTACTCACTATCTTATCCACCCCCATCGCCTGGCCATTGTTAGATTATTATTAGACTTAAATAGAGCTCTATCTGAAATAGTCTTTTATAAATTTTATTTGACATGACATATCTGAATAGTTCTTAATTTGCATCTGTGAAGACTATAGTTTTCAAAAACTTAAATTTTAAAAGAATTTGAATCAAGATTTTGAGAGTAAAGAAAAGAAAATCATCTATAATTCCATACCCTAAAATAATAAGTATTAGCAAATGTCCTCTTTCCTTGCAGTTTTCCTGTTGTAAATGCTTTTTAAAACATAGCTGTGACCACCAGCACTTACGACTTTGCACCCTGCTTTTCTGAAAACATTATAAATTTTTACCTATCTTTCTACATAGTCAACATGACCATTATCTTAAATGATTGCACAATATTCCATCAAGTAGATAGACAGTAATTTATTAAACTTCTCTCCTGTTGTTGGATATTTGGGTTGTTTTCTTCTTTTGCATGTGTACTATTGGGCCTCAGAGCAAGCTGCCCCAAGATATGCTACAATGACATATTGATTAGTTTGAATTTAAGCCAGTGGAGAAAAAATGATATAGAAAAACACTCTAACCCCCTCTTTCCCCATGAAAGCAGGAAATAATCTCCCATGTGAAAGTATCCTCCTTACACCAGGAAGATAGAAAGCATCCTTATCACCAGAGTTAGGAAATTCAAGGCTAAGAAAACTCTGTAGACAAACTTTGTTACCTCTTCATTAGTCTGCTACCCCAAGCACAAGCCCCTTTGTTAAATCTTCACAAATAATTGTTTCTTTGTCTAAAAATAATATATAAACAGCCTGCTTTGTTCACCTCGAGGATTCCATTTTTATGAGACCTCCGTGCATATGAATTAAATTGGGTTTTTTTTCTTCCTATTAATCTGTTTGCATCAATTTAATTATTAGACCAAGCAAAAGAACTCCCCAACAATACATAACATTGTAATGAACATCTCACGTATATAGCTTTTTTCCATATCTTAGATGATTCTTTTTGATTAGTAAGCTAGAGTCTCAGAAGTGAAACTGCTGGATCATAGGGTATGAACATTTCTGAGGACTCTTGATGCATATTGCCAAATTATAATATCCACTTTCTGTAATTCTAAAGATATTGCAATGAAAATTTTGACAAGGAAAGACTTAGAGACCTTAGAGACCTCACCCACTCATCTTTGTGTTTCTGAGTAGCTACCACAGGAACAGAGTCTCCTAAGGAGGAAAAAAACTAAAAGTTGTGAAAGGGGAAGTGCAAAGAATTAAAAAAAAAAATTTTTTTTTTGAATTAAGGGAAAACTGATAAGGGACAGGAAAAGGCTTAGGCAAGCTGGTCGCAGTCAGCAACAGACAGATGTGACACAATAAAAACTGGGTCATTGAGTTGGGACAGCCCTAGGACATAAAAAGACTGAAATGAAGTAAAGCTCTGGATTACTTTGTTCTTGAATATTGAATTTTTTCAGAAGCATGGAGCATGAAATATTACAGTGATAAGCCAAGATTGGAAACATAGCCAAGAAAAAGAGGTCTTTAAGGGATTGTTTAAAATGTTCTGAAGGAATAATTTGGTTTGGTCTTAAACGGCTCAAAAAGTAAATTGACATAAAGCTTTTGCATAGCAAAATAGGCATGGAGGCAGAAAACAATGAGGCAAGTGGAATGGTTTATCCTGTAAATTCGTTACAATGTAAAACGTTAGATTTTTGGTCTTAGAAAAGGTTTGTCAGCAAACTTTAATGCTGTATTTTTTAAGTGCAATTAACACTAATTTGCTATGGGTGTACATCTTATTCTAGTTTTAAAAGACTGTTAATTTGAGGGTTTTCAGTCAACAAAAAAACAAAACTAAACAGCTAATCATTCTAAAAATCATCCTAAAAATCTCCTGTCCACTGCATACCCCACTCCCGCCACAGTGTTTAAGCATTAAGCATTAAAAATCATTCAGGCCCTAGAAAAATGTGTTTAAAATCAGGTTTAAACACAACGTTTAAATTTATCCTGGTACTTACATAGATGTACATCTTTCTGAAAATGAGGGTAAGCATCGGTGTGTAATCATTTCAGCCAAACTCAAGAAAGAATAAAACTCTTAAAAAGGCACAGACCAGAAGATAAATAAAACATATATTCTATGAAAATTTAAGACACTTGGAAACTTAGCTTATCAACATGCTCAATCTAAACAAGTTCCACAGCCACACCCTTGTCTGGAAAGGGCTTTCTAAGCCAGTGAGGTCTGTACAATCACCGTGTATATATCACAGCTACTTATTCGTCCTTCACTGTTCTACAGGCCTAAGTGTTTAGCACTTGGCTACATTAAAAATGTAGACTTTTAAAAACAATAATCAACCAAGAATGGCCTTCTCTTTTAATTTTTCAGAACTCTAATAGTACTATATTTGGCTGACAGGAAAGTGGTATTATCGATTCATCTCTAAAGGGTTTTAGTTCCTGATCTTGAGTTATTTATGTTCTAATCAAAAACACATTGGAGACACTGCTCAGTATTATAGCTCAAAAGAGAAAAATGCTTGATATTCAAATTCAAAATGCAAATTCAAAAAATGTTTGATATGTACATTTAATAATTATTTTATAAATGCTTGATTCATTAGTACCTAGAAGAACTAAAATGATCACTAAAGAGAGTGGAAGTTTAGGACTTTGCTTCAATAGCTTTCCTAAAAAGAATAAGAGCTGGTAAGAGTTAAATTTTTTGCTATCCTAAAAACTAGAGCTCCTGATGCCCAATAAGCCCTTGCTAAGGAAGGCAGGAGAGCAGTTCACTGTTGATTATTTGGTAATTTACAAAGCAGAGCAGCAAAGGCTATATTCATGCCTTTTATTTTTAGTATGCTATAATTTTGTTTTGCAAAGTAAACTTAATTTACTTAGCTCCAACAGTATGCCATCCACTATGCTTTGGTACTCCAGGACAAAAAGATAAATAGGATTGAGTCCCTGCCCTTCCAGCCAAGGGCTCGCAGAGGAGACAAATTTAAGGTGATCATCATGGCTTATGAAAATATTGTAATAGAGCTATGTAAAATATGAAGAAAAGTGAGGAATCCTGACTGGGAGGCAAGATAGTCTTTCAGACAGATGGAACAGCATAGACAAAGGCACAGACATTTGAAAATATAAGGTCTGAACAGAACCAAAAGTAGTTTGATATGATTAAAATATAAGGTATGTTGAGAAGGGCCTGAGATGAGCTGGAAAGACTGGCATCAGGATGTTATCAGTGTTTCATATAATAAAGAGTTTGAACTTTATACTGTAGGCAATGAATGGCGTATCTATATTGAAACAGAAGACAATGCTGCCATATTTGAAAATGATACAAAGCTGAGAGGGAGAGCTAATTTGATAGATAATGATCACATTTCAAAAGAATCTCATAAGAGGCTGAAATGCTGGCACAAATACATTTTACACACACACACACACACACACACACACATCTTCCAACCTACACCTCTCAAAAAATCAGTTCACTAATAATTAAGGAGCTCATTATGGGCTATTTTTCAAAGGAAAATATCTGGGTGGTCTTACGTGAGGACAAGCATATATTAATAGAAGTATAATGACCAGATCATGGAAAGGAACAATCTCACTGTTCTCTTCCGTGTTGCACTAGTAAATGTCTCGTCTTTATTGTACCTTCCCTACAGTTATTGAGAAATCTAAAAATAAATCTAATCATGCCACTACTCTCCTTAAAATTCCACCAGACTCTCCACTTCCTGCAGCAGAACACCCACAGTCCTTTGCGTGGCACACCAGGCCTCTTCCCACCTGTCTGGCTCATCTTGCCACCCCTCCAATCCTACACATGCAGCCCCTCCAGTGCACCATTCTGGATTTTGCCTCCGGACCTTTTCCCTCCATTCAGCTCTCAGCCTGAAGTAACTTTATCCACGTGGTGAAATTCTGCTTGTCTTATAATGCTTGGCTCAACTCTCATGTCCTCCATGGAAATGTTCCATTGTCTCCTACCTACTTCCAGGTAACACTTGCACACTTTTCTTTGTATCTCCACTGCTCATCTTTTATGACTGCATCTAAAATGATTAATTATATGTATTTTTATATATTAGATTCCTACTACTTAATTGTAAGGTCTTCATGGTAAATGTTTTATTCATCCTTGCATTTCCAGTGCTTACCACACTGTAAGTGTTCAATAAATATTTGGTGATGTTGGGGAGCAAAATTTGCTGCCCCAAAATGTCTCTGGCGTGTAGATGATTTCAAGCTGAAAACAAACAAGGCCCAAAAGCCTCAGGAAGAAACTTTGACCTTCCCCCAACCGCCTAAAAAGAATTTAGATGGAGGGCCTGTTTCCAGATTGGAGCTATCGCCACAGATATCTGTAGCGGATACGGGCCAGGTGTGGTGAGGGAAACTCTTAGAGATCAGAGTCCACTCTGTGTCCCCTTGTCTCTGCATGGCCCAGCAAACATTTATTTAACAAACATTTGCCTTCCATCTTCATGTTAACTGCCTTCCTCCCCTATGAAGTCCCAGACCCTTAACCCCCAACATCCTCTTTTGTCTTTAACTGAAAATGGTATTTAAGCTGAGGGTTTCAGCCATTTTGGTGATTACTCAGTTTTCCTGGGTCTCTCCCATGTACACATTATGTACACGTTAACTTTTGTTTGGATTTCTCCTGTTAATCTGTCTCATGTCAATTTAATTCTTAGACCAGCCAGAAAGAAAATTTCCTCCTCCATGACAGTGAACAAATGAATGAAAGGACTTAGTTAAGGGGAATCAGTGTTGTACGGTGGTTAAAACCACGGGTTTTGGAAGCAGACTTATGCTCAAATCCTTGCTCCATTTATCAGTTTGGTCGAGTTATTTAACTTAACCTAATCCTTAGTTTACTCATCTTTAAAATGAGTGCTTATAGGACTTTTGCAAGAATTAAATGAGATAAACATAGTAGAATAAGCATTCACATATGGAAAATATTCTTATAATTTTATATTCTGAATTTCCTGGGCACTTTAATTCCTTCTAGGTCTTTAAACTCACTTTATTGCTTTATGGGCCCAGCAACTTGACCCTCAGGCTTGATCAGGCAGGGGTTTTGATTACCTCAATCTAAACTGATAAGACACTTACTGATAATATATAATAGGAGCTATAGCGGCTCTGAGTTCCCTGCACACTGAATGCAGGCCTAAGGCCTGCCCTCCCTGAGGGCCCACGTCCATGTGGGGGGATGAAGTTATAACTGCAGAGACTGCTTGGAAAGCAAAGCTTTAAAAGAAGGAAATCAGATATCATTACAAGGATGTTTTTAACAAGCTAGTGTATATCCATTGGGGACATTTCCACTACAATGGGGCAAATCTAAGATTTTTTTTTGTTACACATTTCTCTTGAGGCAGTATGATCTTAGAGTTGTAAAGCTCTTTAGAAGTTATTGCTGATGTAGGGAGGTGATATAGATACATTGTCTCAGGCGGCCAGCTAATTACTTTGGTGTTGTCCATGTGGGTTTAGAAGTTTGATCCTTGGCTTTTCCAACCAGAAGCTCGATTTTGTTAGTATATCCCAAATTAAACAGACTCAAAAGGAGCGACCACAGTAACTAAACTTAAAAAAGATTGATGTACAAACCAGGGTATGAATTTATTCATTTATAATGCAAAATACAACTGCCAGTATATTTTCTTCCTATAGGAAATCTATTTAAAAAGCCAAATTATAATCATTACACTTGCTTGGTAATCATGAGATCAAAGAAATTGATGTTTGTGTCATCTAGCTATGACAACTTGAGGCACTCATCTCTGCTCTACAGATGTGTCTGCCAAGGAAATGACTACTTGAATCGAGGCTGATCAGGGCTCCCTCTCCCCAGGCCTGAGGGATGCCATAAGCAAAGTCAAGGAAGGCAAAAATTTCATTTCATGTTGTGTGTAGGGAATCCCATTCAGTGTATGTAATGTTCAAGCGTGAGCTGAGAGGAAGAAAGCAGAAAGATGAGGCTGAAGAGACCAGATCATGGGATGTAGAAAATGGTAGAAGGATTGACCAGGGCAGGGCAAAGAATTATTAAGTGGTATTGAGAGCTCACCTGGGGGTGGAAACGATGGATGTGTGCAGCTATTCCAACCTATGCAATTGCGTCATTTTCTAGAGCTTTCTGGGTACTCTTGGGCAGAAGGTAGATGGTTAAGTTGATCCAGAGTTAGGAGTATATGGAGCAAATGCAGTGGAAAAACAACTGTAAGAAGATTTTCAGGTATTGTTTATAGTGGCAAGAGGAATGAACCCTGAGATTTCTACTAAGTGAAACCATGAAGGATAATCAGCAGAAAAGGATGGGGCAGAGGTCCTGATGAGGTAGAAAGCAAGTGTGAATATCTGTCTCCACTACAGTTAACGAGCATCTCGAGGACAGGGACTAGGTCTTATTCACTGTATCCCCAGTACCTAAGACCATGCTCGGCACATCATAGGCATTTAAGAACGTTAACTGAATGTACAGATGAATAAACAAACAAACCATGTCAGAACTCAGAGCTCCTGCCTCTTGTTCTTAATATACAGTAATTTCTCTAATAAGTAATAGATAATAGATAATTTCTACCCTAGAGGGTAGAAATGCCACATTTACTCATACCTAAATCTTTTTGGCATAAAAAAATAATAGTCTTAATTTTAAAACCAATAACCACTCTTAACTAAGTGTAAGCTTTCAAATTTTGACGAGACTCCCAAAACTAATACAAGTAATAGACACTACCATTTAATTGAAGGTCTGCCATGTACCAGATGCTGTGCTAGGACTTTATCTCATTTGATTTGCATGACAACTCTGTAAGGCAAGAATTATTCCCATTTTATGGGCTTCCCTGGTGGCGCAGTGGTTGGGAGTCCGCCTGCCGATGCAGGGGACACGGGTTTGTGCCCCGGTCCGGGAAGATCCCACATGCCGCGGAGCGGCTGGGCCCGTGAGCCATGGCCGCTGGGCCTGCGCGTCCGGAGCCTGTGCTCCGCAACGGGAGAGGCCACGACGGTGAGAGGCCCGCGTACCGCAAAAAAAAAAAAAAAAAAAAGAATTATTCCCATTTTACAGAAGCTAAAATTGGGACTCAGGAGAGGTTAAAGAACTTATTCAGAGTCACACAAGTAAACAGAAAACAAGATTTAAACCTAAGCCTGGGACTTCCCTGGTGGTGCAGTCGTTAAGAATCTGCCTGCCAGCTCTATTTACAATAGCCAGGACATGGAAGCAACCTAAGTGTCCACTGACAGATGAATGGGTAAAGAAGATGTGGCACATATATACAAAGGAATATTACTCAGCCATAAAAAAGAAACGAAACTGAGTTATTTGTAGTGAGGTGGATGGACCTAGAGACTGTCATACAGAGTGAAGTAAGTCAGAAAGAGAAAAATAAATACCATATGCTAACACATATATATGGAATCTAAGAAAAAAAAAAAGGTCATGAAGAACCTAGGGGCAAGATGGGAATAAAGACACAGACCTACTAGAGAATGGACTTGAGGTTATGGGGAGGGGGAAGGGTAAGCTGTGACAAAGTGAGAGAGTGGCGTGGACATATATACACTACCAAACGTAAAATAGATAGCTAGTGGGAAGCAGCCGTATAGCACAGGGAGATCAGCTAGGTGCTTTGTGACCACCTAGAGGGGTGGGATAGGGAGGGTGGGAGGGAGACACAAGAGGGAGGAGATATGGGGATACATGTATATGTATAGCTGATTTACTTTGTCATAAAGCAGAAACTAACACACCATTGTAAAGCAATTATATGCCAATAAAGATGTTAAAATAAAAAAGAATCCGCCTGCCAATGCAGGGGACACAGGTTCGAGCCCTGGTCCAGGAAGATACCACATGCCACGGAGCAACAAAGCCCGTGCGCCACAACTACTGAGCCTGCACTCTAGAGCCCATGAGCCACAACTACTGAGCCTGTATGCCACAACTACTGAAGCCTGCGCGCCTAGAGCTCGTGCTCTGCAACAAGAGAAAACACCGCAATGAGAAGCCCATGCACTGCAACAAACAGTAGCCCCTACTCGCCACAACTAGAGAAAGCCTGTGCACAGCAACGAAGACCCAACGCAGCCTGAAATTAATTAATTAATTATTAATAAATAAATAAATAAACCTAAGCCTGCTGGGCTCTAAAGACCATGCTTTTTCACTAAGCAGTGTTACTTGTCCCCAAACATATGCTCCAAAAATATTTTTTTAAGTTGATTTAGACCTGTCCAATCTGGAAGCCAAAGCAGGAAAAATGACACTATTTCTCCTCTTTGGACCCCAGACCTTCAGCGGTCAAGACAAATAGTAAAAAAGGGGTACACAAGCTCTTATCATTTTTTTTAATAGAATAGTATGTTTACCTATGGAAAGGCTGAGCAATTTTTAGCAAACTAGAAATCTGGGGGGTTTTGCTTTTGTTTGGAATTATACTAACTCAGAGCATTGGCCTTGGTCATTTCAGGTTCATCCAAGCTGGCTAGCAGTTAAAGAGATATGTATTTGATTAATTTTTTAAATGGGAACCCTTTTGATAAACTAATTAAAAGGACTGCTATTTTCTGATGTAGTTCCTTGCAAAAAGCTAAATGTTTTTCCTGTATTATTTACTCCTCCAAGGAATTCTAATAATTGTATTATTATTATTTTACATTAGTATAATACAGATCTTCCTCTATTTACAATGGGGTTATGTCCCGATAAACCCATGATAAGTTGAAAATATCATAAATTGAGTATGCATTTAATGCACCTAACCTACTGAACACCATAGCTCAGCCTAGCCTATGTTAAACGTGCTCAGAACACTTCTATTAGCCTGCAGTTGGGCAAAATCATCTAACACAAAGCCTCTTTAAAATAAAGTGCTGACTATCTCATGTAATTTATTGGATACTATACTGAAAGTGAAAAGCAGGGTGGTTTTATGTGTATTCGTTGTATTCCCTTGTGATCACGTGGCTGACTGAGTCACGGCTGCCCCTGCCCAGCATCACAAGAGAGCATAATGCAGCATATTGTTAGCCCAGGAAAAGGTCCAAATTCAAAACCTGAAGTATGGTTTCTACTGAATGTGTATGACTTTTGCACCATCATAAAGTCTAAAAGTTGTAAGTAAAACCATCATAAGCCAGGGACATCTGTAATCATTATAATAATACCAATTTTCCATTTTGCCAGTGAAAAAAACCGAGCAACAGAGAGCTCTAATAAGTTTATCAAGATCACATAGCCTGTAACTGGCAGAACTGGGATTCAAATTGAGGTCCATCCAAAGTTTTACCACACAGTTCAGTTCTACAGATTAACGGAAGTCCTATTGTTTGGTGGGCACATGGGATTCTAGGATGAGTTAAGATACTGTTCAAGATACTTATAATCTAGTAGCACCTTTCCAAACTTGGGGTGTCAGAGAGAGTAATAAAGGGGTGCTTGTGGGGGGACTCTGGGTCCCACTGGATGGGGTTCTGTCCCATTTCAAATAGTCAAGGCGTGAAGAGCACAAACCCACTGTTGGAGGTAGGAAGCAGCAGTGCTTCCAAAGCAGTTTGGCATGTAGAGCTGATTCACTTTGTGATACAGCAGAAACGAACACACCACTGTAAAGCAAGTACACTCCCATAAAGATGTTAAAAATAAAATAAAATATATTTATTAGGACAGGAACATCCACTAGTTACCAATTAAAAGAATCAGGGCAGAAAGTGTCAGGGTGTTTACCAAAGCTAAATAGCATTTTCAGGGATAATATTTTGCATCTGCATGGGAATATATTATTTTCAAAATATTTTGTAAATGCTAACTCAAGTAATTTCTAACATTCAATTTTATAGATAATTAGAGAATATTTAATAATAAAAATAATAAAACAAGAAAATAAATAAAGCAGTTTGGCATGCACGCTCACTTCCTTCTCCTCTTGAAACAAAACCCAAAGCCACATTTTATTAAGCAAAATTCCTGCAAATGCAAATTAATGAAGTACAAACTGAGAGCTCACACAGAAGCTGACAAAGGAGAAAAACGATCAGTCATATGGGGTGGTCAGAAAAGGATTCTGAGAGGCAATTTAAATCATGTGGGCTTCTGTGCCAGTTAAGAAACCATGCTTTTCTGTTTCTTTTAGTAAAAGACCTGGTATTAAAATTTAAAAATAAGAAAACCTTTCCACAAATGCATAACTTCTCGAGTCCTACGAATCTATAACTCAGATGCTTCTAAACTGTATTCTTTAAAATATGAGTTGCCAGATCTTTCTCAATATTTATACCTCAGCATTTATAGTAAGTTTTTTTTTTAATATCGGGTTAAATATTTTCTGAAATCCATTTTTGGTCCTACAGAAACAAAAAGGAACTGATTCTGGATTTCATAGATGTAAGACCATGGAGCTTAAATGTCCAAACTTACCTAATAACATTTTTTTTTTTTTTTTTGGCGGTACGCGGGCCGCTCACTGCTGTGGCCTCTCCCATTGTGGAGCACAGGCTCCGGACGCGCAGGCTCAGTGGCCATGGCTCACAGGCCCAGCCGCTCCGCGGCATGTGAGATTTTCCCGGACTGGGGCACGAACCCGTGTCCCCTGCATCGGCAAGCGGACTCTCAACCACTGCGCCACCAGGGAAGCCCACCTAATAACATTTTAATGGAAGGTTTTTATCTTGTTTTGCTTTGCTTTTTAAACTTAAAAAAAAAATAGAGTTAAGGGTGATGCCCATGTGCACTAGGGGTGTTATTGTGTGGCTCCCTATCATACAAAATCTTAATAACACACCTATGGCTTGCCAAATTTCTTTTGAAAACTTCAGTCTTCTAGGTTTTAAAAACAACCCCCAGTAAGCTGCTACCTTTACTGTGTGAAATGGAATGAGCCAAACACTTCTTCCCTTTGCAAACAAGCCCAAATCAGCACATAGACTGAAGAGTGAAAAACACACAACAAAAATACAAGAATAACCAAGCCCCTCACAAAAATGCCCACGCCGATCGATCACAGGGCAATCACAAGGCAACATGATCCTCACCAAAGACAAAAGCAATTCGCTTGCAGCAAACACAGCGGCAGTTAATAACATGAGTGATATCCAGAGCAGATAGGAGTGCACACATGCCAGATTTTCATGATTTCGGTAGAGAAAACTCCACCTTCTACTTCATTCAGGGCCAAGAGTAAAGACAGGCAAATGGAAAATATGCTGGAAACTGTTGGGACTCTCCAGTGAAAACATTCCTTCCCTCTTCATTTTAACTATCTGAGACAGCCAAGCTCCGGAGCTAGAAGAAGATCAGTCACCACTTACCCTTGGGGTAAACCCACCCTAGGAGTGTTTTAGTATAATTGCTTTCTGAGATGCTGGGCCACCCCAGAATATGGTTACCCTTTCCAAAGCCTCGAGGTGTCCATGTGGTGTACGCTGCCAACCTCGAGTCACCTGTTAAAGGTGTCAATTTATAGAAGGCATGTTGTTTTCAAGTTTAATTCCTGGCTTAACAGTATAAGCCCCTGTATTATTGACAAAAACATAGTCAAATACCCACTCACAATAGTGTGTGTTTGTGTGGTTTTGTTGTTTTTAAATCTGGCCGCTGAGCAGAGAAATTGTGCTAAGGATGGGGAAGTCTTTAATTCCACCCAAAAAAGAACAGAATAAAACAGAGGAGTGTCAGCAAGCAGGAGCTCAGTATAAACCTTTTAAATCCAGCCTCTTAGTAGGTTAGGGACTTTGTTTCTTTCTTCATTGATTTCCCTAGATTCTGGATTCAATTCCTGACCTTCCCAGTCAAACTACAAAGGAAATTTAGCTTTTAGGAGAACTGCATAAATGAGTCCTATGTGTTTGAATGGCAATCTTGGAATGGCAGTCAGAGTTGCTCCTTGCTAGTTGCTTTTAGGATTACCCTAAATATCACAGGTTTTCTAATTCTTTTTCAAAAAGCTCATTTGTTATTTAAAAAAAAAAAGTTTGTCCATATCTTGACTGATTGATAAAAATAGTCTATGCTTCCTTCATGTAAAATTCAGCAAGGTCAGTACCAAGGCCGTGGCTTTTATTGTCCACGTGGCATCTTTCTATGGCATTCACCTTAATAAATACAAATAGCTTTGCATTTGGGTCATACCTTTCCACAGTAAGTATCTGTGTTTAAACTATCATCTTTTTAAAAAAATACATTTATTTATTTACTTACCTATTTGACTGTGCTGGGTCTTAGTTGTGGCATGCAGGATCTTTGTTGCCACGTGCCGGATCTTTAGTTGCGGCATGCAGGATCTTTTAGTTACAGCATGTGGGCTCGAGTTGTGGCATGCGGGCTGTAGTTCCCTGAACAGGGATCGAACCCGGGCCCCCTACACTGGCAGTGCAGAGTCTTAACCACTGGGCCACTAGGGAAGTTCCTAAGCTATCATTTTGGTTACTTTCAAAGCCACTTGGGAAGGCAAAAACAGGAAATCACAGACTCTGGAAGAGGAAATGACATACTCAGATCAAGTTCATGTGAGCACACAACTTGGATCCAGGTCTGACCACTGGTCCTGAGGCAGGAGATAGATGGGACCCAGGCTGAGCAGCTGGAGTTCATCCCCTGTGGACAGATACTCCAAAATAGCACGAGGGAGGAGAAGCTAAGCCCTGCCCAGATAAAAGATAGAGACCACATATTCCTCATTCTCAAAGTCAAGGAGACCTTCCCAGCTACATACGCACAGAAAGGTTCCTTGAAGGTCAAAAAGGGAGGGAGCATCACCTCACAGTAAGCG
This sequence comes from Mesoplodon bidens, assembly GCF_964165515.1. Lineage (NCBI taxonomy): Eukaryota > Metazoa > Chordata > Mammalia > Artiodactyla > Ziphiidae > Mesoplodon > Mesoplodon bidens. Next base: position 36,879,066 of record NC_138170.1, read on the forward strand.
ATGTCAACCTACCCATAGGCCTCTTCGCTAGAACCCATCTTAGCTGAGAGATCCGTGCACACACATGGGAGGACCCTGAGATAAACCAAATACAGACTCAGAACCAGGCAAAGCAAGATGATTGGCCAAAGGAAACCCGGAAGAAATGCCACGTTAAAGTGATTCAAACTACCATGAGGGCGTGACTCTCTCTCTGAGCCCTCCCATGTTTCTCTCCACATGTACCCTTTTCCTCCTAATAAACACTTTACTTGTTTCACTACTTTCCATCTCTCTGTGGAAATTCATTTCTACACAGCTGATGGGCCGGGGCCTTGTCACTGGCCACTGGTCCCTGGTGGTCTAGTGGGTAGGATTCAGCACTCTCACTGCCACAGCCTGACTTCAATCTCTGGCCGGGGAACCGAAATCCTGCTTCAAGCTGCTGCAGGCCAAGGCCAACGGAGATCAGTCCTACAAGGTCATACTTTCCCTATACTCCTTCTCTTTTATATGCGTTGTTACCTAGAGTTATAACCTGGACATGCACTGAATACCATGACCTGTATCTTTTTTTTTTTTCTTTTTTTTTTTTTTTGCGGTATGTGGGCCTCTCACTGTTGTGGCCTCTCCCATTGCGGAGCACAGGCTCCGGACGCGCAGGCTCAACGGCCATGGCTCACGGGCCCAGCCGCTCTGCGGCATGTGGGATCTTCCCAGACCGGGGCACGAACCCGTGTCCCCTGCATCGGCAGGCGGACTCTCAACCACTGCGCCACCAGGGAAGCCCCCATGACCTGTATCTTAACTATTCTCTATTTCAAAGTGAACTCAGGGTGAGATCTGTGCAAGTTTTGTTTTCTTACTTTCTTTTTTTTTAACTTCAGTTTTCTTATTATTAAAAAACATTAATCCCACCCACTAACCTATCTCAGAGGCATTTTAGAGTCAAATGAGGTGTATAAAAGGCTTGGAGAAAGGTAAGCGTTTATGATTAAGGTGAGCAGAACAACAGTCCCCCAAAGATGTCCACATCCTGATCTCTAGAACCTGTGAACATGTTAGGATACATGGCAAAAGGGAATTAAGTTTGCAGATGGAATTTGGGTTGCTAGGCAACTGGTTTTGGAGGAGAGAAATGATCCTGGTTTATTCAGGTGGGTCCAATGTGATCACAAGGGTTCTTAAATGTGGAAGAGGAAAGCAGAAGGGTGAGTGTCAAAGGGATGGGATGTGTGAAAGACTCTCCTGGCCATTGCTGACTTCGAAGATGGAAGGAGGCATAAGCCAAGGAATGCGGGCAGCCTCTAGAAGATGCAAAAGGTAAGAAAACGGATTCTCTCCTAGAGCCTCCAGAAGGGAACACAGCCCTGCTCACACCTCGGTGTCAGCCCAGTGAGATCCATTTATGTTTTTGTTTGTTTGTTTGTTTTTGTTTTTTGCTCCGTACGCGCAGGCTCAGCGGCCATGGCTCACGGGCCCAGCCGCTCCGCAGCATGTGGGATCTTCCCGGACCGGGGCATGAACCTGTGTCCCCTGCATTGGCAGGCGGACTCTCAACCACTGCACCACCAGGGAAGCCCCATTTGTGTTGTTTTAAGGCACTAAATTTGTAGTAATTTGTTACGTAGCCATAGGAAACTAATGCCATTATTAAAATATTTGAACTTCCAAGGACTGAAATAAATTATCAATGGATTATAAGAGCTGAGTGAAATACAGTGAGTTGTTCCTCAGTGTCTGCCTGGTAGGTCACCCAAACACTAGTAAGATCTCAGGGCTGGCAGGAGCACACAGCCAACCAGAAGTGGTAAAGCCCTGACTGGAGCTGTCCCCAGGATACCCTGAGTAGGGGCATGTGCTAAAAATGACAAGAGTTTGATATCCTTCCCCACTGCTAGGTGGGAACACCCTTTCCCATCTGCACCCCCCCCAACCAACCCTGCTGTCACCAAGGTGTGGGCAGGTGATCCTCCCCTTGTTTGTTGTCCCTCCCCTGGAGCTGCATCCACTTTGTCTCTCTCTTTCGATTCCCCCACTACGCTTTTCAATCCCTTCCAGACTGCTCTCAAGCTCATTTCCCAGGGAGCAGGAGTTGGAGAGCTGTGATCCTCCCTGGGGCCAAATCCCCAGGGACACCTCTGCTATCAGGTTCCAGATTCAGGAACGGGGCAGAGTAACTGAGCAACTTCATCCTTACTTTATTCTTTTTTTTTTCTTACATCTTTATTGGAGTATAATTGCTTTACAATGTTATGTTAGTTTCTGCTTTATAACAAAGTGAATCAGCTATACATATACATATACCTCCATATCTCCTCCCTCTTGTGCCTCCCTCCCACCCTCCCTATCCCACCCCTCTAGGTGGTCACAAAGCACCGAGCTGATCTCCCTGTGCTATGCAGCTGCTTCCCACTAGCTATCTATTTTACATTTGGTAGTGTATATATGTCCATGTTGCTCTCTCACATCATCCCAGCTTCCCCGTCACCCCCCTCCACCGTGTCCTCAAGTCTGCATCTTTATTCCTGGCCTGCCCCAGGTTCATCAGAACCTTTTTTTTTTTTTAGATTCCATACATATGTGTTAGCATACGGTATTTGTTTTTCTCTTTCTGACTTACTTCACTCTGTATGACAGACTCTAGGTCCATCCACCTCTACCTCAAGAAACAAGAAAATCTCAAATAAACAACCTAACCTTACATCTAAAGCAATCAGAGAAAGAAGAACAAAAAAACCCCCTAAGTTAGCAGAAGGAAAGAAATCATAAAGATCAGAGCAGAAATAAATGAACAAGATATGAAGGAAACAATAGCAAAGATCAATAAAACTAAAAACTGGTTCTTTGAGAAGATTAACAAAATTGATAAACCACTAGCCAGACTCATCAAGAAAAAAAGGGAGAAGACTCAAATCAGCAGAATTAGAAATGAAAAAGGAGAAGTAACAACTGACACTGCAGAAATACAAAGGATCATGAGAGACTACTAGAAGCAACTATATGCCAATAAAATGGACAACCTGGAAGAAATGGACAAATTCTTAGAAAGGTACAACCTTCCAGGACTGAACTAGGAAGAAATAGAAAATATGAACAGACCAATCTCAAGCACTGAAATTGAAACTGTGATTAAAAATCTTGCAACAAACAAAAGCCCAGGACCAGATGGCTTCACAGGCGAATTCTACCAAACATTCAGAGAAGAGCTAACACCTGTCCTTCTCAAACTCTTCTAAAATATAGCAGAGGGAGGAACACGCCTAAACTCATTCTACGAGGCCACCATCACCCTGATACCAAAACCAGACAAAAATGTCACAAAGAAAGAAAACTACAGGCCAATATCACTGATGAACACAGATGCAAAAATCCTCAACAAAATACTAGCTTACTCTATTCTTGTTGGAAGATCACACCTGCTTCACATACATCTCATCAGAGGGCCTCCAGGGACAGAGGCAGAGCAAATGCCAGATTTGAAAATTATTTTCCTCCAGCTTTGCATTAATATTTTATTCCAATCTTGCCCCAAAGTCTGCTCAAGATGAAATGCTTGAGGGGGTTCCAAAGGCGGATCAGAGCCAAACTGATTTCTGTCCATGTCTCCAGCCGCACCCCACCCCACCACCAGCAGCCTTATCATTTAAAATGACAATCCTGCCCGAAGAGTCCTCTATTCTTGCACATTTACACACACCCAGCACCCCAGCCAGGCTTCTTTTTTTTTTTTTGCGGTACACGGGCCTCTCACTGCTGTGGCCTCTCCCCTTGCGGAGCACAGGCTCCGGACGTGCAGGCTCAGCGGCCATAGCCCACGGGCCCAGCTGCTCCGCGGCATGTGGGATCCTCCTGGACCGGGGCACGAACCCGTGTCCCCTGCATCGGCAGGCAGACTCTCAACCACTGTGCCACCAGGGAAGCCCTACCCCAGCCAGGCTTCTGGGGCTCTTTCCTGGTCAGTTCAGCTTCCACAGGAACGTCCACTCTGACCCACATTCCTGGAACAGTTTCTTTTGCAAATCAGCAGGTTTTAAGAAAACAAGGGCACATTTCAGGACATGGAACTGCGCAATTAGCTGAGAGTAAATCTGGCAAAGCATCTGGTCTGCTCACCAAAATAGAAATACAAAAAAAAAAAAAAAAGAAAAAAAAAGCAGGTTTTAAAATTAAACATTAACTGTGTAAGGTTAATTCTGTGCAAGTCTACTTGAAATGGAACAGAGCGGCACTGGTTCTGTACAGGGGGTGGAGGGCCTGGGGTTCCTGGGCCTGCTCAGGAGAATCATCGTTTGATTGGGGCAGATGCTGAACACAGAGACAAATATAATTCAGCAGTGCCAGGAAATGACAGTACATAGCTGGTCATCTGTTGCCATCTCCTAAAATCAGCTTTCAGTAGGTTTTAGCACTTTACTAACTGTAAAATTAGAATTGTGCATTAGAATTGCTAAGAGGACACACTGGCTTAATCAAATTAAAGAAACACTCCCTGATCTCTTGGATCTGAGAACACATATCCCATGTAAAATCCTTGTACCACTCTTCTCTCGCATAATGCAAGGTCAAAAGCGTAGGTCAGTGGAACAATAATAGGGCAATGAAGAGAAGAAAGTGGTGGCAAACATATTCACTATCAGACCCTTGGAGCTGAGAGACCCTTCCATTTCATGAATATTTTTCTTGAAGTTCTGTAACCTCCCCCCTCTGACAATCAGAAAGACCAGTTTGATGTAATATTTGCAAACATTAGAGTAAAATAACACAGGTAAAAAGCAAAAAGATCAGGCAAGGTTTTCAGGGGAGGAAGCAGGGAAGCATGGAAGTCAATACTGCCTTTTCCCCACTTCTGCATCAGTAGGAATCCCCTATAATAGAAATTATGAATCAGTTAGGAAAGTCATGACTGCTCTTCTCCTATCCCTCAATTTGCTGAGGAATTCTTATATAATTATCCACCAGCTGACTTTACAGTATGACCATCCTTTTTGGTCAAAGCCAAACTATTCCAAACAATATGAGAAACAGGTAGAAATAGATTTCAGTAGATATAAATACAGACTTGGTGACTTGAAAATATATCAAAGCACTCAAATGGAAGCTGGAAACTAAAAGGTCACACAGAGTAGAGGGTCCTAGTGGACCACAAACTGGACAAAAGTCAGCAGGTCTTTAAAGGACAAGGATAATACTCGGGAGGCCAGAAACAAGATCAGAACATGTATGTGCTATATACAATGGGGTGAGTTAGCTACATGTGGCTGTTTAAATTCAAATAAATTAAAACTAAATAAAATTTGAAATTCAGTTCTTCAGTCAGCCTAGCCACATTTCAAGTGCTCAATAGCCACACATGGCCAGCGGCTACTTACTGGACAACACAGATCTAGAATATTCCCATTAATGCAGAAAGTCCTATTGGATGCTGCTACTCTAGAGATAGAGGAGCCTAGAAATAGTCTGGACAAGTACCACTAAGGTCACTGAAAAACAGAACCTTTGAAAGAGGCATTAAGACTAAATTAAGTTTCTTAAACTTTGAAAGGAAAAAGGTGAGGATTGACTTTGGGCTTTAAAACTATGTTAACTGCTGAGCAAAGGCCAGATGTTTTTCACTTGTTTGAAGAGCTCCAACAGGAAGCTTGTAAATTAGTCATAAAGAAGCTCTAATTGTGAGGTGACTGGACACTGGAAGTGAATAGGAAGGAACACTGTCAAATTTGTATCCAGGGAAAGATTTAAAAATAGAGTAGCAACACGACATCTGGATTGACTAGAATGAACTTTGTCTTAATCACCAATTTGATCAGTTCAAGTCCAGGACATAGAACACTGAAGTGACAGGCATAGCGGTGGGTGGCTGCATGAATCCAGGGGGCTTTTGTTTTGTTTTGATCCCTTGTACATATGGGGACTGCAATCCCAAATCATGGGCTTAGATCTTGACCTCAAAGTCTGGCTACCTTTGTTTCACCCTACAGACTCCCTTTGTCTCCAAAGGGAATTAGAAAAGCTAAACTCATGGTTCAAGGGTACAGCAAACTTTAGACAGTTGAATGTAGAGACCCAAATGATACCTTTCTCTCCATCCTCAGATAAGCTTATTCTATATGGTAAGATGACTACCAGAAGCCAAGCCCCACACTTAATCTAACAAGCCCCCAAGAGAAAAAGATCACATCTTCCCTAATAGAAAATTCCAAGGAAAGGTTCTGATTGGTCCATTCTGGGCCAATGTCCATTTATGGGTCAGTCACTGCCCAAGAGGATGGGGCTCTCTGATTGGTCAGCTCTGGGTCACATGCTCATCCCTTTGCCTAAGGGTGGATTGTAAACCCAAACCCAAACTGCACAGGATGAGTTCCTCACAGGAAAGAAGAGTCTTGTGCACTGTATGGTCCGTAAAAATGTGCTCACTGCAACTTCTCAGACTTGGTTTCCTCATCTGTGAAAAGGGGATAGAAAATCTGTCAGCTTGGCCAGTCTGAGCTACATCTTCCAGAATTCCCTTTCCTGTGTGCCTCTGGTTAGATTGAGCTGCAAGAGAGATTCACAAGGTAGAAATGAGGTAGCAGCCATTTTGTAGCTCACACACATTGTCATTTAATCTGCTGGCTCACTTTGTCAAGCCTACAACAGTTCCACCTTCCCCTGGAACCTTCGTCAGCTTCTCTGACTCTTGGGCCAAGTGTGTGTTTGGTTCTGAGACAAAGGGCACCATCTTCTCCTGCAGGATACTCATCCCGTCAAGTCAGAGGCAGTGAGGACTGACATGGGTTTCAATCCTTCTTGGGCTCCACCTCATGTTTGTGGGTTTCAGCTTGTCCTTGTTTTCTACTTCACACCCACCTTCCCTTCCCAACTATCTTCTCTGAGGACCAAACTCAAGCATTAGACATGAAAGAAAATAGCCTTACAGAAACTCTTTAACCAGCCCGCATAACTGTATAAGGTCAAATTCTCTCTCTCTCTCTCTCTTTCTCTCTCACACACACACACACACACACACACACACACCTCTAAGTGGTTATGCCTCTCTCATTGGACCCTGATTGATGATACCAGAACCTATTTTTATAAACTCCTCATAATGTCAGTTTGGGGCTTAAAGTAAAGAAGAATCTTTGGAAATTGTTTCAAAAGAAGCACAAATTAGGATAAAACTAGAGCTAACCGTTAAGGTAAACTTCAAAATACTAATTAAAAAAAGAGAGAGAGCTAGAAAAAAAAAAATACCATAGCACCAACCACATTCTGACCCCCCCGCCAGATGCACAGTAAATGAAATAAATGGGACCAGCACCCTTTGTTATTGATCCTGCATTGGCTTGTACTTGCCCAAGGTCAGTAGCAAAGCCCATGCAAGAGGCAATGGAATGTAGGGCCAAGGGGATGAGTTCGATTACTTAAATCAAGCAGGAATTCTCTTCTGTCTACAGTTACATATAGGCTTAAGACCAATGAATGCGCGTATCCATGACACCCGTGTATATGCACCATGGGAATTTCTTGCCATGTACCTTTCTGCGCTTGGAGACTTGGCTGGGTCCCCAATGGCAGCTGCCCAGGACAGTGTTCTCTGGACTTCCTCATCCCTGCTCTCTCTATACAGGAAGCAACAAAGCAGTACATGCTGCTCCCTTCTCTGCTCTGTAGGGAACTCATAACAGGCAACACTGGCTAAGAAAGGAAGTATTCCCATCCCGTCACATGGACCCCTGAGGTGGATTTAGGAAAAAGTGATTTCACTTTGGATCTCCATCAAGGCATCTCTCAGGATAGGGAAGCTCATTGGCTTCTCGACCTTCCTCCCAACTCTGTCTCCAAATCTCTCTTGTTTAGATGCGCCCACCTGAAATTTACCACTAGTGTCATTTAGCGTGGACCCAAGTCACACCATATGAGAGAGCTGAATCATCTTTTTGCCTTGTAACAGTAAGTAGAGATGTTTCCAGCCAGGAGTGGGGAGGTTTAATGGCAGCTGATGGGGCTTTGCAGGGTGAGGGTATAGGGTCCAGGCAGTAGGGCAAAGGAGCTCTGAGACAGGGGGCGATGAGAGGGAGCTCCAGGAGCTGCCACAGCACAAATGCCTTGCGTTGCTCCAATGGTGTGCGGGGCTGTCAGTCAGGGGGCCCATCAAGGTGGGAGAGGGCACATTAAGGAATGTAGAAGGGCCCTGAGCTTCCCTCTGCCGCAGCGTGGCTTAAAGCCACATATCCTTCCTGCTTTGCATCTCAGTCGTTTCATGGGTTATGTCAGGGGCGTGGCCCATGTCTCCTGTGATGGTAGGTCAGATGCCTCTGGCTTCCTGACCCTAATCCTTGACCTCATCTATGATTCTAACCACAGTCTGTGCCGGCCTCACCCTGATAGCATCTTGTCTCAAGAGCAGGCCCATGTCTCTTGCTTCCTCTATTTGAGGATTTCTGTGACGCTGCAGACATTAGTGGGAGCCCCCTTGAACCCATATATGCACAGCCCTGACATGCAGGGGAGCTAATGCCTCCAAAAGAGCCCTCAAACAACGGGCAACGGGAGCTGATGATGAATGCCTCTCTGGCTGATCATCAGGTGGACCATCCTGAGAGACCATCCCAGGTGGGATTAAGCTCCACTTACAGAGCGATGACCTTGATAACACACCTATATTGGCTTTTTTCCCCCTTCCCTCCCTTTCCCCAGTGCCTCACTTCTGCTCCCTGGGATCACGTCCCATATAAACTACCTGCACACACACGATCTCTTATCTTGGGCTCAGCCTTCTAGAGGCGGGGACCCAGGAGAGGAAACATAACATTTCTGTGTAATCTCAACAAACCCCAAGGCCACAAGAGGCTCAGTCTTGGCAGGAAGTCCAGCAAACAATAATGGCATCATGCAAAAAAAGGAATTTGAACTTTTAGTATTTATAAAGATACATCAAAGAAGAGTCAGCACTTTCTAAATTCCCCATCCGGGCCCCACATCATCTCGCAGCTACTCCAGACCCCTGTGCATGCCATTCTTGCTCTTCTTTTCCATCTCTTTTATTGCATGAATGCATTTAGCTTCTCTGGCTTAAATCTCACACACACACACACACACACACACACACACACACACACACACACACACACACACACACACACACACACACACACACACACACACACACACACACACACACACACACACACACACACACACACACACACACACACACACACACACACACACACACTGGAGTCCCATCTCTCTGCTGTCCTCCTGACTCAGTTTCCCTGAAGAGCCAGCAGCAATCTTTTTCACTGGTGGTGGCAGAATGGGGGACTCTTTCCCCCTCCCAATGTCCTCCTCCTTTGGCTCTGGGATAAAAGTTAGACTGCAAACTTCTAGGGCACAAACACAGAGCCCGGCTTGCATAATCGCTACAGCAAACCTGCAGGGAGACCTTTTTCCTGTCACGACACACATAGAAACAGGCATTTTTGTACCACAGACTCACGTAAATAGCTAAAACTGCCATCCCAAGGGCCAAGGGGCTCCCTATCCTGCTTAGCAGAGCGTCCCTGTTTGCTGCACCCCTGCGTGTCAGACCACCCCAGCTGGGAAGGCAGGGGGACGTGCAAGCAGGGACTAGGGCTCCCACGCTGCGGTAGGTCCTGAGAACACGTGGACAGCTGACTCTCTCGGCTCCTAATAAACACGAGCCCCGCTTGACATTTTCCTGCATGTTCTTATATTTCCCAGCTGCCTCCCTGCCCCCATCCACACGTTCCCCGACACGGCAATTAATTGTTCTCTGCTGTTCGGCGGCGCTGGTGTATGCAGCCAGGCCTGCAGTCTTGCTTTGTTCCCAGTTTAATCACTGGCGGTCCCTGGCTGTCCCTCAAAAAGCAGACAAAACCAGCCAGCTGCAGACCCAGCTGTCAGCGAACCCCGACACTGACATTCAAGTGGCCACAAGAGAGCCTACAGAGCGCCCGGACAGGGCTCGTTCTTCGCCTTTCTCCTCCTCACAACGGACAGGCCCTGAGGACGGGAACGTGCGCGCTGGGCTTGGCAGTGGGCAGGAGGCTCTTGTTAACAGCTTGCCTTCCTGTTTACACGGGGTCTGGCAAAACTGTTAATTTCTTTCACGGAGGTGACAAATGGGAAAACCAGAACGCCAGGGAGTAGCAGCCTGGAAAACAGCCTCAGAACGACTTCTTGAATCAAAGCAGGAGGCTGTGGGTCAGGGGGAGGACCATCCTGGGTTCCCAGGCCTGCCAAAGAGGACCTGGTGTGCTTAGCTGTCTCTCTCGAAGACGCAGTGAGCCCCACCGTGTGGGCGTGCCTCTCCTGCTGTTCTACTTCCCACCAAAGTGGCCCACGACAGAAACTGTAAAGTCCCTGTGGAATGAGCATCTGCATTAGGACTTGCGGAGTCTGTCCCCATCATCCACGAGTAACCCTTGATCTGGGTCTGAAGCTGAAACCACTCCAGGAAATATATCAGGATTTGGTGGCCCCTGCCCACTGCTTGCCTCTGGCATCCTAAATCCTGGACAGCGGGGCTTCCCTGGTGGCGCAATGGTTGAGAGTCTGCCTGCCGATGCAGGGGACACGGGTTCGTGCCCCGGTCCGGGAAGATCCCACATGCCGCGGAGCGGCTGGGCCCGTGAGCCATGGCCGCTGAGCCTGCGCGTCTGGAGCCTGTGCTCTGCAACAGGAGAGGCCACAACAGTGAGAGGCCTGCATACCGCAAAAAAAAAAAAAAAAAAAAAAAGAATTCTGGACAGCATTCCTCACCCTAGCTGTACATTGAAAGCACCTGGGGAGAGTCTGATTTATTATTCTGGGGAGAGACCTGGGTGCTGATCTGTTTTAAAAGTTCCTCAAGGGATTCTAATGAGCAGCCAAGGTTGAGAATGTCAGGGAGGAAAAACGTCTCCTCTACCCTCTTAGGTTCTGTATTGAGGGGCTGCAAATTTAACTGACAAATACAGATTAACGGGAGAAAAGGCATACAAACTTCTTAATATTTTGCATGCACGGGAGCTCACATAAAAGAAGTGACACTTAAAGAAGTGGTTAGATTTGGGAGCTTATATGCCCTTCCTAACAAAGGAAAGAGGGTTTGGGCTTCAAGGGACAATAAATTATGGGGAAGTGACAAGGAAATATATGTGGAAAACCAGTGGAAGATAAGGGTAATTTTAGTAAGGTTTGTTTATGCAGACTCATCTCACTGGGGACTCTTGGCGATAAGAGTTGCTCTCCTCTTCCTGGTACGGGAACGGGTATCTCTTCAAAAGAGAAATTTATGCCCCCTTTTAGGTAGATATGGGGAGGGCAGAGAACTCTTCCTGCAACTATTGCTTCTCAATTGCCTTCAACTTAAAATAATCCTTATTCCAAAATGGCATCTTTGGGGGTGGCATATACTGATCGCCTTCAAGAACTACTAGTAAAGGATAAATTACTGTTGTTTTCATTATCAATTATTATTATTATGTTAAGTGCAATGCTAGCTTATCTCAAAAGGCTGTTTGTAGAGGTGAGGATGGAGGCAAGGAATGAGTTGAGGAGGAAGTGAATTCCAACAGTCACAGCCCCCCGCTAGGGTGAACCACAGCACTATTCGAGTGGGATTGGGGCATGGGTTTTCCTGGGATATAGGACTTTGGGTGTTAAAACTGGAAAAGTCAGTCCCCCCCCAACTAGCTCTGAGGGTGCCATGAGCTGTCTTTTACCATGTGGGTGCCCTAGGCCCCTGAGCCTCTTGAAGAAAGGAGTGGAGTTATTCATGCCTATATTTCCCAGTATCTGCCATGCAGTAGGTGCTCAGTATCCAGTTCCCAAATTTGCTGCCTCCTGTTTAATTCAACTAAGGTCCCTAATATTTTATGTAGAAATGTTACCATGCTTTCATGGCCTGGAGAGAGACACAGTGTTGTTTGTTCTAGAGAGGGAAGCAGCTTCAGAGTGGGTGGGCAAGCAGGCTGTAGGCTGAGCTTTGGGAGAGCATTTGCAAGCCTGTAGATACAGAACACCATGGATGCAAGCATCACAGAGGAATGGAGCTATTCTCACCACAGATATAGAGCTCATTTAAATATCCCTGTGCACACAATTCCTATCAAAGGAGCTGGATTGCAAAAAGTAGCTATTTTGGAAGTTTTGTCTCTTATGGAAGGAAAATCAAAATTTTCTCTCTCTCTCTCTGCTTCAGTTTTACATGGAGAGAGTGAATGAGGATTTGTGGAGAGCACTGCAGCTCTCTACTTGGGCTCTTGGAGGACTCTCAAAGCCTGACAGGCAGGCCCTCCCAAAGCTAACAATGAAGGCCTCCCCATCCCCCCACACTGCCCCCTCCTATCCTCAGTGTGGCCACCCCAGGTCCCTGCACAGCCCTGGGCACCTGCCAGGATCCTGCCCATCACTTGTCTGGGAGGCTCCTTCCCTGCCCCCATACTTCTACTCCTTCTGCAATGGTCAACTCAAGCCTATGTTCCTCCAGGAAGTCCTACCTGCCTCTCTCTCTTCTGGAAGTTTCCAAAGGAAGCAGAGTCCATATCACACTGCCCAGCATCCCTTTGTAATCCCTCCTGGAAGTAACCAGGTAATTTGTTCTGCCAACATTTTCTTTGCTGACATATTCTCTGCCCCACCTCCACTACTCCCCACACCCGACCATCAGTCCTGGTATTCCTGGAACTATGTGAAAACCTGGGTGGCAATGGTGTGCCAACCTGTTCGCCATGATGCATAATCAGTAAGAAAGAAGTTGGGGGTGAGGGCGGGGGAGCATCGTGTTGGCTCTGCTGCCGTGAGGCCCTGGGTGTGAGTTCTCTGTGTTGGGCATCCCTCCAGAACGTCAAGAGCCACAGGCTATCTACCACCGCTGCTGCCATCCCATTATGTTATCAGCTCCCAAATCGTGGCCAGATCCTCAGCTCAGCCCCACAGGGAGCAGCAGAGCACATGATCAAGGGCCAGACTCTGGAGTCAGCTACCCACATTCTGGCTGTGTGGCTAGCTCCTGCTGGTGCCTTCAGTTCCCTCATCTATAAAATAGGGATAATAACAGTACCCACTTCACTGCATTATTGGGAGGATCAAGTGACCTACTTTTGCTAAAGCAGAACGGTGTCTGAGACATAAGAAATGCTGGTTATTATTATTTAACATGCTTTGAATAGAAGGGAGAGAGGCCACCTGATTTGTATGAGCCCTGTGCCCTGAACTTTTCCCATCTCTGGGTTTGGTTCTTATTGCTAGAGGCAGTTCTGACCTCTCTAGGAACTTTTTACCCTAGCTGCTCCTGGGTTTCCTTCTGTGTCGTACTTTGCCTCCCCAAGAGGCCAGCCAGGGCCAAATTCTAAAAGGTTGTCTTTAACTGCCACCCTGATATAGTCTATTTGTAATTGCTTTGAATGTGTTAGTCTTGATCTCCTAAACTTCTGTGTGCTTTCTTTCTTTTTTTTTTTTTTGCTGTACACGGGCCTCTCACTGTTGTGGCCTCTCCCATTGTGGAGCACAGGCTCCAGACGCGCAGGCTCAGCGGCCATGGCTCACGGGCCCAGCCGCTCCACGACATGTAGGATCTTCCCGGACCGGGGCACGAACCCGTGTCCCCTGCATCGGCAGGTGGACTCTCAACCACTGTACTACCAGGGAGGCCCGCTCTGTGTGCTTTCTTGAGGGAAGCAATTCCGTCGTGTGCATTTTCTTTATCCCCCAACTATGCCTGACATAGTTCTAGGCACTGGCTGAGGGACACGTTAGCACCCGGGAGAACCCAAAAGCAATCTTCCACCCCCCATTGCCTAACATCCATAATACCAGAAGTAACACTGGAGGGACCCCCTTGACTTTGGCCATCTGGGTCTGGAGGCGGATTGGCAAATACACCTGCCTCGGATTTGGTAAGTTGGGATTGTAGAGTGATAACCCACAGGACATACAGCCCTAGCCTCTGTCCACTTCCTGAGGTTTGGAGTAAGCTCGAACAGCTTTATTGGGAGGCAGACAGGGGAGACGCCAGCCAGAGCCAATAAATAGATATCCTCTCTCCCTTGGCTTGATTTCCTCAGCAGTGTACCGAAATAATGCTGAGCCTAAAGCCTGCGGTAATAAAATAGACACAGGCAATGAAGGAGCTATAATTCCAGGCTATAGGGAAAGTTCCCTGGCTCTGCTGTGGTTCTCCATGGCCACCTTTATTTTACTGGAAAGGGAGCTGTTTGTGGCATCTCTAGGGTCCTTCTGGCATTTTAGAGCCTTTGTTGGAAAATGCTTTTAGATCAGCATTAAGTCTGTGTTGCAAGACTGGCTGAGTAATAAGTGAGCTAACCTATCCTATTTTCCATAAAGAACTCTAAATTCCTCCTACTTCTCTGAACAAAATATCTGTATTCCCACCCACACTCTCAGCTACCTGCTGCGGAGGATGAAACCCCACCAAGTTCTGTTTTAGCATAGCCGCTCCTGGGGCTGCGGGCCGGTCCTCCCTTCCAGCCAGGGTCCTCCACTCTGTGTCTGAGTTCTTGCATGGCATGTTAATGGGGCCAAGAGTCCCTCTGCCAGATGGGCTGAAACACCACAGCCTTACTGCAGTCAGCAGCCCTTGGAAAAGAGTCCAGACGTGAAATGCTTTGCTGTGCAGAAATTGTCAGCAAACAGCAAGACGGGCCCCCACCTGCCATGCACACCATATTCCTGCCTGGGCAGCCGGGCTCAGCCTGTCCCTTGCCTAAAAGGCCCTCTATTCTCCTAGGCACCTGTCAATCCTACTATCTTTCAACACTCAGCCCTAGCTCCTTCCTCTCTTGTATCTATTCTTTCAGAATGCACTTATTGAGAACCTGCTGAATTCCAGGGAGTGGACTAGGGATGAGGATACAAAGATGAAACTCACAGGCCCTACCAGCAAGGAGTTTCCAATCTAGGAGACTTCTCTGACCACTGAAGCCCACTGCCTTTCTTGAACTCCTTTGAACACCACCTGGTTGGTCCAGCCTTGGCTTTCGTTAATATTATCCCCAACTTACAGATGAGGTAACTGAGCCCCTGAGAGGTTAAGAGCATTGTCCATGGTCACTCAGTCAGTTGGTAGCCCTTCAGTGCTCAATAAGTTGGTCTTATTTCCCCAACTCATCTCTAAGCTTCCTGGGAGGGGACCAGACACTTCAGCTCCTCTACCCACAGCTTTCCAGCCATTTTGCAGACATTAAGTCCCCAGTAAAAGCTGATAACTTGCTGATTGCTCTTGGGCTGGCCCAAGGTCAGGGGGTTGCTCCATTTGGGATCCCAGGCCATCCCTGCATCTTGAGAGGCTGAGTTTCTTCCCCAGTGCTCTGGCCTCACACTCACCTCGGTGTGGCCTCCTGTTGAGAAGCAGCAGCTTTCAGCCTCCAGAAGGGGACATGCTCCTCCCTGTGGCAAACAGACTTCGCTTGCTCCAAAGGCCCTATTCTCAGGGCAGGCCCAGGTGAGAAGCCCTTAGGATGGGAGACCCTTACTTAAATAGGGGTCTTGGTTGCAGTCTTCTTCCTCAAAGAAAATCAAGTTACCCTGATTTCTTTTTTTCCCATGAACCATTTGTGGGGAACAGGAGATAATAAAGAAAGCCGACTTTTCCTCCAGAGGAAACTTCTCAGGCAGCTTCTTACGAATGACTGTGGTCTTGTCAGGAGGATTCAGTGTGAGGGGGGAGCCGGTAGAACTGTGCTGGGAGCTCAAGTGGACCCAGCCCCCGGTGGTGAGCTGGCCACAGGGAAGTCACCAAGGACCCTGGGTGCCTAGGCCTCTGGCCAAGAAAGTCAGGCCTGGTTGTCAGCCAGCCAAAAGCTGCTGTGCCCGTGAAAGTGTTCATCCATAGACACAGCCTCACCTGAAATGCCACAGTCCAAAGTCTACCTGTGGGTGTTTGTTCTGTAAGGACAGATGTACCAGGCAGGGGAATTTAGGAAGCAGGAAGTGAGGACTCTGCATGGGAATGTTTAGATCTCAGGATTCAAGTCAGAACCTATTGAGGATTTGTTTGTTGTCTTTGTGGCAATTTAAATGTCCATTTAAATCTCTCTCCAGAGCCGGCTGCAGTATCTGGTGAGTTGGGAGAGAAGCCTCAGGGCCTTGGAATTAAATCCTGGGGCTGGAGGAGCAGGGAGCGAAGTGCTCAGAATAGAGAGAGAAAAGGCGTCCCCCAACACACACAGAGATGCACAGACAGGCAGAGGTGGTCAGCGCCCTGGGGGAAGCTGACTAATGAGGCCTAATCATGCCAGAGGGAAACCAGCCAACTGTCAGGCTATCTTCCCAGAGCTTGAAGACCTGAAGGAAGGAGCAGCTCGCTGGCCTCAGAGGTGACCTTGCTTTCAGGGGCCAGGGAAAGGAGAGGACACCCTCTGGAGGAGTATTCAAGGCCAGGAGGACGTCAGGATACGAAGGTGGAGGTCCTAGGGCTAGGGTGGGCATGGGCTTCCTCAAGGGCAGGGGAAGGGAGAGGGATAGGACAACTTAAGACAAACTGGCAGCCAGTCAGCAGGATCCAGGCTGGCCGGGCGGTGACGGCCAGGAGACTGCCTGCTTCTGGGGCACCAGACACAGCCTCTTCCCAAACACCACAAAGCTCCAGCCAACAGAAAAGCCACCTGGGCCTCCTTGCACACTTTCCTGCTCAGGAGCCAGGAATGTGCTGCCTCCTTCCCTGACCTCACAGACCATACTCAGCGAAACAGCCGGATGTTCTCCAGATGCTATTTGCCTGCCATCACCTGGCAACAGGCAACAGGCAGAATGAGTAACTCTCACCCTTATTTTCATTTCTGTTTTCTTGAAATAAAATTCCTTAGAAAGAACTCTGAAAGCGAGGAGAAGAAATCCTAACTTGGTAACACCACTGAATGTTTCCATTTTTCAGGGCAAATCAATGGATTTTTTATTTTAATTTTTTTAATTAAAAAAATAAAAATTTGGGCTTCCCTGGTGGCACAGTGGTTAAGAATCCGCCTGCCAATGCAGGGAATACGGGTTCGAGGCCTGGTCCGGGAAGATCCCACATACTGCGGAGCAACTAAGCCCGTGCGCCACAACTACTGAGCCTGTGCTCTAGAGCCCGAGAGCCATAACTACTGAAGCCCACATGCCTAGAGCCCGTGCTCTGCAACAAGAGAAGCCACCGCAGTGAGAAGCCCGTGCACCGCAATGAAGAGTAGCCCCCACTCACCGCAACTAGAGAAAGCCCACATGCAGCAATGACAACCCAACGCAGCCAAAAAAAAACAAATTAAATAAATAAAATAAATAAATAAATAAATAAAATAAAAATTTTATTTTTAATTTATTTATTTTTGGCCACGTGGCATGCAAGATCTTAGTTCCCCGACCAGGGGTTGAACCCGCGCCCCCTGCAGTCAAAGCAGGGAGTCTTAACCACTGGACCGCCAGGGAAGTCCCCCTCTGGATTTTTAATTTAAAAAACAAAAAAAGGGGGGTGATAAAAAGAATTAACTAAGGAAACTATAAACAAAATTAAAAGATAACCTACAGAATGGGAGAAAATATTTGCAAATGATGTGATCAACAAGGGCTTAATTTCCAAAAAGCTCATACAATTCAACAACAAAAAAAACAAACAACTCAATCAAAAAATGGGCAGAAGAACAGACATTTCTCCAAATAAGAAATACAAATGGCCAACAGGCACACAAAAAGATGCTCAGTATTGTTAATTATTAGAGAAATGCAAATCAAAACTACAATGAGGTACCACCTCATACCGGTCAGAATGGTCATCATTAAAAAGTCTACAAATAACAAATGCTGGAGAGGGTGTGGAGAAAAGGGAACCCTCCTACACTGTTGGTCGGAATATAAGTTGGTACAGCCACTGTGGAAAACAGTATAGAGGTTCCTCAGAAAACTAAAAATAGAATTACCATATGATCCAGCAATGCCACTCCTGGCCATATATCCAGAAAAATTCTAATTCAAAACAATACATACACCCCTAAGTTCATAGCAGCACTATTCACAATAGCCAAGCCATGGAAACAACCTAAGTGTCCACTGACAGATGAATGGATAAATAAGATGTGATACATATATACAATGGAATACTACTCAGCCATAAAAAAGAATGAAATAATGCCATTTGCAGCAACATGGATGCAACTAGAGATTATCATACTAAGTGAAGTAAGCCAGAAAGATGTACCATATGATATCACTTATATGTGGAATCTAAAATATGACACAAATGAACTTATCTATGAAACAAAAACAGACTCACAGACATAAAGAACAGACTTGTGGTTGCCAAGGGGGAGGGGGTTGGGGGAGGGATGGAGTGGGAGGTTGGGGTTAGCGGATGTAAGCTATTATATATAGAATGGACAAAAAACAAGGTCCTACCGTACAGCACAAAGAACTATATTCAATATCCAATGATAAGCCATAATGGAAAAGAATATTTTAAAAAAAGAATGTATATACGTGTATAACTGAATCACTTTGCTATACAGCAGAAATTAACATAACATTGTAAATCAACTGTACTTCAATTTAAAAAAAAAGAATTAACTGAAAACGACAGTGGCAAGAAGCTAAATTAGCTCATACAGTTTGAAAATGAAGATAAAGGTTTTAGTGAAGTTCGTACTTCCCCCAGATGACACATGGGACAGGGCCAGGTGACCTCCCAGCCTTGCTCACCACATCACACCACCCTGGGCCCGTTTTGAGGGAAGAGCTTAGCCCAACCACTTCTACCAGGTCTAACCTGAGGCTGGGATATGCCACTAGCCATTTTAGGGAAGTACATTCATGTATACTAAGAGTTGCATAGATAGCATATAAATTTATACAAAATAAAAATTACATGTGTGCCTGAAATAACATAAAGTGCATTTGCACATTTTCTGGAAAAATAAAGGTGGTGTTCAGCTTGGTCCTCTGTGGATGCCCTGACAGAAGGTAAAAGAGGTGGTTGCCTGCCATGGCTGGGCCTGACGTGACATAGAACTGAGCTGACCCCATCGCATGCATTCGGAGATGGGGTGTGGGGCTCATAGGGTACCCTCCCCATTCCAAAGACAACACTCAGCTCTGTCAAGCTCTCCTCACCGCCTCTAGCAAGTCTGCCCACAACCCCTGAAGGCTCCTTTACTCACTTCTGCAGCAGAGATACTCCGTGAACACCCGTCTTTGAGGTCAGACCTGCTGCCACACAGAATCCAAGCAGCTTTGGGGCTCTCCCATGTGCCTGCTCTGCCCTATTAGCTGGACCATACGATTCTGGCAGTGAGGGGTCTTACTCTACCTCTTGCCCATGTTTCAGAGGTGTGTCTGTGATGAAGACCCAGTTTCCACTCTGACAGCCCCACTCCCCCACAACACCCACATACACACTAGTTCTCTCCGGTGGTCTGGAGATTCCAGAGGCAGGTGACGAACACAGGAACAGCTTGAGTCAGGGCCCCAGCTGTAACTCTCCTGGCAGCTACTGCTTTTTTAAGGTGAGGAATATGACTGTCCCTAGGACTTCAGGCTAAACATCAGATGAAGATGTGGAGTCCCTGATCCTTTCATTCTGGGGTGTGGGCCAGTGAAGCAGTGTGCTGACATACCCCTCACCTCCTCGCCCCACGCACAGCCCTGGTCCCACAATAGACTCTTTGGTAGAGCAGGAAGGAGGTAGTGCTGGCTGCTTCCACAGAGCGGTGTGGAAGACCGCCAGGATTAGGGCCCACCCCGGCCGGGGATGAAACAGAAGGGAACTGTAAAAGCAGGAGAGGAAACAACTCCAGCCTCTACACATTGACCACAGCCACTCCAAGCCCGGGCTCCCTCCAGCTCCGGGGCTGCCATACCACTGGGGATCCCCAGCCTTAGGATCCAGACCCACGCGACCATCACACTGAGGGCGCCAAGGATTCAACAGCACCTGTTGCACAGTGAGGACCTGCATTCTGACTAGAAAAGAAAGCAGACAGACATGGTGTGTGAGAGGCCAGCAGGCAAGCCCCTGGGGAAGCTCACCCACCAATGGGACCTGCCACCTGGTCCTCAGAGAGCGGGAACCTCTGTGAACATTTGCCTCCATGCCTCTGGAGCTTGGAGGAGCCCTGCGGGCCACAGACTCCTGGCTGTCCCAGCCCTGAGTCATCACAGCCCCAGCTGGTCCTGCAGCCAGAAAACCAAACCACTGAATTTCAACCAAAGGGCCTGAGAGCTTGAGAGGATTCAAACAGGGCCACTAGTGCGTGGTCCTGCAACGAGCCTAAGCGGAACAAAGCAGGATAGAGCTCTGCCAGGAACCAGAAGAAAAGAAACCCTCCACTGGCACCTGGGCTGAGGCCCACTCTGCCTCCGGAGACCTTGGCTTGGCACCAGGGTGAGGCTTCCCAGAAGTGCTTGACAAAGATACTCCGGAAGTCTCTATGGTGCTTCCAAGTTCATAGAATGTTAAAGTAGGAAGGGACATTTTGTGGGATTTTCGCAACTCCTTTCTCTTCTCTGGGCCACAGTTTGCATATCTGTGTGAAGAAGAGATTGGACCAGATCTGCAGACCTCAACCGTGTCTGCACATGGGAACCGCCTGTGGATGCCCCATTCCACAGGTGAGCATCACGAGCTCCAGATAAACAAAGTAATCCAGGGGGCAGGTGTGGGGAGTTGTGGAGGAAGTGCTGCCACCAGACTGGCCAAGAGTTTGAAATTGTTTAAGTGAGGTGATGGGCAAATGGACCGGGGGAGGAAGTATTGTTCTGTTCACTCTTTTTTTTTTAGAATAAAAAGTTAAGAAACCAAAACTAGATACCCTAAAACTGGCTATGCCTGGGTGTCACCTGGAACCTATTAAATTGGAATGTCTAGGGGCTGGGGCCCTGGCACTGAGGTTTTCACAAAGGAGTCCCCAGGTGATTCTGCTGTGCAGCCAGGATTGAGAACCCTGGGCTAGACACTCTCCATGGTCCCCACATGCACCTGAGCGGCTGAGCCACCTGCACCTTCCACCAGACACAGCAAGTCACACTCTGGTCCCATTTGCTCTAACTTCCTGCTGCAGGAGCCCTTCCTCTCAGAGGGGAATGATGGGAGCTGCACTTGGAGCAGGGGGTCCCTGCCAGGCCTTCACCCGGGTCCTCTAGTCAGTTCAGTCTGCCCCAACCCCTGGTTATGGTGGCCCCTCAAATTGGCTGCTCCCCAAGGCCTCCAGGGGAGGGAGCTCAGCACAAGCTCAGGGAGGGTGCAGGCTGCTCTTCCAGGTGCATCAGGAAGCTCAGGGCAAGACCATTCCCTCTCACCCACACAGTGAACCTGAACTTGAGCCTCAATTTCAGTCTCCTCATATGGCCAGGTGCTGTCAGGCCTCCCACCTCTCAGAACACAGTGAGTCACATTCCTACTGCATTTGGGTTGACCTCCCAGCAGACACTGAACGTTCCTGGGACTGCTTCCCAGCATCCCTTTTTTCCCAGTTGCATTTCAGCGTCTGGGACCAGGAAGGAGCAAACAGGCTCAGTTTGGATTTCCACACAGGATGCTCAGCTTGCTGGGGCCCCTGAGAGTTTCCACCTGCTTTCCCTGCCCCCTCAGCCCAGAACACCAACTGCTGCAGCACGTCCCCAACTGCAACATCACCCTCCGCCATCCTCGATATTGATACATGCCAGATTTCCCTGCTCTCTTCCCCACACTGGTGCAGCCGTTTGCATTCCACACTCCTGTCAAACTTCTCAGACGTTCCCTCCCCATCCAACCCTTTGTCCTTTGTCAGTAACTAACCAGCTCTGCAAGGCAGTGTGGACCTTTCGGAAATTAAGGAACTTCTTAGGTGATGTTGCCACTTTCTCACATAAGTACTTCCTACTGCCTTTCTGGAGCTGAAGTTGGTTCTCCAGTTTGGCATTGGAGGCCTTTCCCGTCTCATTTCCCATTACTTCCCTATTAAAAACAAAAACAAAACTTAAGCCTTCTGCTTTAGTCAGTCTGGTCTGCTTATATCCCCACAATGTACCTTTAGGTTTCTGCTCAGGCTAATTCTCCTGCTTCGAAGAATGGATTGCCCTTCTCTCTACCTGCCATCCTCAGGATTTGTCAGACCCCTTTAACAACACTAGTAGAGGGTAAACCTTCTTGAGCACTTACTGTACCAGCAGTACTAAGCGCCTCATATGCATCATCTCATTTACTCCCCACAAAACCCTGAGCCACTTAAAAAAGAAAAAACAAAAAAGGACAACACTTTAGGTTTACAGAGAAGTTGCAAAAACAGTACAGAGAGCTCTGTGTACCTCTCACCCTGCTTCCCCTAATGCTAACATCTTATACAACCACAGTACAATTGTCTTTTTCTCACAAATGTCCTTTTTCTGGTCAAGGATCCCACATTTGAGTCGTTGTGTCTCCTTGTTCTCCTCCAGTCTGTGAACAGTTCTTTTGTCTTTCATTATTTTGACTCTTTTGATGAGTTGCTTTGTAGAAAGTCTCTCAATCTGCATTTGTCTGATGTTTTTCTCACGATTAGGTTGAGATTATGTACTTTTGGCAAGAAGACTACCGAAGAGATGTGGTGCCCTTCTCAGTGCATCGTACCAGGAGCCACATGATGTTAATTTGTCCTATTTTTGTAAATTTGTCATGTTAACCTTGATCACTTAAGATGGAGTCTGTCAGGTTTCCCCACAGTAAAGTTACTTTTTCTCTTCATCATTTGTAAGTACCTTGGGGGAGACACTTTGAGATTCTACAATGTCTTGTTTCCCTTCCAACTTCGGCCCACTGAGTTTGGAACCATCCGTGGATCTTGCCTGCAGTAGTTATTACTGTGATACAGGCCTAAAGGTGATTTTGTATTTCATGAGGGTCCCTGTTTTCCCCATTTTATAGACGAGGACACTGTGTCTCAGATCTGTGATGTAGCCCAAGGTCCTAATGCTAGTAAGTTAGAACTTGGGCACCAAAGCACTGCCTCTGATGCTAAGCTCTTTATTCTCCTCCTCAGGGAATGAACCACATGCTGGTGGGTGGCACCTCTTGTAGTCACCTGATCTTCCACATGGTCTCCTCCCCCAGACACACAGTTGGTTTCTGGAGGGCAGGAATTGGATCTCCTATCTAATTGCCCCAGATGCTGAGGGCAGGGCCTGGTGTCCAGCATTTGTGGACTGAGTGGTCCTGGAGGATTGAAGAGGTCACGCATGACAAGGGGAGAGGGTGGAACCAAAAGAAAGTCCAGCTTCTTTCCTTTCCGCCAGCCCACAAGGTATTATGGCCACAGATACACCCAAGTCTGCGAACCAGGGGAGAATGGTGGGCAGGGGACTCAGGAGAGCAGACACCAGCAGGGGTGTGTGAGCCAGAGGCTGACCGGTGGGAGGAGGTGGGAGAAGGTGGGAGAAAGTTCGAAAGAAAAGGCAGAGGGAGGAAGAAGGACCATCTTACCCAGCCCATCATTTTACAGATGAGATGGCCAAAGCCATTGTTTCAGGGTATTATTGATTATAATCAGATTCTCAAGAACAAAGCGGGGCTTATTGAAAGGATTCAGAGAAGGCGTTTACTGAACTCATTGGCAGGACGTACAGCCTGGAGGGGGCTTTTCAACTGAGGTGCTCCCGCTGACTACTAGCCTCTCTGTGCCTCTACATTCACATGTATCTGTAATTCCACAAATACTCACTGAGCACCTTTATGTGGCAGCAGCGTGCTAACTATGGGGAAGAAAACTGTGAGCAAAACCAGGGGTCCCCTTGGCACATTGGAGAGGGGTTGGTTTTGTCTGACTTGTCTTCTCAGGTCGTGGGTGGGGTGATCTAAGCCAGAAGGAAAAGCCAAAGTGACAAACATACTGAGTGACATCCTCACTCATGGACCAGCGAGGGCCGGTGATGCGCTCAAGGTGG
Organism: Mesoplodon bidens; assembly: GCF_964165515.1. NCBI lineage: Eukaryota > Metazoa > Chordata > Mammalia > Artiodactyla > Ziphiidae > Mesoplodon > Mesoplodon bidens. Next base: position 36,902,919 of record NC_138170.1, read on the forward strand.
CACGGGGCTGCAACTTGGGTCTTTCAATGCTGATTTCAGGGCACATTCATATTTGCTCACTTTCTGATGCAGGGGCCACACGGTGGAGGGGCTTGAGTGTGATGCGGGGGTTTATGAAGATGTGCATGCATGTAGGACCAGGGCTGAGGGCAGGTAGCTGGGCGTGTGGGAGGACTGGGGGCTGGATAGAGGAGGGGACTGTTCATAAGGAAACCACCGGCTGAAAACACTGAGAATCAGCCTTCGGGGGCCAGTTTCAGGCTTCAGTTTCCAGCTCCTGGCTTCTCTGCTCCTACGGCAACCGTCAGCCCACTGATCTGGCAGCCAAGGCTGAACGCTCAGGACCTGAACTCCAGGTTTGCACAGTGAGAGGAAGGTGGAAGTGAAGAACAGGCATGCTGAGTGCGGTGACCAGCACTGGACTAGAAGCGGCTTTGGACTCTCGTCCTAGTACTCAGGACAAATCCCTTCGCCCATCAGACCCCAGTCCACTTACTGGATGCAAAATGAGGGCTGGCTCAGAGGTTTTCAGTCTGAATCACCCAGACACCTTGTGACCTGGTAGATCCCAGACCCACCCCAGAGATGGGGTGCCGGGGGCCTGGAAGGAGATTCAGGGACATGCCTGGCTAACCGGTGCTCTCAGGTGGCCCTGGGCCATCCTCAATCCTGGACCACACTTTGACCAACAGTGGACTTGGTCATCTCTGGGGTCCTTCACAGCATTTCCCTGAAAAATCCAAGTTTCTTTGGGCCACATAGAGGGAAGGCCACTATCCTCCAGATGCCCCTGCCTATTGGTGTGGGGTGGCCCAGCAGAAGTGGCTGGGTGGCCAAGCAAGATGCCTGCCTACAGGGAACCAGCAGTCAAGCTTGGGGGAGCTGAAGTGGAGCCACAGAACCTCCATGCTGTCTGCTCAGGACTCTGAGGTCACGCTGACCTCCATCTCCCATTCCCTGGGCTGGCCTGGCCACTTCAGATCCTAATCAGGCCAAAGCTCATTTGAACATATTTGTATGCCAGAGAGCAGAGTTCAGGGCCGAGTGCTGAAAGCACTTCGTGTTTTCCCAAATTCCGGGGGATCAACATGTTGATGAGACCTAATAGGAGCCCAAGGGGCTGGCCGGAGACCCCAGGACCCAGTTCCTCAGTGGAAAATCCACACTCACCAGATTATACCTTTGATTATACCTTTGAATCAATTTGCCCACTCTGTATGCATCATCAAAAGCTCCATCTTCAAAGCTTCCTTATGCCATAAAGCTGTCCCCATCCCCCCAGCCAAAATTACCTGCTTTTTCTTCTACAACTTTGTTAACCATTTTAATGCTCATCTCCCACCCCAGTTTAAAGTAGGCATTGTCCCATTTTTGTTTCCTGGGAGTCTGGCACATAGCAAGTGTTCATCAAATTGAAAATAGAATTGAATGAGACAAGGGGGTTAGTCTTCCAGTTCAAAAAATGAAGAAGTTATTGTGTTTGGTATTATATTAGATCAATCATTGATCTAACGTTATAGGTGCCAGAGTTTATTAAAATAACCATTTTGCAAAGAATAGGCTACATTTCCTGGCAATAATAACTATTCATAATTTATATTAGGGGTATCTACAGGAGCCCCAAAGATGAACTGCACAAAGTAGGAATGGCACCTGACAATACTTAGCATCTATTTTTTTTCTGAGCTTCAAATTGAGTGGATGGTTCTACCTTATAAAACCAAAAAGGACGATAAACGGGGAAGGAATTTTTCCCAGGAAGACACACAAGCCCACAAGAACTGCGCACACAGCTAGCAATTATGTTGGAAGCATGGCCTAAGAATGAGAGAGTTCCTCTTGACTCTATGGACTCATATTGATCCCACAAAAGACACGGAGACAGTTAGGATCCTTGGTGCAGGAATACTGGTGGAAGGGCAAAACCTATTTCACATCTGGGTCTGAGGTGGCCCCGGTGAGGGAGGTTTGGGACACCAAGTTCTCCAGGTTAATGGTAGTGCCTGGAGTCAACAGGGCTGAGGAGGAGGCATCTGCAGCCCATACTGAAAGAACTATTTCTCCTCAGAGAAAGCACTATTCACGGAAATAACTGGAAAAAAAAAAATGCAACCTTTGAGGGCTTCCCTGGTGGCGCAGTGGTTGAGAGTCCACCTGCCGATGCAGGGGACATGGGTTCGTGCCCTGGTCCGGGAAGATCTCACACGCCGTGGAGCGGCTGGGCCCGTGAGCCATGGCCACCGAGCCTGCACATCCAGAACCTGTGCTCCACAATGGGAGAGGCCACAACAGTGAGAGGCCCGTGTACCGCAAAAAAAAAAAAAAAAAAAAAAGCAACCTTTGGGACAATAGTTGCTTTGGGGTCTATCTGATAGACTCTGAGCAACTACTTCTGTGGAAAGTGGATGAAAATGAAAGAAGATGCTGATATGGTCTAGGACTCAGGTGGGATACCCAGGCCTGATAACCAACTTCCAGAAGAGGGGATGTGAAGGTGAAATCTTTTATTTTTTTAAAAAAAAAAGGGGGGTAAGCGGTTTGTAAGAGTAACCAATGGCCCAGAGACATTTATGAAAAAAATGTGGGAACAGTGTGGCAGAAAGAAACCCTGAAGCTCAATGACTGAGTCACACTCCAGGGGCATCCTGCCTGATGGTTCCCCATGATCAGCTCAACCACTAAATTGCAGCAAAGGGAGGAAAGACAACTAGTCTACTTCATGGAGCCTCAATTTTGTCACCTAGAAGATGTGTACAACAATCATTTCTACCCACAGGTTTGTTTACGAGGATTAAATAAGATCACAGCAGGACTAGTAGATGCTTTTCCTGAGACCAGAGCCAAAAGTACCTTGGCCTGGCTAAATAACATGTAATGGTCTGCATTCTAGTATAGAAAACACATGTGCTCTGCAGCTATTCCTGTAACTGAATGGGACATGAGCTCCATGCCCCCCCTATTTTTAGCATTTTTTTGGTTTTATGATTTGTCCTCATTGCTTGCTTACTTAAGGAAACCCATTTCATCATGGCCTGAGAAAAATGTAGTACTCAAAAATGTTTATAGCAATACAATACTTTTTATAATGCTACAAGGGTATTTGGGCTGATTGAGAATGTCCTCTTTTCCCCTCTGGTTAGGAACGCATGAAAAGTCAATTAAGCAGCACAGTTTGTTCTGTAAGTTAAGTTAGTGTGTAAGGCAGTTTGGGCACTGTTTATGGAAATGAAAAGTCTTCACCCGGTTTTGACTGCTTTACAGATGTCTCTTGCTGTGACAGGCTGGAAAATGAACTAGAGGAGAATGTGGGTGCTCCATATAGGGACTTGGTCAAGAAACTTGGCCAGGAAGCAGAAACATGGCGCTGCATAAGCGCCATGTGCCTGGGACCAAGGGCCAGCCTTCCGTAGAAGGTCTCTTCATTCTGGGTGACTTTGCCGTGAACCAAGGTGACAATAAAGAAGTTCCAAAGAAACAGCCCCTTAAGCCCAAACGAATGCAGATTTCAGTGACATACAAGGATGGGCCACTGAGGGACCAGGCCAAGGCCCTGCCTCTCTGCGGCTTCAGTAGAAGCCCTAAGAGCAGGTATGCCCTGGCTTCCCCAAGACAGCGTAGAAGGCAACATCCCGGCTGCCCCTGGCAAGCGCATGCATACACACATGCACACGCGTGCACACGCGTGCACACGCACATGCTGCTTGTTATTCACAAAAACAACCCACGGACTCTCCCAATATCTGTGGTATTCTCCCTACTGTCACATCTGATTGAAATCTCTCCCACGAGGGCAGCAATTCTCCAACTATCTCACAATTTTCAATCAGAAGTTCTACAAGCATAGAAACCACATGACCCCCAAATCGTACTTCTAAATATTCGCCCAAGAGAAGTGAAGTTGTACATGAACGTTCATAGCAGCTTTATTCATAAAAGATTGTAAATCCTCTTTAAAAACTGAAGCTAATTTACTTCAAAACCAGAATTAAGTTTTTCTTCGAACTGTCTATGGGAATACATATTGGCAGAGCGTCTGAAGGTGCTTCTGGGGTCAGCTGTCATGCTCACAAATGTCCAGGAACCCTAAAGCACTGCCCTGGCCTGGGTTTGCTGTAGAAACAAGCAAGTTGACCAGCAGTTGCAAGAGCCTCTCCAGAAGGCCCAACTTATCTTCGGTTTTCTACTCAAAATATTCTTATGTCTTTAGTATCAAAATCCATGTGTTCACCATCTGGGTCATCAGTACCAGGTTGCTAAGGGGCAGGTGCCCAGCTCAGCAGCATCATGTGCATTACCTCTTGATCTTTGTGATGTAACGAGACAGTGGGTTATGTTATACGGATTTTGCGGACGAGAAAACCAATCCCCACAAAGAAGAAGTAACTTGCTCAAGGCCACACAGCTGGTGAGTCTTGGGCTGGGATTGAACCCACGTGGTCCAGTTCCTGTAGTCGCTACGGTTGCCGCCTCACAGGCGGAATGAACCACTGAGGATGATCTCTGAGTTGCACCAAAGGGGAGCATGAAAGCCTCCTCCCAAGAGGGTATACACTGCAGAGTACTGCTCTGCCAGCTTGGCCAGGCTGTATTTCCTGCCCTGCAGTGTGTGTGCCACCCGGCCTCCACACACAGGAACGGCCTCACCTATCAGCTGGCCTTAGTGCCCTCCTGGGATGCCCAGACCAAGAGACAGGGTTTTAAAAGCCTGGAGCTCTAACCTTTACAAGTACTGGGTAATTCCTCATAATAGCCCTATGCAGGTTCTGTTAGCAGCCCTCACGTAACAGGCAAGAAGATGGAGACATAAAGGGGTAAAGAAACTTCCCCATCATCTCCAGCTAGTAAGGGGAAAAATCAGATCTAACATCCAGACCTTTTTCTGACACCAGATCTAAGCTCTAATCTCTGTCTTCTCAGAGGTTAGAGAAATAAGCCATGGGGGAAATGCTGGTGCAAGAAAATAAGGTCTTAGCTCCTTTGCTGTAGAATAGCCACTTCCGGGTTCAGTGGCAAAGCAGTGGTGGGACCAGAGGCTGCTGGCAGCAACCCCTCAGGGCAGGCCACAAACAAGAGGGGGAGCAGCCAATTCGAGGAAGGCTTTAATCACAGTCCTGGCTCAGAGCATATGGCAAAGCTAGCAGCAGGTCCCTACTCTGCCCCAGGGCTAAGAAATTCCCACTGGGCTAGCCCAGCCCTCTGCATCCCAGCAGCACATCTCCACCCCCATCTTCTGGAGATGGGCACTCTCTCGCACTGGGAACCATGGGGACTTCCTAATCAGATTAATTTTGGTCAATAATCTGGTTGGGAAGCTCTGATGAGCTTAGTGAGAAACTCATTCCAAATCTAATACAGATCTTCCTCCACTTACGATGGGGTTAGGTCCTGATAAACCCGTCCTAAGTTGAAAATATCTTAAGTGGAAAATGCATTTAATACACCTAACCTACCTAACATCACAGCTTGGCCTAGACTACCTTGCCTTACACTTACATTAGCCTGAAGTTGGCCAAAATCGTCTACTATGAAGCCTATTTTATAACAAAATGTTAATTATCTCATGTAATTTATTGAATATTGTATTAAAGGTGAAAAGCAAATGGTTATCCGGGTCCAGAATGATTTGTAAAACTGATGGGTTGTTCACCCTCCATGACCGGGCAGCTGACGGCGGGCTGCGGCTGCGCTGCCCGTGCCCAGCATCACAAAGGAATACCGGCACATCCCTAGTCCGGGAAAAGGCCCACAGTCAAAATGCAAGGTCCAGTTTCTACTGAATGAATATCACTGCCGCACCATTATAAGGTCAAAACATCCTAAGTTGCACCATCCTACATCAGTTAGAACCATCTGCGGTTCACTGCTAACAGGAAGTCCTTCCCTGGGCTTTCAGCGCACAGAGAAGCTGCTGCCTCCCATCCTTGCGCGCATTATTCCTCACAGCACGACCACACCCAGGCACACACTCCTTCCTCTTGCCTTTGGGGACAAGGCCGCTTTTCCTCCAGGCCCAGAGGAGGAGGAAGCCCCTCCCCCCAGCCCTCCACCAGCCCACTCACTGGCTGCTGTCTGATGCGACAACCAGGCGGTTGTCTGCTTGGTCTAGCGTGAGACGCCGAGCGGGCCGGGAGAGGCCCATTACGGTAAGAAATTAAAAAGACGCAAAAAGCCTTCTGGCTAAGACGGTGACGCAGCAACAGAAACAAAACTGACGGCGGCTGGAAGAAAGGCGGCGCCCACCGCTCGGAGGCAGCCTTTTGCGCGGTGGATGCTGACCCCTGCTGGCCGCGCGCGGGGACGCAGCGTGGCTGCCGCCGAGACTGTGACAGTGAGTCACCTCTGAGGTGCTGAGCCGGGGAGGACCCTGCCTGGGGGCAGGGGGCCTGGAGGGGAGGGGAGGGAAAGGCAGGGACGAGGGCAGAGGCCCCGAGTTCTAGTCCTGCCCCCCACATCATCATCCAGTAACAGGGCTGGCAGCCCCTCCCAGCTCTCAGACGCCATCAACTCCTCGTGTTTTCAGAGAATATAAGCAAGGAGGAAAAGGTAAGAGATATGCAATATAAATGGCGCTAGTATCCCTCCAGGGCCTACCTGTGCCTCCAAAAGGCTTCCCGCATTAGGGTCTTCCCCGGACCAGCCAATTCCAAGTCCAGAGCTAGTGAAGCCGCGTTGCCTTAACAGATGGTTACTGACTCCCTAATGGCTCCCAAAGATAATCAGGTCCTAACCCCTGGAACCTGTGAATGTTACCTTATAAAGGAAAAGGGACTTGACAGGTGTGATTATGTTAAGGTTATTGAGATGGGGAGAGTACCCTGGATTCCTCAGGTGGATCTTAAATGTTATCACAAGCATCCTTAAGGAGGGAGAAGGAGATTTTACTACAGCAGAGAAAGAAAACCGTATTACAAAGGAAGCAGAGAGAGAGATTTAAGATGGTACTCAGCTCATTTTGAAGATGGAGTCATGGACCAAAGAATGCAAAAAAGCCAGCTCTAAAAACTGGAAAAGACAAGGAAATGGATTCTCCCCGGAGGCTCTGCTGACATTTTGATTTTGGCTCCATGAAACTGATGGCAGATTTCTGGTCTCCAGAACTGAAAGAGAATAAATGTGTGTTGTTTTTAAGCCACCAAATTTGTGGTAATTGGTTACAGCAGCCATCAGAAACGAATACATGACCTTCTCCTCTCAAAGTCTTGTGCTGAGTGCTTAGGATAAAGCAGTTAATGAGCAGGACAGAAAATCCACTTCCTACCCCTAGAAATGTTTATAATCTCCCTCTCTTGGGATTTTAAAAAGCAACAGCCAAAAAGTCATTAATCGGGCTTCCCTGGTGGCGCAGTGGTTGAGAATCTGCCTGCCGATGCAGGGGATACGGGTTCGTGCCCCGGTCCGGGAAGATCCCACATGCCCCGGAGCAGCTGGGCCCGTGAGCCATGGCTGCTGAGACTGCGCGTCTGGAGCCTGTGCTCCGCAACAGGAGAGGCCACAGCAGTGAGAGAGGCCCGCGTACCACAAAAAAAAAAAAGTCATTAATCTTCTGCGGTGCAATATATAACCAATAAGCACATGGAAGATGCTCAAGATCATTAGCATTAGGGAGGGCAGGGATCATTAAAACCATGGTGAGATACCACTGCTATGATGGTAGGAGGGCTATGATGGGAGAGACAGATAATAATAAGCTTTGGCAAGGATGTGGAAAAACTGGAATCCTCATGTGTCACTGATGGGATTGTAAAATGGTGTAACCACTTTGGAAAATAGCTTGCCAGTTTCTTAAAAAGTTAGACATAAATTACCAATTGACCCAGCCATTCCACGCCCAGGAAAAATGAACATTCATATCCAAAGACATGGACATGAATGTTCACAGCTGTATTACTGATAATAGCCAAAACCTGGAAATAACTAAGAAGTTCAACAGTGAATGAAAATGTGGTATACACGATGAAATATTATTCTGTGCCAACCAACTCTGTTGACACATCTGCTCCATCACCACAGAGCTCCAGGCCAGTTTTACACTCGTTCACATCAAAAACCAGGAGAAATAGACTGTTCTGGTTAGCCTCACTATCTAGACCCTTTTGCCACACTAGCTTCTAGACTATTCCAATGACTCTTCCTCTGTCCTTCCCTCTCTTGCTGGTCTCCATGCTGCTCCCCGAACGCATCAAGCACAACCCTGCCTCAGGGCCTCGGCGCCATCTGGAATCCTCTTACCCCCATGGCTAGCTTCATGGCTCGCTCCTACGTCTTCTCAATGAGGCTTTCCCTTACCACCTTTTAAAGACCATAATAGCACCACCCCTTTTCTATCCTCCTTTCCCTGATTTTTCTCCATGGAACTTATCAACTAATAAACTCCATAGTTTTGTCTGTCTCCTGGCTAGACCGTAAAGTCCATAAGGAAAGGGATTAGTCTTTTAGGTTCACTACTGAATCCCCAGGACCCAGGACAATGCCTGATCCACAGAAGGAATGCGATAAAAGATATGACATAAATGGATGAATTCATAGCCAACTTTTCCTTGGGCTGGGGTACAAGCATAACTTTTCCATGATGAAGACTGAGAGGGGGCCTGCTCTCCACAGTAAATGACATAGACTAGCACTAGGGACTTGCAGTTCACTTGATTCTGGCTGAAGCACGCCTAATCCTCCAAGCACAGTAAGTACCGACTGCCACCAATAGCCAAAAGACCCATCCATACCTTTGAGGAAGGGCCATCTTTTCTCTGCCTTATGGGTTCCTAGAGCATCCTGGATGAGGGTCCTTAGCTGGTAAGACAGGAAATTAGTCACACCTACCGCCTGAGACTGTAAGTGTCGCCAGAAAACCTATGCGATATTCACAGCATCTCTTCTAGGAATATTTTAGAAGGGAGAAAAAGAAAACACAACCTAAATACCTCTTGGTAGAGAAATGTTAGCTTTTAAAGAGTCTAAGGCTAAACAATTTAGTTATGAAAATATATTGTAGACTGTTGAATTCATTTAGTTTCTTATTTAAACTCACATCTTTTCCATCAAGTAAGAAGTCTTGGTTCATGTCTGTATGAAAATTCCTCTCTCTCATGAAAATTTAGCACAATGAGGTGGTTTTTAACCACACTCTTCCTGGGACATCAGTGATATCAGTGGTTCTGGCCACAGTTCATTGTGTTTTACCAGGTTGTTCTCCCGTTTACTACAAGGGAAGGGAAAGCTTCGTGAAGATCTTGGTTGACACTCTGGTTTTAACCCTTGATGGGGTTTTTCCCTTTAATTTGGGCACTTGGACATAATAGAAATGAATTAGGCTTTTTCCCTTGCAAATGGAGTAACCACACATTAACACATCTTGAATAAAACAACTAAACTTACAGAACATGTACTGTTCCATTCCAGTCAGCCTGCCTTCATCATTTGGGGCTGAATAGAGTCTTTTCTTCCTAAGAGCTGTAAACAAAAGTAGAGATTGTGTGAGACCACCTTTGCTCTTTATTACAGCTGGTCAAGACTCAACACATTCCTACCGACTGATTATGGAGGCTGCCTTCAGCCCTGGAACATAAGGGAATGATGCCCCCAAAAATGACATGGTGCACCACAGCATTAGGTAGATAGCTGTCGCTTATCTCTAACAGGATTGTCCTTTTCTGAACAAACTTTCTTCAAAAATAAAAATGAAAGGCAACTAGTTTCAGGAAGAACTGCTAAGTGACAATTATCATTAAAGTCAAGTCTTCCTGAAAAAAAGTTAAAAAACTCATTGTCTTCTGTTCCCACTTTTGGTTTGATATGACTATCTTTAGCATGTGCTGCAGATCTCCTCTTTAGTTATGAAAGAAAAAAGGAAAACTCACAAGGCCACGGCCCACACCCTCCTGTGTGCACACCCATTTTTCACATGGAGTGTTCATCACTATACTTATGTGCACACAGGTTTGTAGATTTTTTTTAACTTGTATTGCTATAGTCTGTTAGCAGCTATAAAGGAGTCCATCATGTACAGGGTACCATGATTTATTTGACCCATATGATTTCAACATTCATATTTCTAACTTTTATTATAATAATCTTGTGAGAAATATATTGGTATATGAGTTTAACAAGTAATATCTTTCTGAGATTCCTAGAAGTTGGATATGTGGGTTTGAGAGCGATTTGTTTTAGGTTCTTGATATGTCTGTTACCCTGTTTTCCAGAAGGTACATGGCAATTTATAGCCCTATAAGTAATGTCTTATAACCACTAACACTCTGTAACATGTATTACATGCCATGCCCTGTTCTAAGCTCTTCATAGAAACTCATTTAATCTTTATAACAATCTTATGAGGTAGGTGCTATTATTGTTCCCATTTTATAGAAGAGGAAATTGAGGCACAGAAGTTATGCCAGATCTTTTTACAGGAGGAAAATTCGTTTGAGGAAGCATAAGTTTTGTCAACTGAAGGTGAACAATGAGGGGCACCGGAGTTGCCACAATCACTGATGTATGTTACAGCAAAAGACTGTATCCACCTGAACTGTGAGGAGATAAGGAGTGTGGGATGGGGGGGGGGTGTCCTTTGTACCATCTGAGTAGCTATGGTCCTTCCCCAAACCAGAGATTTGGCAATAATGCAGGTAGTAGTAGTATTCCTAGTCAATTAGGTCTCAGCAAGTGAGTAACGTTTAGAACTACAACCTTTGTTAAACTCACATGTGGATTTTACAGAGCTAAGAAAGCAGATTTGGAATGGACACTTTGTCCAAAAACCTAGGAGGGGCTCATCTGGAACTAGAGCCTAATCACCTAAACGGTCTGACACCTCCCCGTCATGCCTGGCGCCCCTCAGTTGTGTTCCCTGATCCCAGCCAGAAGGTGGGCCAGCAAGTCAGGACGTAGGAGAAAGTTTCCCACCTGGGTAAGAGCCAAAAGCCAGGAGTAGGGGAGAAGCGGGGGAGAAAAGGGGGGGAGGGGGAGAGGGAGAAAATGAGAATGTGCAGGGGATGGAGATTCCTACCAGGGACTGTTGACCTTGTCACCAGAACAAGAAGGGTCGACGGGCACACAGCCACTTAGTTCAATCCTCAGCTTACCTCCGGCTTAATTTCTCTCCCCACAGATTTTGATACTTTGGAAGAGTCCCCACTCAAAGGCTCTTTCAGGTGCTCTGACTTAACCATCACCTTAACCAAGACATCTGCCAGAGTGGGGAGGGAGGGAACATATCAACAAAACATACCGACAGTGCTTCAATCTCACAAGCCCCTTTGGGACTTTTACCCCCCGAACTGACCTAAAGCACATTCTCATTGCTTGCATTGATGTTTGAGTTTACACTAGACTTGGGAATGGATTCTGAGACAATGGCCCTGGGTGATGTTGCTATTCAGGTTAAGCCTGTGAAACAAAACCTTAGATATTATGCTAAATATACTAAATATATTTTTTAAATAGATATTATCAATACTAAAATATACTTGTAAAAAATGTATTGTTTAGGGGCTTCCCTGGTGGTGCAGTGGTTGAGAGTCCGCCTGCCGATGCAGGGGACATGGGTTCGCGCCCCAGTCCGGGAAGATCCCACATGCCGCGGAGCGGCTGGGCCCGTGAGCCATGGCCGCTGAGCCTGCGCGTCCGGAGCCTGTGTTCCGCAACGGGAGAGGCCACACAGTGAGAGGCCCGCATACCGCAAAAAAAAAAAAAAAAAAAAAAAAAGTATTGTTTGTGTACTTGTAAAGGTTGGGAAGGCACATAGCCTGAAGTCCAGATCAGAAAGACTGATTTTGTCAATTTCCTGTCATGACTAGTGAAGACAATACTCTGTGGCCTGAATACACAGACTCACCTCTGCTATTGGCTTACAGGATGAGTTTAGAGGATTCAGGTCTCTAAACATGATTAATCGATTTGGAATATATCTAGTGCTCTCCAACTATGAAATCTTGCTTCTCCAACTATGAAATCTTACTTATGACTATGTTGAAATGCTAGAACAGAGCCATTTCTAGGAAACGAAGAAAATATTGTTACATCTACATGGGTAACAGGAGAAAGCGAAAGAAATTAATTTTGCTTTCCTACTTGTATGAATCAAATTCCTATAGTGTTTCAAACTTAGTTCAAAAATTGATAATGATTTTAATAATAGATGAACTTATTTAGTTCACATTCTGTGCCAAGGTATTCATGTTCAGTATGCTCTCTATAATTAATTAAATTGGTTTATCTTCACAACCTTAAGAGGTACTATCATTTCCATTTTACAGAGGATAAAACAAGTTAAATGACTTACCTAAGGTCACACAGCTAGAAAACTGCACAACCAGGATTCAAACCCAAGCTGTCTGAGTCTAGACTCTACACTTAAACCAAAACACCTTGTAAGACTGTATGTGTGCCTGACTTCCTTCATCCTCAGCCTGTTACCTCACCTGTAAAATGGAGTGTCTACCACCAATTTCAAGATTCTTGAGGGATTAGCAGAGGAGCATTTGTGAGCAGCAGTGTTTTATATAGTGGAGTCTCAACTGGCCTTCACTCCCTCTCCCGTGAGGAAAGATTTATTTTCATTCCTGAGAAAAAACTGAATCAGGGCCTTCCCTGGTGGTCCAGTGGTTAAGACTCTGCTCTTCCAATGCAGAGGGCTTGGGTTCGATCCCTGGTCAGGGAACTAAGATCCCACATGCCACAGGGTGTGACAAAAACAAAAACAAAAACTGAATCAGAGAATTATCATGACAGAGTGGAAAGGACCCAAGAAGCTGCCTCTTACAGCCACCCTTTGTTTGGAGGGTCAAACTCCCTTCCCCGCTTTTCTTTGGTCACTTATAGTAATGAGCATGCCATTTACCATGCAGTCCAATACACCTCAATACAGGGAGGTAAGTTCCTCACCAGTAAAAGGAAAACTTCTGACGGCTATTCAAAAACAGCAGCTGCCAAGTTACCCCTTTCAATAACCTTCAAGACTCCCGACTCCCCTGATAACCTTTCCTGGGTCCCAGCCCGACGAAGCTTGTCAGAACTGCCTTCAAAGTATGATACCCAGAACAGAACCATGTCAGGCCAGGTATAAGTACAGTAGAATAAAGGAGCACCATCCCCTCCCTTGATCTGCCTCTTCTACTTCTATTAATGTGACCCAAGTTTGTGTTCTCCAAACAGCATTAAAATAGCCACACCTGTGATACCAGATCTCATCTCCTAATCCCAATTACCTTCCATCCTCCAAAGCTGCCTCTTCATACTGACTACAAAGCGGCGAGAAAATAAACACCGTGATAGCTCTCAAGGCCAGAGCAGGAGAACAAGGCCATGAGACCAAGTTTTTGTGGCCCTCAAGCCCACTAAATGGTTAAAACAATCTCGAGTCAAAGTCTTGGAGCTCTGCAGTGTGAACCATTCTGAAGCCTGAAAGGCCAACTCACTCAACTCCCATTACTGACTTTGGGGCAGCTCCCTGTTTCCAGCTCTTCCCCCTCCAGACACTGTAGGATTATCCTTCCTGACCCTCTTGTGTTGGGGCATGCTTGTGTGACTACTCCCAGTCTATGAGTTCACTGCTGGGCCACAGCATTCAACTGCCAGTGCAAAGACAGACCCTCCGGAGCTCTTCCCCTCTGGTGAGGCATCCAAAGACCACCAGCTGGGTACCCCAGGGGCTCCTGTGAGCAGAGCCCACCTGCCAAATGGGATGGACTGTAGCCTGAGAGAGAGAAAAAAAGTCTTCCTTTGTTTTTAAGCCACTGGGATGGTGGTGGCGTTTGTTACCGCAGTGTAACTTTGTGTACTCTGACTGATACAACTCCATTATTAAATTCCTGAAAAGAATGGAGTTTCCCCCTCAACATTTCCTAGATCCTTCTCACACCACCTGGCATTGCCTAAGAGCTGACACCATCCCAACCCTTTTTCTTCCCCCTTTTTTTTCTGATTGGGCTTAACAGCTTTATTTGAAATGAAAATGCCATAGAAGCCCAGCAGTTACTGAGAAACCAGCAGGAAGACCTCCTCCCGAGGTCTTAGACAACAGCTCTTCCAGCAGCTGTAGCAAGAATCCAGGCTATGACCACCCTCAGTGAGCCACTGCCCTCTACCTTCAGAGGTGCAGGGGCCACCTGCCCCGTGAGCCCAGAGCGGGGAAGAGCAGTTGAAGGGAGGGAGAAAGATATCATCAAGAACAAACTGAGATTTTTGTGCAGCCCTGTAGTTCAGTTCAGTGTCTCCCTAGGAACGGCCCTCTGCTTGGTGAAACTGGTTTATTCCAGGCAGAGCAGACGCGGGGAATGAAATTCCATAAACAGCCTCCTGGAACAAGCACCTCTAGCTACAGATGTGCAGTCAGTGTCCCCGACAGGTCCCGACGGGAAATGAACGGTTCTGGCTTATTGTAAAAGTTAACAAGTTGCTGCAGTTTTGTTTTTTGCTCTGTGAGTCATGGGGAAGTGACACTCTGCAGAGCACCCGGCAGATCCAGAATGTCTAAGTCATAGGGCTGTCGGGCAGTTGCCAGGCTTCCTTTCCATATGCTACACGATCACTTCACTGGAGGGAACCTGCCTATGCCCCCATACTCGGGGGGGCCCCAGGGTACCCAGCACTTGCTCTTTTAGAGTAGAATCAGCTTCCCGGGCTCAGCGCCAGGAACCCACCAACTTCAGACCGTGGGCTTTGTGGGGAGGAAGTGTAACTTAAATCTGATAGGATTCTAAAACCTAACGATTTGGAAGAGTTGGGTAGAAGGGATTCAAAAGATGGAATAAATACCATCTATTTTCCTATAAGGTATTTGAGAAGGAATAACTGGTACTCATTCAACTCACTGGATCCCCACTGATGTAAATAAACAAGGCCCCCCAGAACTGAGAAAATGCCTCTAGAGCATTCATTAAGGCCCTTCCCCTCACTCAAAGCCCTCCCTCATTAGGATTCCATAACGTCTAAAAGCATTGAGTTTATCATTGTATTTCCTGAGGTTCCTAAACAGATACTGCAAGGAGAGGTAGCATTCGTCCACCAGTTATAAGCTATGTGCCAAGAACTTGCTGGGCCCTGGGGATACACGAGTGAACAAGTCAGGGGACATGCCTTCGTGACACTGGCATTCCAGTGAGAGAGGCAGACAGTACACAGGAAGACTGCCGACAACAGTAAGTGCTCTGAAAGAACTGAATGGGGTGATGGGACAGTAACTGTTGGTGGCGTCTGAGCTGAGACCTAGAGGATGAAAAGGAGTTGGCCGGTAAGGAGCTGTAGCCAGGGACAGAAGGCAGGTGATCTGGGAAGCTGGACTCGGTGAGAGACACAGGGCAGGTAAGTTTCGACCAACAGGACAAACCTCAGGCCCAGTTCTCTTAGGCCTGCCTCGCTGCAGGACGGCACTTAAAACCACCCCACAGCTCGAGATGTTGGTCCCTGGGTCACCCTCCCATGTGTACGTGCAGAGGATGCCAGCCCCTTGTGGCCCGTCGTCCCCACTGGCCTCTGTCCACACCCAAGGTTGAGATGGACAAGCCATCGATGGTTGAGTTCTTCACCCTGGCAGGGGAGGAAGCCTGTGGGTTTGTGCCTTGTGTCCTGGCCTCTGTGGAGCTCTGGGTGGGACAAGGGTATGGCCTCCAGCAGTACCTGCTGAGAGATTAGCCGTGAACCTACTGAGCAGGCCACGGGGCCAGGTGACAACCTTGTGTTCTGCACTCTTGCCCTTCAAACCCGAAGGCTTGGCCAGCAGGGGCTATTGAGAACATGAAATGTGGCTCGGGTGACTGAGGAACTAAATTTCTAACTTCACATTTTAGTTAACTTTAATTTAGGCTAGCAGTTATCATATTAGATAATGCAACATAGATTAAGATCAAGTACTTTTAGCAAAAGACAACAAAAGCCAATTGACACCCAAACAATTACTGGAATTGTCAGATAAGCATAGTTGTGCGGGAAAATGGTAAAAGAAATAACATAATCAAAGCAAAAAGACACTATTAGGAATAAATGGGCAGATTAGAAAATAAGTGAACTTCTAGAAATGAAGAATTGAAATAAAACTCCATGGCTACTGATATATTTCAAGTAAATTGCAGATATCAAAAAGTAAGATAAACAGATGGATAGACAAACGGATATGATAAACTGAATAAAATGTCAAGAGTAGAATATAGGTAGTAGGTATATGGGCATTTATTGTAAAGGTCTTTTAACTTGGTCATTGTTTGAATATTTATAATAAATGTCAGAAGAAAAAAAAACCTTCATGAACCAAATAAATCCCCCATGAATGCAGCACAGAGACAAGGAGATGAAACTATGAGACAAGTTAAGAGATTTGGAGGATTGAATAAGAAAGTCTTAGCTCTATAATTGGAGTCCCAGAAGAAATGAGTGGAAAATTGAGTTAAAGAAATACCTGAGGGGGCTTCCCTGGTGGCGCAGTGGTTGAGAGTTGGCCTGCCGATGCAGGGGTACACGGGTTCATGCCCCGGTCCGGGAAGATCCCACATGACGCGGAGCGGCTGGGCCCGTGAGCCATGGCCGCTGAGCCTGCGCGTCCGGAGACTGTGCTCCGCAACGGGAGAGGCCACAACAGTGAGAGGCCTGCGTACAGAAAAAAAAAGAAAGAAAGAAAGAAAGAAAGAAATACCTGAGGGGGCTTCCCTGGTGGCACAGTGGTTGAGAATCTGCCTGCTAATGGAGGTGACACGGGTTCGAGCCCTGGTCTGGGAGGATCCCACATGCCACAGAGCAACTAGGCCCGTGAGCCACAACTACTGAGCCTGTGTGTCTGGAGCCTGTGCTCCGCAACGAGAGGACGCGATAGTGAGAGGCCCGCGCACCACGATGAAGAGTGGCCCCCGCTTGCCACAACTAGAGAAAGCCCTCACACAGAAACGAAGACCCAACACAGCAAAAATAAATAAATCAATTAATAAATTCCTACCCCCAACATCTTCTTTAAAAAAAAAAAAAAAAGAAAGAAAGAAAGACCTGAGGAAGAAATGCCTGCAAGTTTTCTCAAACAGATAAAAAACATGCATCCACAAGTCCAAGATGCACAAAGTAGTAATTAAAGGTGGCCATAAAAACTCTGCTACTCCACCCACTGAAAGGGAGAGTCTTGCTCGTCTCCCCTTGAGTCTGCACTGGCTTCAGCAACTGGCTTGATCCATAGGCCACAGCAGAAGTCACACTGCATGACACCCGAGGCACCGTCAAGACCATTCAGCTTTTATCTTGGTTTCTTGGAAAGCTGTTCCAGGGAAATCCAGCCACCTTGTAGAAATGTGACTAAAGAGTTCTCAAAACCATATAAAGAGGGACACACAGTGCCCAGCCTTCCAGCTGTCCCCACCAACATTTGGATTATGAACGCCTATGAGCAAAGCCATCCTGGACCCTCCAGACCAGCCCAAGTTTCAGCTAAATACCAGCAAGAAATTCCAGTCAATCCCACGTGGAATGGGAGAATCACTCTGCTGAGACCTGCCTAAATTTCTGACCCACAAAAGAGAGATGAAAAAATGGCTGTTTCTTTAAGCCACTAAGTTTTGGAGCAGTTTGCCATGCAACAAAACCAGGAAATTAACTCAGAAGCAAAAGGACGCAGAGCACCATCTAGTGTTCTTCCTTTAAGCAGTCCTGCTGCTTCTGTGCTCTCTCTTCTAGGATGTAGTTGGAAGCAAGTTCCCACTCCTCAAATAGTGAGGATAAGCCATTGCCCCACTAGCAACTGCTTCCTTGGGCTCAGGCCAGGGAAGCACTCACTAAACTTCTAGATGCCATCTCTGCTCAGGCCAGACTTGGAGAGGGAACTGGAAAAACCAGTGAGCTCTGCAGAAGGAAAGCGTTAATCACAGAAAGCTTGAATTGCAGCTCCCAGGGAGCACAGCAGAGAGGCCCGCAGCCACTGTGCTCTTTCCTTGACTGGACAAGCCCTGGGGCATGGCTGGACTTAGGGGGAGGTATCACTGTCTGAGACCTGCCCTCCAGTCTCAGACAGGGCATCCGAAGGCAACTGTAAACCTGACACCAGCCATGAAGGTGGTGTAGACATCCCTGTGGCCCCCTCTGGTATCCCAGGACCTCTGTGGTAGGCGAGGGCGGGAATACCAGTGAGGGTTGGGGAGCATACTCAGGGGCAGCGGTGGATGAGGAACTCAGCAGGAGGCCATTGTCAGCATCACTCTGGCCAGGCTCCCCAGTGGCTCTGTGGCCAGCCCCTCTGGACTCCAGGAAGTGTATATTGGTTCTCTTTCCGGAAGATGCCCATGATACCATGAGGAGACGCACTCAGAGGTCACACTCCGGGGCAGGCTCTCTGTCCTGGCTCTGGAAGCAGTGAGGACAAGCCCATCCAAGGGACAAGCTATGGTGTCCGCAGGAGCAGCAAGAATTCCCCAAAGAGAGCTCTCAGCCTGGGACACAAGGAAAAAGGACTTGGAGATGTGAGAAAGCTGTGTGATGACAGGGAAAGGATACAGCCTGCCTTCCAGGGACAGCTGGGCCTTAGTGGCCAAGCCTGCCCTTCATCCCATAGCAGCGTGGTGATTCACCAGGCAAGACTCTTGTCTGGACAGGCGTTTGCTGATCTCCTCCAGGAATGCTCTCCACCACCTGAGAAGGACTGGGAGAAAGCAGTCCTCTCCCATAATCCCAAATCTGAGCGATTGGCTGATCTCAGCGAGTCCACAGGGGTGGGCCTCGTGGCTGGCACATCCTCTAAAGCGCCCTCCAGCCTTCCCCATTCTACAGGCGAGGACCAAGCTGCCAGTAAGTGGCTGCCACAGAGCTTGTTACAGGAATCACAGTGCTGGAAGGGGCTTCACTGGCTGAGGGCCCGGCAAAGATACTTTTTTCTGGGATCTCTGGCCACCTGGGATCAGAGACTGCTGTTCCCCTGGGGCTGGAGAAGAGGCTATTTTTCAAAGATCCTTCCCACTTATTTCCGGATTTAGTGGCCAGGATGCCGTCTGCTGCAGGCTTGGTGAGGAACATGAGGAAGCCTGGCTGAACCAGATGGGGCATGAAGTTCCAGAGACCCCAAGTTTCTTCTCTGCTTGAGTCTCTGGCCCAGTGGTGCTATAGCAGTGGGTTTGGAGAAAGGTCTTCGAAATTAGATGGGAGCCTGTGTAACCTGGAGCATCATGATCTTTTCTCCTGAATCTGCTCTGGGATCTCGGAAGACATAACACTTCCCCCTGAAAGGCCTGTATCTTCCACCTCGAGCATAGTTCTGAGATAGCAGGACCACGTGCACAGCCAGAGCTTGGGTGGCATAAACGTGCACCCTTTTCTTTCAATAGGCATGGACCATACTGCTTTCTGCCACAGGGGAGACCCCCTGGAACACAGTCTTGTCAGGGTTTGGCCCACAGTCATCATTTCCTATGACCTCAAACACACTGACATAGACAACAGCATGGCTTTGGGGGCCAGCCCGGATGGTCCAGCTGCACCAGATGTTCTGAGGAAACTGACTTTGCATCATCGGGATGGAGAATTCACTCATCTTGCCTTTCAGGATGACATGGCGTTTCATGAGGATGTAGATTTCTGTCCAAGAAGGTCTGAGTCCTGCAGGAGAGAAAGAACTGGATAGAGGCTTTGGGAAGAAACCCTGTTCAGATGAGTGCTCTAAAGAGCAAAGCTCATATTTTTCTTTTTCACGCCTTTCCCGTGCCTGGCCCAGGAGACTAGCGCCTTCAAGCTGTTGAGGGGAAGGTGTGAGGAGAGCTTGTTTAAGAAATAAGAGCAAAAAAACATCACATCCAACTTGTAGGAGATGGTGTTCCCCTCAGCTGGCATTTAAGACTGATTCCCTCAAAGGGGAGGGACGTGGGGAGACGAGGGGTGAAGTCACAGAGGAAAAGCATCTTCATAGAAGACATTGCAAAGGCAGCTCTGGCACCTGCTGAGACTAGATGGGCGGGGACGGGGGGACAGTGACGCTCAGCATGAAGACGACCTGAGAAGTTGTAAGGCCTACACCTAGCTCAGCCATTTGCCACCTGTGATATTGTGATTTATAATTGTATATTTGGTCTTTGCCGCTCCTGGCACAGAGCTCCTAAAACCCTGGAATTTCCTAAGTGAGGAGACTGATACATGCTGATACATGTGTCTTTTATGTTAATGAGGTGACTTTTGGAAAGCACCTAAGGATGGGGGCTGGTTTCTAGGGGAAACAACCAGGTGATTAGAAGGTTGGAAATTTCAGTCCCTCCACAGGACCTCTGGGGAGGAAAAAAGGGGCTGGAAATTGAGTTCAGTCACCAATGGCCAGTGACATAATCATTCATGCCTATGTAAAGAAGCCTCCATGAACACTCAGAAGGACGGGATGCAGAGAGCTTCCAGATGGGGAACACATGGAGGTGCTGGGAGAGTGGTACCCTCAGAGCTGCAAGCTCTGTGCCCCTTCCCCATACCTTGCCCTATGCATCTCTCCCTTCTGGCTGTTCCTGAGTTACATATAACCAGTAATCTAATAAGTAAACTGTTCTTCTGAGTTCTGAAAATCACTCCAGCAAATTAATCAAACCTGAGGAAGGGGTCATGGGAACCTCCGATTTACAGCCAGTGAGTCAGAGGCACAAGTAACAACCTGGACTTGTGACTGGCATCTGAAGTGAGGGCAGACCTGTGGGACTGAGCCCTTAACCAGTGGAATCTGATGCTATCTCTAGGTAGTTTCAGAACTGAGTTGAATTGTAGGACACCTAGCTGGTGTTGGATAATTGCTTGGTGGTGGTGAGAACACACACACACGTGCGTGCGTGCGTACACACACACACACACACGACCATCCAAACCTCCCTAGCAGGAAGGAAGCTCTCTTAATGGGTAGCTGTTATCAGGCTAGTAGCTTTACTCCCTGAATCTCAGTTTTAAGACTGCCATTTCTACTTCAAAGGGTTTTAGCCAACGTTTAATCCATAGCATGCTTTTCTATGTTCTCACAACTGTTTTTATTCTATTGGGAATGGATGGGGTGGGGAGATTCAGGAAAGCTTAGCTATAGCGCTTGAGAACACAGTTCAGTTATGGGAAAAGAAAGACATTTATAAGGAAAAAAAAGCTACGAGGCAGCCTCCAATGGCCAGTGCAGAGTTTAGAGGAAGGGAGAGATCCTCTGAATGCCTCCAGGTTGCCCCCATCCCTCCTGCAGGTGTAGAACTGTGGGAAGACAGAGGCCTTCATTTTGTTAATAGGATTTTATTTTATTTATTTACTTTTTTTGGCCACACCACGTGTCTTGTGGGATCTTAGTTTCCTGACCAGGAATCAAACCTGGGCCCACCGCAGTGAAAGTGTGGAGTCCTAACCACTGGACCGCCAGGGAAATCCTCAGGGGCCTTTAGACCAGAGAAAAAGGCAGGTCCAGCCGCCTAAACCCAGAAGCCACTGTCCAGTCTTCTCTGCCCCAAAGGAATACATCCGCATGGACTTTGGGCTCCTCCTTCAAAATACCTAGATTCCAACTAGTTTTCATTCCCATCTCTATACCACATCTCTCACTTGGATTATTCTAGTGCCTTCCTAACTCACCTCCCTGCTTCTACTCCTATGGAATGGTCCATTCTTCAGCATAATTTTTGTTCAGAGAGATACCACATCATTCACACCCTCAACACCCTCCGGTAGCCTGCCCTCACTCACAGGGAAGTCACCTGAAGAGGATCACTAAGGTCTTTCGTCATCTAGCCATTGCCTCCCGGGCCTGTCTCTCTCCACCTTGTACTGACTTCCTTTCTCATCTTAGAACATTCTGTTCCTACCTCAGGGACTCGGCACTTCTGTTCCCCCTGCCTGGGTGCTCTCCCTCAAATTCATGTGGTTTCTCCCTCATTTCAACCAGGTTTCTGCTCGAATATCACCTCAGATAAATATTCTCTAACCACGGTCGAGAAAACACCCCTCCCCATCACTTATATTTTTCTTCTCCAAATCTAGAACTTATAGATATTTTTATGCTTAATTGATGGATCATGGATCATCCCCTGACTAGAACATAAGCTGCATGGAAGAACACACTTTGATTTGTGCACTGTTGCATTCCCAGGGCTTAGCATAGAATAGCACCTAGCAAATGGCATCGGTTCCATAAAGGCTGGCTGAGTTATGTGAATAAGAGTCTGTTGACTATTTGACTCTGTGTCACTTGGACAGGACAAAAGGTCAGTAATAATATGACCATAATATGACCAGTGGGAGGGCAGTGACATATCCGAGAATAAACATGTCCCTTGTCTCTGACAATAATAACCAGAGTCCACTTAGCAGATAAAGGTGCAGAGTAGGACAGTGGCCTTCAAACAAATGAGCTTCAGGGGGGCTTGGAAAGGGAGAGATTATTGGACCCCACCTCCAGAGTTTGATTCAGTAGGTTGGGGCCTGAGAGTTCGCATATCTAATAAGCTCTCAGGTGATGCTAATGATTCTGGTCTGGGGATCTCATTTTGAGAACTACAAAAAAAAAAAGAAAATCTTTTTCATTTCTGCCCAAAGAATCCCAGGGTGAGACTTATTTGAAGAAAGCCAACATGCTTGCCCCTCCTTATACTACATGGATCCTAATAGCTGATCTTTGTTTATAATTTTGTCATCTCCTCTTTCAACATCTTCACTCACCTTTGCTAAAAGTTCCCCTCCCCTGATCCTCATAACTAAGTTCTTCCAGACTCAAGTCTCACCTCCTCTGTGGAGCCTTCCGTGACTGCACGGGTTCCCGATGCCCTCCCTTCTTCATACCTGTGGAACTGCTCCCACAGTTTAGACACTAGATCACCTTTCTAATTACTAGTTTTCCTAGTCACTCCACAGGCTTGTTTCACCTCATCTCAGACCAGAAGAAGAAGAGCAAGTCCAAGTTGTGAATGTCCACTTTAAGGGCTCAGAACTATGGCAGGAACAAGAGTCCACAGAGCCCGCTATGTGCCCCTACCACCTGGAGATGACCCCCAACCTCAGGAACTCACCACCCACTGGGCGATCTTTAGGGGTATCTAGTGAGCACCAGGACATGACCTCATCCTGGGTCATTAAGACCCCCGATACAGCTGGAGACAAAAGAAGGCAGCAGAAAATTCATTCTTCACCCAAAGCTTCTAAATTCTGGCCTGCCAGAAATACACCACCCAGAAACATACCAAGAGCAGCATTCTCCTTTGTCCTTTCTCCCTGGACCAACACAACAGACGTCAAAGACAGAGCATGCACCAGAAGCCGTGCGGATGGGCTTCAGCCCCGACTGAGACGCCAGTTGGCCAGCCAGGTGTAAACGTGGCTCTCAGTGCTGATGGCGGCATATTAGAGTCACCTGGCCCAACTCAAAACCAACTTAGTCACTGGGGGTGGGACCTGGGCCTTGATATTTTTTAAGCTGCCCAGGTAATTCCCATATTTCAGCCAAAACTGAGAAAAGCTGCTGTACTCTCTCCTAACTCAGGAATGTCAGTGCTGACATGGCGAGTTCTCTGTTTTACTTGGATCATTCATTTGGGCCCTCTGATGGCCCTGGTGCTTGGCAGTCCCGTGTTGCTCAGCTCTGAGAAATGACTCCATAGAGGGACAAGCAACACTTAAGCAGAGATCAAATACCAGGTCAATGGGCTTCTCCCCAGGCCCGACCTCAGGATTTTATTGCTACACCAAATGGTGTCAGCTTTGAGTTCCTAAGGTCACGAGCCATCCCATGGCTCTAACTCTAAAGTCAGTGTTTGGTTACAGGCAACACTGTGTAGAGGCTGGTGGGAGCTCCTTCAGGGAAGGATCAACCAGCATCAGCTGCTTGCGGACAGACTTGGCCCCAGGGCTGACTCTGATCTTATTTCCTCTTGATTTCCTGGAGTTTGGGAGTAAAGACAGAGGTAGATACCAGAAAAAAAGAATTCGTCCTGGTCTTAAGGGTCACGATTTGATGACCACCTCGCTCATTTCCTCGAAGGCCAAAGTCCCCAAATGTTGATGACAAAGGAGACTTTATACCCATTCTGGGAACCTACCTGACTTGTGTCATCCACCTCTTCTTTGAGAGTTTTTCCACCTGGGTCACTATTGTTTCTCTGCCTGAGGTGATGGCCTAGCCTCCCTCACAGATGACAGGTGTCCTGAGGTCAACAGCTAAGCCTTACCGTGCAGGGTCGTAACCATGCAGGGTCTCTGGGGCATTGATGTTTTGGCAGAAATGTTGGAAGAGGAAGGGTGTTCTTCCCCCCTGCAGGGCTCTTTCAAGAATTAAACATGATTAAAGGCACAGGGGTGGACTGCAGCAACAGCAGGCAGTAGATGTCACAAGTGTCACTCTACTATCCAGGGGCCTGAAGTCCAGCAGGAGACGTGCTTCCTGGTAGGAACAGGAAGCACCTGTTTTCCAGAGGCCTTTCTCACCCCCTTACTTCCTCCTCACCTTCCCCGCTTATTCATCTAGCAAAAGGCCCCAGGAACCTAACCCCCTGCTTCACTCCCTTGTCCGGGGGCCCCCAAAGGGTTCTGAACAAGATGCTGGTGTGCAATGTGGGGGGATGAAGCTGGCCCCGTCCCCACAGGGGTACAGCCATATGCCACCCACTCCTGGGTGGACCCCTCAACCTGGGGCTCCCTTAGAGCAAGAGGGTGGCAGGCTGGGCTCTCCCTGCACGAGGAGCTGGACAGTCCCTCCATACTCACCACCTTCTCCCAGGGCCTGGGAGCCAGGCCAGATGTGAAGCTGGACCTGAGACCTGATTGTGGACAAGGGCTGGGGCCTGGCCTCTGAGGAGCTTCTATTCCAGCCATCAGGTAAGAGAGGGAGACCAAGAGGAAGAAAGGCCATGTGGAGGCCCATTCCGACCGGGGCTGCCTTCCCTTTCCAAGTAGCAGAGGTCTGAGGCCAGACAAAGCTTCCACTGATGCCTCCTTTAGGGCGGCCCTGGCCTGAGGGCTGATTCACCAATGAAGCACCTGTTCTGCATCATCCAATGAAGGGCAGGATGCCTCAGCACAGCTGGGATGTGATCAATACTGGGAGAATGGAAATCAAGAACTCCTGAGGAGAACAGGCATTCTTTCCAAAGAAGACATACAGATGGCTAACAGGCACATGAAGAGATGCTCATCAGGAAAATGCAAACCAAAACCACAATGAGACATGACCTCACACCTGTCAGAATGGCTATCATCAAAAATATAACCAAATGTTGTGGACGTCATGGAGAAACGAGAACTCTCATGCACTGTTGGTGGGAAGACAGCATGGAGGTTTCTCAAAAAACTAAAAATAGAACTACCATATGACCTGGCAATGCCACTCCTTGTTTTTATTTTGGTTTTTTTTTTTTGCGGTACGCGGGCCTCTTACCGTTGTGGCCTCTCCCGTTGCGGAGCACAGGCTCCAGACGCGCAGGCTCAGTGGCCATGGCTCACGGGCCCAGCCGCTCCGCGCCATGTGGGATCCTCCCGGACCGGGGCACGAACCTGTGTCCCCTGCATCGGCAGGCAGACTCTCAACTACTGCGCCACCAGGGAAGCCCTACTCCTTGGTTTTTATCTGAAGAAAACGAAAACACTGATTTGAAAAGATCTGTGCACTCCTATGTTCATTGCATTGTTTATCCATTCATCTGTTAAAAATCTTCCTTTAGCCTTTAAGTTCTTAAAATATTTTTCCCTATTTATAAATTTAGTAAACAAAACTATAACAAACATCTTTAAGGATTTCTTTGGCTAGTAGTTACTTGCTTAATATTTGGTCCACTTTATAAGCGACATTAATTTAACACATTCAAACATTTATAAATTTAAATATGCAATTTTTCTTAAGTTCCTCAATTGTCTGTGCAAACAAAATCTTACCAAGAACTTTTGAAAAACATATAAATCTAATAAGTTAAATGGATAAATATAGTAACAGTTTAGGTTTTCCTAACTTTCAACACCATACATAAATTTATTAAACTTTCAACTCAAAATCGTAAGTCTAACTCATTTACTCAATTACACTTTAAAATCTGAATTATAAGTCTCACACTTCCTCTAATAGAGCAAATTCTCTTCAACATTACAAGTACTTAAAATGCCAAATATGCATAGGGTATTCTTAGAACAAAAGAATCAATACTATAGGTTTATCTTTAAATCATTTCTATACTTGGTTATAAATCTTCCTGGGCCGAAAGAAGTTTTCCCAGACGGTGGGATTTTCCAGACTTCCCAGAAAATAAGAACCATCTGGGACATTTCTTAACTATACAGATTCCTAGGCTCCAACCCAGATCCAATGAATCTGCATTTCCATGGAGAAGACTAGGTAAGCTGCATGACCATAAAAGCCCCAGGTTTATCTTAGAAGTTTGGAAACACTTTACTTAGGGAAAAATTGCTTCTCAGACGTCTATAGACCAGATTTCGGCCAGGCTCTGACTAGATTGTTGTGAGTAACTCTGAAAGGACACCTCAACCCTATGTATCTTCCTCTGCAGGGCCACTGTAAGCTAGGAGAGGTGGCCTTCCTGCCTTAGAGGTGTGTCACCACTGCTTAGGATTTCAAGTTAGATTACAGCCAGTGGGCTTTGTCACTGGATTGGACTTTGCATTTCCCTGGCTCTCTAGATAGTGTAAATGTCTTCTCCTATCTCTAGGACTTTGAGTGTCATTCTTAACATATTTCTCCAGGTTCTCAGGACCATACATCCTTATAGACACTAAAATGCTGCCCCATTGAACCCTGGTGTCTCCCTCAGCTTTGTCTGACTTGTCAGTCATGACTTCAAGGTCATTTTCCAGACAGGTTCCTAACTGGTGCCCTGATTCCAGCCCTAACCCCTCCACACAGCAACTAGACGATCTTCCCAAGATACAGGACCAGGGCACATGCTGCTAAACCCTCCCTTGGCATGGCGTGAAAGGCCTGGCTCACGAACACCTGCCTGCCTCTCCCCGGGTCCATCTCAGGCTGCTCCCAGCAGGCCCCAGGCCCACAGAACACCCCCCGCAGGGCTAGTCAAGCGCCCCTGACTCTGGCTGGCACAGGGGCCAGTGTTTGCCAAAGGAGTGGCCAGAGATAGTCTGCATCAGAATTGCTGGGCAGAGAGAGGCATGTTTACTAACATGCAGATTCCTGGGCCCCACCCCAGACAATCGGGCTCTGAACCTCTAGGGAACGGGGTCCAGAAATACTCCTCGTTAACAAGCCCCCATCCCCACCCCCAGGTAATTCTTGTGCTCGCTAACATTTGCAAAGCATGGCCTGCCTAGTCCAAGAGCAGTAAAAGCAAGCTTCACTTTCCTAAAATAGAAAGAAAAATGTATTTCTGTTGCCAGGGTCCAGACTTCAGCAAAGTAAAAAAGTCACAGTCATTAAACCCCCTCCACGTGAGCATAATGGTTGTGTATTTGTCACAAAGGCACAAAAACCCTGTGCGTGGGTGCACATGCCTGGGTGTGTGGTGGGGATGGTCTTTGCGCTTGAAGGAGGTTATGGTGGAAGACGGCAAGGAGGAAGCAAGAGGAGCGTAATTAGAAAGAAAGGGGGTTTCCAACGGGACTACTGGGCAAAGACAAACCTAAAGCCCATGGCCCTTCAGGCTGCAGGGTCACGGGAAAGATGAAGGCTAAGGAGGGTCTGCCTGAGAGGTAAGACGACACACCACAGCAGGGCTGCATACCAAAAACACAATACTGAGTGAAAAGAAAGCATCACAGAAGAAGAATACAATGCATTCCATTTGCATGAATTTTTTAAAACTAGCAAAAGCAAATAGCATATTGTATAGGAACGCATACTAAGGTGGTAACACTGTAAAGAAAACCAAAGAATGACGCACTGAAATTCAAGACTGTGATTCCCGGGGCTACCTCTGGGAGAGAGGGGACCACAGGGGACTTCAAAGGTACCAGTAAGTTTCCTAAGAGCTCGGGGGGTGGGTACTCAAGCATGGTTATATATACGTAACACGTATCATTTTGCATGTATGATATATTAAGGTTTTTAAACATATATATGAAATAGTGAACAGCATGAATAAAATAAACCACTTGCTCATCAAATTCTGAAATACCAGGAAAAGGCGTCACATTCTGGAATTTGTGGCAGGTATGGCTTGAGCAAATAAAATGAAGCCCCATTGACCAAGTGGATTATGAATGTTCAGCACTTGTGCTGGCTGACCGAGCCTCCGGGACAGCGATGGGCAGGTGAAGAAGGCCTGGGGGCCCGACTCGGAGAGGAAGTACCACGTCCCATGTCCAGGGCTGAGGCAGTGTCCTGTGGAGCATGTGGGCCCAGCTTGGCACCCACCTCCACGGAGTCCTATCTGTTCCAGAAAGGGAGGTGGTTTTGGACCCACTAACAAAGAAAAACAAAATGCTGTTTCCGTTTACAGATGCCTTCTTCACTGCAGCCTTTACTAAGGGTCTGGCATTTCCTTAAAAGTTCCTTTAAAGCAAACAGGGAAGGATTTTATCTAAGAGAGAATCCTCTGCAACTCCCCACCGTGAGCGTGCTTCAGTGAACATTCCAGAATGGGCAAGACTGCAAACACGCGCCCCTGGGTGGGGCTGGAAAACCTCCCCATGAGCCGTGCCCATCACGCCTCTTCCGTCCCTTGGTGCCAGAATGGGATTTGCCAGCACACACCAGCAGAACCACCTGGCAGTTTCCACTCACTTGAAAAGGGTTTCCTTTCAAGTCTGGTTTCCTTGCTTAGTCCCAGAGTTCTCAAAAGCAGCAGCTCCCTGGTTCTCCCTCTCTGGACCCCTAGTACTTGTTGCTCTTGCCCGATTTTGTGCAATTCACTATGCCCTGCCGTAGGACAATTCCCAGGCTGCTAGCCCTTCGGGTTATCTAGTTATATCCCTTGCATTATTATTTTCTACTAATAACAAAACAACAGCCAGCCGTGCCTATGGGCACCTCCTGCAGATTTTTTGTAGGAAGAAGACTGTGCCAGGCCTCCTCCTAGCTCCTCCTCCTCGGATGGCTGTTGGGTTAAATTACAAGGAGCGATTTCTAATCCTTTCTTCTAAAATGACTTTTATTATCATCATCTCTTTTTTTCTGACTAAAAGAGAAATTTGTTGTATTAATTTCCTATTGCTGCTGTAACCAACTTCCACAAATCTAGCAGATTAAAACAACCCAAGTTTATCACCTTAAAGTTTTGGGTGTCAGAAATCCAAAATGAGTCTCACTGGGCTCAAAGCAAGGTGTCAGCAGGGCCAAGTTCCTTTTCTGGAGGCTCTAGGAGAGAACCGGTTCTCTTGCCTTTTCCAGCTTCTAGGGGTCGCCGGCTTTTCTGGGCTTCTGGCTCCCTCCCGTCTTCAATAGCTGGCGGAGACTTTCTCCCAGGGCATCAATGTTCTGCCTCCCTGCTCCACATGTAAAGACCCCTGTGATGACATTGGGCCCACCTGGGTTATCCCAGCTGCTCTCACCTTCTCCAGGTCAGCTGATTAGCAGTGACAGTTCCATATGCAAACTTAATTCCCTTTTGTCATGTAACCTAACATAGTCACAGACTCTTTGAGGGTTAGGAGGTAGACATCTCTGGTCATTACTCTGCTACAACATATATGCTCATTGTAGAAAATT
Organism: Mesoplodon bidens; assembly: GCF_964165515.1. NCBI lineage: Eukaryota > Metazoa > Chordata > Mammalia > Artiodactyla > Ziphiidae > Mesoplodon > Mesoplodon bidens. The sequence continues at coordinate 36,932,461 of NC_138170.1, forward strand.
TAGAAGCACAGGAAAAGCATAAGGGAGAATATAGAAGCCACTTCTAACCCCACTTCCCAGAGATAACCACCACCAATTTATTGTGTATTCATCCAGTCCTTATTTTATTTTATTTTTATTTTTTAACATCATTATTGGAATATAATTGCTTTACAGTTTTGTGTGTCCAGTCTTTTTAAGTGCATATGTTTCCTTTTCTTTGTAAACTAGGTTTGAATAATACCATATGTTTATATAGACATATATATAGTATTTAGTAATTTTCCTTAATAGTATGCATTTCTATGCTATTTACTATTTTGTTACATTTCATTTTTTAATGGCTACCTAGCATTCCACTATGTGGATGTACTATAATTTATTTAACTAATTTAGTTAATCCTTTATTGTAGGATTATTGTAGATACATAATATATCTCTGACTTTTCTTTGTGCCTAGTAGCCCTGTGATAAACATCTCTCGAAGCTACATCTTTGTACACATTCTTAGGATACATTCCCCAAAGGTACCCCAAATATTGGGTGGCTACATCATTTATCCCCCAAAGCAGGACATTTTTAAGAATGAAAAAGGGTAATCTTAAAATTTAACAGTAACTGATAACTAACAATAAGCCAGGACGGACCTGGGCACGATACATTCAGCAAACTGGCCTCATGAAATGTTGCCGTGGTTTAGTCCTGTGGGCAGCACCCAAGAATCCTGCTCTAAGCCCTTGTCAAAATTGCCAGGCCTCCCCGTGCCCCCAGCTCCCAACCTCCATCTTCCTAAAACTGAACACCACACAGAGGCAAATGTCACCCTCACTCTCACTGGAGAGGTAGCAGCGGCAGGCCTGTTTCTTGTGGCAGGGAGAAGACAGCTAAGTCCTGCTTTGCCCTGGTAGCCAGTGATTTTACTCTAGGTGAGTCTATTATAGCTTCTGATCCAGGTAAGGCTGGGTTAGCTTCAAGGCAGCTGTGATCAACCTGCCTTCCCTACACACAGGCCCAGGTACAGGCTCAGAGAGGAAGCATCTCCCAGGGCCTTTCCCCAGACCCAGGCAGGTGCCCCCTGGGTAGCCCTGTAACAAGACAGTATTACCTGAGCAAACTTACCTGCCAAACTTACCTGAGCAGAAGACACTGACCCTGAAGAGCCCAGAGCAAGAGCTTGGAGCTGCAGTCAGCCCAAGTTCCCTAACACCGGGAATGTTACAAGGAACAACTTACACTTTCTCATCAGAGGAATTCCACTTGGATAGAACCCTCTGAAACCATCAACCATCAAGAACATACCCAAATAAAGCAGTCGCCGAAACCACAAAAATTAAAAGACTAAATTCACTGTTTTGTAACATTCCCGTGGGTCTTGTTTTGTTTTGTTTTGTTTTTTTATTTTGGTAGCAGTCATTTGACCTGGCCACCCAGGCTACCGAATGCTCTCAGGGAAAAGACTGGGGCCCCTGCACAGGATTGTGAATGCAAACACTGAAAAATAGCTATCAAGTCCTAGGGTTTCTTATTGCGGGTATTTCTGACCTTCTGAGTCAAGTAACCTGACGAAACGGTCACCTCATCTACCCAGAGGCCACTCAGGAAGCATCTGACTCATTCTTGTCAGATGCTGGAAAAGCAAAACCAAATGGGCTCTGATAGCAATCTAGTTTGGAGCAGTTTTACTTGTAAGCAACTGGCTCCCTGCCTACAGAGAATATAAACCTACAGAAATAAAGAAAAAGGCTTAGCAACCCACTCCCTACCCCCAAATAATGTTCCAGGTGATATTTTCTAAGCACAGCTGCAAACTGTGCTCTGTTAACCTGGAAATGGAGCAAAACACACCTGGACACTGTGCACCATTTGTGAAATGACCAAGGGGCAGAGCAGGCCAGCCCGGAACACGAACTGGCCAGTAGGCAGGTCTCGAACACTTGGGCGTTCTCTCTCTCAGAAAGAGCTGCTCTTTTTTTATTTCACCTTTGCGTTCTTAGTGGACATGTCGTTCAGCTGGAGATCTGGACTGTTTGATATAAGCAAAGGCAGAGTCGTGGGATCACCACTGGCCACATAAGGGAGTCCAACAATTTGGGGAAAGAAAACACCGGCCCAGACAGTGAAGCGTGTTGGATTTCTCACATCAAAAGTCAGCTTCTCAAATAGGGGAAGACACAGCCAAAAGTACTAGACCTGCTTGCCTCTGGAGAAAGGGACTAGGAGGTAGAAAGGATGCTTTTTTATTATGAACAGCGCAAAACTATTGACTTTTAAACTATGAATATATATTACTTTGTTTTTAAAAAATTAAATGTTTCTAAAAAAAAAAGGAAGCAGAAATGAAGCCCTAAGAAATGGGGTCAGTTCCATTTTTATGGAGTTTTAGGGGCATCTTTTATTTGAGGCTCTAGAAATTGTAATTTTCTTGTCATATGTTAATTAAGCTTCTCCATCTGGCGGGAGAAAGTCAGCTTCTGGATTTGGAAGGATGGGAGCTAGAAAAGGTCCTGACTGTGGACCTAGAGCATGGCCTCCCCACGTGCTCTGTGGGCCCTGGGCAGGTGGATTTCTCTAAAGGTATCTTTGGATGCTGACAACAGGGCTGGCCAAAGAAGGGATACATGTCAGATCTATTCTTGGCCCCTAGACTCTAGACCCCTAGATCATTTCGTGTGTCATCTCCTACAGCTGCTTCTGCTAGAACCACAGTCCTGAGGAGATCCACACAGAAGCTTCAGGCCTTTGCATCCTTTACACTTGGAGATTCCTTCTTCCCTCGGATACGCACTCGGCCTGCTCCGTCGCCCCCTTCAGGCCTCTGAGCAAATGTCAGCCGCTTAATAAAAGTTGTGCCTGGTCAATTACTACGTGAAATGGCCTTACAATTCGCCTGCTAGATTTCTCTTCCTTACACTTATTAGTACTTCCCATTATGTGATCTATTTATGTTCCCAATAGAGAGAGACAGAGGTGGGGGGGGGGGAGAAAGGGAGGGAGGGAGGGATGTGGGGGGAAGTAGAGAGAGACTGGTTGTAATTCCTACTCATGACCACAAGATGGCACCATTGCTCAGAGTCTTTACTCTGAAAAGCAAATCGGGCAAGCAAAATCTAAGGCTGCTTTGGGATTCCGGGCTTCCCTCCCTCCCTGTCTGTCCGTCTATCTGTTTCAGTCTTTCTTCTTCCTCCACTCCCCCTCCCTCTGCCCCACCCCCCTTCTTCAATACCGACTTACTGACCTTCTGGTGGGGCTGGGCTAAATATGATAGCAGAGGCCCTTTTGTGACTCTCAGAGCAACAAAGATTCCTGAGATTGATGTTTGTCTCCACAAAGTGCAGTGGTTGGCTCATGAGGTACGACTGGAAAGGCTCAGTCCACCTGCTTTTTCTTCTCTTTGGACCCTGCTGGTACTGCCCTGGCCCTTGGCAGCTTCAGGGACAATCTGTTCTCTCACCCTTCCTCTTACCATGTTCGCCCCACCTCCCAGCACGCACATCTTGGAAGCTTTCGCCCTGAGATCCGGTTCTAGGGGGTCATCGGAATGACTCTAGAGAAACTATAAACACGTACAAAATGTCTCCTGGTGGCGGTTCTGAGGTCTCCTTTGTATTTTAGCCTGAGGAAAAAGCAGCCAGTGGCTTGGGGATGGTGGGTGGAGCTTGCAGTATTTTTCTAAGATTTTTGTAGTTGGGGAATAAATCTCCAGGGATGGGCAGGGCTGCAGGCTAATTCCAGTACAGCAGGATCAGGGCTATGAAAACACGCACACAAAGGAAACTTCAAAGCTCTTCCTTGAATCTGAATGGGAAGGGGCCTGCGGAAGGTCGTGTTAACTTTGCACCAAACGACTTCTTGCTTTCAGATGGCCCTGGAGCTCTGCACACACTTCTGGTCCAACCCTCTCAGTGGGGTCAGGATTCAACAGGGCCCTGAAGGCAAAGAAGAAGGCAGAGCCCAGAAGCTGGGGTGTGGGTCTAACTGTTCTCTGGCCTGAAGAGCTGAGGCTGATTTCCTCTCTGCACACTGAGCCCAATCACCAAAGAAACTCTCCCCACTTCGTTCCAGCCTCTTCCCCAACCCTGGTCAAACCCCGACACAGTTACTTTGCAGGGAGTGGTGAGAATTACTACTGCTGGAAGGTCACTTAAGGTAATAATTAGAACAATCATTAATTTCTGCCTAAGTGACTCATTTATCTCTGATATACACAGGGATCAAAGGAGGGCATTTATGGCTTGGAAACAAGCTTCCCATTCTTTCCCCTGCTATAGTAAATAATAAAGAGTTCCCAAGCCTGCCTTCTTCGCCCATCTCTTCCCGGCGGGTTTTCTGTCTTTACCATCCCTGTACAAAACCAACCCACCTCTGCCTTCTCTCCACTCCTCCCTCTTTAAGAACCATGGCAGGTCAAGCTGCTCTCTGCCCGGCTCGGAGAGTCTTGGTTGCAGCTGTGCAGTGGAGTGGTGCTGGATCCCTCCGTCCCAGAGGAGGGCACCAAACCCCTGACCTCCGGCAGGCCCAGGGTGGGCATCAGGAGGGCTCTCCCTGGAAACTTGCTATCTTTGCTTTGCCTGGGTATGTACATCTGTGCCATCCGTCTGCCTGGGTCAGCTGGAAACCTGGCCCTGTCACCTATTGGCTGTGTGACCTTGGGTGAGTTCCTTAACCTTTTTCAGCCTCAGTTTCCCAATCTTTGAAATAGGGATAATAATAGCATCTAAGACTGGTTTATGAAGATTTCCTAAGATAAAATACGTGAAATGCTTACTTAGCACAGAGCCTGATACAAAAGAACATCAGCTACATTTGTCAGTACCTCAAAATTCTTATTTCCAAAAACTTGTAGCTGCAGTGCAAACTGAGTCTTTCATGTTCTGATGTGGCCTCTAAGAGATGCTGAGGTGAGGATGCATGTTGCCCCCACCCCCAGGACCCTGGACCACCACCGTAACAGAAATCAGATTGTGTGTGTGTACGTGTGTGTGGTGGAGGGTCCTCAGCCTCAAGGAGGCTGTGAGATGGGCCCAGGTCAGTTTCTCAACCTCAGCATTACTGACCTTTTGGACCAGGTAATCCCTTTGTTGTGAGGCCTCATCCTGTGCATTTCAGAATGTTTAGTACCATCTTTGGCCTCTACTTACTAGGTGCCAGTAGCAGCCTTCTGGTCTCAACAATCAAAAATGTCTCTAGACACCACCACATGTCCTTCGGGGGGCAAAATTGCTCTTGGTTGAGAACCACTGGTGTAGGCAGACGGGGAAGTGTGAGGGTCTCTCCGCAGGTGCCTGGCTGAGCTAAGGGGAGAAGGCAAGAATGAGCGTGGTCAGAGAGGATATCCTCCTGCCCCAGGCAGGCCTCAGGCAGACCCTCAGGACTGAGTACAGAGGTTGACCTCAGAAGGTAACCCCCTGTGGTTTCCCCTAGTAAGGATGTAGCCTGGCTTCCTCAGGAGGCCATGCCCAGCTTGGATGTGGACCTCTGGATTCCCTGTAGCCAGAACTCAAATACATAACCCTGTCCAGCCCCAGGAGCCCTGGCCAAGAAACAGTGCCCCAGTGGCACAGAATGATCACCGAATGGACAATTCTTACCTCAGGACAGAGTGCACAGCTGGGCTGCCCAGGTGCGAATTCCTATGCTGCTACTACTCGCTGTGTGACCTTGAGCAAATTGCTTAACCTCTCTGTGCCTTAGGATTCTTATCTGTAAAATGAAGACAACAATAGCATTGACCTCATAGGGTTGTTATGAGGATTAAATGACTTAATGTACTTAGAACAGAACCTAGCACAGAGCAAGCACTAAGTGTTTGCTAAATAAGCCAAAATCTGAAAAGAAGCTGCTACAGACCAGGAGATGCAGCTTCTGTAAGTCAGAGTTTGCCCTTGCTGTGACCTCAGGTCCAGCAGTTGTGTTTCTGGGGGCCCCTGGCCACCTGTGCTGGGGTGTGGGGTTGAGACTCCCTGGGGCAGCTGCCCTGCAGAGGTGCTTGTTCTTAAGGAAAGTTCACGTGACCAGAAGGCAAACTCAGTGCAAAGGGCTCCAGAACTTCCCAGCTGATAGCCCCTGGGAATTCCTTTGATTAGAGAGTATTAGGAGGAAAAACTCTTTTCTCTACCAATTTAGGTTCGAGGGTTGGGGGTAGGGGCTAGATTAATAGGAGAAAAGACAAAGTTTATGCACACACTGAGTGCAGGAGCACTGTGTAATGAGTAACTCACTGAGTAACCAGAGGCAAAGGTTCATATACCAACTTAACAAAAGCTGGCGGGGGAGGGCTTCAAAGGATGGAAGGCTCTGATGAGGCTTGTTTACACAATTTCTTTGGGAATGTCCTGGTGCCCAAGGTCGGTGCCTCCCTGACTGGAGACCAGCTGGAGGGTGGAGGTGGGGTGGTGGCTGCTGATTCTCCATGCTCTGTGCCAGGCAGATAAGGAAAGTTCAGAGGAGAGTTCTGCATCTGCTGCTGGGCTATTGGTCCCATCAAGGGAAACACCTGTGGAAGGAAGGAACGGGGTGAGTGGCTGTGACCTTTGGGAGCCCTAATATTTCTGCTGTCAGAGGAGGCAAAACCCCAGCCAGGAAACCCCCAAATCCATAGCAGGAAAAGCCACACAGTATTGCCAAGTGCTTTGTGTTAGTTATCTATCACTATGTAACAAATTACCCCTACCTTCATGACTTAAATGATAAACATTTATCATCTCTAACAGTCTAAGAGTCAGGAATTTGGGAGCACCTGAGCTGGGCTGTTCTGGCTCAAGGTCTCAAGATGTTGAACGGGGCTGCTGTCATCTGAAGGCTTGACTGGAGCTGGGGGTCCACATGCAAGATGGCTCCTCTCATGGCTGTTGGCAGGAGACCTTGGTTCCGTACCACATGGACCTCTGATAGGACTGCTTGTGTGTCCTGACAACATGGCAGCTGGCTTCTTCCAGAGTGAGCAGTCCAAGACAAAAACTAATGCAGAAGTCATAGTGTATTTTATTGAGCTAGCCTCAAAGGTATATGCCATCCATCTGCTGTATTCTGTCGGTCATACCGATCAATCCTGACACAGTGTGGGAGGAGACTGTACAAGACCATGAAAACCGCGAGGTGGGGTTCACTGGGCACCATCTGAGAGGCTGAATACCAGGGCTTTCAGGTCTCCCTCTGAGGACAACATTCACCTGGGCATTGGCCCAGATGGCAGCCTGGTCAGGCACATCCCTACAGAAGCTGCTAAGACTGAAAACCCAACGCACTATGTGGGATTTGGTGCCGCTACCCACCGCCTCAGTCTGCTTCCCCACTGAATGGTACACCCACTCGGAACTGGGTGAGCCACCCCCTCGGTGGGGTGAAGGCTGGATGCAAGGCACTGGGTGGGAGAAACCCTGGGCTTGTGGGCCCCTCTCCAAGTTGAGACTGGGAAACAAAACCTTCACACTCACACTCACATACACACACACACACACACACACACACCATAACAGTTGGGGAACATGCAATTATAAAAGGTTGGTCCAAGATTTCAGAGGAGGGGGATCTGGCAGGACTGAGGCAGTTCTGCAGGCTTCAGGGAGGAGATAGAACATGAGGGAAGTCCTAGCACCCAAGGCTCTTCCGGAGCCCCAAATCCAGACGTGAGGAACTGCTGACAGCTCCCTCTGTGTCCTGCTGTTTCATGCCTCCCAGCCATTGCAATAGAATACCTTTCCCCCATTAGTCCCCTTCTTGTTACCTGTATTTACCCTTTCAGACTCAGCTCAAGGAGGACCACCTCCAAGAAGCCTCCCATGTGATATAGCTGCCCACCTCTGTGGTCTCAAAGCTCCCTCGCCCCTCACAAATCCCTACCATGCTTGACCACACTCACCGCTTGCTCCCCCGTGGACTTGACTCTCCTTGAGGGCAGGGGACAATGCCAGATTCAATGGGGGCTGCCACGTGCCTTGTGCACACTCAGCACTGAATGTATGTTTCTAAGGAAAGGAGGGAGGGGAAGAGGAAGAGAGAGAAGGATGGATTCGGGAGACAGCAAATAGCGCATCGTCTCCCTTTCTCCCCCTCACTCCCCAAGAGTGGGGCTTCAAGGGGAAACAGAGCTGCTGGCCAGAACCGCTCACCTCTGTCCTCCACACCCCAAGCAAAAAAAGCTGGACATCATATAACACTCTGTCTGAGAAAGGTTTTGGTACTGAAGGCGCATTAAAAAGGAGGCTTCAGGGGCTGGAGGAGTACTTGTTCCCAGGATATCCTGACTTTGCTGGAGTAACTCGAGGCTAATAACAGGTTGAAAATACCCCATGGTGACGATCTCTGTGGGAAAATCTCGTGATCCAACAGGTTTCCTGAGAGCAGTCAGCGGTGCTGGGAGGCTGAAAGTCTGTGGATAAAAGCAACTCAAGGCCAAGCTATGGATTGACCCCAGCAGGAGACCAGTCGGAGGGAATCACGGCGACTGCAGGACTGCTCTGTCACCTCTGGGCACACATCAGACCTCTGGTTATTCACAGAGTTCTCTTTCCACAGGCATCAGGTTAATAGTTTAAACATTAACTGATGTTTTGTTTTGCTTTAGTTTTCTATTTGCTGAGACCTCCTTTGCTCAGGATCAATTAGCCACATGCATACCATCTTTATTAGCATATGCAGGGCTCACTTTTATTTAACTTTATTTTTTTGACCCCTTCACCCCATCCCCAATCTCATTTTTCTCCTCTGACATCCTTGTGATTCTTTGTGTCAGGCCAATTTATATTTCTATTTGTATCTAGGCCCAATATTGGTATTATTTTGTGCATATTTTTAAAAATATGCTTAAGTAGTCTTTGGTAAACATGTCATTCTTTTCTCACTTTTTTCCAGTCAAGACTATGAGATTTTGAGATGGCTCCAAGTTAATATAAGTAAATATGGACCAGAGCATTCCTTTTATCTGCTGAATGGTACTCAGCATTTTCATATAACCTTTTATTTATCTACTTTCCTATGAAAAAACTTCTAGGGTGTTTCCAAATCTTCATTATTACAAACAATTCTACAAGAACAAATCCACACATGTTTCTTTGGGGGCCTGGGCAAGAATGTCTCTGGGCTCAGCGTCCCCAAGTACTGGGTTGTAGGATTGGCCCTATTCCATATCACTTAACACTTTCAATCTGCTTCCCAGAAAGATTAGTTAACATTCCTATGAGATATTCTGCTTTCCTTCACCTTTGGTGGCACTTGATATCATCCAACTTTTTAATATTTGCAAATCTGATATGTCTAAGACCCATATCTCCTTCTTAACCAAATTTCCCCCCTGGTTTCCTTCCCATCCTGGTCTGCTGTTTCCCCTTTTAAAGCCTCAGGTTGTTCTTTCTCACTCCCTCAGGGAAGGGATGTGATATGAAGCACTGCCCTGGAGGGGATGGAGGAGGGAGAAGTGTCTCCTTCTGGCTTTTGAGTTTCAAAATCCTCCACTCTTGGGGGACCAAAAAGGTTTCAGAGCACAGAAAAACGATTTGGTAGAAAAACATCATGAAAAGGAAGGGAAAGTCAAGCACCCACTTTGGCCCAGCCCGACCTGACCCGTGATGGCTGGGCCCAGTGAAGGAGAGTGAAGGCCCAGAAGGAAGGAAAGGAAAGTTCCTATGGATTGCAAACCAGAGGCTGATGTTGAGGCTGGAGCACAGATACAGGAAGTGGGCTTTAAGGACACCAGGGAGTGGTGGGGTCTGTGGTTCCCTGGACGGCATGTTCCTGTAACACTTCTCAATTCGGCTGGTTGTTACACGGTGGAGGTCTGGGCTAGTGTTACCAGGTATTTCCATTTTTCCAAAAGAATCCAAAATCAGAATTTTTAAGTGGAAGGTCTCCTTCAAAAAAAAGAAAAAAAGAAAAAAAGAAAGAAAAAAGAAAGTCACTATGGCAAATTTCAAAACATATGTAAAATTAGGCAAACTAGTATAATGAACTTCCTTGTACCCATGACCAAGTTTCAACAATTGTCAACTCATGGCTAATTTCGTTTCTTCTATAACCCCACCCTTTTCCAGTTCTGAATGATTTTGAAGTAAATCCCAGACTCATCGTTTTCTTTGTAAAGATAAGAACTCATGTTTTTTTAAACCATAACACAATATCATCACTAAATAAACTCCAATAACTTCCAATCAAATAGCCTGTCAGTGTTAAAATTTACAGTTTTCTCGTGGTGGTCATAAGTGTTTATTTTATATTATTTTATTTTTATAGTTTGTTTGAAATAGGACCCAAAGCCCACACAGTGCAAGTGATTGATGTTTTTAAGTTTCCTTTCATCTCTAGGTTTGCTCCCCACCTTTTTGACTCTTGCGATGTATCTGTTAATGAAGCCAGGTCCTTTATCGTGTAGTGTTGCACAGTCTGGATTTTGTTGGTGTTATCTATCATACTTCCTCTGTCTTCTGCATTTCCTGTAAATTGGTAGCTGGATCTAAAAGCCAAAACTCTCATTTAAAAAGATGTTCATAATCTTTTCAAAAGAATCTTTAAATACTGTCTGAGCCAGATAAAAACCTCCTGAACTGGATCTAGACTGTTTGCTGCCCCCATCTTAGATGTTAGTGGATCATGGACAAGAGGGTTCGGGGACTTGTGTCCTGAGCAGAGCCCCAGGGAGAGAGCAAAATCCTGAATGAACATGTAGGATCTGAGACCAGGGGGCCTGTGCCTCATTTTCCACATAGAATCCCATTCAGAGAGGTGCCAAGACCCCATAGAAGGGAGGGAGTGTGCAGTGTGTCAAGGCAGACAGAGCCTGGCATGGCCTGGCAGGGTGACCTGCAGGCACTCAAGAGCAGCACAGCAGTGGAGGGGTGCTCAGTCCCCAGGGACCCTGCGTCCCCATAGCAACCAAGGAGCACCTGCTGTGCCATCCTCATGCCACAGGAAGTCCTCCAGAACTAGACACCCGGAGGAAACGGGGGCGGGCCGTATATGGCTGGGATGAGTCAGGACACCGTGATGGCCTGGGAGACTATACTAGAAGTTCAGCTGCATCAAGGAAAACAGAGAAGCTTCTGTTTCTTCTTCACTTGAGTTGGTGGACTGAGGTTTGTACTCACTACAAGGGGAGCCTCCAGGGACCCCTGACAGCACACCTTAGAGCCGAGGCATTTGGGGGCAGTGGCCCCCTCTCTGTGGGAGAACCGGCTTGAGGAGATGAGGGGCCCTCAGAGGTCACTCGTGATTCTAGAAATCCTCCTTTCCCTTCTTTCTGTTTGATTTTGATAGAAATAGTCATCTAACTTTCCAGGTTTTTTCTTTTAAAAAAACCTTTGAGTGTACCTCATAATTTACTAACGGATTTTTTTTTCGATCGATCTGAACTGGGGTGCTTTGTATACAGTAGAAGAACTTTGACTGTATTCATTTACTATCATGTTTAGTCATTTCCTGGGTTCATATTTTATTTTAATTTTTATATTTCCTTATCTCTTTTCCATTATGTCTTTTGCTTACTTGTATCTTGCACGTAAGTATGTGTGGTAAGTTATATATTTTTTTAAGCAGTAATGGGCAATTAACTTAAAACAAACAATAAACATTTCCTTTTCTACATTTGGTCCTAACAATCAGAACTTTTAACTCTCTTCTATGAGAAAATTTTTTTTTTGCTTTTCACTGCCTACCAAATAAAAGGAAAAAGTATTCAAAAGAATGAAAAGATCATCATATAATAGAAAAGACATATTTAATACTAAAATATTAGGAACATTGAATATATATGACCCTAAAATATAGTTATAAAATGCAGAAAGCAAAAATAGGCATAAATACAAGAAAATTTCATTTTAGAAAAACAATTATAGTAAGAAATTTTACTGTCCTATCCTCAGTGAGGCTTGAATTCAACTGCATAATAATAGAAATGCAAATATGGCAGATTAATCAAATGGAGTATTTTTCCTAAGTAAGGTAAAGTCTGGCAGGCCTCCAGGGCCAGTGCAGAGGCTGTGGAAGTTAACAAGTGTTCCGGCTCCTCCTAACTTCAGGCTCTTCTACAGTGTGCTGTTCTTGACCTTGAAGGGTAGCAGAAAATGCCACCCCAAAATATGCCAGAGAGATCCACCTCTCACTCTTTATCTCCTCTTTGACGTCTTTGCTTGTCTACTGTTGGACCTGCCTCACTGTGCATGTGACACATTATTTCTCCATTTCTCTGGCCTGTCGTACCAGCTATTCTCTTAACTATTCCCCCTCTATTTCAGCAACACACTCCTAGGCTACTTGAGTGGTGCCCTTCCCAGCTCAGCCTGGAACCAGAGTCCCCCTGCTAATACAGTTTTAGATATTCCTCATCTCTCACTTTAGCTCCTGAGACTGTCCCAGCCCCTGAGAAAAAAATCTCTTAGAGATAGAATTAATGGATATCTTGTACTATGTATAATTTCCAACTGTCCATGGCAATTGCCCATATGGTGTCATACACCACATGCTAGACCACAGACATAATCTCTACTAGCTCAAAAAGAAGAGAAATGAAATGTGCTATGTTCTCTGGCCAAAATAGAATGAAATATAAAGTAACAACCAAAACAAATAAAAATAAACCAACTACTTGGAAATGTAAAAATACTTACTGAGTCAACAGTTGAATTGGAAAGGAAATAAAGAACACAAAAGGAGTTTATTCAGAAAACAATGCTGGTTAAAACATGCCACAGTAATCTCTGTGGAATGTAGTCAAAGCAGTACTTTTAGGAAATTTTATGATTTAAAATTTTCTCTTTTTTGGTGGTTGATAAAAGGGAATATTTAAGAAAGAATTCAGTTGACAATATGAGAAAAGGAAGGAAAAGACAAGCCAGACTAAAGAGGAAGAAGAAAATACAACCATAAAAGCAGAAGGAAATCATTTTGAAAGTAAAAAATAATTTCTCTGGACTCAGTAAATAAAACCAAAAGCTAAGTATTTGAAAAGTAAAGGCATTTCAATAAAATCTGAATTGAGAAAGAAGATACCAACCAATATATAAAATTTAAAAATAAGAATAGAGCACAAAAGCATTTGCTAATAAGATTTGAACATCTGAGTGAAAAGAACAATTTTTTTTTTTTTTTACAGTATGGAAGTCCATACTTAACCTAGTAAATATTAAACCAATAACTTGGGAGGGAGAAAGAAATTTAGAAAGCTACTCAACCAGAAGTGTCCAGGTATATAGATATAGATCGATCATATATATATATATATATATATATATATATATATACACACACACACATATATGGCAACAGTGTTCTGTTGCTGCATAACAAATTACCACAAATCCAGCGGCTTAAAATAATACGTATTTATTATCTTACAGTTTCGCTGGCTCAGAAGTCCAGGTACAGCTTAGCTGGGTTCCTGGCTCAGAGTTTCACAGGTGGTAATCAAGGTGTTAACTGTACAGTGTTCTCATCTGGTGCCTTGATGGGAAAAATCTGCTTCCAAGCTCATTGGCTGTTGGCAGAATTCATTTCCGTATGGCTGTTTGCCTAAGGCCCCAGCTTCTTACTAACTGTTAGCTATCCTCAGGTCCTAAGGCCACCTGCAGCTCCTTGCCATGTGACCCTCTCCATAGGCAGTTAACAACATGGCATTTTGCTTTTTCAAGGTGAACAGCAGAATCTCGCCAGTCTGTCTGTCTAGCTAGCTAGCTAGCTAGCTAGCTAGCTATATCTGTATCTATCATATGTAATTAAGGAGTGACACCCCATCACCTTTGCCATGATACACTAGTTAAAAGCAAGTCACAAGGTTCCACTTACATCTAACGGGAGGGATTATTATACAGGAGTGTTATTTATTGGAGGTCACCTTAGGGTGTGTCCACCACAATATGGGTGAATACTAAATCCTCCCAAACTTTCCCAGACTAATTACCTCCCTTGAAAAATGGAAATCAAGGAGTTCTAGCCCTTTAAGACAGGACTGAAGCTCCAAAAGAGGCATGTGCTACAGGCAATATAAACCTTTGAGAACAGACCCTGGGGCTCTCACCCTTGTGTACTTTAATACCTATTGCAACATCCCAATCTACAGCTCAGCTGGTGACTCCAACCTCTGCCCTCCACTTCTTCTCTCTGGGTTCAAACCCAGCTACTGTACTGTCAATCCTTGTCTTCACTTCTTGGCTTTACAAGCAGCTGCCCCAATGGAGTCTTGTTCTCTATGGCTGCCATGTTCTCCTGCTAAGCAATGCATACAGCTTTAGGGGTCTAATGACATTCTAGGCCCTCACCCCTTGGTTTCCTCTCCTGTCCTATAACCTGTCTTATCCACTAAGTACTGCAAATACTCTGATCCACATGCTGAAGGGTCTGAGATTGATGCTGTGAAGAAAAGAGCTTGTGGGCTACAATTTACAAAGTCTTGCCTGGCAAAGTCTCTCTAGGGACGGACTGAACTGGAATTGGAAGGCCCTGGGGCTAACTTTATTAGCGATGACAAAGGTCAAATGTATTTCTTGGTCTGTTTTTATTAGGATGGTCAGAGAGGAGCTGATGAATAGACTTGGTCTTTACTTAAAGCAGCTCTGCTATTCCATACATTGTTTCTGAACCTTGAAAAGTGTGACCTATTGCATAGTTCATTCCAAGATATGAAGATACACAGGGCTTGATCCTGAAAGCTAATAAAGGTAATGTACAAACAAAGAATACTACAGGCCATGTATTCACAATGGGGTGACAGCTCCATGTATTCCAATGGAGCAATTTGGTTCTTGAAGGGGCTAAAGAATCTTACTCTTTTTTTTTTTTTTTTTTTTTCTTTTTGCGGTATGCGGGCCTCTCACTGTTGTGGCCTCTCCCGTCGCGGAGCACAGGCTCCGGATGCGCAGGCCCAGCGGCCATGGCTCACGGGCCCAGCCGCTCCGCGGCATATGGGATCCTCCCAGACCGGGGCACGAACCCGTATCCCCTGCATCGGCAGGTGGACTCTCAACCACTGCGCCACCAGGGAGGCCCTAGAATCTTACTCTTTTTTATGTAGGAAGTGCAGATATACAAACAGTACAAATACAGATAGATAGTGTATCTGTGGAATTAAAATTACATGGGGGACAATTAAGGAAAAAAATTCTTATTAGGGGGACAATAGTGATAAAAAGAGTAAGAAGCATGGTCTAGGGAATCTTCACCTATAGATGAAAGCCACCCACAAATCTCACATTAAAATATACATAAATTTCATTAATATTTATTTATGGCCAAAGAGGCTCCCAAGAATGACTGAAAGGTTTGACACAAAGGCAACTATTATTAATAATAACAATAAAATATAATCCCATTCACTGGATTAAATAATGAAAATGTGATGATTTCAACAGATGCTGAAACAGCACTTGATAAAATTCAATAGTCACTTTTCATTTTAAAAAAGAGGAATAGAAATATATTACAATAACATAATACAGAGCTATTTAAAACAGAGCTGGTTTTATCTTTAATGCAAAGCAGACATTGTTATTAAAAATAGTAGCAAAACAGGAAGCCCTATGAGTCCCACCTTCACCCCAGCCACCTAAAATGATCGTCTGGCCACTGTAGCCCTGTGGAGGCTTTATATGAATTAATAAAACGGTTGAGTAAAGTGGATGAATATAAGATGCAGTGTATATTCAAAACACAGCTTAATTCTTTTGAACTGATTAGAAATATTAATTAAAAATGAGATCCTATTCACAATAATAACAAAGAAGAAAATACCAAATTTAGAATTTCAGTCATATTCAGTATGTTCTAATTCATGTTTTCAAAAATCATATATGTTTCATGTGTTTATAAATGTATGTAAGTGAATAACAGAGAGAGGCCTGAAGTCTGAGACAAGTGCTTTTCCCAAGAGAGGGGAAGAGGATGGAGAGAGTAAGGAGGGGCTTTCTGCTTCCTTTGAATTTCTTCCATTGATAATGTATTAACACAGAACTTTTATAATCTTAAAACTTTACAAAACAGCATTTATGACCTCATTTTCTCAAATTACAGAAACATTTACGTACACTTAGAAAATGTCTCAAAAGATGATTACACAAATTTTATAGTAGTTATGTATAGATGGTGGGATTTTAGGTGATTTTCACTGTGATTTTTCTTTTTAGTATTGGTTAATATTTTACAATGAGCATGTGCTATTTTTCTAATAAAAGTCATAAAGATATTTTCATTTTGAAAACAAAGAGAATCTAAGGAGTGCTATTCATGATATAAACAAGGACACTTTTAAAACTAAGATAGCAGAAGAATATAAACAAATGGAAAAATAGATCATGTTCCTATTTATAATTTATAATATATTCATATATAAATATAATATGGATAAATCTTCCCAAGCTATAAATAGATTCTATTATCAATTAGCATTTCAAGACCAGAAGCTTCCTGTAAAATATTTATTCCACTCTCCTCTTATGAAACCAAATGAACAAAGCAAAAGAAATGAAAAATAGAGGGAGGAGGCCTCTGTTTTCAATGAGACAAGGAAGGACCAAACCTGTCAATGAAAAACCATGAGTAAACCTGCTGATTACTGTGGGATCAGAACTGGAATAGGGAAGAGAGATGCCAGGTGCCTCCTTGGACCCATGGTAGGACCCATATCTTTCCAAAGGTCCATGGTGGAAGGTTGGCTGATGACATCTTTATTCCATCATTGAGATGTAACACAGGCTGCCTCCAGAGACTGTGGAATGTCCTGTAGAGAGTGGGATTCATCCTGCAGAGTGGCAGGGGAGGTAGGGCTGCAGGAATCACCTTGCTGACCTCGCCTCCAGAGAGAGAGACGTGTGACAACAGTGCGTGGGGTGATGCAAGGGGATGGCTCAAGTGAGGCAGGGACCGCTGGATTGCACCACAGGAAGCTTATGAGTCTAAGTCACATGGCTTTCCAGAACACTAAAAGCTAAGAGGAGATGGTCCTCAAGGAAAAAGAAATAACTGAAAGGGTGTGGGAGACAATAAGACCTGTTAAAGTTGAAGGACTTTAATTCCCCCACCAACTTCTCTACTTGTCATATTATTATTCAGCCAGTAGTAGACCTCATTCAATGATAAGTAATAATCAAAAAGAAACCATAATGGGATTTACACATAGAAATTGTAGAGAAAGGGAATATACACAAAAGCTGCTTAAAAAATAAATATCACAAGAAGAATTACCCAAGGAAACAGAAAAGATGTTCAGATAAATTTTCTATATTCTCAAAGAAATTTCAGATAACACTATCTTTCTAGAAAAAGACCCTAAAGAGAAGACATAAGAATTCAAAGAAGTGATTTTAAAAATGAAAGAAAAAGATAAAAAGCAAGCTAGTATATTCAGGATAAAAATGGAAGAGTAAACCTTGATAAAGATGGAATCTCCATTAGATGCAACAGAAAATAGGATACAAATAACTGACTGTAGTTTGAACCATAGTGGAAAGAATCTGGGAAATAACACAAAATGAACAGCAACAACAAAACCAAGATTTGTTAATGTTTCTAGAGAAAACTGCCATTGTTATAGAAGACCAATGGGATCCTTGGCATTTCTGAAGGAGCATATGCGTTTCTGAAGAAGCATATGCGTTTCTGAAGAAGGAGAATACAAGGAATTAAGTATAAATTGTTTTCAAAAATAAAATTGAAGAGAACTTTCTTAAAGATGACTTGAACCTACAAATCACGAAGGACATATACATTCCAAGAAAAACTGATATAGACTCTTCAACATCAGAATATATCCTACTGAAGTTATAAAACATCAAGGATAAAGAAAATCTCACATGGATAGTCAGATAGTTAATAAACCATATAAAGAGAGAAAAATCAAGTTTCTTCAGGCTTCTTTCCAATGCCAAAAGACAGAGGACCAACATCTAAAAAGGTCTGAAGGAAAGTAAATTCAAGGGTTGTGTACATGCCAAGTTATCCTTCAAGTATAAAGAAAAACATTCTCAGGCATGCAAAACCTTAGGGAATAAAGCATCCAGGAGCCTTATCAAAAAACAACTTTTGAATTAAATCTATCCAACCAAGCAAGGAGTCAAAATAAATTCTAGAATAGAGAACCTAGGTGCATTAGTTTCCTAGGGCTGCCATAACAAAGCACCACAAATTGGATGGCTTAGAAAGATATTGTCTCACAGTTCTGGAGTCTAGAATTCTGAAATCAAGGTGAGGGCAAGTCCATGCTCCCTCTGAAGGAGCTAAGGAAGGATCCTTCCTTGCCTCTTCCAGCTTTTGTAGCCCCAGACGTTCTTTGGTTTGTGGCAGCATAACTCCAATATTCACATGGTGGTCTCCCTATGTCTCTTTATATGGTCTTCCCTCTGTGCATATCTGTGTCCAAATTTCCCCTTTTATAAGAACACCAGTCATGCTGGATTAGGGCCCAATCTAACAACGTCATTTTAACTTGATCACCCTTGTAAACACTCTATTTTAAAATAAGGCCACCCTGAGGTACTTGGGAATTAGGACTCCAACATACCTTTTTTGGGGAGAATACAATTGAACCTGTAACACTGAGGTAACATGAAGGGGTGAGCACTGAGTTCATTAAATACAGAGCTAAAACTAAACAACAGCAGGAAGTACAGTCAGAGAACAAAATGAAGTGAGATAAACAGTAACAATGGAATATAATAAAAGTCAAGAGACAGAGTTGGGCATGGGATAAAATGTAAGAGTGGGTAATTCCTCATCATTCACAGCAGAAGATCAATAGATATTACTTAAAATTGAAAATTGTCTTTTTTTTTAAAGCATAGCAAATTCAATCTTCTAATGTTTTTCATTCTTTTTTTTTAATTCTAAAAGACTCTTTTAAGAACTTGTGGTGAAGAAACAACCAATTTAGGGCTTCCCTGGTGGCAGTGGTTGGGGATCCGCCTGCTGATGCAGGGGACACGGGTTCGTGCCCCGGTCCAGGAGGATCCCACATGCCGTGGAGCGGCTGGGCCCGTGAGCCATGGCCGCTGAGCCTGCACGTCCAGAGCCTGTGCTCCACAACGGGAGAGGCCACAACAGTGAGAGGACTGCGTACTGAAAAAAAAAAAAAAAAAAAAACAACCAACCAATTTAGTCATTTCTAAGTTTTGCTTTAATTCTTCTAACATTAAATTCAAGTAAAACAATATTAATTTTTTTCATCTAAAATGATGTGCAGAGTATAATCCTATTTTTATAAAATTTTTTCAGTCATTCTATCTATTTATTCACATACCAATAGAGTCTCTAATGATGCTTTATAAATGTTGGGAATGGTTGTCTCTGGGCAGTAGGATTCATAGTGAGTTTTTTTTTTTTACTTTTTTTACTGTACTTTTCTATATTATTTGAATTTTTATAATAAATATGTTATTTTAAACAAAAACAATAAAATCATTGTTTCACATTATTTTCCCAAAAACTTTCTTGGTAGGCATTAGGGGTGGGGCTCCACTTCAGGTCCCAGGAGGTGGTGGGTCCAGAAGGCAGGAGATAGGATCTCAGGGTCCTGTGACAGCCGACACAAGGTGACCGGGTTGTTAGGAGGCCCCTTCCCAACTGGGGGTCTGGTTTCACAGCCACAATGGCAGAAAACTCCTCAACGGCAAATGCCACTACAGGCATTAAGGACTTTCCACAGTCAGACCCAGTCCCCAAAGAAGCCACATGGCTTTAAGTTCAGCAAAGTGAGTCAGGCCTGCCTTCTAATTTTTTTTTTTTTTTTTGCGGTACGCGGGCCTCTCACTGTTGTGGCCTCTCCTGTTGCGGAGCACAGGTTCCAGATGCGCAGGTTCAGCGGCCATGGCTCACGGGCCCAGCCGCTCTGCGGCATGTGGGATCTTCCCGGACCGGGGCACGAACCCGTGTCCCCTGCATTGGCAGGCAGACTCTCAACCACTGAGCCACCAGGGAGGCCCTGTACTCAATTTTTAAAACCAGAAAGATTATAAAATCATTGATATTTGTTAAAACACAAAGAAAATCAATGTATTTGAAATATAATAATACTACAAGTCCCATGTTCTCTGTGTTCTGAATCTAAGTCCTAGGATTGTCTGTTGCAGTTTGTTCATCTCCTCTGTGTTCTCTAGATCATCTAAGACGGGTGCTGATTATTCAGAGAGGCCGAGTGTCTCAGAGCTCATTGCATTTAGACAAGGCAGCAGAGACCATCTTATCTCCCTCCCTGACCTTTGGATTACTTGCACATCCCTCACCACATTTTACCCTTTAGTTCTTTGATTCCTGATCAGCTCCTTGTGTGTCACTGTGCCTGGCAAGACTTTTTTCTTCTGATAGTTCTAATTTGGGCGGATGGCTTTTGCTCACTTAGCTGCATCTTCTCCATACCAAAGTTTATATCTCTAGAAAGCTCCCTCAGTTTATTAAAGATATGATTTTATTCATTCAGCGAAAGTAGGTTATGAACAAACAGCAAAGTGAATATGGTCCTTTCGCCACAGCCTTCCAGCTGCCTCTTACACTCCTGCTCACTATGTGGTTGAGAGAAGTCTCTGCCTCATCTGGTTTCAAATCTTGGGTGACTCTGTTTAGCCATATTCACGTGAGCCACTTCCTCAGCTCATTCACTCCTCAGCCTGCTCGAATTGGCTTCTGTCTCCTCTATGCCACCGATATATGCTCTTTCCAAGACCATCAGTGAACCTTACTCATGCTAAATACAATCGACATGCTTCAACTGTCACTTCCCTAATCCATCTGCTCACATTTGAAGCTACTTTCTCTCCATCTTTAAACTCCCTTGGCCATTGATTTCTCTCACATCCTTCTCTCCCTTAGTTCTTCTCACCAGCTTCACGACCATTCCTCTCACACTTCAATGGGCTTCTCTTCCCCCTCTACCCATAGGCTTTCAGGGTTCCATTCTCCGCAAGCAAGCTCTTTTATCCTCATGTTTTAACTACCAAAAATCTCCCAACCCAGACCTTTCCAGAATTCCAGTCGCATATATCCAACCCCTATAGGATGTCCTAATTTGCCCCAAATTAACACACCATGGTGCTCCCAAAGCTCTCTCTCTCTCTCTTCCCGGGTTACATTTCCTGCATTGCATTACATACATTTATGCAGCCCAGTGTAACTGGGCAGTGCCCATGAATAGAACTGAAAACCGTTCTGGGTCCCTAAAGCAGAAGTAACTCAGAGCCGCAATTACTGTTTGATCAGAAATCATGGCCTCCAGGGATTCAGGAGATACTGACCTCAGAGAGGAAGTTTCATTGCTCTTCCTCCTGTGTCTGTGTCCCTTTTGACATCTTTATCTTCCCAAGTAGAAAATGGAGAGGAATAACTATGCTTCTCCTTTGCACCAGTGATGTCAGCCTGGAGATGGGTATATGTGAAAACATGGTCTGGGGGGCTCAAGCGGATGAAAAGTGAGCTCAGTAGGATTTCCCCCAAAGCGCCAATGTTTCCCGAGAATACAAACCAGGCCAACTCATTTAGCTCTGAACTCTGGAGCTTTAATCTTTCAAGAACATACTTCCTTCCTGTATTTCTAGTAATTACTGTTTGACTTTTCTGGAAATCCCACGAGTTACCCTCTCTCTTCCAAAAGAATGGAGTCACAAAAATAGAACCATGAGAAAAGTGAGTTTGACCCCTTTGCTCTTTGAAATCTGCTGGGTGGAAAGAGCCTGGGGGAACCGGGTGGGGGCGAGGGGTAGAGGTGAGGGGCAGGGAGAGTTCTTCTTTAACTGATTCTTCTATCTCAAGGAAAAATAAACTGAGGGAAAGAAATTTTTTAAATGCTTTAAATTAGTCATCCACAGGAAAAGGATTCTGTGGGAAACAATTTATACTTGGACTATTCTAGTTTTAGAGAAGTCATTTTTAACCTGAGATCTATGAATGGGCTTTATCAGAATATACGATCCTCGAGAAACTGTGAGCTACATGTTTTTGTGTCTCTGCATTTTTCTAAGAGGGCTCATAGCTCTTATGAGATGCTCAAAGGGGTTCCTGATACCTCACCAAAGGTTAAGAACTGCTTACTTAGAGGTTAACTTAGTTGCATTGGTTATCTATTGGTGTATAACAAATTACCCCAAAACTTAGCAGTGTAATACAGCTGACATTGATTATCTCACAGGTTGAATGGGTAAGGAATTGAGCAGTGGTTTAGCCAAGTGACTTGGCTCAGGGTCTCTTGTGACATTGCAGTCAAGAAGTCAGCTGGGGTTGCTATCATCTGAAGGCTCAACTAGGGCTGGAGAATCTGCTTCCAAGATGGTTTGCTCACATGGCTGTTGGCAGAAGGCCTCAGCTCCTTGTTGGCTGTTGGCAGGACGCCTCCATTCCTTGCTACATGGACCTCTCCACTGGGCTGCTTGAGTGAGTATCCTCACAACATGGCAGTTGGCTTCGCCCAGAGTGAGTGACCAGGATAGAAAGCAAGGAGGAAGCCACAGTGCCTTTTATAACCTAGTCTCAGGAGTCAAACATTGTCACTCCTGCCACAGGCTATCCTATAAGCAAGCCAGCCCACACTCAAGGGGAGGTAATTCGGCTCCACTTCTTGAAGGGAGAAGTATCAAAGAATTTGTGAATATATGTTTGAACTACCAAAATAGCTAAGAGGCCTTACTTGATAGTCTTGCTGAGAAGCAAATCTGCACCCCCGTACAACCCTTCCCCTTCTTCTACCAGATCGTTTTGCAGTGTTTGGGACTCCCCTCAGTTAGGGCTCCCCCATGACCTTGGACAAATTACTAAACTTTATGGTGTTGCAATTTTTTCATTGGTTACTGGGGATAATAATAGTACCTACTTCATAGGATTTTTCTATGATGATGAAATGAAATGCTGGATTAATAGATGTTAAAAAATGTTAGCTATAATAATGGTGCCCCCCCACTCAAATCTAGAGCTTTCCATTTCCACTACATAGAACTGTACACTTATGGATTATCAGTCTTTCAGATGGGGTAAGAAGTGATTGTTTTCTGAGAATTTATTTGTAGAGCAGGTGCTATAAGGCAGGGAGATACAAAAGAATCTAAAAATAGACCCTGTCCTTGAGAGGTCTAAAATGAAGTTGGGGAGAAAAGATATCTATACATGAAGCAGAAAAATGCTTTGGAAATCCATTGACACTCATCTCTGTTGAGGACAGGGGAGAGTCCCTGCTTTGAGTGTAATTTTGAAGGTTAATATTCAGGCCAGAGGGACTTCCCTGGTGGTCCAGTGGATAAGACTCTGCAGTCCCAATGCAGGGGGCCTGGGTTCTAGATGCTACATGACACAACTAAGAGTTTGCATGTCACAAATAAGAAGCTTGCATGCCACAATTGAGACCCAGCACAGCCAAAATCAATCAATATTTTTTTTAATGATTAAAAAAAAAGATTCATGCCAGGGAATGTGCGTAAAACTTTAAGGAGCAATGGATGCTGAAGTTTGAAGGGGGACCACAGAAAGCTTTTTAGGGACCATAGCAGGCAAAAATAAAGGGGACAAGAGAAAGATTTATGAAGTCAAGATTTCACAAAGAAAGGAATGGACTTAAAGAACAAGGAAAACCACAGGGGTTTCTCCGAGGGAAGAACTAGTTTGTGCTGTGGTAATCGCTGAAGGAGAGCTTTATTATATTTATCAATCTATTTATTGAAACAGAAATATACCTTGTTAATCTTTTAAGGGCAAGGAACATGTCTGTAATCTAGCACAGTGTGGAGGATACTTTCCAAAAATACACACACTGAAAAACTACTTCTTTGACTAATTCCGAATTTAGATTAAAATGTTTGCTGGCGAGTATTCCACTGGGCTGGTTCTCTGCAGCCCAGCTTTTCTGTGTGTTTCCTATTGTGGGAGAGGCCAGACTTACAGGAGCTGCCTGATTCTACTGGGCACTTGCACATTTTCAGACCTCACAAGCAACCTCCAAGGCTGGAGGAGGGAAGAGAAGAGAGGGGTCTCGAGTCTGGTCTCAAAGGCCCATCTGCAGCGTGGAAGGCACGGGAAGCGAGGGTGATGGCGTGCAGACTCCTGAGGCCTGCAGTTACCACTTCTCGTGGTTATGGTCTGGCTCCTCCATTCTCTTGTGGTTGGAAACTAGCCTAAGATCATTGTCGTCTATAAGTAGCCCAAACATTTTGAAGTGGGTGAGAGTCAGCTGCTCACTCACCACCTGGCTCTTAAGTTATAATGAAAGTAAATCTCAGACCAAAATGTTCCCCCTATATAGACAGGTTTTTTTTGGCCACACCATGTAGCATGCAGGATCTTACTTCCCCAACCAGGGATCGAACCCACGCACCTGCAATGGAAGCATGGAGTCTTAACCACTAGACCGCCAGGGAAGTCCCCCCATAGACATTTTTTAAAATTAGTTACCTATTTTATACATATTAGTGCATATATGTCCATCCCAATCTCCCAATTTATCCCACCACCACCACCCACCCCCGCTTTCCCCCCTTGGTGTCCATATGTTTGTTCTCCACATCTGTGTCTCTATTTCTGCCCTGCAAACCAGTTCAGCTGTAACATTTTTCTAGATTCCACATATATGCGTTAATAGACGATATTTGTTTTTCTCTTTGTGACTTACTTCACTCTGTATGACAGTCTCTAGGTCCACCCACGTATATAGACATTTTTGAAACAAATATTAACGAGCAATTAGGCACAGAACATTTCATGCAACTGGCTCCATAGGTTCCATGAAGTCCCAGCTCTCGTCCTTTTAAGGGATCCAACCACTACCTGGCATGAACAGTCCACTGGAGGCATAACCAACAACATTTCAGAGGCAGGATTTCATTATCCTTGTGGTAGCAACATCAGACAACCAGAACCCTCCTAAAGCTACATCTGGAGACAGGAGTGGCTCAGGATCAAGTGTCTGGCACCGTCCTCACAGGTTCATGCTAAAGGTCTTGCTAGGCTCTGATACTCTGTCCAAACAAACATGAGGAGTGCCTCTACAATATTTTAGCCTATTCACATACTTGACTACCTTTAACTTTGTCAGTGAGAGCCCTTTTCTATCATTCCTCATGCTAATTACCAAGCCACTAATTCCATCACATAAAGTCCGTTTAGGATATTCATTGTGCTGATTGGCAGTGTCTGCTGTGGATCAAAATATAAATTAATTTATATTAATTTCTTTCTGATACAATGCTAGCTGATGCCCTGGGGTGCAGACTGCTCCTAGAATTGAAGCTTAATCTAACTAGCAAGTACGCAGCATTACACCATCTATGCTGCAGTATTTTCAAGTAAATTACTGACATCAAGACACTTGCTTTGACCTGGGAGGAAAAAAACAATCATCTTCATAAGTTTCAGTAAAAAGCTAGTCAATACCAGGACCACCAGTCCCAGGTTCTATGACTATTTCATCAGTTGTAATTTCTGTCTGGAAAGAAGATGATGAATACGAGATATGACTGAAGTCTGTGAGGTTGTATTGGGGACTCCAAATTCCTAAGCATTATAATACAGGAAGATACTTGTTATTTCAAAGAGGTTATTTTAGTGCAAGTAGAAGGAAATATTATTTCATATGATTCTTATGAAACTGGTTACTCCCAAAGGTAGTTCAGGCTGTAAACAAATAATTTATTCTAGGCTAAATCAAAGGTCTTAGAGTGGCAGCCCACAAAAATGTTTTATTTGTTCTGAGCAATATTGTAAAAGTATTGAATTTGATAGCCAATACTTAAAAATTAGTTGCCATTCCCATAAAAATCTAGATTTCCAGGGCTTCCCTGGTAGCGCAGTGGTTGGGAGTCTGCCTGCCAATGCAGGGGACACGGGTTCGCGCCCTGGTCTGGGAAGATCCCACATGCCACGGAGCAACTGGGCCCATGAGCCACAATTACTGAGCCTGCGCGTCTGGAGCCTGTGCTCCGCAACAAGAGAGGCCACGATAGTGAGAGGCCCGTGCACCGCGATGAAGAGTGGCCCCCGCTTGCCACAACTAGAGAAAGCCCTCGCACAGAAATGAAGACCCAACACAGCCATAAATTAATTAATTAATTAATTTAAAAAATCTAGATTTCCAGGTTTTCTTGGGGAAAAAAAAAAATCTGGCAACACTTGATCTGCGTTCCCTGCTGACATCAGGAAGCTGGAATCGATGACCCATGCAACAGGCATTTTCTCTCCAGCTTGCTACAGTCCTCACTGGGCCCTAATATTTCACAACACCATTTGCCACTTATACTCTCATCTGCACTGCCATGTTTCTTATCATAGAGTTAAGAGAAACATGAACTATTTCTTATACCTGAGCAGCATTTTAGCATCATAGTTACGAATGTGGGCCCTAAAGGCAGACAGCCCGGAAGGTTCTTTGAATCTTGTTTCTTTTACTTTCTAGCTATGTGACTTTGGGCAAGCTGCTTAACTTCTCCAAGCCTAAGATTTCCTTATCTGTAAGATGAGCTTAATTCTGGAATCTACTTCATAGGGTTGGGAGAATTAAACCGATTAGGGCAGCCTCAAATAAGTGCCTCTGAGAGGGCTACACATCCTACCCAGCCTACTTTAATCTTTTATGTCACCCACCTGGCCCCCTGCAGGCGTTGAGTTCATAACCTCTGGTTTGAATAAATATGTGTGTAACATTTCATAATGAATTATATTAATAATTCAGAGTAGGTCTGGAAGATTCTCTTCACCTTTGAAAATCATTTTATGGAGCACCCCTTAATGATCTGCACCAGCTGAGCCTTGAAACTAAGTAATAGATCAAGATCCTGAGAGGATTGTGGAACTTAATTTCTGCTCAAATGCTGCCTTGGAGTAAGATGATATCCCTGCCTCAATAGACAGACTGTCTTCATGAAAAGCAAACCATAAAGTGTGAGAAGATACTTAAAACATATGTTGCTGCAGAGGATTTAGTATCCAAAATAATAATAAAGAATTTCTACGTACTAATACTAACAAGCTCTATAGAAAAATGGGCAAAAAGATGAACAGGCAATTCACAGAGGAAGAAACAGGGATGATCTATAAACATAGGAAAAGATATTCATTTCCATAAGAATCCAGAAAATAAATGTTAAAACCAGAAATAAAATATCATTTTATACCCATCATATCAGCAAAAATTTTACAGTCTACCAACACTACCATCACTACCAAGTCTATGCATTGCCAATTGAGTATAGATTGGCCTGGCCTCTTTGAAGAGCATTTGGAACTCTCTGGAAAATCCATTTATCTAAGACCCCAGGGGTTTCACTCCTAGGAATCAATCCTAGAGAAACCCTTGCAGAGGCGCACCAAAAGGCAGGCACAAAAATGCTTACAGCCCCATTGTTTGCAATAGCCAAAATTGATAACAACTTACATGTTTATCAGCAGAATAAATTATAACATATTTATACAACAGGGTAATATGCATTCACTACATCCATCAACAAAAATGATTCTCAAAACATGTTAGATACAAAAACTAAGTTGCATAAGGATACACACATTATGATGTCATGTATATGAAACAGCATGCAAACCAGTACCACATAGTGGTTGGGGACACAGGTATAAAAATGTATGGGAATGGGAACTTTCCTGGTGGCGCAGTGGTTAAGAATCTGCCTGCCAATGGGTTCGAGCCCTGGTCCAGGAGGATCCCACATGCCATGGAGCCACTAAGCCTGTGTGCCACAACTACTGAGCCTGCACTCTAGAGCCCATGAGCCACAACTACTGAAGCCCTTGTGCCTATAGCCCATGTTCCGCAACAAGAGAAGCCACCGCAATGAGAAGCCTGTGCACCGCAACGAAGAGTAGCTCCCGCTCGCCACAACTAGAGAAAGCCTGCGCGCAGTAACAAAGACCCAACACAGCCAAAAGTAAATAAATAAATAAAATTTTAAAAATGTACGGGAATAATAAATACCAAATTTGGGATATTGATTACCTCTGGAAGGAAGAGAGGGAAATGAGATCCGGGGTGAGTCTGCAAGGGGCTTCAGCTGTATGAGAACTGCTTGATTTCTTGAGTCAGGTGAGTATATCTGGCTGTGTGTTGAATTCATCTTTGTACCTTTTTGTATATATTAAATATTATAAAACAAATTTTTAAATAAATGACATCTCTTAATTTCTATAATGCAGTTTTCCTTTTTTATTTCAGAATTAATTAAAACTTTTTCCAGGCTGTATTAGTTTCCTGTTGCTGTTTTTAACAAATCACTAGAAATTTAGTGGCACACGCATTCATTATTTTAGAGCTCTGGCCCCTTCCTCCATCTTCAAGGCCAGCAGCATAGCCCCTTCAGATCTCTTTCTGGCCTCTGTCTCTGTTACCACATGTCTGAATCTGACTCTCTTGCTCCCTTTTTAAGGACCCTTGTATTACACTGGTCCACTCAGATAATCCAGGATAATCCTCCCATTACAAGTGCCTTAACCTTGATCACATCTGCAAAATCCCTTTTGCCATGTACAGTAACATATTCACACGTTTGGGAATTAGAACACAAACATTTCTGGGGACATTTTCTGTCCGCCACACGGGCCTTAAACATTTTATAGGCTCTAGGGCAGGGCCTACTGTGCCCAGTGGAAAGCCCCTGGTCTGCTCAGCATCTAAATATCTGAATCGGTTTCCTTGCCCTGGTAGAGACCCTGATAGCCACAAAGCAATTAAAGGTATAGCCACAAAGCAATTAAAGGTAAGCTCCCAAGGCAGGAAATCACAGAGGCTAGAAATTCCCAAGCTGGAGAATGAATGGGTCCAGAACTACCATCCTAGGAGCAGCCCGAGTGATCACTTTAAAACATAAACTTGATCATGTCCTTCTCCTAGGCGAAACCCCATCATGGCTTCCCTTCAGCTTTAGAATAAGGAACT
Source organism: Mesoplodon bidens (assembly GCF_964165515.1). Lineage (NCBI taxonomy): Eukaryota > Metazoa > Chordata > Mammalia > Artiodactyla > Ziphiidae > Mesoplodon > Mesoplodon bidens. The sequence continues at coordinate 36,961,253 of NC_138170.1, forward strand.
AAGCCCTTAAAGTGGGGTCCCACACAAAGGTTTCTCAACCTCAGCACTACTGACATTTGGGGCTGGGTCATTCTTTGTTGCCGGGCCAGGCGTCCTGGGCACTGTGGTTTGTTTAGCAGCATCCGGGCCTCCACCCACTAGATGCTAGTGGCTCCCCCACCCCAGGCCCCACCACAGGCACTTGTGGTAAGCAAGTTGTGACAACCGTGTTAAATGTCCCTGGGGCACAAAGTCGCCCTGTCCAAAGAGATCCTATAGGATCTGGGCCCTGCCCATCTCCCCACCCTGGTCTCTCTTCTTTAGCCACCTAAAGGGCATCTCCCAGCTGAACACAGCAGGGTCCAGATTTCTGCATACACTGTTCCCTCTTCCTGGATCGCCCCTTCCCACATCTCCTCACCTGGCAAGCTCTATGTCTCAGTCTAACCGTCTCCTGTTCAGACACCCCTCCATTCCCTTCTCAAATGACTGCTGAGTTCCACGGCAGCCCACCGCCTCTCCTGCAAACCCTCTTCACACCTGCCATCATTTGTCTGCCTTCTCCATCAGACTGCCACCTCCAGGAGGGCAGGGCCTGTGACTGTCTTGTCCCACTGAATACAGTGCTTATTGAATAGTGGCCACATGGTCTGTCCCATAATCAGAGGCCCAGGAATCAGACCTTGAAGCCAGATAAATCCTCAAGGAAGATCTGGGATTAATTATCTGCTCTGTGTTGTGTCTGGACTCTGTTGACCCCATTAAAGATTAAACAGTAACTCGGGGTGTGATCTGGAAAAGAGCCTTTTCCTAAGGGCAGTGAACTGAGGATTCAGAGGGCTACGGGCATCAGGAATCCTTTGCCCCAGGGGCTCCTGTTAAATTATGCCCCCCAACCCCGCCCCAGGGAAGGGCCGGCACTGTGAACTGGCACCAGCTGCCAGGACTCTTTGGGAAGAGAGCCAGACAGCGGTCACCTGCAGACGGGGAACAGCCCAGCAGGGAGAAAGCTGTCACTTGTCAGCTCTGGCACAACAGACCTCTGAAAGAATAGCACTCTCAAATAAGAGATATCTAGACCCCAGCCAGGTTCCCTTTGTGCACCCCAACATGGGGCATGTAAATGCAGGCAAGGGAAAGATTTAACACACCATGGAAACTTGGCCACATCTCGCCAAAGGATCCATGCTTTACCTGATTCAAAACATGTAACTGAGACTCTAAAACAGAATCCTCTGAACAATGCTGAAGGGACAAAGCCCAGCCTCTGGGCAGTAGGTGCCTGAATTTCCCACGACAGGAAAGCTGTCCTTGCCCTTTGCCTGGGTTCAGCCTGCTCTTCCCCCTTCCTCAGTCTCCCAGAGGGAGCCCTACCCCTGGCTGTCAACTATGTCACCAAAGCTATAGTCCTTGTGTTATTCTATACTTAATATGTTCCTTTAAACATAGTTTATGTAAACATACATCCTTTCTCCTTAACAAAAATAGTTATTTTCTGATTATGTAAATAACGTATGCTCATTGTAAAAAAAAAAATGCAAACAACACAAAAAAATATAAGGAAGACAAAAAACCATGAGATCACCACCATCAACATATCTCTCTTTATCCAAATGCACACATAAATGTGATTTTACATACATAAAGTGAACTTCTTTGCTCAAATACACGTATCAAAAAGGAAACTTCCTATTAGCATCACTAACAGCAAACTGCCATCACTTGCCAGAATAGAAGGCAACTCCCCCAAAATAAATACAGTGAAAACAAAACAATGCGATTAACTATCTAGTCAGATACCATAGCTCCCAAGGCTGCAAAGCCTGAGGTCCAATCTCTAGGAGTTAAAAGAGGGGATTAGCAAGTGTTAGACAAGTCAGACCAAAGGGAGACTCTCTCCCAGATACAATTAGAAGGATTGAAAGAGAATTAAAAGAAAAAAAATCTTTCTCTACTCTGTTATCTGTTCCAAGTCTATGCAGTAGCTTAAACTTCTGGGGTGCCCTCAAGACCTCCCACATTCTGTGGAGAAGGCAGGGGCAGAACCCACAAGTAGCAGACCCTGCAGGGTTTGCTCAAAGCCTTGTGGAAGGGAAAGGCCCCCTAGGCACCTGCCACTTGCCCCCAGAAGCCTCAGAAAATAGCACTTCAGGGGCACCAGTCCCAGTCTCCCCTGACCCAGTCCCAGGTACTATTCCTTCCCTAGCCCAAGCTGGGGCTGACAGGAGATTCCAGGCCTCCTTTTTCTCCTTCTTCACAAAGATTCTTCTGTCTCGGGAACCAACATTCCTGGGCAGGAGATCCAAAGTTCATGTGTGTCATTTATCAGGACAAGCCTTCCTGCCACAGTCTGGGTCCCCTGAAGGGAAGGGGACAGCGAGCTCAGGGCCCAAATTGGATGAGGCAAGCAAGGCACCCAGGGCACAAAATTAAAGAAAGCGCTCACTCTCTGCTGCAGACCCTCACACCCCTGAGAGTGGGCACCTCGCTTATCTCACCCGCTCCTGGGCCCTGGGCACCAGAGCCAAGCCTTGAACCACTCAATATGTGGTGCTGGGACAACTGGGTATCCGTGTGAAAAAGATAAAATCGGAGCCAATCTGATCCTTCCTTATCCTACACCATACCCAAAAATAAATTCAGTGTGCAAAGGCCTAAAGATGAAAAAGAAAACATGAAAACTTTTAGACAATATAGGAGAAATCAAACATACTTTTATGATTTGAAAGCAAGAAGAATTTCTTAAAGAGATATCAAAGAACAAACCATAAGTTAAAATGTTGATAAATTCAATTATGTTAACGATTATCTGATTGCTTTTCTAAAGTCACCATTAGCAAAGTTAAAAGACCAACTACAAGCTGGGAAAATACATGTGCACTGCATGTAACTGACAAAAGATTAGTAACCAGAATCTATGGGTGGTTTTTTTTTGTAACAACATAAGAAAAAATAGACAAAAGACTGAACAGCAAACTCACAGAAGAGGGAACATCCAATAAATATACAAAGAGATGTTCAACCACACTACTAACCAGGGAAATGCAAGTTAAAATTGTAGTGAGGGCTTCCCTGGTGGCGCAGTGGTTGAGAGTCCACCTGCTGATGCAGGGGACACGGGTTCCTGCCCCGGTCTGGGAAGATCCCATATGCCGCGGAGCGGCTGGGTCCGTGAGCCATGGCCGCTGAGCCTGAGCGTCCGGAGCCTGTGCTCCACAACAGGAGAGGCCACAACAGTGAGAGGCCCGCGTACCGAAAAAAAAAAATTGCAGTGAAATGCCAATTCACACCCATTTGGTTGGCAAAAATGCAGACGTCTGATAATGCCAAGTAATAGTGAGATTATGAGGAAACAAGAACTCAGCCTGCTGGTGGGCGTGTGAATTAGGACCATACTTACGAAGGCAGTGGTGCTGTCCTGTAAGGGCAAAGATGTGCGTGCGTAGCCCTTTAACTGGCTTCTTTTGTCCTCAGTTCTTCTGAAACTTGGCATCCTACTTCATCTTTCTAGGGTTCAGCTCTGAACATAACCCTTTCCTCTTGAGATGCCTTCAGTGGTCCCCCATGGCCTACAAACAAGCATCAAATTCTTTTTTTTAAAATAAATTTATTTATTTTATTTATTTATTATTTTTGGCTGTGTTGGGTCTTCATTGCAGCATGTGAGCTTTCTCTAGTTGCAGCGAGCAGGGGCTACTCTTTGTTGCAGTGTGTGGGCTTCTCATTGCGGTGGCCTCTCTCGTTGCAGAGCACAGGCTCTAGGCACGTGGGCTTCTGTAGTTGTGGTACGCAGGCTCTAGAGCGCAGGCTCAGTAGTTGTGGCACACGGGCTTAGTTGCTCCACGGCATGTGGGATCTTCCTCGACCAGGGCTCGAACCCGTGTCCTCTGCATTGGCAGATGGATTCTTAACCACTGCGCCACCAGGGAAGCCCAAATTCTTTAATGACATTTTTGTGATGTAACCAACTCACCATCCGGTTTATATCCCACTCTGCCCTACGTCCTTAATGCTCCTCCTGTAGAACTAGCTACATAGGCTGAAATATCTCTTAACGCTTAATCATATGAATCATATGAAATGTAAAAATATGGGAGAGGTGGAGCTGGGAGATAATCTCATTGAATTCCTTTATGTTTCAGATGGGAACACTGAGGCCAGGCAGGCTGAATGTCTACCCAAGACCACCCTGTGAGACAGAGAATCAGAAGAGACCCCAGCTTTTCCGAGTCCCTGATCAGGCATCTTATCACTGTACATCTCCTCCCAGGCTGACACATCACAGGCCTGGCTATGGGGGTACGAAGATCCCAATCCCCTTGGCTCCCTCCACATCACCCTACTTGACACAGCCGAGCAGTGACAGCCACCATTTGTCACGAAGTAAACATATGCCAGAGAGCTGGACAGACAAGTACTTTCTGTGCTGGCAGCTCGCCAGTCCTGAAGCATTATATCTCTGAACTGAGGTGCCCTTGTGTTCCCTTTGTCAGCAGGGAGCAGCCAGATTTCTCTTTTGCTGTAACTGGGTTAGTCTTGTGGGTTTGCCCTCCTCCCAGCTGTCAAAAGAGATTATACAGAAATGTACTGCTGCATCGACCACAGTTCAGGTGCCGGCTGAGGCTGAAGCAGGAGGAAATTTCCAAACGCATTCATTAATCCCCCTAAGTACCTGGTGGCTGCTGGCTGCACTGCTTTCTTCCAGCTGCAATCACTTTTGCTCCAGCCAGAGCTCAGAGGTCTTCGTCAGCTGCAACGCCCTCAGCAGGGGCCTGGGCACAAGCTCAAGAAGGGTGGGGATTGGGGCAGAACCCCAGAAGCCTGTGAGGGTCTGTACTCACCCCTCAAGTATCCCCTGCCTGAGAGGATGTAACATTAAATAGCAAATTTTTGTGTGTGTGTGTGGTACGCGGGCCTCTCACTGTTGTGGCCTCTCCCGTTGCGGAGCACAGGCTCCGGACGCGCAGGCTCAGCGGCCATGGCTCACGGGCCTAGCCGCTCCGTGGCATGTGGGATCTTCCCGGACTGGGGCACGAACCTGTATCCCCTGCATCGGCAGGTGGACTCTCACCCACTGCGCCACCAGGGAAGCCCTAAATAGCAAATTTTAAAACAACAAGACATGAGGGAGACCACAGAGAAAAGAAAAAGGCTCTCCTCCTGCTTTTTGAACGAGGCGCCCTGCATTTTCATTTTGCAATGCGTGGCCCTGCTCCTAGCCCAGAAGTATCTTAGTCCATTCAGGCTGCTATAACAAAATAGCACACAGTGGGCTGCTTAAGAACAATAGAAATTTATATATCACAGTTCTGGAGGCTGGAAGCCCGAGATCAGGGTACTGGCATGGGCAGGTGAGGGTCACAGACTTCTCATTGCAGCTTCTCCTGGTGGAGAGGGCAGGGAGCTCTCCGGAGCCTCTTGTAACCACTAATCTAACTCATGAGGGCTCCACCCTCAAGATTTAAGCATCTCCCCAAAGCCCCACCTCCTAATACCATCACACTGGGGGGTGGTTAGGATTTCAACATACAAATCTGGGGAGACACAAACATTCAGACCATAACAAGCAGTTTCTAAACTCTAACAGGTAGAAGCAGAACATCTGACTCCTCCAAACCCCATCAGTGCCTATACAAGTGGAGCTGCTCTGGTGAGGCCCAGTCCTTAGGCCTCCTGCATCAGTACCTGGGAGGGGGTCTGTGGAGCCAGGTCTGTGAAGACCTCTGGCAGTCCACACCAGTGATCCTCAAACTTCAGTGGGCAAAAAATCACCTAGAGAATGTGTTAGAAAGGCAAATTCTCAGGCCCCAGACCCAGAGATTCTGACTCAGTAGGTCTGGGACGGGGCCTGAGATTTTGCCCTTCAAACAGGCTCCAGGTGATGCCGCGGCTGCAGCCCCGTGGTCCACACTTGGAGGGACACTGGTAACCACTCCACTTCACAGAGGAAGCAGCAGAGACTGGGTGTCTCGCCCGACAGCACACTCGTTAAGGGCAGGCACCACGGAACCCAGATCTCCACACTCCTGACACCTCTTCGCGGCTCTCGTAGTTTGAGGAAGGAGGGCATAACTTAGGACCAGACTGAAAGTTTCCCTCAATGCTTGTTAAGCAAATGAGTATTTTAGCAATTGTATAAACAGCTCCTCACTTCTCCCTCCGATCTATGACACAAGGCAAGTAGCACTGGGGAGCAGAGAGATCACCCTTCATCTGCTCTAAGCCTCAGTTTCCTTAGTGATAGCCAGTGTTGAAGTACTTCCCAGGCATTTTACATGCATTGATCCTCTCCAAGAACCTAGGGAGTAGGTGCCATTATTGCCTCCATTTTACAGGTGATGAAACTGGTACTCAGGAATGTGGTAATTTGATTAAAGTTACACAACCAGGGTGCACAGGCAGGATTTTAACAGATGCACTCTGACTCCATAGCCCAAACTTCTCACCACCCTGCCCTAAAGAAATTACCTTGTTGGGAACCCACAACTCAGTGCTGGCTGCCTTGCTGGAGGCCTTCCCATTTCCCTGCTCTCTAAGCCCTCCCACCTTTAGGGTCCAGCTCAACCCACAGCTTGCTTTGAAGACTGTCCTCAGATGTGGGGCAGCTCTGCTCATTAATGCTCCTCGGGCAGCTCTCTGGTCTGATCCAATCCACCTGGCCCTCAACCAGCACTTCTCATGAGGGTAGTGCTGGCCTTAGAGTGGGTGAGAGGAGTCCCTGGCCTTGGCCTTGTGCTTTGGAGGGCCTTGCTCTGCCCCTTCTCTAGCCATGTCCTTTCCAGTGGGGTGGGAGTCGGGAGGGAGGGGGCAAGGACTTGAATCCCCTCTTCTAAAATGTTCTGAGTACCCGGGACCCTGGAATTCCCTGCATGAATGGCCGTGAAATCATCCCCTAGCCCACCCTTCCAAGGGCAGCATTGTTCTTAAGCTGGTTATACCAGCTTAAGATGTGCCCCCTCTAGGTCTGAAGGGCATCTAGGAGTAGGGAGTGGGGGAGGCAGAACTGACATGGAAGCTGGGGTGTCTATAAAGATAAGCATGAAGCCCCTCAAGATTCCAGATGAAGAGGGGGTCAGAAGAGAAAGTGAGTAGCTAACTGGGGGCCGTGACTGAAGGACAACTCTTCCAGCAGTGCCATTATATTAGTTTCCTATTGTTGTGTAACAAATTACTGCAAACTTAATGACTTAAAACAACACATATTTATTGTCTCACAGTTTCTGTGAGTTAGGAATCTAGGCAGGGAATAGCTGGGTCCTCTGTTTCATGGCCTCTCACAAGGCGTTGTCCAGGGCTAAGGTCTCACCTGAAGGCTTGTTTGGGGAAGCATCTGCTTCTAAACTCATGTAGCTATTGGCAGAATTTCAGTTCCTCAAGGGTCATTGGACTGCAGGGCTCAGTTCCTTGCTGGCTGTTGGACACAGACCACCCTCATGTACTTGCCACAGAGGCCTCTCCAACATGGCAACTTGCTTCATCAAAACCAGGCAGGGAGGGCTTCCCTGGTGGCGCAGTGGTTGAGAGTCCGCCTGCCGATGCAGGGGACGCGGGTTCGTGCCGCGGTCCGGGAGGATCCCACATGCCGCGGAGCGGCTGGGCCCGTGAGCCATGGCCGCTAAGCCTGCGTGTCCGGAGCCTGTGCTCCGCAGCGCGAGAGGCCGCAACAGTGAGAGGCCCGCGTACCGCAAAAAAAAAAAAAAAACAGGCAGGCAAAGAGTTGGCTACCAAGAGAGAAATCACTATCCTGTATAACCGAGACATAGATGTGACATCCCATCTCATTTAACACATTCTATTGGTTAGAAGCAAGTCATGGAAAACAACTATACTTAAATTAAAAAAGAAAGAAGCAAGTTGTGGGTCACGTCCACACTCAAGAGGAGAGGGTTCCACAAGAGTAAGAGGTGGAGATCAGTGGACACCATCTTAGAAGCTGCCTGACACAGCCTTATCCAAGCAGAGAACTCCAAAGAGTCACAGAGGGAATTCTACATTCAAACCTGGCCTTCTCTGGTGCTTTAAAGTTATATTTATTAAGGGAGGAGAATAGATAAATACTTTAGTCAACAGTGTGTTAGCTTGAGTTACAGCTTTTAAGTATTTGACATATGGGATGTGGGCCTCTTTTGATACTCTCATCCTGGTCCCATATATATTAGGACAGTCCTGCTTCTGTGCATTTGTCCTGGCTGCCACTTCAGACAGGCAAGGCCTTGTTGGAAGGGTCCTGTCTCCTGATTGTTTGCCCTACACACAGCCTAGCACGCCATCATGTGAGAAGCAATCAGTAAAGTCTGCCAGGGCATATGCTGGCAGCTGCCCGGCTCCAGTGGTGGCCCTCTTCCAGCTGCTGTCATGAGGCAGCTGGGCTGATTTGAAACCTCAGTAGTTGGGTTTCCTCATGAGCAAGAAAAGAGGATCCCACATGGCACAGAAAGAAAATGAGAGGAGCAAAATCTACTACATCAGCAAGGCAAAGATGACTCCTTCCAGGGGAGCAAAACTCTGCCTTTAGATAGGGTTTCCCTGGTGACTCAATAGTTAAGAATCCGCCTACCAATGCAGGGGACATGGGTTCGAGCCCTGGTCCGGGAAGATCCCACATGCCGCAGAGCAACTAAGCCCGTGCACCACAACTACTGAGCCTGCGTTCTAGAGCCCGTGAGCCACAACTACTGAGCCTGCACCACAACTACTGAAGCCGGTGCGCCTAGAGCCCATGCTCCACAATAAGAGAAGCCACCACAATGAGAAGCCCGCAACAAAGAGTAGCCCCCACTCACCGCAACTAGAGAAAACCTGCGTGAAGCAACGAAGACCCAACATAGCCAAAAAAACCTCTGCCTTTAGATGAAAACATGATTATTAGGTTTCTTTCTATTTTTTATTTTATATTTATTATAAAAATAATGAATATGGTTTATTTTTTTAACCTATAAGAAACAAAAGAGCTACAGTTTCACCATTAAACTCCCTTTGTCGTGTGTGTGTACACAGCATATACATATATGTACATGTATACTCATATATACTTATATATGTATTTTAATTTTGTAATGTAATATGTTACATTAATATAATTTTCTGTGTAGTATATTTTAAATTTCCTTCCCCAGAAAATGTTTTTTATGCATAGCTGCTGCTGGTAGTATTGTTAAATTTGTGTGATTTGGGGGCTTTAAAAAAAATAAAAGATCATACCGTCTATTCAGTTATATATCTACTTCTTCAGGACAGTGAATCTTTTTTCTAGATTAAAGAGGTAGAATTTTAAAATAACTTAAAAATAGATGATAGATTCACAAAGTCAAAAAAGTACTCAGTGAAAAGTCTCCCTCCCTATCCCCAGTTCACATCCCCGGCAGTAACCAATGTTAACAGATCCTTCTATGTTCTTCCAAAGATAATTTTATATACATAAGCAAATATATAAATATCTTCTCTTCTTTTCCACCTTCTACATAGTGGTAGTATCTTATGTACACCATTCTGCACTCAATATATCTTGGAGATAGTTCCATATCTTTATATACCAGTGGTTCTCCACCTTGGCTGAATATTAGAATTATCTGAGTAGCTTTAAAAAATTCTGGATGCCCAAGCCACACCCCAAACCAATTAAATTAGAATCTATGGGGGTGGGAGGCACAGGCATCAGGATTTTTTAACCTCCTTTAGGTACAGCCAAGGTTGTGTACTACTTATATAAAGAGATTCCTGAGAAAGGAAATGAAAGGAAGAGGAAATATGATAATTCCATTATTGCTTATAAAAGAAAATTAGGGTGATCAACTGTCCTGGTTTTCCAGGCACTGAGGGGTTTCCAAGGAAACCCCTCACATGGAACTTTCAGTGCTAAAGCCAGGATGAGCTGCTCACCTTACAAAGAAAATTTGTAAAACTTCAATTTAATGTAGTACTAGATGTCTTTAGCCAGAGCAATTAGTCAAGAAATAAAATGCATTCAAACCAAATTGGAAAAAAGGAAGTAAAGTTATCTCTGATTACAGATGACATGATCTTATATATAGAAAAGGCTGGTGAGGGGTATGGTAAATAAGACTTTTGTTATGTGGTTAAGAGTCTCTCAGGTGATAAGTGTTGTCTCCAAAGTAGCTCTCTTCTTGGTATGGAGACATCTTTGCAAATGGAAATTTCCTTCATAAATGTAAATTTCCTTTACAAATGGGGAAATCCTTTATTTTTAGGCAAGTGGAGGAGGTAAAGAGCTTTTCCTGAGTCATCTGGTCCTCAATTGCCTTTAAATTAGCTCAAAATAATCCGTATGGGCTAAAGTGGCATATTTTGGGGTGATATTCTGGTACCCTCCATAATTCTTCAATAAGAATTTATTAAAAACTTCAATAAATTCCAAAAAGACTATAGATACCATTCTCTAATCATAATGTAACAAAACTAGAAATTGATTATAGAACCAGAAATTAAAAAGACCTTACTGCTTGGATATCTGTAACCACCCCTCAACCCAAAAGCCCAAAACCCTCTTTCCTTTGTGTATATATTTGTGTACATGTGTGTATATTCCTAAAATGGAATATGAGCCTCATCATCTGGCCTCCCTCTTGAGTCTCATATCTTTGTGAAACGTCTCCTGCATATCGAACCTAGGAGGGTAAAAGAAAAAAAATTTTTTTTTCTACTACAATTACATTACTTTTGAGTTCATTGAAGTTTTTTTGGTGAACTAATTACTGTAAAGTCAATTTAATTTCATGTAACCAGAGATACATGAAAATAAAATAAATATTTAGTTTTCAGATTATGTTTAATATATATCAAGCAGCTCTATTTAAAAAATTATATTATTTAGGTCTTACCTTAGCATGGCCTAAAAGAGAGGTAAATGATCTCTCTTACTGATGTTTCTATTTTTCCTTGTATTTCCTCTAGCTTTTGCTTTATTAATGTGTATTATTTGTTACATAGATGATAAATGTTATATATCACGTAGATTAAAAAGAGTTATATCATGAATTTCACAACTTCATTATCCTAGAACTCATCCAAGTCTAGTATTAAGATAATGATCTCTGCTAAACTTTTACACTTACTTGGTAAAAACAAATTTTCTCATCCTTTCATTTTCAATCTTTCTTAATCATTTTATCATTAGGTTTTACTTTGTGATCTAATATTGAGAGTCTCTTTTAACAGGTCAATTTGGCCTAATTACACTTATTGCTATGACAATTACATTTGGTTCTATAGGTTTTGTTTCATTATTGTGTTTGCGTTTTCAGTGATAATTTGGAAAGTTGGTGTTTCTTATCTAGTAATTACCTTTAGGGGCTGGTTAAAAAATAACTATCCCTTAATTAATACTTGGTTCAAAAAGGAAAAACAAAGAGGGACTGTAGACTATCTAGACAAAAATGTTAATAAAAGCTATATATCAAAACCCATAAGATATAGCTAAAACAGTTCTCAGAGGAAAAATATATACTAAAAAATACTTTAGTTAAATTAATTAATTAATTAATTAAGCATAAAACTCAAGAAAGTCGGGGGGGAAAAGAAAATTATCCCTAAGGAAAGTAAACGGAAGGAATTAATAAAGAAGTGAATTCGAAAACATAAAAATTATAGCACTGGGCTTCCCTGGTGGCGCAGTGGTTGAGAGTCCGCCTGCCGATGCGGGGGACACGGGTTCGTGCCCCGGTCCGGGAAGATCCCACATGCCACGGAGCGGCTGGGCCCGTGAGCCATGGCCACTGAGCCTGCACGCTCGGAGCCTGTGCTCCGCAACGGGAGAGGCCACAACAGTGAGAGGCCCACATACCGCAAAAAAAAAAAATATATATATATAGCACTAATAGATAAATTTATTAGCTGGTTCTTTGAAAAATCCAAGAAAGAAAGAAAACAAAAGAAAGAAAGACAACATCCCCAAAGAAAAGCAAACAAAGGACATAAACAATTCATAGAAAAGAACATACAAAGGGTTCTTAAACATATATAAAGATACCTAACCTTACTCATAAAATAGTGATATGCAATTTAAAACTATACTAAGATAAACAGGCACATGAAAAGATGCTGAACATCATTAGTCATCAAAGAAATGCCAATCAAAACCACAATGAGATCCAACTTCATGTCCACTAGGATAGCTGTAAAAAACAAAACAAGTGTTGGCAAGGCTGTGGAGAAATTGGAACCCTCCTACATTGTTGGTAGGGATGTAAAAATGGTGCAACCACTGTGGAAAACAGTTTGGCAGTTCTGCAAAAGATTAAACATGGAGTTACCAGCAGACCCAGCAATTCCACTCTTAGGTATAGAGCCAAAAGAATTGAAAACACATGCTCACACAAATACTTGTATCCAAATGTTCATAGCAGCGTTATTCATAATAGCCAAAAAATGGAAACAACCTAAATGATTAATGGGTAAATAAAATGTGTTATACAATTGAATATTATTAGGCAATAAAAAGAAATGAAGTACTAATGCATGCTACAACATGAACCTTGAAAACATTATGCTAAATGAAAGAAGCCAGTCACAAAAGACCACATATTGTATGATTCCATTTATACGAAATTTCCGGAATAGGCAAATCTATAGAGGCAGGAAGTAAGTTAATGGTTGCCTAGGACTGGGCAGTGGGAAATGGGGTGTGACTGCTAATGGGTATGGAGTTTCTTTTTGGAGTGATGAAAATGTTCTAAAATTGATTGTGATGATGGCTGCACAACTTTGCTAATATACCAAAAACCAGTGAACTGTACACTGGAAGTGACGGTACAGTTCCAAGATAAGAGCTGCCTCTGCTCTTCCTCAATGACTGTTTTAGAAAACTGAAAGTTTTCTTCCTCTTCTTTGAGACCTCTCTCATTCATGAATGTCTCCCCTATTGCCCTAGCCTGAAAAAAAATGATCTCCTTGGGGCTTCCCTGGTGGCGCAGTGGTTGAGAGTCCGCCTGCCTATGCAGGGGACACGGGTTCGTGCCCCCCTCCGGGAAGATCCCACATGCCGCGGAGCGGCTGGGCCCGTGAGCCATGGCCGCCGAGTCTGCGCGCCCGGAGCCCGTGCTCCGCAACAGGAGAGGCCACAACAGTGAGAGGTCAGCGTACCACAAAAAAAAAAAAAAAAAAAAAAAAAAAGATCTCCTTAATTGCCAGGTGCATTTTGCCCTAGATGGTATTTAGTCATAGGGTGCTCTTTGCAAGGATTGGTTAGATTTTGTAAACTAGAGAATTAATGGAAGTGCCAGTGGTCTTATCTTGGAATTCTAGGTCTGAACAAACTGGTGTTGCAGATTTGAGTTTTGATAGTATGTGAAGCATATCATGGCTCGGTCTGGCACAGTACATCTGTCCTGTGAGTCAGGAAATGTTTGACAAGTTGGGGTTTCTGTTTCAATTCTCAGTCCTTTACATTTACTTGGTCCCTGGTAGGTGCTCAATAAATATTTGTTGAATGACTAAAAAAATCAATATGTTGTTGGCAGTGGGACAAAAATAGTACAACTTCTTTGTTGGTTACAGTTTGGCAAAATCTATAAAAAATACAAATACACACCCCCTTGACCTCCTAGTAGTTCCACTTCTGGGAATTAATCCTGCAGATAACTTCAACATGTGCAAAGGGCCACCTGATAAGGTTATTCACTGCAATCACAAGAGACCAAAAGTCTCCAAAATTTCCATAATAGGAGACTGCTTAATTAAACTATGATGCACACACACAATGGAATAAAATGCAGATATAAAAAATAATGAGAAAGTTCTCATGATACAGAATATCTGAGATGTATTCACTCAGTTCCAACTACAATGGCTGTCTTGTTGATCCTCACAGCAAGTCTTTTCCTCCCTCAGGGCCTCAGTATGGGAAGTTCCCTCTGCTTTGACTGTTCAACTCCGGATACATGCATGGCTCACTCCCTCATTTTCTTCAGGCCTTGGCTCAAATACCACTTAACCTGCAAGGCTTCTGCTGACCACGCTATGTAAAATAGCAACAATTCCCCCACGTGCACACGCACACACACACACACACACACACTACCTATCCCCTTATCCTGCTTTTTTCCACAGCACTTACCACTTATCACTATATATTTACTTGTTTATTTATGTCCCACAAAAATGCAAGCTTCACGAAGGGAAGAAATGTTTTGGTCACTACCAAATTCCAAATGACTAAAAGAGTGCCCAATCCCTGAGCCTGTGGACATTTACTAATTACCAGGATAGTAGGGCTGTCTTACAAAAGGGGGAAAAAACAAAACAACAAGCTTCTACGAAGATGTGAAGACAGCTCAGTAGTCCTAACTCTCACAATGAAAGAGTCTGAACTGGACATTGAGAGTCTTGGCTCTGCTACTGAGGAGCTGTGTGATCTTGAAGAAATCACTTCCCCTCTCTGGGCCTCCACTGCCTCAATCCAGGGATGAGGAACCTGTTCTACTTCCTCCCATTCTACACTGAGTGACTGTGGCAGCTACTAGACATACAGATCTGACGGGGCTGTCATTTTTTTTGCGGTGGTTCCTGTACGTAAATAGGGCTCTGGGCTGTGTTGGGAGGGAAGTGCAAACAGAAAAGCAGCTGCCTTCATTTCCAGAAGTGACACCTGTACCTACTCAGGGGGATGGGTGAGCAAAGGCCCAGGTGATTCCAGGGGTGCAGAGTAGGGGGCAAGAGCATCAGCCACAGGGGCACCAGGGCCCAGGCCCCACGGAGTCGCTCTGGCAGGAGTCTGTGTGGCTCTTTCTCCAGCCCCATCAGGGGCCCAGAGTGTCCCGGGGGTCTCATCCCCCCTGAAGAGTCTGACAAGCACAGACTTTTGGAAATGACTCTGCACTGTTCTGCTGCCTAATCTGAAAACAGATGCTGGAGAGAGGCTGACAGGAACATTTTCACCACCCCTAAGTCTCTCAAGTGCAAATGAAGGCCACGTACATTCTTATTCTTTGGATCTGTAATTAAATCTTCATTTAGTAAAAATAATATAAAGTTGCAGGGATTTCATTTAACCTGTTCAAGTCATGAATTTGATGAGAATGCTTTTCTTGCTCATTTTCAGTTTTTAATCAGCAATTAAATGTTCATTAGATAATTTCTGAAGTTCTCTGCTCACATATTTTATGAGAAACCTACTCAACAGAAGATTGCACTTTCAGTGCTTCTGGTTTTTAAAAATTTAAGCAGATCATCTTTTTGAATACCTTTCCTTTTCTGGCTTTTTTCTTTTCTGGGCTACACAGTCATATTTTCTAAACCAATCCCAACTCAACTTGTACTCATTCCCAACGATCTAAGAGTTTACAAAATAAAGTCATTCTTCTAAAACATTCAAACCTATTGATATTACAAAGCAAAACACAAGAACTTTAATAAATATAAAAATTTTAAATCAAAAGTATTTAAATAAAGCTGAATTTTTTATTTATATGTTTTACTTTTCAATATTGCTTCTGTTTTATGTTTTGGTTTTTTGACCCAGAGGCATGGGGGATCTTAGCTCCCTGACCAGGGATCAAACCCACACCCCCTGTATTGGAAGGCGAAGCCTTAACCACTGGACTGCCAGGGAAGTCCCTTACTTTTCAATTAAATCTTATTAAATATTATTATAAAAATAAAACTTCGGAATTCTCTGGCGGCAGCTGATTGAGCAGGACGAGATGGACCTGATGGGGCTCATAGGGAAACTCGGTCATCAGCTGGCCAAGATCAGGGAGCGCACTCTCAAGAATATTCTCTGCAAGACTGAGCACAACTTAATCTGCTGTGCTGATCAGTTTCAGGAGAGGCTACTTTTTCTCCATTTGCTGGAATGGTTCAATTTTCTGTCTGTTCCAATGAAAGAAGAGGCTCTGAGATTGTCGAACAGATTGGTTAAGTATCCCCAGCAGTCCAGCATTTGGTTGATCTTGGTGCAGTCGAATTCTTATCTAAACCTCATTCTAATGTGGAGCCAAATCTACAGGCCGAAATTGATGGCATTTTGGATGGACTTTTTATTCTTCCTTCAGAAGTTCCTGAACTATATTCTGCATCTTACCAAACCAGTCAGACTGGTAACTCTTTGAAATCAATCAATCAATCTATTAAAATATAAATATATGCGTTCTACTGGTTAATTCTAAGGAAAGGGACCTTAGATTTAAAAAAAAAAAACACGGAAAACAAAAACCTCCCCCCTGCCCCCCACAACTTGTGTTAATTTACATGAATTTGACCTTAATTCCCCTCCTCTAATGTTATACAGAGGAGGATACTTGTGTATTTTTGCCTTTTTGGTCAAGGAGCATAGAAGATGCAAGTGACTTTCTTTTTGTGAGACTAGTCTGACAGATTATTTTTTTTTTAACAATAACAGCAAATTTTTATTGAGCACTCATTACTGTGTGTGTGCGGGATGTTGTTTTAAATGTTTTATACTTGTATTTTGGAGCTGTGTTCTTCATATAGTGACGATGTTGGCCCTGCTCATGCTTTCGTTATGGGGTCCAATCAAAATGCGCTACACAAGGTATACTGGCTAAAATCAGAGTCAAAGAGACATGGATTTAAGTCCCAGTTCTGCCACTAGTTGTGTGACCTTGGCTAAGGTACTTAATCCCTCCAGGCTTTAGTTTTCTCATCCAAAAACTGGTACAATAAGCAAGGACATCTTATAGGATTTTTGTGAGGATTAAGTGAGCGTCTGGACAGTGCTCAGCATAGGGCCCAGCGTATATTAAGCACAGAATCCTTGTCTGCTACGGTTACTTGTTGTTCTTGTTATTTGATGCCCAGTATAGTGCCTTGCTCATAGAAAGCATTTAAATTGATTTGAAGAAGAGAAAATGCTCTTGAAATGTATGTGATTGAGTAGTAAAAGTATTAAAAAATATATTTTTTTGCTCATTTAATCTGTTAGACCCTGTTTTTTTCCATGCCAGTGCTGTACTGCTACTGCTGTGACCCTCAGTCCTGCTGTTAACAAGAACAATAGCAGCTGCCACTTAATGAATTCTGTGATTGTGATTTTTAACAATGTATTTTACAATTTCTGTCTAAGCCATAACAAATAAAGTAGAATCTCAAATCATGAAAAAACCACTTCACAATTCTGGGGGTTTAATGTGCACTTAATAAACAAAGCAAGGAATCTGTATTACACTTCAAATATCTTACAACTACAACTACATGTATACAAATGTAAGAAAAATATAATTCTCTAATATGGCAAAATGTTCCTCAGACACCATGGTATATTTTTGCGTAATGGTACCCAGCACATCACACCCCCCTGTGTCCAGCTCCTTTGCAATAAGATCAGGAGATAGAGTCTATTACCGCTGCTACCTCCTACCTTGGATCTGGGTGTTCCTTAAGGCTTCATTTGGTCAACAGAATGAGACAGAAGTAACACTGTACAACTCCCAAGGCCAGGCCTTAAGAAGCTTTTGCTTTTGCTCTCTTGGAACATTTCTACCATTATGTGAAAAAGCCCATTCTGTCCCAGAGGATGAAAGGCCATTTGGAGAACGGAGGTATCCCAGTCAACAGCCAGCATAACTGCCAAACATGTGAACAAAGCCATCCTGGACCATCCAGTCCCAGTTGAGCTGAGCAGCTGCCTAAGTGACCTCAATGGAGATCAGAATAATTGCCCAGCTGCTCCCAGCCCAGAATTGCGAGCAAATAAATTGCTGTTGCTTTAATCCACCAAGTTTCAGTGTGGTTTGTTACACAGCAATAGATAACTGACATAGACTCCATGTCTAACTCCATGACTGCCTCCAGAATCACAACTTAGACCAAAAAAAGAAGAAAATAGACTCTTGGCACTACTGAAAAATAATATTTGGTTATGCCAGGACCTGCTGAACTCATGCTCTCTGAGAGGAGGGATGCAACAAAGGAGTATTTTATCTACAAATATCAGCCCAATAAATTCTTTCTCCCTCCAAAGCAGTGACTGTCTCCTAGGTTAGCAGGGAGTCAACCCACAAGCCTTCACAGCATTTGGACTCAAGCTGTTTTCTGTTTCGAGAAAATAGGAGGAAAGGTGGAGACGGTGTTAATCACAAGCTTTCACGTTCAGGGCTGCAGGTCACACTGTGCCAGCCCAGTGCTGAATGCAAGATCCCAAGCAAGAAAAAGTCCCGTGTGGCCTTTAATAAATTTAATTTTTTGACACGCAAAGCCCTCTAAAGTGTAAGGGCCCAGGACAGAGGCCTTCTTGCCTGACCTAAGGGTAATCTTACCCTGGCCTCAGTTTGGGGAAATGATTGAGACCTTGTTTCAGGATTTGCCTGTGAACTGTGACTAGGAAAATTTGGTAATGGCCATTAAATGTAAAATATGCCTATCTCTTGATACATCAACCCAGCTTTAGGGAAAACATCCTATAGAAATAAAAGAACCAACATATTAAAGTAGCTATGCAAAAATTTTTATCACAAATATTGTTTAAAGTAAGAAAAAGTAGAAACAACATCATTAACAGGGGCTGGTTAAGTCAATCATGGTCCATCCATATTAGCAAATGTTATGCAACCTGTTAAAAGGTTGTTACATCTATTGACTTGGAGAGATTTATTCATGTTTTCATTCACTAAACATTTACCAAGCATCAGTTATGAACCTTGCAGTCTTCTAAATACTAGGGATACATCAGGGAAGAGGACAAGGTTTGTTGCTTATGAAATTCACATCTTAACGGGGAAAGACAGACCATAAATAAACAAATAAATCAGTAGTATGTCAGATGGTGTTAAGTGCTATGAAGAATAATGAAGGTGGGTGGGGAGATAGAGTCTGGAAGGAAGTGAGGGAAGGAGCTCTGTGGCTACCAGGAGGAAGGGCAGTTGAGGCTGAGGAGACAGCAAGCACAAAGGCCCTGATTTGGGAGTGTGCTTGGTAGGATTAGAAACCTCAAGGAGGCCAGGGTGGTGGAGGGCAGGGCTCAGAGGTGAGATGAGAGAGGAGAGCAGTAGACTGGAGGGGGTGGGGTGTATGTGTGTGCACGCGCACGTCCACACGCAGATCATGTAGGGTCTTGTAGCCCCTGGTGAGGATTTTGGTTTTCCTCTGCATAGGGTGAGAAGCCACTGGGGGGGTTTTGAGCTGAGGAACAACACGACCTGACTTAGGTTTTTAAAGGATCCCAGCGGCTGCTGTGAGGACAGTAGACCGAGGGGGCAAGAGTGGAAGCAGAGGGCTTCCCTGGTGGTGCAGTGGTTAAGAATCTGCTTGCCAATTCAGGGGACACGGGTTCGAGCTCTGGTCCGGGAAGATCCCACATGCCGCGGAGCAACTAAGCCCGTGCACCACAACTACTGAGCCTGCGCTCTAGAGCCCACGAGCCACAACTACTGAAGCCCGTGCGCCTAGAGCCTGTGCTCCACAACAAGAGAAGCCACCGCAATGAGAAGCCTGCACACTGCAATGAAGACTCAACGCAGCCAAAAATAAAAAATAAATAAAGTTATTTTTTAAAAAAAGAGTGGAAGCAGAGAAGAATGAAGAGGTTGCTGCCATGAGAGAGAGGATGGCGCCTACACAAAGGTGGAAGCAGCAAGGTGGGGAGAAGTGATGGGATTCTGGATAGGTTTTGAAGGGTTCGGGGGCTGTGGGATGCCCTAATGGAATTGGAGGTGGGTGTGAGCAAGGAACTAGATGGCCTTTATTTATTTATTTTTGGCCATGCCGCATGACATGAGGGATCGTAGTTCCCCGACCAGTGATCAAACTCATGCCCCCTGCAGTGGGAGCGTGGAGTCTTAACCACTAGACTTCCAGGGAAACTCCTAGATGGCCTTTAAATCATATTAATGAGAAAAGCTAGTTCCACAGTAATGTGAGTATAACCATGATCCCATTTTTGTTCAAATAAACAACAAATAAAACACCCTCTCCTCTTTATCCCTGCATCTTTGCGTAGGGGTTATATGAATGTATTCAATATTAGTCTTCTAAGGCTGCCGTAACAAATTGCTACGGCCTGGGTAGCTTAAACAACAGAAATGCATTTTCTCACAGTTCTGGAGGCCAGAAGTCCAAGACAAAGATGCCATCAGGGTTATTTGTGGTGAGGCCTCTCTTCCTGGCTTGTAGACAGCTGTCTTCTCACTGTGTCTTCATATGGCCTCTGCTTTGGGAGACTCTATTCTCACAACCTCACTTAACCTTTATGACCTCCTTATGGGCCCCATCTCCAAATAGACACACTGGGGGTTAGGGCTTCAACATATGAACTGGGGGGCACAATTCAGTCCATAACAATGAGTATAGGGAAAGTTGTGAAAGGTGACCCACAAGCAGGTAACATTGATCACCTGAGGGACTGTGGACCAGCTGAGGGTGGTTTGTTTTGTTTTTTCCCTTTGAATAGTTTCATTGGTTGCAGTGGGTACATGTCAATTTTTAAAATTTTTGAGAAGCCACCTTGGCTCAGAATTCATTCCCGCACACATTTTTAAGGCCACCACTAGCCTCTGGCTCTGAGCTCCTGTTCTTGGTCCATGGTTAGCTCCTGGTCTTGGCAGGGAAGCAGGGGTGTTCAGGCAAGCTCGGCACTTGGTAAGAAGGTCAAGGGGCCCAGAAGAAAGGAAGAGGGCATGACTGCCCTACCTGAGCCAGGTGTGGGGTGTCCATGACAGGACCCCTTCCCAGCCCTGCAGGTACCCTGTGGGAGAGGGTCTGAGATGGAAGTGACTGGAAGGCAGTCTTAGTGAGGTCAGTGGAACATTCCCTCCCCTGAAGCCTTAGGTGGTCCTGCCGCCCCTCCCCAAAGGTGATTCAGAGCCGACTCCAGCTGACACCTTCTGTGCTCAGCGACCTAAGCCAAGCTGCTTGACTTCACTCATCCTCAGCTGACTGTTGGTGGTGAACATTCAGTGAGAGAACGTGGACCATTTGCCTGTTTCTTCCTCTGTCGAATGGGATCTGCCCCCCAGCACATTCCAGCAGCAGCAACACTGCAGCTCATAGCAGAACCTGCTGCGTGCTGGCACCCCACACGGTACTCCACACACAGGCTCTCTGGAGCCTCACGGAGACCAGGATCCCATTTTACAGCTGAAGAAAACTAAGGCTCAGAGAAGAGAGGTAACGTGTACAAGATCACACGGCCCAGGGGGAGTTCAGGCCCAGCTCTCCCCACCCTAAGGCCCGAGCTCTTTCACCCCACCGTGCAGCCCTCACGGGGCTGCTGAGAAGCCCACATGATTTAATTTGTATGAAATCACCTTGAGAAGCACAGAGCCCTGGGTAAACATGAGGTATTGGTGTCTCTAACAGCTCAGCGCCAGGCCCAGGGCGCCCTGTGACTGCTCATGAATTCACCAGTTACCTGCTTTTATGCCCATCACTGAGCTGAGAGTCTAGCTGCCCGGCTTGGTCGGTGAAAGCACATGCGGGCCTTTGCTTCTGTGTCCCGGGTGTGCTTTGAGGATGCTCCACAGTGAGGAGGGCTGCAGGGCCCCTCAGAGCCCCATCCACACGCTGGGAGTCACCTTGGGCCTTGGCAGCACAGCTGTAAAATAAAGATGGGGACCTGTCATGTCTCAGGGTCCTTCCAGCTGTAAAGCTTTGTGATCCCACAGAGAAGCTGCCTCGGGCTGCCTCATCTGAGAGTGGAGACCTCATGGAAAATCATGAGCCTCGTGGCTTCTAGAAAGCTCACTCCAAAATCCCAGAGATCACAAATCCATGCTGGGACCCCCCAGACCCAGCTCATGGTCTGGCCCTGCCTTCCTGTTCCAACTCTTCTCTTACTTCTCTTCCTATTGCTTACATTCTAGGAAGAAAGCCCTTTCTGCTCCAGGGACTCTACCCACACAGTCCCTCTGACTAGAACACCCTCTTCTGACCCTTGGGGTGTGTAGCTAGCTCCTCTTCATCCTTTAAGAGTCCACCTTCATAGTGAACGGGTCTGGAATATACCACAGTGAAAAGTTTTTTTTTCCTGAACTCCCTTTTTCTGCCTAAAAGTGGAGTCTCCCCAAAGAATTCAACTATCGTAAATCCCCTCCCTAAGACTTTTGCACCAGGAAAGATTGACTCCTACCACCGAGAGAGAAGTTGCAAGGGGATGAGAAATCACCTAAACATTGTCACAAAACTACCACATCTCCCATCTATTCTCCTAAGGGCCACCTTAGGAGAATCATTTCTACAAGTCATTTATTTTCCCATAAGTGCCTTTCTCCCCCTTTCCTTCCCCTATTAAGATGGCGTATAAGCCCCAAATTGTACTAGCCTCTTTGAGTCATGTTTTTCTGTGAATTCCTGCATACGTACATGAATAAAATTCTGTCTTTTCTCTTGTTAACTTCTTTTGTCACTTTAATTCACAGGCCCCTATCACTAAACCCTAGAGGGTAGAGGAAAAGTTTTTCCTCCCTGACAGCTGTCACCACCTAAGAGGGATCTTCCCTAATCATTTTATCTCAGTTAGGTCTCTGCCCCCTTTCAGAGCATTTATCATAACTTATTATGACTTTATTTATTTGTCTGCTTATTAGGTTTGTGTCTGAACTTCCATTACAGCATAAGCTATGTGGAGGCAGGGACAGTACCTATCTCATTCATCACTGAATACTCACGGCCTAGCGTAGTACTTGGCATATAATAGTTCATTAAATATTCAGTGAATGAATGGATGAAGAACTCCATCCATAGCTCAGATATTTACTGTTGAGTCTAAAGCTCATCTCCATTCAACACTCACTCATTCAGAACTTATTAGGTGCCATGATAGTGCTCAGTGTTAGCAAGCCACAAAGACCTGCTCCCTGTTGTTGAGGAGCTTACAGGAGATTAAGCACCCTGCTGGGCCCTGTGAGGGGCAAACATGAGAAAGGAGACATAATTCCTCCCTGGAGAAGTCTACTGATGCAATAGGGAGAGGAGAAAATGGAAAACATGTGAAAATGAGCTTGGAAACAAAAACACCTCCAAGTACAGTTAATTAGCACACAGATAAAAGAGATTGTTAAACTATTCTCTTGGCCTTTGTTTAGGAAATAATTCATGTCATTCTGCTGATTACGTTGGATGGAGTTTGTGTTACTTCTGCTTCATTTATACACCTGAGCCTGAGGAGCACCTGTCCCCTGGGCACTCGCACCCACTGACTGGCACCACTGGTCCCCTCTTGGCAGCACCTAGGACAGACATATAGGCTCTAAAAAGCCTTGCGCACAGCCTCCCTGCCTCAGTCAGGGCCCCTTAAGCCAGAAGGGCCAAAGATGTCCTGAAGTTAACTCCTTCACCCCACAAAAAGTAAATAAATAAGAGGGAGAGTTTACTGTAATTTTTCAATGCACAGGAACTCAAGAGAACCTGACAGCCAGGCCAGGTCTAGTGTTCTCAGAGCATGGCCTCGGTTCTTTAGATTCCCGAGTCCAGATTTCCATATTCTCCCATCCTTCCGCATTAGACCTCAAGTCCTAGGTGCTGGCTGACCTGTGGGCAGAAAGCTCCAGGTCAGGTGCCCACAGCGTGGTGCAATTAGCCTACCCCTGTGCAGGGATGCATGGTAGCAGACAAGGCCCCTAGGCCAGAGAAGATGACCCCAGAAGAGGACTGAGTTAGGCAGAGTGGTCAACCTTTGTCCAGGACTGACAGATTTCACTGGAAGTGTGACTTTTATGGCTAAAACCAGGAAAAGTTCCTGGCAAATCCAGGTGAGTTGATCATCCGTGCAGCCAATAGCACATCTGTTTCATGCCCATATACATTATTAATTCTGAGGAACACATTCTTCACATTTAACATCACTGAAATCTGGATGTGTCTAAAAATTGGTGGTATCCTATGATGGCTGTCAGCGGGGAGTGAAGCCCAGTTCTCTGGGAGAGAATGTGTGTTTGGCAGTCACTTCTGGGGCACTACCAACCTGAGACCACCTTAATTTTCGCTTGACTTTTCTAGAACTAACTGACAGTACAAATTCAATTAACTTGGGCCTGGCATACCTTTGTCAACTGCTAGATGGCAAGCTGAGGCAACTGAGAGACAGGAGCAGACCAATAGTTCAAGTAAACTTTGTTTTTCTAGCAGATGAAAGAAAATTAAGTTCAGTTTTTACATAAGTAAACTTGATATTAAAGCTTATTTTTAAAACCTTTATAATAAATGTATTTAATCTTAGCTTGATCACACATAAAATTCCTTTTCCAAGATTCCTTTATTTTATTTATTTATTTTTGGCTGCGTTGGGTCTTCATTGTTGCACGCGGGCTTTCTCTAGTTGCAGCGAGCGGGGGCTACTCTTCGTTGCAGTGTGTGGGCTTCTCATTGCAGTGGCTTCTCTTGTTTCAGAGCATGGGCTCTAGGCGCAAGGGCTTCAGTAGTTGTGGATTGCGGGCTCAGTAGTTGCGGCTTGCGGGTTCAGTAGTTGTGGCTCACAGGCTTAGTTGCTCCGCGGCACGTGGGATCTTCCCGGACCAGGGCTCGAACCCGTATCCCCTGCATTGGCAGGCGGATTCTTAACCACTGCGCCACCAGGGAAGTCCCCAAGATTCCTTTTTTACAAAACTTCTATACCTTTTAAAATTTTTTTAATTTTATATTGGAGTATAGTTGATTTACAATGCTGTGTTAGTTTCAGGTATACAGCAAAGTGATTCAGCTTTACATATATATAGTTTACATATATATATGTATATATATATATATATATATATATATATATATATTCTTTTTCAGATTCTTTTCCCATATAGGTTATCACAGAATATTGAGTAGAGTTCCCTGTACTATACAGTAGGTCCTTGTTGATTACCTATTTTATATATAGTACTGTGTATATGTTATTCCCAACCTCCTAATTCATCCCCACACACAAACACCTTTCCCCTTTTGTAACCATAAGTTTGTTTTCTAAGTCTGTGAGTCTGTTTCTGTTTTGTAAATAAGTTCATTTGTATCATTTTTTTAGATTCCACATATAAGTGATATCATATGGTATTTGTGTTTCTCTATCTGACTTACTTCACTTAGTATGATAATCTCTAGGTTCACCCATGTTGCTGCAAATGGCATTATTTCATTCTTTTTTATGGCTGAGTAATATTCCATTGTATATACGTACCACATCTTCTTTATCCATTCCTCTGTCAATGGACATTTAGGTTAGTTCCCTGTTGTGGCTATTACATAGTACTGCAATGAACATTGGGGTGCATGTTTCTTTTTGAAGTATGGTTTTCTCTGGATATTTGCCCAGGAGTGGAATTGCTGGATCATATGGTAGCTTTATTTTTAGCTTTTTAAGGAACCTCCATGCTGTTCTCCATAGTGGCTGTACCAATTTACATTCCCACCAACAGTGTAGGAGGGTTCCCTTTTCTCCACACTCTCTGGCCATTCTAACGGTGTGAGGTGATACCTCCTTGTAGTTTTGATTTGCATTTCTCTAATAATTAGTGATGTTGAGCATCTTTTCATGTGCTTTTTAGCCATCTGTATGTCTTCTTTGGAGAAATGTCTGTTTAGATCTTCTGCCCATTTTTTTGATTGGGTTGTTTTTGCTTTGTTTGGTTTTTTGGATATTGGCTGCATGAGCTGTTTGTATATTTTGGAGATTAGTCCCTTGTTGGTCTCATCATTTGCAAATATTTTCTCCCATTCTGTGAGTTGTCTTTTTGTTTTGTTTATGGTTTCCTTTGCTGTACAAAAGCTTTTAAGTTTAATTAGGTTCCATTTGTTTATTTTTGTTTTTATTTTCATTACTCTAGGAGGTGGATTCAAAAAGATATTGTTGCAATTTATGTCAAAGAGTGTTCTGCCTATGTTTTCCTCTAAGAATTTTATAGTATCTGGACTTACATTTAGGTCTTTAACCCATTTTCAGTTTATTTTTTGTGTATCATGTTAGAGAATGTTCTAATTTCATTCTTTTACATGTGGCTGTCCAGTTTCCCCAGAACCACTTACTGAAGAGACTGTCTTTTCTCCATTGTATATTCTTGCCTCTTTTGTCATAGTTTAACTGACCACAGATGTGTGGCTTTATTTCTGGGCTTTCTATCCTGTTCCACTGATCTATAAGTCTGTCTTTGTGCCAGTACCATACTGTTTTGATTACTGTTGTAGCTTCATAGTATAATCTGAAGTCAGGGAGCCTGATTCCTCTAGCTCTGTTTTTCTTTCTGAAGATTGCTTTGGCTATTCAGAGTTTTTTGTGTTTCCATACACATTTAAAAATTTTTTTGTTCTAGATCTGCAAAAAATGCCATTGGTGATTTGATAGGGATTGCATTGATTCTGTAGATTGCCTTGGGTAATATAGTCATTTTGACAATATTGATTCTTCCTAAAACTTCTATAACTTTTTCTTTTTTGGGGGGGTGGTTCGTGGGCCTCTCACTGTTGTGGCCTCTCCCGTTGTGGAGCACAGGCTCCAGACGCGCAGGCTCAGTGGCCATGGCTCACGGGCCCAGCTGCTCCGCGGCATGTGGGATCTTCCTGGACCAGGGCACGAACCTGTGTCCCCTGCATTGGCAGGCGGACTGTCAACCACTGCGCCACCAGGGGTAAAACTTCTATAACTTTTAATGCCTATTTTAGCTTGTCAGTTGTTCTCTTTCCCATTCAGAAATAATCAGCTTTACTTTAGGACAAAATTACTTCCTTTGCCTTCAACAAAAATGTATCTCCATCCCTCATACCTTTTTTTTTTAACCAAAAACACATATCCTACTTTCCTTCCATATAGAGTTGTTTCCCTTATTATTTTTAGAAGCTTTAATTACATATACAGGCCTACCTCATTTTATTGTACTTCACAGATACTGCATTTTTTATAAGTTGAAGGTTTGTGGCAACTCCACATCAAGCCAATCTATCAGTGCCATTTTTCCAACAGAAGTTTCTCACTTCATGACTTCATGTCTCTGTGTCACATTTTGGTGATTCTCACATTTCAAACTTTTTTATTTAATAAATATTTCTTATGATGATCTGTGATCAGCAATCTTTGATGTTACTATTGTAATTGTTTTGGGTCACCACAAACCATGCCCATATAAGACATGAACTTAGTTGATAAATATTGCATGTGTTCTGACTGCTCCACCAACCAGCTGTTCCCCTATCTCTCTCCCTCTCCTCAGGCCTCCCTATTCTCCAAGACACAAAAATATTGAAATTAGGCCAATTAATAACCCTACAATGGCCTCTAGGTGTTCAAGTGAAAAGAAGAATCACATGTCTCTCACTTTAAATCAAAAGCTAGAAATGATTAAACTTAGTGAGGAAAGCATATTGAAAGCCAAGATAAGCTGAAAGTGAGACCTCTTGTGCCTGTTAGCCAAGTTGTGAATGCAAAAGAAAAGTTTTTGAAGGAAATTAACAGTGTACTCCAGTGAACACATGAATGATAAGAAAGATAATCAGCCTCATTGCTGCTATGGAGAAAGTTTTAGTGGTCTGGATAAAAGATCACACCAGCCACAATGTTTCCTTAAGCCAGAGCCTAATACAGAGCAAAACCCCAATTCTCTTCAATTCTGTGAAAGTTGAAAAGAGTGAGAATGATGCAGAAGAAAAGTTTAAAGTTAGCAGAGGTTGTTCATGAGGTTTAATGAAAGAAACCATCTCCATAACAAAAAAGTGCAGGGTGAAAGAGCAAGTGATGATGTGGAAGCTGCAGCAAGTTATCCAGAAGATCTGGCTAAGATAATTAATGAAGGTGGCTATGCTAAACCACAGATTTTCAATGTAGATGAAACAGCTCTCTATTGGAAGAAGATGCCATCTAGGACTTTCATAGCTAGAGAGGAGAAGCCAGCACCTGCCTCAAAGCTTCAAAGGATAGGCTGACCCTCTTGTTAGGAGCTAATGCAGCTGGTGACTTTAAATTTGAAGTCAATGCTCATTTACCATTCAAAAAATCCTAGGGCCCTTAAGGATTCTGCTAAATCTACTTTGCCTATGGTCGATAAATGGAACAAAGCCTGGATAACAGCACATCTTTTTACCACATAGTTCACTGAATATTTTAAGACTACTGTTGAGACCTACTGCTCAGAAAAAGAAATTCCTTTTTAAATGCTACCCTGGTAATGTACCTGGTCACCCAAGAGCTCTGAAGGAGATGTACAATGAGGTTAATATTGTTTTCATGCCTGCTAACACAACATCCATTCTGCAGCCCATGGATCAAGGAGTCATTTCAACTTTCACGTCTTATTACTTAAGTAATACACTTCATAAAATGATAGCTGTCATAGATAGTAATTCCTCTGATGGATCTGGGCAAAGTAAACTGAAAAACTTCTGAAAAGGATTCACCACTCTTCATGTCATTAAAAACACTCATGATTCATGGGAAGAGTCAAAATATCAACATTAACAGGAGTTTGGAAGGAGTTTGTTCCAACTCTTGAGGGGGTTCAAGACTTCAGTGGAGGAAGGAAGGACAGACGTGGTAGAAACAGCAAGAGAACTAGAATTAGAAGTGGAGCCTAAAGGCGTGACTGAACTGCTGTAAGCTCATGATAGAACTTTAAAAGTTGAAGGGTTGCTTCTTATGGATAGCAGAGAAAGTGGTTTCTTGAGATGGAATCTACTCCTGGTGAAGATGCTGTGAAGACTGTTGAAATCATTTGAAGGCAAATGTTGCAAACATTTGAAGGCAACAAAGGATTGAGAAAATTACATACACAGCGGCAGGGTTTGAGAGGTTCGACTCCAATTTTGAAAGAAGTTCTACTCTGGGTAAAATGCTATCAAACAGCATTGCGTGCTACAGAGAAATAGTTTGTGAAGAGAAGAGTCCATCAATGTGGCAAGCTTTATTGCTGTCTTATTTTAAGAAACTGCCACAGGCACCCCAGCCTTCAGCAGCCACCTCCCTGATCAGTCAGCAGCATCAACACTGAGGCAAGACCCTCCACCAGTAAAAAGATTATAATTTGCTAAAGGCTCAGATGATAGTTAGCATTTTTTAGCAATAAAGTATTTTTAATTAAGGTATATACATTTTTTCTTTAGACATAATGCTATTGCATACCTAATAGACTACAGTATAGTGTAACTATAACTTTTATATGCCCTGAGAAACCAAAAAATTATTGTGACTCCCTTTATTGCAGTATTTGCTCTATTGCAGTGGTCTGGAACCAAACTCCGAGGTATGCCTGTACTAATTAGAATTCTCAATCCTTAAAAACCTTAATTTCTAGTGAAAAATAAGAAGAAAGCAATTGTGAATTGTCTGTTATACCAACATACTTTAGTTAGGCAAATTTATGAATACATTTCATAATTTCTTAAAATATGCATTTCCTCATAGCTCAGTTTTTCAATGTGGCACAAAACATGTTTACTAAGAGACTCAAGTATCTTTAGCCTCCAAAATAAAAGGTCAAAAGTAGGTAAGCTTTGGGCTTTCCTGATGGCACAGTGGTTAAGAATCCACCTGCCAATGCAGCGGACACGGGTTCGAGCCCTGCTCTGGGAAGATCCCACATGCTGCAGAGCAACTAAGCCCGTGCATCACAACTACTGAGCCTGTGCTCTAGAGCCTGCAAGCCACAACTACTGAGCCCATGTGCCACAACTACTGAAGCCCACGTGCCTAGAACCTGTGCTTCACAACAAGAGAAGCCACAGCAATGAGAAGCCCGCGCACCGCAACGAAGAGCAGCCCCCGCTCACTGCAATTAGAGAAAAGCCCGCACACAGCAACGAAGACCCAACACAGCCAAAAATTTAAAAAAATAAAAAATAAAAAATAAAGTAGGTAAACTTAGATTGGTTTTGCAATTAATGTTTCAGTATTTTATCTTATTTGGAAATGATATAGACATTCAATGAATTCCCATCATTTAATTTAACTTAGCAAAATTCTAAGGGTAGAAGTTACCAAAGAGACTAGGGAAACTAAGTAGACATCATAAAACAGCCATGGCTAAAAAGTTTACCTGAAACATCTCATTTACATCTATTTAATTCATTTGTTCTTAACAATCATACTTATGAAAATCTCATGATACATTAAAACAGGTAATCATTACGTTGTTATTTTTCTTGCTGAAAAATTTTGTAACAGGGATAACATGGTCTTATTTGACCTAGGTAAATTCAAAGTATTATACTTAATGCTGATTACTCTAAAAACATGCCTGTATTAATTAAACCAACAAACTTAAACTACCTTTTATTTACTGACAATTATCCTAGATCATGTAGATTTGAAAAACATTTGGGTTAGTTTCTATTATATTTCTGAGACAGAAATAATTACTAAGCACATATTTTAAGCCAATTAAATAGAGCTCTTTTACAAATTAAGTTTGGCAATGCCATCCAAAAGTAGAAAAATACTATACCTATAACGCACATACATAGACATACATAAAAACAAACAGAGATCTTCATTTTAAAATTTTAGTCATGAATCAAGTATATTGATTCAGATAACAACAGTATATTCTAGTGAGTTTATAAATAATAGTTGGAAAAAGTTGAGTTTATCCGTCAGATGACTAAAGTTTTTACTATTTGTGGAGATAACTTTTAATATTTGTATTTGTCTTTGACAAGTAATCTTAAAGAGGCTGTGGTCTAGAGTTTGGGCAAGAGAGCTCTTTTATCAGTTTGTATTTTTAAAAGACCTCTTTCCTCCTTTTATTTTTTCCTTCAGTCTTGGGCAATTGAGGGCTGTATTTACTTTTCAAAGACATGATAAGATTTACAACTTTAAGAGCCAGAGAAAGAATGTAAATTTTCTCCTAGGAATTTTGGGTTTATTTTTCTATTACCAGAAGTTTAGAGTATTTACTATTTAAAAATTTCCTTCCTTTTCTTAAGTGCAAAACAATTGTACTTCCAATGTCATGGAATATCTGCTATATATATATATATATATATATATATATAGCAGATATATATATAGTAGATATATATGTATATAAAATAAAACATATATATATATTTTACAATATCTGCAAACATTTGAAGGCAATTAGGACAAGGTATGAGTGGATTTTGAGTTGCTTTTTGAGTTATGCTTTTGTTTTTGTAAAGA
Source organism: Mesoplodon bidens (assembly GCF_964165515.1). Taxonomy (NCBI): domain Eukaryota; kingdom Metazoa; phylum Chordata; class Mammalia; order Artiodactyla; family Ziphiidae; genus Mesoplodon; species Mesoplodon bidens. The sequence continues at coordinate 36,992,241 of NC_138170.1, forward strand.
GTCAAGCTGTAAATTAAGAATTGTTGATTTTAACTCTTTTTTTCATCTGTGTTCCTGCAAGGTACCTTCAAAGAATTGGGTAGACTTTTCCGTTACAATGTTTAGAGGTTGGTTTGCCCACTCAATCACACTATTTTGAATTTGCCTTTTTTATACCATGGAGAAATTTTCCAACTAAATGGAAATCAAAAGATCTCTATGTTTTGTGGCCCAGGAGAAATAAATTCTCTGGTTGGAGATCTAGGATATATCTGCAAAGGACGTTGCATAGGAAGGCCTGAAGCTGGCAAAGCCTGATTATAGAGCCCAGCAAAACGAGACTTACTGTCCATTCCAGACGCTTCTGCTAAATTTATTTCCTGGCTTTTAGCATTTATATGAGTTACTTGTAAACCCTGGGCCTAGAGATTAGGCTGGCGTGCTCTCTGTAAATCTTGTAAGGAAAGGGAAGTTAAAACAAGCAGCTGAGTGTTTAAGGGATTTTCTGAGGAAGGTGGAGGAGTTTTGGGACTTAAGGGAATTTGCTGCGGAGATGGGGTCAGATTTTTAAGAAGGGGAACTTATGTTGAATAGGACAATTTTTTTTCTACGTTTAATTTCTATTCTTTCATCTTGTTATGGGAGTCCCTAAACTAGGTGTTATATTTCTTTGTATCCACTTTTTAATTTGGTCTTTTTTTTAATAGGTACAAAGAAGACAATTGTTTAATAAGAGTTCTCCCCACCACCAAATTTTTTTCAAATATAGAAGCTTTTCCACTTTAAAAAGGTTCATCATCCTGGTCACTGATGAGTAGGATCTATTAATCTCAATAGCGACTCAGTCTGACAAGCCTTTTCATAGCTTAACCAAGAACGCAAGAGACCTCCACAAAAGACTGCAAGAGATTCAATCTTCACAAGATCCAGAAAGTTCACTCCCAGATAGCCTAAGAAAGCAAAGGCCTTTTTTGCACAGGGTAAGGATGGTGTAGTGAAAATGGTGTCTCTGGTCTCTCACAGCAATGTGAGACACCTCCAGTGACAGACCCACTAATCTGTGACACCAGGCAGGCATTACTGGAATGGGACTTTTCCAGCACTAACAAAGCAAGGAAGGTTGAAACGACAAAGGCCCCTTATGGATTGGGACCCTTTATGACAAAGTTCCCTGAATGCTAGCATGGCTGCTTGTGAGTTCGTGTTTTGGAACCCCAGTCTATTAAAATGGCCACCAAGGGGCACCCCAGACCGAATCGCAAAGACCAGACAGAATATTCTCACTGGTTACAAAGCCAAGCTCTCAGAACATAGAACAAAACAAAAGGAAAAACCTCATCTGGTTTTTACATAAGGGACCCGCAGCATGGTTGGTCTAAACTGCCACCAGTCTGGTGAGAACCATGAACTTAGCAGTCTTTGAGGTCTGCTCAAACAGCAGGCTTATAAGGCCTCTGCCTGTGTTCTGCCCTAAGGCTTTTTTTTTTTCTCCTTATAACACACAACACAGTAGAGACAAAGAAAAACAGTGACCATCTCCGGGAGGAAAAGGATCAGTTAAACCAAGAGTACCCATTTACCAAATCTTTACCAGGGTCACTGTACACAGGAACTAATTCCACAAATATTTTCTCCTACTAATTTAAGTTTAGAAAAGGAGAAAAAGGACTCTTACTACTTTCACTTCCATCAGACCCCCAGAGTCAGAGATCCAGGAGGCTGATGTGGTAAGAATTCTCACCTTCTGCCAGGTTTTTTTCAGAGGTTCCAGGATCTCTTTATCTGCAACAGTCTCAGGAGCAAGCAGTACCCAAGCAGTATCCAGCCAACTACACCAAAACTGTCGAGGAGGGGAAAATTTCCTCCTAGCCCTCCTGGTTCTTTTGGCTGATCTAAAAATTAAATTGGGGTTTCCCTGGTGGCGCAGTGGTTGAGAGTCCGCCGGCCGATGCAGGGGACACGGGTTCGTGCCCCGGTCCGGGAAGATCCCACATGCCACAGAGCGGCTGGGCCCGTGAGCCATGGCCGCTGAGCCTGCGCGTCCAGAGCCTGTGCACCGCAATGGGAGAGGCCACAGCAGTGAGAGGCCCGCGTACCGCAAAAAAATAAAAAAATAAAAAATAAAAATTAAATTGACACAAAACAGATTAACAGGAGGAAAAAAAAATTCAATTTTGTACATGCAGAGGTCTCATAGCTATATGACCCAAGAAGTAGCCAAAGCAGGCTGTTTATATACCTTTTAGATAAAGAAACAATAAATCTGTAAAGAAATGACAAGATAAACAAACTTAGGTTTATGTACTAATTAGTGAAGAAACTAAGCAAAGTTTGTTTATAAGCCTTCTTGGCCCTGAATTCCCTGTCTCTTGTAATAAGGATGTCTCTCTACCTCCTGGTGCAAGGAGGATACCTTTCACATGAGAGATTTCTTTTCTGCTTTCAAGGGGATAGAGGAAGGTCAGAGTGTGCTCCTTGCACAGGCTGTTTCTCAAGTAACTTTAATTCTAAATAACCAATATGCCAAAGTGGAATATTTTGAGGTGGACTGCCCTGAACCTTATTACCTACAAACACAGAGCCCACGTGTTTGAAATGCTGGTAAACCCCTCCCAACTGCTGGCCTATGTAGAAAACCCAAGGAAGCAGAATTGTCAAAGAGAGAAAGAGAGAGAGGCAGTATTTAAACTTGGCAACCAGTATCCACATCTTCTACCCACAGATTTTCTTTCATTTACCCAGGCCTGCTCAGCATTTCCTGGATATGTGATATCTGGTTTCTTTTATTTGTCTGTTGAGTTGACATTTCCTGAGATGCCCCTCCACCCAAAGCACCTTGTCCTCAGGGTCAGCTCATCCCTCCTCTGGAGTGTCTTTCCTGGTATCATTTCCCAGCTTCCTGGGCTAAGCCACTTCCACCCCAGCCCAGGGCAGGGACTATGCTCTCCTGCTCTGCCCGGAGGCCACGTGAAGGCCTGAGGCAGGTGCTGGGGCCTCGTGCCCTGGGGGCAGGTGCACCTGCACCCTGCAAAGGCCTTGCTAGCTCTGCCCAGCCACCTGGGAAGGTATGGACCGCTATGCCAACTCCAGGCTGACAAAGGGGGAGAAGTGTGAGATTTTTGTGAGCACTAAGAATCCAGCATATGCAAAAAGGCTTACATTGTCTAGCTTAACCTAAACCATACCATAAGAGTTGAGAGTGTTGTATATAGTGGGAGTAATGTTAGGGAACCATTGACCGAAACTGCCCGCCCTGGCCAGGCACGATAAGAACCGCTCGCATGAGTTGTCTCACTACAGGAGGTCCTCCAGTAAGGAACACGGTGCTGCCACCAAAAACTAACCAGGAGAATTCAGGAGGGACCAAAAGAGGGAGGAGACACCAGCACGTAATATGTCCTGCCAACCTCCCAGAAACCCTCGCACTAGAATCCATCTTGGCTGAGAGTGTGCCTGCCACCAGGAAGGACCCTGAGTCAGACCAAATATGGGCACAAGCAAGATGACTAGCCAGGCTTCCCTGGTGGCGCAGTGGTTGAGAGTCCGCCTGCCGATGCAGGGGACACGGGTTCGAGCCCCGGTCCGGGAAGATCCCACATGCCGCGGAGCGGCTGGGCCCGTGAGCCATGGCCGCTAAGCCTGCGCATCCGGAGCCTGTGCTCCGCAACGGGAGAGGCCACAACAGTGAGAGGCCCGCGTACCGCAAAAAAAAAAAAAAAAAAAAGATGACTGGCCAGAGACGATCCGGAAACTAACCCCATTACCATAAAACCTGAGACTGTGAGCCCCGTGGCAGAGCAGGTCACCTGGGTTCCCTTACACTGCTGCTCTCCCCTTGGGAGCCCCTTCCCAATAAAGCCTCTTGCTTTGTCAGCACGTGTGTCTCCTCGGACAATTCATTTCTGAGGGTTAGACAGCAGCCCACTCACAAGCCCTGGAAGGGGTCCCCCTTCTGGTAACACTAGGGGTCTGGGTGAAAAGAACACTAGGTTTAGATTTCAGGGCTTTGCATCCAAAATCTTCCCTTTCTGGTCGCGTGACTTTGGGCAAAGCTGCTTCAACAATTTAGACCTCGGTTCCCCCATTTGTGAAAAGGGAGTTATTATTTCCATTTTTGGGTCGTGTGAGGATTAAATGGGATAACCTATGCTTTAAAACCTGCTTTGTAGGCATTAAAGCATTACACAAATACTTATGCCTGGGAAGGAAGAGAAGGGGCTCTTCTGTTTAGTACAGTGTTTTTCAAAGAGCAGGTTATGAGTCATCAGCAGGTCACAGAAAAAAATTCAGTGGGTCCTGGTCACCATTCGAAAATGTTAATAGAGTAGAAAATATCAACGTGTATCCCAAGTAAGAAGAGTAGGTATTGTTTCTTTAAGTTGTGTGAGGGTGTGTATTAATTAGTATGTGTTGTGATGTAAAGTCTATGTCTTTTACAAAACAACACACATACTAGCACTTTACTTCTCTGGTAAATAATGGAACTAGAAATAAAGGGAGCTGTTTGTGCTTTGTTGTATTTTTTTAACTGCAGCGTTTCCACATTCCAAGAGTGGGAGAAGAATTCCTCTTGGCAAAGAATCTTATCTTTTGTTTGGGAAACACTTTAATGGGCCCTTCGGTTATGCAAAGGTAGGGCCCTGAGGCCAGGTTGAAGTGAACCGTGGCTAAACTGCTCTCCACAATAAAAGTCAATATTCGACGGCTTCTTTTTTCTTTGGTGGTCCTAGAAGCAGCAGTTTGGAGCCTGGGGTCTCAGAGAAAAGGGGGGTTTAGCTGGGCCCGAGAGAAGCCCTGAATAAAGGCCTCAACACAGTATGACCAGAGGATGTGGGGACTCTCTGCACTGAGTACTAGATGGAGTTCTCCTGGCCTGTGTCATTAAGCCCTAACAAGGGTGATTAAGCATCCTAACCTGGTTCTCTCCAGACAGCCCTGCCTCTGGAATGACGGGGAAGAGGGCAGTGTGTAGAGCCTGTGACGGGGGAGTTAGGAGGATTCAGGAGCAGCATGGAGTGAGAAAAGACAGGCCACGAGTGTGGATGTGCATCCGAGGATACTTAGTAATATTTGGGAGGGGACTGGAGTTCCTCTGGCGTCAGAGCATGAGTTATTTTCTTTGAATATTTAAGTGAAAGGTAATTATGAAAGGTTGGAAAATGGGGGAACACCAACCACATTAAGGGCTGATGAGGCTCAAACACAGCTGAGAATTAGAATGGTACTGACCTTAGCTTCAAGCAAGACGCAGCTTGACTGTGATCTTCACCACCGCTATTAGTATGATTATTACCACCCTCTCCTACCGCAGGGCATAGACTCATGACCCTGGTAGGCAGAATAATGGCCCTCCCAAAGATGTCTACGTCCTATCCCCAGAACCTGTGACTATATTAGCATACTCAACAAGAGGGAATTAAGGTTGCAGGTGAAATTAAGGTTGGTGATCAGCTGACCTCAAAATGGGGGAGAGAATCCTGGATTATCCGGGTGGGCCCAATGCAATCACTAGAGTCCTTAAAGGTGGATGAGAGAGGCAGAAGTGATGTGACTTGAAAAAACTCAACCAGCCATTGCCGGTTTTGAAGATGGCCTTGACTCAAGGAATTTGGGCAGCGTCTAGAAGCTGCAAAAGTCAGGAAAACGTATTCTGTTCTGGAGCCCCCAGAAAGGAACGCAGCCCTGCTGACATCTTGATTTTAGTCCACTGAGGTTCTGATCTCCAGAATTGTTAGATTAAAAAAAAAAAAAAGGGCTTCCCTGGTGGCGCAGTAGTTGAGAGTCCGCCTGCCGATGCAGGGGACACGGGTTCGTGCCCCGGTCCGGGAAGATCCTACATGCCGTGGAGTGGCTGGGCCCGTGAGCCATGGCCGCTGAGCCTGCGCGTCCGGAGCCTGTGCTCCGCAACGGGAGAGGCCACAACAGTGAGAGGCCCGCGTACCGCAAAAAAAAAAAAAAAAAAAGTATTGACTTCATTTTTTAAAGAACAGTTTTAGGTTCACAGCAAAATTGTCAGGAAGGTACAAGGAGTTCCCATATACCCCCTGCCCTCAGACAGGAATATCCTCCCCCATTTCCACATCTTCCAGCAGAGTAGCGAGTTTGTTACAGTTGATGAACCTACACTGACACATCACCATCACCCCAAGTCCGTAGTTTACATTAGGCTTCACTCTTGGTGCTGTACATTCTTTGGGTTTTGACAAGTGTATAATGACATGACCCATCGTTATAGTCTCGCACGGGTATTTTCACTGCCCTAAAAATCCTCTGTGCTCTGCCTGTTCACGTCCCTGCCCAACCCCCTGGGAACCAATTTATCTTTTTAGTGTCTCCATAATTTTTCCTTTTCCTTTTCCAGAACGTCATATCGTTGGAATTTCACAGTACGTAGCTGTATCTGATTGGCTTCTTTGACTTAGTAATACGCATTTAAGGTCCCTCCCTTGCTTTTTATGGTTTGATAGCTCATTTCTTTTTAGTGCTTAAAAATATTCCATTGTCTAGCTGTATCACATTTTATTCATCCATTCATACACTGAGGACATCTTGGTTGCTTCCAAGTTTGGGCAATTATGAATAAAGCTGCTATAAACATCTGTGTGCAGGTTTTTGTGTAGACATAAGTTTTCAAGTCCTTTGGGTGAATATCAAGGAGTATGATTGCTGGATTGTATGGTAAGGGTACATTTAGTTTTATAAGAAACTGCCAAAATATCTTCCAAAGTGGCTGTACCATTTTGCATTCCTGCCAGCAATGAATGAGAGTTCCTGTTGCTCCATATCCTCACCTGTGTTTGGTGCTGTCAGTGTTTTTAGATTTTGGTAGGGGTATCTCATTATCTCATGGCTGTTTTAATTAATTTGTGTTGTTTTGAGCTACTAAATTTGTGGTAATTTGTTACAACAGCAATAGAAAACTAATACATTGACATTGTGCAAGGAGGTGACAAGGGACCAGGAGATAGGAGGCCCGACTCAGTGCTGCCACCAGCTCATTGTGTTTCCTTGTGTAGGTCACCTTACTCTTCTGGACTTCAGGTACCTCTAGACTAAACTAGGAGCAGCAATTCCTGCCCTAGCTACAGTAGGAAGTGGTGAGTCAATCTGGGGTATGATGCCTGTAGTAGCAGTAACATGGGAAGCTGCCAGTGAAGAAAGCTGGAAAGGCCAAAGGGATGGTTTTGTGGCTCCATCAGTAATTGGTGCTTTGGGTGGGTTCAGCGTCTTGGGGAGGCCATCAGCCCATGTCATGACTTAGCCCATGATGACTCAGCACCTGCCAAGAGGAGCAAGCAGGGGCAGGAGCTGGCCCTGCTGGGGAGCCCAGGCCAGGCATGAGTCAGGCATGGTATGTACATGGATGAGGTTGGGCAAGGCTTCCACCCAGACTTCCTTTCTATAGTAGGAACTGCCTTAGGGCAAGGCCTTGCCGACATCTGGATTTGGTAGAACTTGAATTCCTGGCAGACCATGCTTACTCACTGAAAATATGCAGTGCTCAGCAGGACTTGAGCCAGACGTAGACTCATAGGAAGCATCATTTAATAATAATGGCCAGGTGTTCTCCACTCACGGTCCCTAATCCTCCCAAGAAGCCTGCATAGGTTTTCACCTTTGACGGATGTGTGAACAGGTTCTAGAACTGGCACAAGGGCATGCAATCATTAAGAGGTAGAGCCAGATGTAAATTCAGATCTGCTTGGCCACAAAGTATCCTGCATCTTGTGTACCTAGCTGAAAGAGAGCATGATACCAGTGAGTCCTGGCCCTCATTTTACAAATGAAGAAGAGAAATGACTTGTCCAAGTTCACTCAGCTAGTTAGAGCCAGCCAGGGTTAGGACTCAGTTCTTGACCCCTGCTCCACTGTTCTTTCCACTAACCTTCGGGGGTCACGGACTTCTTTGAGAAGCTAGTACAAACTGGACACATCCTCTCCCAAAATGAACATCTACACAGATTATTTAGGCTACAATTTTGGGGTGAGTTTGAGACTCCTCTCCCTCTATCTATGGACCCCAAGTTAAGAGCCCCTGCATTGTCCCCTCTGCCTTTCTTGAGTACAGGGCTATGAATGGGGTGGGAACTCTAGGGTGCCTGTATATTAACCAACCTTGTAAAACAGAGGCTTTATTTTCCCTGTAAGTTGTATACCACCACCTCCCTTCTTTCACCAACCTTTAATTTATTTTTATTTTTATTATTATTATTTTTGTGGTACGCGGGCCTCTCACTGTTGTGGCCTCTCCCATTGTGGAGCACAGGCTCCAGACACGCAGGCTCAGCGGCCATGGCTCATGGGTGGGCCCAGCCGCTCCGCAGCACGTGGGATCTTCCCGGACTGGGGCACGAACCTGTGTCCCCAGCATCGTCAGGCAGACTCTCAACCACTGTGCCACCAGGGAAGCCCCCTTTAATTTTTCATAACAGCTTCGTGAGATGTTATTCAGATACTATATTGTAACCGAGCAGGACCCTATGGGGCCTTCCCAGGACAGGCCTTCCCCCCATCCTCTGCTTTAGCTTCTCTCTGAAGTACCTAGATAACTGTATCTGATGCACATTTCCTGAGTTGTTTTACAGATGTGAAAACCCCTTACCAAATGGAAGATGTTAACTACTTGATGACCATGAGCACATGGGCCCAGGCCTCCTGGAGCCTAAGGACTGATAATGTTAACCCCTGTGACACTACCCAGTTACCTCACCATCAGCCAATCAGAGAATTGTGCACGAGCTGATCATATACCCTGTGACTCCCTCCCTCACCTGACCTTTGAAAATGCTTTGCCAAAACTTGAAACTTAGGGTTTTTTTGGGCCTGAGCCACCAGTCTTCTTTCATGGCCCTGCAATAAACCTTCCTCTGCTCCAAACTCTGACTTTTCGGTTTGTTTGGCCTCACTGTGCGTCGGGCACACGGACTTGCGCTAACAATATAACAAGCTCTTCTGCCATTGCTGCCTCCTCAATGCATCTAGAAAATGAGGATAATTCCACAACTCCTTGCATCACTGAATTGCTAAGAAAACCTTTAAGGTCATATTTATCTGTAGTAATCATTAGTGCTTTTTCCAAATAGTCATTTCAGTTTTTTTCCCTTCTGGGCACATTTTAGGATTATATTTCTTGGTGCCCTTGTGGCCAGTTCCAGCCAATGATTTCCTTTGGCTAATGAATTTTGAGCAGAAGGGCTACATGTCATGTGGGGGGGCCAAAGGTTTAACTTCTGAGTGAGACCTCCTGTGACATTACCGTGACCACTAGCAATGTTCTGGATAGTGGCTGCCCCATTGCCCTGGGTCTTAGAGTGAGAAGGCAAAAGGCAAGGGAACAAAGTACCAAATGCTTCTGTAGTAAACATGTGCTGTGAGTGAGAAATGAACCTTTGCTGTTTTAATGTACAGGGATTTTTTTTTCTTTTTTTGAAGTATAACCCAGTCTATCCTGACTGATAAAATACATAACTGTGCTTTAAAAGCTACAGGACACTTACAAATATAAGGGATGCTTATTACCTCTAATTGTACTCTCACTGCAGCTTTTCCTGACATTGCCAAAGTCCTCACACTGGGACAACGTACTTTCTGTCTAAATGGATGACTGCTCACCAGCGTCCTAAGGATCAAGGGGCTGTTTGCCATAGTCCCCAGCTAAAAGGGAGACATTTTAGACTCCTTTGGGGAGGGCAGCAGTACTGACCAGTCACTAAAGAAACATCCTCTGATTTAAAGAACACTTGGGTGATTTTATCCTAGAGTTTGGGGTAGCTGTGCTACTCATTTTACCTGGTTTCTTCCTTGTAAACTCAGCCAAGACTCTGTTGATGCTGTCAGCAGCCTGGCAAAAATTAAAACAGGTCATCCTAGGGATAGTATTTGAGATGCTATACTAAAGAACCAAAATAACCAATCATGAGAAATAGAATGAGAAGGTGGGGAGGGGAATTAAAAAGAAAAAGAAATAGAATGATACAGAAAAGTAAGTTTTGGGGTCAGATGGACCCCTTCCATTCAGATCTCAATTCTGTCACTTACTGGCAGTATAATCTTGGACACATTACATAACCCATCAAAGCCCTGATTTCCTAGTCTGCACAGACGTCACCCACCTCACAGTGAACCTTGCCTCCTCACAATATCACATTCTTCTGTGGTTCTCATCTTGGAGAGGCAGCAGTGAGTGGTGGTGTGAAGCGAGACCTTAGTTCCCTGCCCAGGAATTGAACCTGGGTAGCCTGGATGAAAACCAGGAATCCTGGCCACCATACCCCCTGGCTCTTGCTCCCAGTGAAAAATGCATTTCTCATGGAGGCAAAAACTGTAAAAAGAGGTACAAAGTTTATTATTAGAGACCTAGCACAACAACAAGTGGGAGAGCACCCAGAGCAACAGTTTGTATAGTTAAGACAGAAGCAAGGCAGAGATGCACACCTGGAGAGAAAGGGTGTGGGCGTCCCCCCAGTGAGGAGGAGCGCAGTAAAGAGGCGGTGGGTTTCCCTGGTGGCGCAGTGGTTGAGAGTCCGCCTGCCGATGCAGGGGACACCGGTTCGTACCCCGGTCCGGGAAGATCCCACATGCCACGGAGCGGCTAGGCCCGTGAGCCATGGCCGCTGAGCCTGCGCGTTGAGAGCCTGTGCTCCGCAACGGGAGAGGCCACAACAGTGAGAGGCCCGCGTACCGCAAAAAAAAAAAAAAAAAAAATCATTCATCTAGGGCAGGTCTTCCAGGTCTTTGTTTACCTCTGGCCAATTATCTGGTTTCTTTTTCGACACTTGCCCTGCCCTAGGACCCACCCCAACTTGTGTCGGCAACTTTTTTCCAAGATGGATTTCAGCCCAGAGGCCTATGGGATGGCCTTAGCATCACATATCATGGGGTAGTGCCCCCTCCTTTTTGAGCCCCAAGGAGCCTTTCTGCGCATGTGCAATGTCTCCCTTGCCCCAAGGATGGGAAATATGTGACCTGTTGATCCTTTACTCAAACAAGGGTTAGCCTCTCTCTGTTCCTGCCATGACTGTTATCTTAAGGTGCCCACAGGAGACAAAGCCTGGCTATCTGCCCTGTTTCTGTTGTTACTTCCATTTCGGAGAGCAAACAGGAGGCTGATTTTTAAATGTCTAACCTGAAGCCCATCTATCTCCTGTCTCAGGAAATGTAAACAGGAGGCTAGTTTTAAGTGTCCAGCCTGAAGCCCACTTTTTCCTGCTCCATGAAATGTAAACGGGAGGCCAGCTGTAAGTGCCTAACTTGGGGCCCATCTACCTCCTGCCTCAGTTCCCTCCCACATTGAACTGGGCTGCCTATAATGAGCAATGGGATGCTGCAGAAGTGATGCTGGGTCATAAGAAGCCTGGGTCTCTTGGAACACTAGCTCTGGGGAAGCCACTGGTCATGTAAGTCCGACTACCTGGACTCTAAGATGCTGGGAGAAAGCCCAACAAGGAGAGACTGTGTAGAAACAGAGATGCTCAGCCAACCTTCCGCTCTGCTCCCGTCATCCCAGCTGAGGCATCAGACAGGTGAGTGAAGAAGCCACATTAGACGTCCAGCCTCATTGACCCCAGGTCGGGACACACAGTCTTGAGGGCATTAGGTCCTCTGTGACCCCCTTCGCCTAGCAAAGCAGGAAAGCTGTTCTTTTCTCCTTCACCCAAAACTCTGTCTCCAAGATTCAATTTAGTACCTATGTGCAGAGGCTGAATTTCGGGTACAGTCACAACCACGTGTGAGAGTCCAAGAGAGAACCACCCAGCTGAACCCAGCCAACCGACACAAGTGTAAGCATATGATTATAAATAGTTTTAATCCATCAGATTTGGGGATGATTGTTATAGATAACCAGAATGTCATCTGAGAAATGGGAATAATAATCCCAAACTTATTGGGTGAGAATAGAGAAAATGTGTCTAAAATGCCTAACATAATGCTTCTGCACTTTATAGTAGCTATTTGTAATAAAAATGGAATGTCTGTGTAAACACAACCAAATGGAGCAATTTTTATAACTGAAAACCACTGACACCCACAGTGAGGCCATTCTTGTAATACAAACACATGTGGCAGGGGAAGAAGCTAGAAACAGTTAAGCTGGGTAAAGACTGAGGCTGTTTGCTGTCACGGCAGAGCAGAGGAGCCATGGGACAAGATCTATTTGGAGATGGAGAGTCAGGCACCTGAGGGAACTCTGAGTCCCAGGCTTATATTCCCTGCATATCAATAATAACAAGAGGAAACTAACGTAAGAAGAAAATGCAATATTTATTTTACTATATTCTGTGTAGAACATGGCCATTTAAACTTCAAGTTGGGGCTTCCCTGTTGGCGCAGTGTTTAAGAATCCACCTGCCAATGCAGGGGACACAGGCTCGATCCCTGGTCCGGGAAGATCCCACATGCCACGGAGCAACTAAGCCTGTGAGCCACAACTACTGAACCTGCGCTCTAGAGCCCATGAGCCACAACTACCGAGCCCACGTGCCACAACTACTGAAGCCCATGCGCCTAGAGTCTGTGCTCCGCAACAAGAGAAGCCACCGCAGTGAGAAGCCGGCACCACCATGAAGAGTAAGCCCCTGCTCACCACAGCTAAAGAAAGCCCGTGCACAGCAACGAACACCCGACGCAGCCAAAGATAAATAAATAAATTTTAAAAAATAAAATAAAATAAACTTAAAGTAGGCTCTCTGGATTAATTTTAAAAGCTTTTATATTCTAAGTGAACCTTCTGCTGCTGTGTAATTGAAGAATAGAAATGAGAAATAAGCCTACAATGGGTTCTAAATGGCTCAAGTTCAACAAGGTCTCTCAGCCTCCAAGAGCTGCTCCAGATAAGGTTCACGCTTTCAAATGTCAAGGACACTGCTCACCCAGGAGCTCCCCAGTTAAAATTCAGATTGTTTTTCAGAGCTAAAAGTCGCATTTCACTGCGCTCTGAGCTTGAGAAATGTCATCATAGGCAGCTGCTTGTCTCAGGAGTTAGGCTGAAAGAAAAAGGAGTGCTTTGTCCCATCACCCATGATACCACAATTTAAATGTAGGTGTGGAGACAGGATGGGAGAGGATGGGCGGAAAGGAGGGGAAGAGAAGCTGGGGGTGAGGCTGACAAGTGGGCTTGAGGAGGAGCAGAACTACCCCCCTGAATACCTTCCAAGTCCTTCCTCCACCTCTCTTACTCCCTCCACCTCTCTTACTCCCTCCTGTACCCTTCCTTTGAATTCATGCTCTGCCCTGTGCTTTCCTATTAAAGCTCTTCTCAGGATGGAATTTAACAAGCAAACTTGTACTCAGGGGAAATGATCGCCATAGTTTTAAATAAAGATTTTTTTAAGACCTAGGAGACCTTTGAGCAGAGAACAAAGCCTCAAAGCAAAGCACTCATTTCTCATCTTGATTTAAAGGTCAGTGAGCAGACAGAAGAAGAATGTTTTCAGAGGGGCCTTTGGTGTCCCTGAAAGGGTGGCTCCCATTCTACCCACCAAGAGCTGGTCTTATTCTCACTCGCTCTATTCATAGGTTGCCTAGTTACATTACTGTAATTGAGTTTGTTAATAAAATCATCCATTCCTCTAGGATTTTATTTTATTTTATTTTATTTTGGCCTGCTAGATCTTAGTATTAAGGAGTGTTTTTAAATCTCCCACCAAAATTGTAAATCCAAACTCAGAGGATAAATTCCTGGTCACTCTATCATTATTCATTTAGATTTAGGTATACAAAGGCATAGTAGGCTTATTTCTCACCATTACTATTTCCTCTCTTCTTTGTCTTCCCCTATCCTGAGAGTTTTGCTTGATTCATTTGTTGCTTGGAAAGGGGTTCTTCGTTTGAATAAATTCCTCAAATGGCGTGTGTGGATGATATACTCTCTGCAGCCCATCATATCCACCCTGACAGGTGAGATCCTCAGGTGAGGTTATAAAATTCTTAGGTCAAGGTCCTCTTCTTTCATTAGATGTTATTCATACCCTTCTGACATCCAGTGTTGCGGATGAAAAGCCTGATGACAGTCTGATTCTCCTTTATAAGTTATTTGTTCTTTCTGTCTAGAAGCTGATAGAAATTTTTTTTTATCCTGGGAGTTGAGGAATTTCACAGGATATTACTAGATGTGTGCCTTTTTCCTCAATCCCAGCCTGGAATCCACTGAGCCCTTTTAAATTGCAAGTCTTTCGTAAACTCAGAGGTGTTTTCTTGCATCACTTATTTAATTCCTACACCTCCTCCAACAATTACGTTCCTCCTTCTTGAATTTCTGTTTCTCACATTAGGTGTCCTGGCTCTGTCCCCCTACTTGTTTATCACGGCAGAATAGCGTGGGCATTAAGAAGCAGAAAATGTGATTAAGAACAGTACTGAATACCTGGGACTGAATACCAGCCCTGCCACAGCTGAGTGACCTTGGGATAGCTCCTTAACCTTTCTGGGCCTCTGTGTCTTCAGCTGTACAATGGGTTGAAGAACAACAGTGGCCAACACACTCTTTTTCCACTTTGCCCATGCACTCTTTGAATTAATCCTCTGATTTTTTAATTAGAGAATCACGGTTTGAGTTCCAGAAGAAAAATATTAATGCCTCTTAAGTCTTAAATGCTCTGAGGTAGATCTTATCACTGTTCCCAATTATTCTGCTTCCTCTGCGAGATGCTTGTTATTTTCTACCCCGTTGACAGCGCGTTTGGAAGATGACTTGCTTTAACTTCTGAAAAGAAGTTTTAAGAGACTTCATATGGTTCTGTCATCTCTCTTTCCCTCCTCCACAAGCAGGAACATTCTAGATAGGGGCTGTTCCTTTACCTTGAGTCCAAAATGAAAAAGGCATGGGGCCTAGCCAAAGCCAACTCATGGAGGAGAGGTATTATGACTGAGAAGTAAACCTTTGTTTTTGTATGCCATGGAGCTTCTGGAGTTGGTTGTTATCACAGCATCATCCAGCAAAAGCCTACAAATACAGTGAAGGTTAATTTTTTCTTCAGATCGTTCCATGTTTCCTACAGCAGTTATGCTTTGCTCAGAGCCACTTATTCTGAGTCATCTCCTAGTTTTCATTTGCCTGATTGCTGGGTCTCCCTGCATGCATTATTTTCATTTGTTTACATGGCTCTAGTCACCTTTAGGGCTCAGGTCCAGTTGGCTAGGATTCCTTAGGTGTAGCAGACCCGCAGTCTCTACCCATAAACTAGTAATATAACCAGCAGCAAGTGGTAGTCCCCTGTCCAGGTAACAGGTTCAGACACTAGGAGGTAGATTTTCTCCCCCTTTTCTTTTTATATATTTATTTTATTTACTTATTTTTGGCTGTGTTGGGTCTTCGTTGCTGTGCATGGACTTTCTCTAGTTGCAGCGAGCGGGGGCCACTCTTCATCGTGGTGCGCAGGCTTCCCATTGCGGTGGCTTCTCCCGTTGCGGAGCACGGGCTCTAGGCTGGCAGGCTTCAGTAGCTGTGGCGCACGGGCTTAGTTGCTCCGCGGCATGTGGGATCTTCCCGGACCAGGGCTCGAATCCGTGTTCTCTGCATTGGCAGGCAGATTCTTAACCACTGTGCCACCAGAGATGCCCCCCCCCCTTTTCTTTTCTACTACAAATCCTAGCCTCACAGGTAAGGAGGATTCAGCCTCCTATTTAGCTTCACTCATACAGTCTGGTACCACAATCTCTTTTCCTCTGGATTCCAGTCATTTGCATATTAGACCATTTGATATTGTCCTACAACTCTTTATTCACTCTTTATTCTGTGTTTCATTTTGGATAATTTCTACTGACCTATATTCAAGTTCACTGTTTTCTATCCTCAGCTATGTCCAGTTCACTTCTCAGAGGGGTTTGTCACTCTTTGGAATTTAGTTCATTTTGGTTGCCTTGTGACCTTCGTTCTCTGATGGATTTAGGAAAAGTTATGACTTACGGACTTTTTTCTCATTGTTTGGGTGGGAGCTATGTTCTTAATTCTCTTATAGCTTTCTACATCCTAAGTATAAACATAACTTTTTCTGTTAGAATTTATTTGGGGCCTTGAAGGGAGGTAAGAATGCTGTTTGGCTATAGATTCCCTGCGAGTGGGTGAGCTGGTGGTGGACAAGTGATTATCTCTGGATGGTGTGACTCTTTTGTCCTCCTTTTTTTTTTTTTTTTTTTTTGCAGTACGCGGGCCTCTCACTGTTGTGGCCTCTCCCGTCGCGGAGCACAGGCTCCGGACGCGCAGGCTCAGCGGCCATGGCTCACGGGCCCAGCCACTCCGCGGCATGTGGGATCTTCCCAGGCCGCGGCACGAACCCGTGTCCCCTTCATCGGCAGGCGGACTCTTAACCACTGCACCACCAGGGAAGCCCATGTCCTCCTTTTAATTTGACTATAAGTTCCCAAATTATTTTTACAATGAGCCTATTTGATAAAAACAACCAGAACACCAAATTTTGCACCATTTCTTTTAAACAATTGTTTTAAATGACAGTGAAACAATTCCTGAGAGCTCCTTCTCTGGACTCACCAGAGAAAACAGCATATTTAGAGGCACCAAGGGATGCTGTGCAGAAGGTACAGGCACCAAATGAACAGAGGTCTGCTGCTCTAGGACGAGGCTCCCTCAGCCCCTGCCTTGGCTCAGGTGGCAGGAAGGCCACTGTCAGCATATTTTCTTTCAGAGCCACCACTTCCCCGCAGCTGGGGAGGGCCAGGATGCCGACCCTGTTCCTTTGCTCCCATTCTGCCCTGGTGGGAAAGGGCCGGATGCCAGCCCAGGGGGTAGGTGGTCGTTCCATGCTTTCCTAGCACCCCTCTGGAAACTGCCAAGATCTTAGTGAAAATAAACAGCATGGTGTAAGAACACTGGTCAGGGAGTCGGAAGTCTTACTGCCAGCTCTGCCACTAAGTCTATGACCTTAGCCCCGACACAGCCAATATGAGCATCAGTTTCCTCACTTGTAAAATAAAGGTCATAATCACAACTATCTCAAAGGACATTTTTAGGAGGACAAAATGATGATGTTATACAGAACATTTTATAAACTGTAAAGAAACATCATCATTCATCTTGTTAAGTAAATTAGGCCTGGGAGCGGAATAGGATGGGGGAAAATAGGCCCCAGAGTCACCGGCAAATCTCATAGTTTAGGGCAAAGTTTGGAGATGAAAACAATATCTCTCTGTTCTCCTGTCTCTTAACCACCTTGCTCCCCACCCTCCTGTGGAATCTCGGTGTGTGTGTGTGGTTGCAGGTGTAGGTGCCCCTGTAATCACAATACTCAGGGGGCCTCCTTCCTTCCTGTCACCTTCTACCCTGCCTTAGTGGGCATGTGTGTTGCAGGGCATGTATGTAAGATCAAGAGGAAATGATTAAGTTCCTGGCAAGTGCTTCTCTGCTGGCCCATCACTAATCCTTTCATTGAAAAGGAGGGCCCCCTTAGTAATAATGGCTGTGACCTCTCCTCTGTCCCTGCCATTGTGTTCAATGAAGATGCAGTGAAGATGCTGCCTAGCTGATCTCTCTGGGAGGGAGCTCCTCCCTCAAACAGGCGGTATGCTGGTCTCCAGGCCACAGAAACACACCTCCCTCAGCAGCTGGATTCCCAGATGCCGTATGGACTCCCAGATGGCACTACTCAAGACTGGGAGGAAGCATAGCCAGCTTTCCCATGATGGGAGCTGTCTAGAGGAGGATTGGGCCAGAGATGGATTTGGCACTACCAGCTGGTGGGTGATAGAGCACATTTTAAAAGGTGCTTCCCTTTGATTAATTGTTCTTGGTGTCATAGAGCCTGACCACCTGACCATTGATAGCTATTTCCTTTTTTTTTTTAGCATGAGAAAAGGCTTTCTTTTATCTTAATTTATTAATTCATTTCAAAACTACATGTATTTGAACATCTCTGAACATGTCTCAACCCAAGATCTAAAATATTAACAGGGGCTTCCTTGGTGGCGCAGTGGTTAAGAATCCGCCTGCCAATGCAGGGGACGTGGGTTCGAGCCCTGATCTGGGAAGATCCCACATGCTGCAGAGCAACTAAGCCCGTGTGCCAAACTACTGAGCCTGCGCTCTAGAGCCCGTGAGCCACAACTAGTGAGCCCACGTGCTGCAACTATTGAAGCCTGCACGCCTAGAGCCCATGCTCTGCGACAAGAGAATCCATTGTAGTGAGAAGCCTGTGTACCACAACAAAGACCCAATGCAGCCAAAAATATATATACATTAATAAGTTATTTTACCTATGTTTCTCTCCACTCCTTTGCCTTCATTTTGTATTTAGAATTTCCTTCCTTTTCAAAATAGTTTAATGCTATGCTTAATTAATTTTTCATTAATGTTAAATTATATTTAATTAGTGTAAGGCTGATTTAATGTTTAATTTTCACTGTTTTTAAACTTTATAGAAAAGTTATGTTATATGTAGTCTTCTGGGTTTGCTTTTGTCACTCAGCATATATAATAAATTATACTGTAAGAACTATGTTGCATGCAGTTGTATGTAGTTCATTGTTTTCATTGTTGTATAATATCCCACTGTGTGAATATATCAGTTTATTTATCCATTTACCTGTCAGTGGGCATTTTAGATATTTCTGGGGTTTTTATTTTTATTATTATGTAAGGAGCTGCTAAGAATATTCTCATATGTGTATCCTGATGTAAATGTTGAATCATGGAGAATGTGAATATTCAATTTTACAATATATTTAACATGATCAAATTTATCAATCTTTTCTCTTTTTGGCTGGTGCTTTTTTGCACTTTATTAAGGAAATTCCTCCCTTCTCTAGTGCAAGAAAGATAGTCATTTATCTTTTCTACTAAGATGAACTGATGAAGACATGCTTTGACGCTGTCCATAATCCATTTAGGATTGATTTCATGTGTGGTGTTAGGTGGGTATCCTGTTTCATTTTTATCCATATGGATGTTTTTCTAGCTTCAGTTATTGAATAGTTACTCTTTTTCCCACTGATATGACATAACTATTAATATTGTATTTCACTCTGATTCTTCATAGGAGAAACATTTTTTACTCATAGTCTTAGGAAAACATTATATTGACATATAACCTTTAAAACATTATATCAACATATCACCATTTTTAAAAACTGTTGAAAAGTTATCACTTCCGGATAATGTATTCACACTGGCTATGCTTCCAGTCCTTTCCTCACAGCATCAGGCAAGTACCTGCTTGGTTCATTGCTCTTCAGTGAGGCTCTGAAGGCATGAAGCCAGAGGGAGTTTCTGCTATCTGTTGGCAGGGGACTCACAGGTTCTTCTGTACTAAAGTCAGAGACAACTTTACAGGCCTGAGGGAACCTTTACAGGTCTGGGGATAGGAATGGGCTAGCTCAGAATAAGGCACTGTTATGGGCTGGACACATCCCAGAAAGATATGTCCTAGCCTCTGAACCTGAGAATATGAACCTATTTAGAAATAGGGTCTTTGCAGATGTAATCAAATTAAGACGAGGTCATACTGGATCAGGGTGGACCCTAATCCAGTGACTGGTGTCCTTATAAGAAGGAAGTCTGAGCACAGACACACATGGGAGAAGGTCATGTGAAGATGGAGTTTGACACTGGAGTGCTGCATCTACAAGCCAAGAAATGCCAAAGGCTGCCAGCCACCATAAGAAGTTGGGAAGAGGCAAGGAAGGGTACTCCCCTACAGCCTTCAGACAGAACATGGCCCTGCCAACACCTTGATTTCTGACTTCTGGCCTCCAGAACCGTGAGAAAATACATTTCTGCTGTTTTAAGCCACCCAGTTTGTGGTATTTTGTTAGAGCAGCCCTAGGAAACGAACACAGGCACCTTGTCGCTTACCAAACAATGGCCAGGATTGGTGTGAGGGGATAAAAACGGCTGGCGAGTTCCCAGCCTTTCCCATCCCCAGAGTGTCCTGGCTCTGCACTCCTCCATCTCTCCTGGACCCCAACCTCCGAGGGAAGGAGACCTGCTTTGCCAGCCATTCTTAAGATAAAAAATCAGGGGAAGGAAGGAAATAGCCAGGGGAGGAAGGATCTGATTTCCAGGAAGAGGGTAGGGGCACCTGCAGTGAGATCAATGGGGGAGAGGCCAGGAAGGAAATGGAAGAAGCACTGAGGGTCTCCCAACCGCAGGGAGAAATCAGAAGTACTGCTAAAGGCCGTGTGTTCACTTGGCGGTATGGGAGAAATTCAAGTAAGTGAAAGACAAGTTATTTTTAAATGACTTTTGGTTTCATGGTCTCTTGGCCGCGCTGGGGCTCCTAGCACAGAGCTAAGCCCTGTGGCAGAGGCCCCGAGAGCTTTGCTGCTGAGAGCTCGACAGATGCATCTCCTCTCCTGCTCCAGTGCTCTGAGGAGAGCACTGAACTCAGTGATAAAACTGAGGCTGGGGCTTCCCTGGTGGCGCAGTGGTTAGAGGCCCGCGTACCGCAAAAACAAAACAAAACAAAACAAAACCCAAAAACTGAGGCAGGTGAGCATCTGTTCAACGGCCAAGTTCAAACAGCTCAGATTGCCTTGTGCCTAGCTCAGACCTAGAAGTGGCCTGGAGTCTCAAGGCAGCTCCTGGACCTACAACTGGTTTGCACCCTCAGGACCCCCTTGTCTCCTAGGATGATGGCAGCTTTGTTTCCCTCGAGGAGATTGAACGAGGGTGTGTTTCTGGCACTGAGGCCTGACCAGGCAAGGCAGGCAGAGGTGGAGGCCACAGTACAGGCTCTGGAGCCAAACTGCCAGGGTTCCCCACAGCTCCGCCTCTTTCTAGCTGTATGAGCATGGTATCCAACTGCCTGGGCCTCTGTTTCCTTATCTATAAAATGGACGTGACAATAGTTCTCACTTCAGGAAATACTTGTGATGACTGAGTTAATACAGCAAATGATGCACTGGAACTAGCACTGGCACAGAGTAAACATTCAATAAAAATTAGCTCTCATAATTGTTAAAAACATGATGCTCTCATAAGATCTGACCACACCTTAGCTACAAATAATATACATCATCAAGAAGGAGACTCTGATAGGTAGATTACATTCAATGTAAGAATAAATTTCACTCTAATTATATATTGTACCTTAAAATATTAGTTAATTATAACGTTACATGTATATTTTAACATATAAGTATCAACAAATCTCTCCATGCAGGAGAATTCCAAATAATTTATGTAGATACATCACCCTGGAGGGGAGCATAACTCCTTAGTCTTTAAATATGGGCTGCGCATAGTGACTTCCTTCCAAAGAATACAGTATGGAAGGGGGTGGGGGTAATTTCACAGTGGAAAAACCTGCCTAGCACTACCTCAACCAGAGGTGAACCCAAGGTCAACATCAACAGCAATAAGTCACATTGACGGAATGTACCCTTGATGTATGCGATGAGGTAATACTTCACCTCTGTGTTTTTCCTCCCCAGAACCCAAAACGTCAGTTTACAATAAGAAGAACCTCAGGCAAATCCCAGTTGAGGAGCGGGATCATTCTACAAAATACCTGACCAGTATTCCTCAAAACTGCCAAGGTCATCAAAAACAAAGTCTGAGAAACTGGCACAGCCAAGAGAAGCCTAAGGAGACACGACAACTAAATGTAATATGGTGTCCAGATGGGATTCCAGAACAGAGAAAGGACATTTGGTAAAAATCAAGGAACTATGAATAAAGTATGGACTGTAGTTAATAGTAATGTATCAATATTGGCTCGTTAATTGGGACAAATGTATCATACTAATGTAAGATGTTAGTAAAAAGGGAAACCGGGTATGGGCTATATGGGAACTGTGCTGTGTTCACAATAATTCTGTAAAACTAAAACTGCTCTAAAAACCAAAGTTTATTTAATAAAAATATTGAGAACACATGCTTTTGATGATTGACAGGATGTTCAAAAGTCTACACCACTCATTTGTAACCCATACTGCCGCACGATCTTTCTTATGGTTTCGTCATGTGACCATTTAATATGGGAAAGCAGGCACGGAATTGGCTATTTGGCGCTGACAGTGCCACTCTCTAGCTGTGTGATCTTGGGCATGTTTCTAATCCCGAACCTCCCCTTCCACCTGTGTGAAGTAAAGGAGGTATGCAAGACAACAATGGTAATATTAACAATAGCTAATAACATTTACTCAGCACTTCTTATGTGTCAGGCACTATTGAAAATGCTTCACCTTAATTAACTCATGGAAGCCTCACAATGACCCTATGACGAAGGTACTAGCATGATTCCCATTTTTCAGAGGAGGAAATAGTTCATATCTGAGTCCTTCCAGCTCCTAAGTGTATGAACCACAAGGCTTCTGTCCCTTTCTCTGAAGGCATCTCTCAAGGTGAATCACATGAGTTCTGGAGTCCGGCCAGCACCAGCTGTGGGACAATCAGCACAATCTCGACCCCTCCAATCTCAGTTCCTGCTTCCATTGAATGGGGATTGCATTCCACCTGCAATCTACAGAGATTTTGTGAGCATGAGACTACAACATAGGACTCACAGCAGGTGATGAATAAGTTTACCTCCTTGGTTTAAAATGGCCAAGCTCATATACCCTCAAAATAGGTTCAGGGGTGAGGAGACTACTAGTAAATATGGTAGGAACAGGTGGCCTGGGTCAGGGGCCAGTCAGGAGAGGGTTACGGCCCTCCAGCAGCATGACGGTCTGGGATGGTCATGGGGACCTTGTGGCTGATTCCTAACCAGCTTTCTAACCAGTCAAAGAGCTGGAGCAACCCCAGCTCTATTGCAGCAGCAGAATGGTACAGTGGGGTCAGACAGGCAGATGCACTCACATCCTGGGCTCGTTCCTTTCTGGGGAACTAAATGATTCTGGTCACCAATTCCTATGTGTGTGTGTTGGCGTGGGGGGGTTTTCTCCACACTAACAAGCAATTTTCTGACACCAGCTGGGTGTCCTACAATTCAACTCCATTCTGGCACTATCTACCTGAATATGGCGTCAGATCCCACAGGCTAAGGGCTCAGTCTCACAAGACTACCCGCACCACAACCCCCTTAATTCAGAGGCCAAATGCAAGTCCAGGTTGTCACCTGTGCTTCTGACCAACAGGCCATAGATTAAGGTTCAATGACAGCCCCCCTTGGGTTTGATTAATTTGCTAGAGTGATTCACAGAACTCGGGAAATCCATTTACTCACTAGATTACAGGTTTATTTTAAGAGGACATAACTCAGGAACAGCCAGATGGAAGAGATGCATAGGACAAGGTACGGGGAAGGGGCCCTCTCTGAGGGCCCACTCTTCTCAAATCTCCACACATTCACCAGAAGCTCTCAGATCATTTTTGTTGTATGAGTTTCACAGCTAATAAATACAGGAAGTATGAGATGGTAAAAATAGAAAACCTGGGGAAGTTACAAAGTCCTCCCAGGCTAGACCTTGACTCTCTGAGAATAGGAATTGTCACTTCTGCAGACCGTGGGAACTCTCAGGAACTTTGTACTGAACACAGGACCCAGACACAGAGGAGCAGGTCACCTACAGAAACTTCATCCAGTGCCAATTGCCTGCAAGGAAAGGCAGAGGGGAGGCAAGTGGCCTCCACTCTTCACGAAGGACACAGAATGAATTGACTAGTATAGAAATGCCCAAACCCTCTCAGGTCCTGGCTGAAGACAGCCCAAGCAACTGGTGATCTCAGGCACCCCAGCCTGTTCCCTGGGGATGTTGGGCTGGACAAAGAAGGAAGACTCGTCAGTCTGGTGCAGAGAAAATGGGGGAGCAGAAAACTAAGCCAAGAAGTATCTTCCCCAAAAGTTTTTACTTGAAATATTCACAAAAATGAGTCACAAAAAGAAAACAGAGAAACCAGTGAGATGTGTGACCAGGTTCTCTTTTCTGTTCCACAGAGCAGGGTAAAGTGATGGCAAGCAGTACCAGCGAAGAGAGCATGCTCTGCAGAGGGCCCCTGCTTGAGAAGTCCACGCGCCTCCACACTTCCGGCCTTGGACTGAGATTAAGAGAGGAAACCGAAACTGTACAAGCAGAAAAGCCCCTGCAGGAAGCCAGCCATTGGCCCAGGTTACCACAGCCACCAGCTGGCAGATGCTCTCCTCCCTTGAGAGAGGATGGGCCTGTGGAGGCTAAGATGTGTCCTGCCCCCAAATAAGAGGCCTTTACCCTTTGACAGCATCAAATAATAGCACTTCCTGTGCATTCCCATCTCATTTAATCTACCTCTTGAGGGAGTTAGGTCCAGGGTGTTTATACCTGTTTGACAGGTGAGGAAACGGAGGCCTTGGGACATTAAGTACCTTGCCTAAATTTACATGACCAAGAAGTAGCTCAGATCCAACCTGAGTCTTTAAACACCGAGTCCAGGGTGTATTCCCCTAGGCAGCCTGCCTGTCAAATCAATAGCCAGTGGTTTTTTCAAGTGCTCTTACATCCACGAGCGCACGCATTCTAGGTGAGAAATACCAGGCATGGATCACTTCCATCTCCCACATCACAGCTGAGAAACAGCCGTGCAGGGAGGTGGGGCTGCCAGCAGCTGCAGTCTGTGTGGTTAGCCAGCCTCTGACCAAGACTCAAATCCAGGTTTTTTCCATGATACCAGCTGGTTGCCTCCCTCCAGCCCCCAACACCACATCTGGAAAAAATGACTCAGGTGACAGTGGGCTACTCATGTCATCCCCGTGTACAGAAGATGCCATGTCATTTATGAGGCATTTCAAAGTGGGAACACTTGCCCTGGCTTTCCCCCAGGCCTGTATTAAGTAAAGGTCATGATGTTTGTTAAAATGTGAGTACATGGGTGCCTGGCTCACAGGAAAGGGTTTCAGAGGCTGTGCCCGAGATAAGGCTGACTTCTGGAAGCCTCTCTGCAGACAGGCAGGACTCCCCTGGGCTCCCACCCCTCGCTGGATAGTAAGCCTCAGAAGGTCCAGCTTGGCCCTTCCTGCCCCGCTTTGGTGAGCCCTGTGTCTGACGGGACTGCCCCTTTTCTCACCTGCCTGAGGTCTGGGCTACAGAACATTCCAACCACTCAAGAAAGGCAGGACCGAAGAGGGGTTCAGGCCCAAAGACAATCTCCAGTCTCCTCTGGAATAGCAATTTTTCTGGCTGTGAAGAAAAGTTTTCAGTCTTTCTCCACAGAGGGCCCCTGTTCCTCATTCTCTGCAGCTCTTGATTCCAGATTCAGGACCCCAAGGAGGCCTGAAGCACTCACATGGTCATTGCACTAAGATGGGGCTCGTGTATTTGGCCTCCTTCTCTGCCCAGCACAGAGGTCAGGACAGCCGCAGCAGCCTCTCCAAGGCAGTAACAGGAAATAATCCTTCTAGCAACTCCCTCCCTCCACCCTGGTCCCATCAGGTGAAAATTGTAGAGGTGGTAACAGGTAAGGAGGTGGGGAGCTGGGCTGAAACTTCAATTGGCCTTGAATCACCCATTGGTCCTGCCTTTCTTGAGTGGTTGGAATGTTCTGCAGCACAGACCTCAGGCAAGTGAGAAAAGGGCCAGTCCCGTCAGACACAGGGCTCGCCAAAGCCGGGCAGGAAGGGCCGAGCTGGAGCTTCTGAGGCTTACTATCCAGCAAGGGGTGGGAGCCCAAGGAGAGTCCTGCCTGTCTGCAGAGAGGCTTCCAGAAGTCAGCCTTATCTCGGGCACAGCCTCTGAAACTCTTTCCTGTGAGCCAGACACCAGTATGCTCAAAAATAAATTAAGACAATTTTTTTGTGTGTGTGTGGTACGCAGGCCTCTCACTGTTGTGGCCTCTCCCGTTGCGGAGCACAGGCTCCGGATGCGCAGGCTCAGTGGCCATGGCTCACGGGCCCAGCTGCTCCGAGGCATGTGGGATCTTCCTGGACCGGGGCACGAACCCGCGTCCCCTGCATCAGCAGGCGGACTCCCCTAAGACAATTTTTAAGAGCAGTTTTAGGTTCAGAGCAAAATTGAGGGGCAGATATAGAGATGTGCCATATACCTCCTGCCTCCACACATGCATGACCTCCCCGATTATCAACATCTGCCACCAGAGGGGTACGTTTGTTACAAGTAATGAAGCTACTCTGATCTATCATAATTACCCAAAGTCCATAGTTTACTTTAGGGCTCATTCTTGGTGTTGTCAAGTTTTAATCATGTCAAACAGCACTGGCAATCAATCGGACATGAGGCAAGCAGCCAGCATTGTTCTGCAGGAAGCCCAGATAGGGTGCTTCTGATCTAAGAAGTGATACGTCCTGTCTGGGAACACAAATTGAGTATAGGAGCAGAACTGGCCCCCCCAAAATTAGACACATGTTTTAGGTATTCTCTTTCCTTACATCTGGGTGTAGGATGCTCTATGGTTAAAAATAATTGTTGGTTCCTGGGAGATGTAGGTATTGAATTGTTCAAGATTCGTTCATGGGAGATGAGGTGACCAGATGATGGCAGACTGACCCTCTCTTCATTCCCAGTTAGAGGAAAGGCTGTGACAATGCACTGGGCACAGAATATTGCTACTTGGACTGGCCCCTGGCTGACACCAAAACCTTCAGACTGGAGACGATGATGGTTCTCTTCTCTGAGCCAAGGGGATGAGGCCACACCTTTGGGTGTGTGGTGGGAGGGGTGTTGGGGGGCATGGGGAGACTCTCCTTAACATAACGGGTGTTCTTACTCTCAGTCATCCTGTGGCAGGCAAGGGAGAATGCCTTGGGCTGGGGGAGGAAAGGATTTCTCCTCCTCTCCGTGCAGTAAGTGGGCCTTGAGGCTGCTGTTGGTAGGGGTTGAAGTGGCCCTTGCTGGATGGAGGCCTGTGGGTACCAGACACGTCTCTTCTAAGGCAGGTGGAAATTACTCTCAGGAGCCTGTTGTCATAGGGGCGATGGGGCTGGGAGCAGGGCGGTGTGCTCTCCCCCAGGCCTGGCAGAGTCACCGTGGGACCAGTCTCATGAGCTACAGAGGCATAATCATGGCAGCAAGGTGAGAAGGCTGGATGGAAGAGGCTTTCTGGAGCTCACATCAGGCGGTGCCTCAGGAAACGCTCAGAAATCATCGAGAAGGAAACTCTACACTTTGGGTGTAGGAAGGAAGTATAATTTCATTTTAGACACAGTGAAGTTTCAACATAAGTTACTTGCATATACAACACACTCATTTCACAGATGAGGAAACCAGGGGTCGGAGGGCCTGAGAAAGAGAATGAGAGGGTCTGCTGTCTGAGGAGCATGAACCAGCCCCTGGAGGTAGCGATAACCCAGGAGTCCCTGGGATCCTATGAGGCATTCTCGATGGTTACATCTGCTTAGACTTTGGGTAAAGGTGGTACAGTGATGCCAGATCACACAACCATCTTCTATTGGGTTGGCCAAAAAGTTCGTTCGGTTTTTTCCGTAAGCTGGCTCTAGTAGCACTTAGTTGTCTTTAACTTCATTCAAAACAACTTTGTTAGATTGTATGTGACAGCTGTCATAGCAGCATGCATTTTTAAAAAAAAGACTTACCAAAGTTGGGGACTTTTTGTGTAGCCATTTTAATATTGAAGATGGAAGAAAAAAGCAACATTTTTGGCATATTATGCTTTGTTATTTCAAGAAAGGTAAAAACGCAACTGAAATGCAAAAAAAGAGTTGTGCAGTGTATGGAGAAGGTGCTGTGACTGACGAACATGTCAAAAGTGGTTTACGAAGTTTCGTGCTGGAGATTTCTCGCTGGACGATGCTCCACGGTTGGGTAGACCAGTTGAAGTTGATAGCGATCAAATCAAGACATTAATTGAGGGCTTCCCTGGTGGTGCAGTGGTTAAGAATCCGCCTGCCAGCGCAGGGGACACAGGTTCCATCCCTGGTCCAGGAAGATTCCACATGCCGCGGAGCAACTAAGCCCATGAGCCACAACTACTGAGCCTGTGCTCTAGGGCCCATGTGCCACAACTACTGAGCCCATGTGCTGCAACTACTGAAGCCCGCGTGCCTAGAACCCATTCTCCGCAGCAAGAGAAGCCACCACAATGAGAAGCACGTGCATCACAACGAAGAGTAGCTCCCGCTTGCCACAACTAGAGAAAGCCCGCGCGCAGCAACAAAGACCCAACGCAGTCTTAATTAATTAATTAAAAAAAATTTAAGACATTAATTGAGAACAATCAGCGTTATACCACGCAGGAGATAGCCGACATACTCAAAATATCCAAATCAAGACTTGAAATCATTAGCACCAGCTTGGTTATGTTAATCACTTTGATGTTTGGATTCCACATAATTTAAGGGAACAAAATCTTCTTGACCGTATTTCCGCGTACGATTCTCTACTTATACGTTTTTAAAACGTTCCATTTTTAAAACAGATTGTGACGGGCAATGAAAAGTGGATTCTGTACAATAATGTGGAACAGAAGAGATCATGGGGCAAGTGAAATGAATTACCACCAACCACACCAAAGGCCAGTCTTCATCCAAAGAAGGTGATGTTGTGCATATGGTGGGATTGGAAGGGAGTCCTCTATTATGAGCTCCTTCTGGAAAACCAAACGATTAATTCCAACAAGTATGGCTCCCAATTAGACCAACTGAAAGCAGCACTCAACAAAAAGCGTCCAGGGGCTTCCCTGGTGGCGCAGTGGTTGAGAGTCTGCCTGCCGATGCAGGGGACATGGGTTCGTGCCCCGGTCTGGGAAGATCCCACATGCCGCGGAGTGGTTGGGCCCGTGAGCCATGGCCACTGAGCCTGCGCGTCCGGAGCCTGTGCTCCGCAATGGGAGAGGCCACAACAGTGAGAGGCCCGCGTACCGCAAAAAAAAAAACAAAAAAAACAAAAAAAAAGCGTCCAGAATTAGTCAACAGAAAATGCATAATATTCCATCTAGATGATGCAAGACCGCATGTTTCTTTGATGACCAGGCATAAACTATTACAGCTTGGCTGGGAAGTTCTGACTCATCTGCTGTATTCACCAGACATTGCACCTTTGGATTTCCATTTATTTCGGTCTTTACAAAATTCTCTTAATGGAAAACGTTTCAATTCCTGAAAGACTGTAAAAGGCACCTGGAACAGTTCTTTGCTCAAAAAGATAAAAAGTTTTGGGAAGGTGGAATTATGAAGTTGCCTGAAAAAATGGCAGAAGGTAGTGGAACAAAAGGGTGAATACATTGTTCAATGAAGTTCTTGATGAAAATGAAAAATGTGTCTTTTATTTTTATTTAAAAACCAAAGGCACTTTTTAGCCAACCCAATATTTTACTCATCTTTAAGTGATTGAAAAGTAACTTTTTTAGAAAAAAGCCAAATGTTAACCAGAGTCAACCAAATATGGAAAATAGATCAACCTAATAAGACTGAAAATGTGTCAAGAGAAAAGAAACAGAGAATTCCAGAATGGAATGTTAGTTGTCTCTCCCCCTCCACACACTTGGAGCTGAATGAGAAGAGAAGGTTAGAGAATAAGACCCCAAGGAGTATCATCAGTTCCTCACAATTTGGCAGAGAGAGGGCTGAGGGGTTGAATAGGCAGCCTGGGGAAAGTCGAGGAGAAATCCCAGGGAGAAACCCATCAGGGAGGCCAACAGGGGCTGGAGGAGCAGCTGCACTTGTTTTTTCAGGGCTCTAAGGTGCCTTCCAGGAACAAGCCAAAGCTCCAGGAGGAGGTCACATCCCTGTTAGGTAAAGAGGATCCTGGTGTGGGGCACTGAATGGATTTCAGGAGAGACAGCAGAGCCCAGATCTGTCCTTCATCTGTCCCTGTAACCCTCAGACCTCAGTGAAGCAGGAAGTACTCCAATCCCCCAAACTCTAGTGTCAAGGGAATGACAGGTAGGTAGAAAGGGTGTCAAGGGGAACTCGCTCTCACACTTTCAGAGTATTGGATCATCTGGCCAGACTTACCCATGCAAATTAAAAGAAATGTTAGGGAAGCCAAGCCAACATGCTAGATTTTTAAAAAGAAGAACAAGAAGGAGAAGGCAGAGGAGGGGAAGAGAAGGAAAATAAGCAAGAAACAGAATATGAAAAAGATAAACAAAGCCAGTCTAGAAGTAATCACTGTCCCAGTTACAGAAGAAAACTCCTGAGTGCTTCACACTATAGAACCAATATGAATATTTAATAATTAATTAATTATATTAATGTAATAGTTAATTATATTAATTTAATTTAATTTATTTAATTTAGTAAATTATATCCGTTTAGTGTATAATTAATTTAAACATATTTAGTATGTTTATGAAACTTAATAAAAAAGAGCCCAAGGATGAGTTGATAAATCAACTAAATAAAATAAAATAAAAAGGAAGTCTAGACTGAAGGCAAAAAATTAAGAACAAAAATAAGAGATTTATAGATCTATTAGATAAGTTAGACACATCAAGGAAGCTATTTTCTGGCTCAAGGAAAAGCTTGAGATAATTATAGTGAACATGGAGGAAAATGACAAAACAATTAAAGCAATTAAGAACAGGTTGCTCTATGGAAGACAAGCACAAATCACCCAACATAGGGATAGCTGATATTGAATTTCAGGTCAAGATGATAAGCGCTAGGTGAACCTCCCCTACTGCCCTTACTTCCTATTGCAAATACATAGAAAAGCCTGATAAAATATGAAAACACATTTTAAAATGTCACCTCCAAGCTCCAAACAAAAAAGGTAAATCTCTAGGGACAGAGTAGGAATATTACCAAACGGAACTTTGGTCTGCTTGCCTGACACACAGCAAAGCCAATCTACTGACACCGGGTTGTGGTGAAAGAAAGTATAGCATTTATTATAGGGCACCAAACAAAGAGAACTGGCAGCTCATGCTCAAAAGACACAAACTCCTCGATGGCTTCCAGGGAAGGGTTTTTAAAGACAGTATGAGGGAGAGGGTTGTGGGGTGTATAATCAGCCCGTGCACAATTCTCTGACTGGTTGATGGTGAGGTAAATGGGTGAATGTTTGGGGAATCTCAATTATCAGTTTTCTGGCTCCAACCAGTCTGGGGGTCCTTGTGCTGGTGGTCAGCATACAGTTAACTTCTTCCACCTGGTGGGGGTTTTAGTACCTACAGAAACACTCAAAGATATGGCTTAGGATATTATCTATAGCCCTTGAGGAGGAACTGAAGGTCCTTGACTTTGTTTTATGGCTAAACTATTATTTCGTCTTGCTTGACTGTTTTTATTTCTTTCTGCATTTTCTCACTTCTCTAGTTAAATTTGCTCTTTGGAACTCAGGGAAGGCCTAAGAGGCTAACACTTTTCTACAAACAACAGGCAGGGGACACAGGGGAAGGGGGTGGCCTGTCCCTGGGAAGGCCCCACAGGGTCCTGCTCAGTTTCAGGAACAAAGATTTAAATGAGAACTGAAGCTGCAAAACCCACAGGGGACTCAGACTGGGTAACTGGGGTTGGGGTTTCAGTGAGCCATGAGCCCCCCATGCAGCAGAGTCATGAGGTCAGGAGACAGGACCATGCTGCCCCTCACTGGAGAGGACCAGGCAATACTGAACACAGCCATCTGCCCAGCTACGGAGGAAAACAGAGTCAACAGTCCTGGTCCACTAGCCTACGGTTTGGTCTGGCAGTGCTACATCCTAAAGGACAACACTGAAACCTCCCTTGTGGGAATCCTCCCTCCATAACCCAGAGAACACAGGGGAGACAACCTTGGAAAGATGGCTTCTGTGGAAGATGAGCTCATAGACAAGAATTACAAAATCTGTAAGGAAGACCAAAAACACTAAAGTCTCTAGACCCCCAAAACAAGAAAATTTACACTTAAGGACCTGGAGATGATATGCAATCTTGAAGAGATTTTAAATCAAAATGTATATAAAACTTCAGAGAACTAAATGAATAAAGAGCCACCACCGTAAATAAGAACAGGTGGTTATGAAATAAAAAGAGGCAAATATTTTACAAAGCTGAAGTATTAGAAACAAATAATGTAGTTATGGAGATAACTGGACATAGCCTTCTTTGCGTTCTATAGGCATGTGAGTGCTTTTTATACACAAGCATTCATGTATCCTTACATAGAAGATTTGGAAGAATATACATCAAGTTGTGAATAGTGGTTAAGACTGAGAATGGAACTGGGTGCTTTTTATTTTCTTCTTTTTGCCCACCTGTATCTTTTAACTTTTTTTTTACAGTGAATGTGTAATGTTTTATCAAAAGAAAAATCAATAGGGGACATATTTTAATCTTAAAAGGATGGGGTGGGAGGGTTGGCAGGGCTTCTGGCTCAGCCCACATAGAATAATCATGAATTAAACTGTGAGAAGTTAATGAAATTGTATTATCACATGAAAATAGTTGAATAATTTTTGAGCAAATGTTTAGAGTATATTCAGTATTGCCTAACTTTATATAGACTAAGTGTCATGCCCAAAATAATTCACTTCAAAGAGAGATAGGCAGAGTGGCTACAACTGAGGTCCAGTGAGAGGCTGGCATGCCTACAGAGAAGGGAGACGTGCCCTGTATAATCAGGCCCTGTGGACAAAGAAAGCAAGTAGTAGTTCTGAGTATGAGCCACACATCTAAAGTCACAAGGGCAGGTGCTCGAAATTCCAAGCACTGATTGGGGCTCAACCTGCTTCTCACATGGGAAACTGTGGTATCTTCTGGGTGAGGAAAAACAAAGGTTATTTATTTAATGATAGCTGATGATTCTCCCTGCAACACCAGGTAAGGCCACTTATCATAAATTTTAATGATTTAAAGAACATGGCCTTTAGAACAGTTTTTCCAACCCCAGTGTAATATGTTCTCCCCCAGACAGAGTGTCCTAAAGGAATGGGTCACAACTGCAGTGTGACAGAAATATCTTCAACTCCAGTCCACTGCCCCGTCCTTTCCCAGGTAGGACTTCGGTATCTTATCAACACCACCTCAGCTGATAAAGCCTTCCTGTACTTCTCTTTGGTGCCATTCTCCTCTTTGCTTCAACAGGATTGCTGTGGGTTTTGACATGAAATCCAACCTGGCCGTCACCAAGGTCGATGTTGTTGACTCCATACGTCACTGCTGGTGTTGGCCATAAACAACACAGCTCCCAGGTTTTTGTTGTCAGTGTTGCTGCCCAGTGCGGACATTGCTCTGTTCTCTGACCTTGGCTACCACCACTCCATATTGTGCCCCTGTGCCACTTAGACCAAAGGGTGCCCTTCCTCAAGACACTCCCTCTATCAGAAGCCATCATGATAGCCTGATTTTGTTGGGATGCAACACTTGGCTGCCATTTGCTGGAAAGATCTGTCTCTAGTGTCTGTTGTGTGAGTGCGCTTCCTTTGATGCGGCAGAACACAGTCTGCACGGCCTTCTGACCACCCTTGGGAGAGATGTCTCTCCTCACCAGTATTCATAACTTCTTTATAAGGCTCCAAAAGGAACACACCAGCTATTTCCATTTTCTTTTTTAAAATAATTAATTAATTAATTAATTAATTTTCGGCTGTGCTGGGGCCTCGTTGCTGCATGCGGGCTTTCTCCAGCTGCGGGGAGCGGGAGACACTCCTCACTGCGGCGTGCAGGCTTCTCATTGCGGTGGTCTCTCCGGTTGCGGAGTACGGGCTCTAGGCACACGGGCTCTGGAGCGCAGGCTCAGCAGTTGTGGCACATGGGCCCAGTTGCTCCGCGGCATGTGGGATTCTCCCGGACCAGGGCTCAAACCCGTGTCCACTGCACTGGCAGGCAGATTCCCAACCACTGAGCTACCAGGTAAGTCCTATTTCCATTTTCTTGTGGCTTCCTGGCTTCTTCCACCCACAGCTGGGTCAGAAGTCATCTACCATCAACCACCATCAACCAGCTAGGGGTACATTCAAGAGACTCCTCCCCATCAATTTCAAGCCACAGCCGTCTACATTGTAGTGAACTCTTTGCCTACCCAGGCTTACTCTTCAGAGGTCAAGGTTACCTTTTTTTTTTTTCCCTAGAGATGTCAACCTGCTTTCCTAGGATCCAGCAGTTAATTCTTAAAGTTCTTTTCATTTCTTCCAGCAGCCCTAGCAGGTTCTCATGCAAAGCAGAGACTTGAAATCTCACCTGAGTATGCCAACACATACTCCTCCCCTTACATACAACTGTGGGCCCAGGAGATTCTGCCACATCGATTGTGACGTGTCAGACAAACACTATGCTCGGCAGCCCAATCCTAGGCTGCTCTGAAAGGGTCCACTTCCCAACATGGGTCACGGTGCTGTCTCTTAGTGTTTATTCTCAACTCGTTAACAACCAAAGCCAACCCAACCTACATTAAGGTGTTTGAACTAAACTGAGAAGCCTCTCCCCCTAAATTTGCCCTGGGCTAGATTTCTTGGGAATAGAGCATCTTAAGGAGGCAGGCATCAGCCAGTGTTCACTGAGCATCTCTGTGAACAAAGCTCCAGGATGGATACAAAGGGGGCTCTAAGATGGATAGACAAGGCCTCTTCGTGGAGGAAGCTCCCAGTTAGTTGCCACAGTCCCAGTTTACACATTGTCCCAGTGTAATCAGTATTTGCACCCCCTTTCACTCTTAAAAATGTCACAGTTTGGGGCTTCCCTGGTGGCGCAGTGGTTGAGAATCTGCCTGCCAATGCAGGGGACACGGGTTCGATCCCTGGTCTGGGAGGATCCCACATGCCACGGAGCAACTAGGCCCGTGAGCCACAACTACTGAGCCTGCGGGTCTGGAGCCTGTGCTCCACAACAAGAGAGGCCGCGATAGTGAGAGGCCCACGCACCGCGATGAAGAGTGGCCCCTGCTTGCCACAACTAGAGAAAGCCCTCGCACAGAAACGAAGACCCAACACAGCAAAAATAAATAAATAAATAAATAAACTCCTACCCCCCCAACATCTTCTTAAAAAAAAAAAAGTCACAGTTTACTTTGTGACGACCTAGAGGGGTGGGAAAGGGAGGGTGGGAGGGAGGCTCAAGAGGGAGGGGATATGGGGATATATGTATACATATAGCTGATTCACTTTGTTGTACAGTAGAAACTAACACACCATTGTAAAGCAATTATACTCCAATAAAGATATAAAAAAAAGAAAAAAGAGAAAGCTTCCAAAACAAATGTCACAGTTTAGAGGCTAAAGTTATAGTCACCTTACAGATAAGGCATATTCATATGAAGAGGACTTAAGAAATCCAGGGTGGAACACACTATCAAGTGTTAGGTAAAGTGTTGTCATAGTTTCTCAGAGGGGAAACTGAGGCTCCAGGTGTTTAAATGGCTTCACAGGATGATGAGGCCTTTGGGCATTGCTGGAACCAGTATCTAAGGCTCCTTTCTTTACCAGCCCCATCACACACCTCTCCCAGGAGGGGAAAATAAGGTTTTCAGAGAGGGAGACAGATGCCTGGGGGTAGACACAGCACACCCCAAGACCAAGAAAGTCTGCTTTCATTGCTCATAAAGGCAAAGAAAAGGTTCAAAAAATTTTTAAGGGGGCACTAGAGAGAGTTACGAATTTTAGACCTGTGAAAACTACTTGGCACTTAACACACACCACAGATTCTGAATGCTGAGTGGAAGAGTTTAGGGTCTGTGTGTGTGCATTGCGTGAGGGGAGGGGGCAGGAATGTGTCTAGCTCACTGCATTTTAGAGGCCCAAGTAAATCATTTAGGGGTTTTGTCTGGGCCCCTGGCCCTGCGCTGGTCCTAAGTCTCGTGCCGCTCACTCCCCAGGCTTGCCAAGAACCTCCTACAGGCCACGTTCCTGATTCTCCTTGTTGCGGAGGAAAAGGTGAAGGCTCTCATCACCAACGTCTTCTGCCTTTGTCCGAAGTAAGGAGCTAATTAGGGGACATTTGGCTTGGGTGTCCACGTTCAGTTTAATTCTTTACCCTTCGTGTGGTTAACCCCGCCACTCGCACCCCAAGATGTCCCGAAGCACCCTGCTGATTGAGGGGTTTTCTTCTGTTGAGCTCATTGCATCCTGGGAGCCTTGCAAGGGAGGGCAAGCAGTGGGGCAAGCAGGACAGAGGCACACTCTGAAACCCCAAGGCTTTCCCCAGGCTTGACAGAGGGGGCAGATAGGGAATTCCCTCAGGCTGGGGGGATTGATAAAGACAGGCCAGCAACACCCCAGTCACGGACATCTTTCTGCATTCTGTCAAAGAATGATTTTCAAAACGTCGAAAACATGGTGCAACATGGATAACCCCTGAGGACATTATGCTAAGTGAAATAAGCCAGTCATAAAAGGACAAACACTGTATGATTCCATTTAGGTGATGTATCTGAACTAGTCAAATTCATAGATCTAGAAAATAGAATGGTGGTTGCCAGGGGCTGCAGCGAGGGAACACAGAGGAGTCACAGTTTAATGGGTACAAGGTTTCAGTTCTGCAAGATGATAAGGTTCCAGAAATCTGTCTTACAACAATATAGGTTTTTCTTTTTTTTTTTTACTTTTTGGTCGCACCACGTGGCACATGGGGCCTTAGTTCCCCAAGCAGGGATCGAACCTGTGCCCCCTGCAGTGGAAGTGCAGAGTCTTAACCGCTGGACCACCAGGGAAGTCCCACAGTGTAGATATTCTTAATGTTATTGAACTGTATACTTAAAAATGCTTAAATTTTACGATGTGTGGGTTTTTTTTTTTTTTTTTTTTTTTTTTTTTTACTATACACACAAACACACACAACATCAAAAACATGATTCTGCAGGGATGGCACAGGGAGTGTTTTGGGGGGGATGAAACTGTTCTGTATCCTGATTGTGGCAGTGGTTGCACTCTTTAAATGGGTTAAAATTCATAGAACTATGTATGAAAAAAGTCCATTTTGTTATATGGTGATTTTTTAATTAAAATTTTTAAAACATGGCTTTTGTACAAATGTAGAATGAACATGTAACAAAAATGTATTTCATTAATTAATGAGAGAACCAACAGGATGGTTCAAAAAAGTACAGGAGATACTGAAATATTTATAATAACTGAAAGGAAGAATATTGAAAGGATTGCTAAATTACGTTATATAAAATAAAACCTTAGCTGTTTGACTAAAATATTTTTATTTGCGTCACTATATAACAGTCCTGTATTGCTACTAGTTTTCTACGCCTTCCTTATAAAGTTGTAAAATACCCTAATCAATAGTAAACAGCAAGTTAGACAAAGGTCTACTCGCCTAGAAAACCAGATAATCTGCCTAGGGCAGGCCTGTCAGGGGTCCCTAGCTCCCGGGGCCTCGGACCGCATATCGGTCTGTGGCCTATTAGGAACTGGGCCGCACAGCAGGAGGTGAGCGGCGGGCCAGTGAGTGAAGCTTCATCTGCCGCTCCCCGTCGCTCCCCATCGCCCCCATTACTGCCTGAACCATTCCCCCACCCCACCCCCGGTCCATGGAAAAATTGTTTTCCTCGAAACCAGCCCTTGGTGCCAAAAAGTTTGGGGACTACTGTGCTGGATGACTCCCAAGCCCGGAATGACTCCAGGGCTTTTTGGAACTCCTTTGGTCCCATCTGCTAGTCTTGGATAATTTTTCCTAACTGTCGAGATGAAGGCAAGCAGGGGGATATCAGGCCCAGAGCTGGGCCAGGGAGGAAAGAGTGAGTGGTGCTATCAAAGAAGTGAGGGCCCAGAGATGCCCTGCCGCCCCAGTTGGTCCTCGTCTTAGTAGAATATCAGTTTTCAGGAATATGGGCATTTAGAGAAAGGACAGTAGGAAAGAAAACCAGGAAGGGGTTGCTGGTTCCAAGAACCGCCAGATCATCCTTGGGCCCACCAGGCTCATTCTGGCCCAGGACTCTAGACCCGTGACAGAGCGGCACCGGCACGAGCCTGGCCTCTCTCCTTCCAGGCTTCACAGGCACCATCTTATCTCCTTGACTTCAGGTGGATCCCTCTGCCTTTCTTCCCCAGGCACTGGAAGTGGGGCTCTTATGGGGGTTCCCTAACCCTAGCTGCTCAGAAGGGAACCCCAAAGCCCAGAACAGATCTGGGAGGAGGTCCAGCCTCCTCTGTACACCTCCAGCTGAATGGGGGTTGGGGGGCTCTTGCCAGCCAGCCCCAGGCTGACATCTAAGTGCAGGTGTACCTCAGGTTCTGGAGACCATGGCTCCTGGGTGGCTGCAGGGCCTTCCTTTGCAGGGAAGGGAAGAAGCCAAGCTGCTTTGGGGGAAGGGGAAGGTGGAAAATGTGTGTGGCAGAGGTGAGCTGGAACCTGTAAACAAAAGGCCCTGAGAAACCTGGGGCGTGGGGACAGGAACAGCCTAGGCCAGGGTCCCTCTAAGGCCAGCCAGATGTACTTTTACAGCTCTGGTCACACTGGGGCAGCCAGCACTGGAAGTAGCTGAATTCTTCACCTCCTGGGCAACTGCGAAGAGAGGGTGATCAGTTCCCCTTGACGCTGGTGCCAGCCGGCCTCTCTCCCAGGGCTTAATAATTCAGGCCTCTCAACCTAGTGGGCCCCAGGCCCACACCCAGGCTGCGAGCTGAGGCCGTGGTGTCTGTTTCCCTGGCTGCCTCTTGCACAAGATCTGGAAGGCTGCTTCCCCCAACTCTGAGCTTATTGGGGGGGGGTAGGTCTCAGGCCAACACTGTCACTGATAAGACCCTCCTGATAAGACCCACCCACCAGCCCAAGTTGTCCTGACTGACCTTCAGCCTTTGTCTTAGCTGCTGCCCTGCTGGCCCCTGGGGGCTGTCCCAGAACTCTGGTTACTGGTCTCAGGCAGCCACTCAACCCCTCCCCTGGGAGGCTGGAATCACACCCCACTGGACACAGTTCAGAGAAGGCATGTTCTCATTACCCTCCCTCCTCCCTGCCCATCTCCTCAGCTTCCCCCCCACCCCTTACTCCCCTGCGCCAGCCTCAATCCCAGACCCTCCATTCCCAGACCCGAACTCACTGCTGTGCGGGGGGACCTGCATGGCAGACGGCAGGACTCTGGCCCTCCCCTCACTTGAGACCCCAGACTCTGTTCTGCAACTGTCAAGAAAGACCGCAGACCACTGATGTGAGGGTGAGGGGTGATGGTTCTGTGGCCTGAGCCTGTGGGCCAGCAGGGAGGGACCCTGTGGACGTCAATCCCTCCTCGGAGGGCAGAGGCAGGGGTGGGTTCCTGGCATTCCTGTCAGATGCCTGAGGCAGGAAAAGTGGCCACTGAAAGAGCTTCCACCCCAGACACAGGCTGGGGCAGAGGGTCCATTACTGACCCGGGTTCTGGGCCTCCCACCATGCACCAAGGACAAGCAGGGGTCTGAAGAGAGCAGAGGGGGAGGATTCCTGGGGGTGGAACTTTTCACAGGGAGCTGAAATGGGGCTGTTGCTATAGCAGCAACAAAAACAACCAGCTCACGTGGACCGGGTAAGAAGCCTTCTGTCTCCACCCGTGTAGTCATGTAGTCACCAGCAGAGGTCCTGGCAGGGGCAGTTCAGGGCTTGCAGAGAAATCAGGAAAGGCCTAGAAGACAGCCAGGAGGAATGTGGGAATGCAGAGGAGATGGGGGTCCATAGCGGACCCCAGAGAGCCTCGTCTCTCTCTCAGACAGCAGGAGCCGTCTCAGTGGGGCTGAAAGTTTCTGCACCTCTTTGGTGAGGGACAGCAGAGCACTGCTTTGCTGACTTCGGCATCCAGACAGAACCTGCTGGCTGAGAGGCAGGGAAAACACCTCTTGCACAACCTTAGTTCGTGGTGGAAGTTTTGGAATGCCACAGCAGGCCACTGATTTTTAATAAGATCACTTTGATCTGAGGCTGCTCCACAGTTGATCTTATCACTAAGCCTCCTTTGCACTGAGCAGCGGGGTGCCAGGCCTGGGCTGCTCCTTCACATCCTCACCATAGCCTTGTGACCTGGGAATTAGCACCCTGAGACAACTGGAGACTCCAAGGTCAAGCTACAATTCCCAAAATATCTGTGCCCATCTTGAGTTTCTGCCAAGCATGTTTTGGACCCAGATGTAGGTTGTCACATTTCCATTCCATTCATATGAAAGGTCCAGAAAAGGCAAATCTATAGAGACAGAAAGTACATTGGTGTTTGCCTAGGGCTGGGGGAGGATTGAAAGGATGGGGACCTAAAAGGTCCGGGATTTCTTTTTTGGATGAAAATGGTCTAAAATTGATTGTGAAGATGGTTGCACAACTCTGTGAATATAATAAAAGCCATGAATTGTATAGTTTAGATGGGTGAGTTGTATGGTATGTGAATGATACCTCCATAAGCTGTCAGAAAAATATAATTTTGGCATATTTTGACTCACAAGATGAGCTGTCATTTGGCAAATGGGGTCTGCATCCAGCCTCAGGTCAGCTGTCCCTCTGACCAGCACCCCTCCTCAAATGCATTTCAAAAGCTCTTGGTACAAAGGGCTGTTGTCACTCACCCTCTCCCTTCCTCCCTGTATTCATGGCTGTCACACGAGCCTCAGCTGCAGCAGGGCCCCACTGAGCTCCATCTGACGCTGCTGCTGTGTTTACTCAGGTGGAGGTTACAAAAGCCCGACTGGCACCCGACCTGCCTGCGCTGCCTGTGAGCCTGGAAGGGGAGTGAGCTGTTTGGGTCGTCAAGAACATGACAGGGAGAGAGAAGCAGAGGCTCCAGATGGAGGGAGGACAAAACTGTGGAAGACTCCCCTGCACCCCACCCCAGACTCGACACCCAGAGCTGTGGGCTTGCACTAGGCTGGTGGTAAAATAAGGCCTTCGTTTCCAAAGAAAAGTCAACAGAGGATCTCTCAACGCTGCACATGCTCCCATCTCAGGGTTGGTGCCAAGGCCTTTGCATGGCCTCCCTAGAGGATAGTATGCCTTAAGATATTGATTGCCTTCACTGGCGGGGGCCTGGGATGGCTGCAGCTCCTGGGCAGGTGACCTCAGGTTGTCAACAACCTGGGCCAGGGCTCCAAATTTCCTCCAGTTCACCAGAGCGAGCCGGGTTGTACCAAGAGGTAAAGATGGTTGGGTGATGGGCTTCCCGGGTGGCACAGTGGTTGAGAGTCCGCCTGCTGATGCAGGGGACACGGGTTCATGCCCCGGTCCGGGAAGATCCCACATGCCACAGAGCAGCTGGGCCCGTGAGCCATGGCCGCTGAGCCTGCACGTCCGGAGCCTGTGCTCCACAACGGAAGAGGCCACAACAGTGAGAGGTGCACGTACTGCAAAAAAAAAAAAAAAAAAAAAAAGATGGTTGGGTGAAATGGTTGCCTAGATGGGGGATTCTCAAAGGCTGGTCCCAGGACCAGGCAGCATCAGCATCACCTGGGAACTTGTTAGGAATGCAAATTCTCAGGCCATCCCAGACCTATCAAATTGGAAACTCCAGGAATGGGGCCTGGCAATCTGTGTTTTAACAAGCCATCCAGGGGAGTCTGATGTGCATTAAAGTTTGAGAACCATGGTATAGATTCCAAGGTCCATGAGGCAGAGGCTGTGCCTTATTCTGATGTGTATCTTCAGCTCCTAGCCAAGTCTGCTGGTATATAGTAAACAATCATGGACAGTTTATTGAATGAATGGTTTAGCTACACTTGTCACTAACTGCTTCTCTCCAACCAGGTGCCAACCAGGACATTTGCAAGCTGATAAAAAGAGAAGGGTGTGGGTATATCTGATAATTTGCTCCAGCTTCTTGTTGGCTCAGTTTGGTCCCTGAAT
This sequence comes from Mesoplodon bidens, assembly GCF_964165515.1. NCBI lineage: Eukaryota > Metazoa > Chordata > Mammalia > Artiodactyla > Ziphiidae > Mesoplodon > Mesoplodon bidens. The sequence goes on from NC_138170.1 coordinate 37,033,709, forward strand.
TATTAAGCAGGATTCTCAGCCCATTTCACGTTTTCTTTTTACAGATAAGGCCTTGGCTCTTTGACAATTTTTTTTTCTAATCTCCAGAAACAAAAACACTTTCCATTTGATTTCAGAACCAAGCTCTCCCGCTACATTATCCTGACTCTGAAAGAAAAGGAGGATGCAGCTGGAAGGATGTTTTTACCTTTTCAAGTTAAAATGTACCCATATTATTATACATCTGGTCCCAGGAGAACCAAGAAATAGAGGCCAAGCATTTCTTAGAAATCCTGGAGTGGGCAGGTTACATACAAGGAACAGATCTGCTTCCCTCTAGTGCTCAGTTGGTGGCCAGAGGCCGGGTGGGGTTCCATGCCTTCCCTCGTCTGATTCTGAATTACCAGCCGACTTTCCGATTCTCTGGTCCTGCTACCTCCCTCTAATGCTCCAAAGCCCAGATTTCTCTGGGTGCAGACCTCCTGAAACCACACATTTTGTCACCCAACCCAGTTCCCTTTCTCCTAAACCACAAGTATTTCAACTGGAAAGATGCCGGCCTCAGACAGGTTGGGCACAGTGCCAGGACGTTGAGATGCTGTCTGTTTCCAGAGCTGTAGCTACCTGCCATTGGCCCTACCCTTACGAGGTTGCCACACTCAACTGACATGCACTGACCACTGTCTGGGGCCATCTAACCTCCACCGGACATCCAGCACCTTCTCTTCTTTGTAGACAGGACCCCTGCAGCAGTGTGTAACAGAGCAACCAAGTTGAGAAACTAACTTGCCCTTGTTTTCTGTCGGCCAAAGGCTCATAATGAAAAAATAAAGCATCCCCCTTCCTCCTAATGGATAACCAGGGCTGAAGTCCTGGGCCTTGAGTTCCCCTTGCCCAGCGAGGTGAGCCTTTGTTCTTATCAAGTAGTTAAAGAGCTGGTGGGAGGACTTGGCAGGTAGCTGGAGAGGGGAACAGCCCAGAGTGCAGGAAAGGAAGAGGGGCCTGAGTCATCCACCCTCAAAGGTCTCCTGACTCATAGAGATCAGCACCCCAGGAGTGGTGGTGCCTTCAGGATGAGAGAGAGTGGCACTGTGGGGGGGGGTGGCCTGAGACTAAGAGGAGGAGCCATGAGCCTAGAAGAGACGGTGACAGTGGTAATAGGGCACTAGGAGAAGCCACCAATGCTGGACTGAAGACAGGGACTCTTCCCAAGCCTGTGCAAGCCTACAGTTCCTCTGCATGCCCACAGGCTGTGGGGACTTGAGGGCAGTGGGACGGAGTAGGAGAAGAAGGAGGGAACCCCAACAAAGAAGAGAGTCTGTCTTTCCCACCAAGCCTAGTGGGCAGGGGCCAGGTGAGATATATTTGTCTTTCCTCACACTTTGGGGATCTTGAAGAATATTTCACCTCTCCAACAGATAGTAAGCTCCTAGAGACAGGGGGCTGGTCTTGTACTTTTATATTCCCACCCCAGCACTTAACAGTGACAGGCACACATATGATCCAGCAATCCCACTCCTGGGCATATACCCAAGACAAAACTATAATTCAAATAGTAACATGCACCCTTATGTTCACAACAGCACTATTTACAATAGCCAAGACATGGAAACAACCTAAATGTCCATCGACTGATGAATGGATAAAGATGTGGTGTGTGTATGTACACACACACACACACACACACATACACACACACAGTGGAATATTACTCAGCCATCAAAAAGAATGAAATAATGCCATTTGCAGCAACATAGATGGACCTAGAGATTATCATACTAAGTGAAGATAAAGAGAAAGGCAAATACCATATGATATCACTTATATGTGGAATGTAAAATACTACATGAAAAGAATCTACAAATAAAAAAAAGAGTGGATATATGTATATGAATAACTGATACTTTGCTGTACACCTGAAACTAACACAACATTGGAAATCAGCTATACTCCAATAGAAATTTTAAAATATGAAAAATTAGAAAAATATGACACAAATGAACATATCTATAAAACAGAAACAGACTCACAGACACAGAGAACAGACTTGTGGTTGCCAAGGGGGAGGGATATAGGGGAGGGGAGGATTGGGAGTCTGGGATTAGCAGAGGCAAAGTATTATATATAGAATTGATAAGCAACAAGGTCCTACTGTATAGCACAGGGAACTATAGTCAATATGCTGTGACAAACCATAATGGAAAAGAATATGAAAAAGAATATATATGTATAACTGAGTCACTTTGCTGTACAGAAGAAATTAATACAACATTGTAAATCAACTATACTTCCGTAGAATTAAAGAAACAAAATAAAACAGTGACAGGCACAAGGTAGGTGACGAGTGAGCTGGGAGTATGATCATTTCTATGTGCTAATTTTCTTCCTCCACCTCCTCCCTCTCCTCTCCATCTTCTTCATCCCCCTTCCCTCTTCCTTTTTTCCTTTTCCTTCTTCTTTTTCCTATTCCTCTTCTTCCTCCTCTTCTTCTACTTTAAAGCAACTTGTTCAGGTGTAATTTACACACATTGGAATGCACCCTTTTTAGTGTACCATTCTATTCCTTTTAACAGACCCATCACGACCAAGTTATAGAACATTTCCATCATCCCTAAACGTTCCCTTGTGCCCCTTCGCAGTCAGTGCCTTCCCAAACATGCAGTATCACTGCTTCTGTGACTGTTTGCTGGAAAACATTCGTGTATTTGGTGTACTTTGGTTTCAGACCTGTTTCTAGCGGAGCCAACAGCCTGGTAGGAGGTTGGTGTGAATTTTGAAGGATCCCAAACGAACCACAAGAACCTGAGGATTGCTGAATGGTCAAATCAGCTTCTCTGGGTTCCCACTGGAAGGAAAAGAAAGGAACCATTCTAGGCAAACTCTACAGAATTATTGTGCGGATGTCTTCAAAATGAGAATTCTAACTGAAGGAAGGATGCCTTCTCTGTTTTGCAGAGTGTGACCCACATCAGGCCCCCAGGTTAGGCAGGAGCTCCGCATAGTTGGGACGGGGACCCTGAGCCTCAGAACAACTTCTCCTCCATGGCCGTGCCCAGCCCGGCTGCTGAGACGCTCTCAGACCTGACTCTACCCCACCTGCCACCAAGAGCCCTGTCTCAGATTCAAATTTTCTCTCTGTTCAGGACCCACCTCTGATTACTGTCTTTTCCTCCTGATAATGTACCCCTTAGCCAGGGCCAGAGGGGTCTCTGCCACTCCAGGAGAATCATATCTGGCCAAGTGGGTGAATCCTGCCGGGAAGCCAGTGCCCAAGATACTGGCTCTGCCTTCAAGGGGCTCTGAAGTGGCTGCTGTGCAGCCACATCCAGCCTTTATCTTGATTCTTTCATTCATTATTACACGAGCAACCCTTGTCATTGCAGACAAATCAGAAATGTGGAAAAACAAAAAGAAAACAACCAAAATCCCACCAACTGGCAAAGGATGTAAACAGACATTTCTCCAAAGAAGATGCATAAATGACCAATAAGTATGTGAAAAGATGTTCAACAACATTAGTCATTCAGGAAATGCAATCCAAAGCCACAGTGAGATACCACTTCACACCCATTAGGATGGTTATTAACAAAAAAACCCCCAGAAATTAATGTGTTGGTGAGGATGTAGAGAAACTGGGAAATCTCATATATTGCAGGTAGAAATGTAAAATGGTACAACCGCTATGGAAAATAATTTTGGCAGTTACTCAAAAAATTAAATATAGGGCTTCCCTGGTGGCACAGTGGTTGAGAGTCCGCCTGCTGATGCAGGGGACACAGGTTTGTGCCCCGGTCCGGGAAGATCCCACATGCCACGGAGCGGCTAGGCCCGTGAGCCATAGCTGCTGAGCCTGCGCGTCCGGAGCCTGTGCTCCGCAACGAGAGAGGCCACAACAGTGAGAGGCCCGTGTACCGCAAAAAAAAAAAAATTAAATATAGAATTACCATATGACCCAGCAATTCCACTCCTAAGTACATAACCAAAAGAATTGAAAATATATGTTCACAGAAGAATTGTACTCAAGTATTCATAGCATCAATATTCATGATAGCCAAAATGTGGAAACAACCCAAATTTCCATCAAGTGTCCAATAAACAAAATGTGGCATATCCACACAACATAATCTTATTTGGCAATAAAAGGGAATGAAGTATTGACACATGCTACAATGTGGCTGAAACTTGAAGACATTACGTTAAGAAGCCAGACATAAAAGGTCACCTATTGTATGATTCCATTTATAGGAAATGTCCAGAATAGGCAAATCCATAGAGACGGAAGAGATGAGTTGTTGCCAGGGACTGGGGAGAGGAGTGACTGCTAGTAGACATCATAGGGTTTCTTTTTCAGGTAATGAAAATGTTCTGGAATTAGATAGTGGTGATGGTTGCACAACTCTATGAATATACAAAAAACCACTGAATTTTACACTTTAAAATGGTGAAGTTTTAAAGTGAATACTGAAGTTGATGGTATGTGAATTATATCTCAAACAAAAGCAATCATAAGCTTTTGTTTGAGATATAATAAGCAATCATAAGCACTGAATATTTAGATAGATATCTTGCCAGGTCTACATCACATATATATGTACTTTTTGCAGAGAGACTATATAATATTTACATTATTTGTTAACCTGCTTTTGTCACATAACATTTTTGGAATATCTGTATGTCAATAAATTGTCTACTTTTATGACAACATATATGTTGTCATATGGTTACAACAATTTCTTATTGTTAGATATTTAGGCTGTTTCCAGTTTTTTACTATTTATCGACAGCATCCTTGAATACACATCGTGATTTATATTTTTAGTTATTCTCTTAAGATAAATTTCTAGAGGGAGGACCACTGGATATTTAAGATGTTGAGAAAATAACCTGCCACCCGGAATTTTGTGTGATTTACGTGCCTATCCAGAAAGCCCCCAAATCTTCAACACTAGGCACTTTTATTCATTTTCATCTTTGCTTATCTGTAGGTGGGAAAGTGGTACCACATTCCTATTGGATTTCTAACCACTTCTGCTGCCTGCTCTTTCCTTTTGCACCAAGACAATTTGCTGCTAAGTTGTCACATTTCATTTTCTAGAGCCCTAACCCTCCTAAGCCTTCTTCTCTGTGGTGGGATATCTGTATTTATCAAATATCTATTTATTGATTGAATACCTTTTTATTGGATATGTATTTGCTTTATTTTCTTATTTATTGAATATTTTGATATTCACTTTAATATTGATTAAATGTCTCTTTTGTTGTGTCCTAGTTTACTCTTCACAACACCCTGGGTGGTAAGTGTACACCTCCTTCACAGATGACTGAATCTCAGAGATCACTGACCCTACAAGTGGCAGAGCCAAGATTCAAACCCACCACTGTCTCATTCATCCACAACTGTCCACGACTCAGGACATGGGATCATGCCCATCCTTCCTTGAACTTTTTTGAAATCTCTCTTCCTCAGGTCTAGGGTGCATTGGCTATGTACATGTCACATGCTCTTCCCGAGATTTCATGCATAAGCTTGCTGCTCCTTTTTGGCTGGAATTCAATTCCCAGCAACAATTCACTTGATGTCCCTACATCTGAGAGAGCAGGAGACTCACCCTCGGATGCCCAGGCCCTGAAGCGAGGCCTTATACCCCAAGTCCATCTGGATGATCATCATTGGAAATCAGCTTCAGCAATGTATGAAGCTCAGAGCTAAAGGCCCCACAGAAACCAAGCCCCAGGATACCCAGAAAAACAAGAAAGTTTTTGTAAGAGTGAGGTTTCATCTAAATTGTGCCAAAAATGTTGACTCTTCTGGTGCAGTGGGCAGTTTTCCAGAGCAACTCAATTCAAGACCAATGTGTATCTAATAAGAACTTGGCTCCTAAAACACAAAGTTCCTGTAAGTGAAACGAGAGCCGCTGTAGTCTGCAAAGCTCTGCAGAGCAGAGGACTGAGCAGGTAGATGAGGAATCCAGCTCAGCGTGAGGAGCGAACCATGTGCCTGATCCATTTGATCCTCCAACAACATGCTAAGCCAACCACAGTAGGTCATTTTAGTCCCACTTTACAGATTTAGAAATCAAGGCTCCCAAGTTAAAAGTGACTTGGGATGTCAGGTAGAGCCTGGACAATGCACACCTTCAGCCCCTAGGCATCATGTCTTTCTGGGACACCAGGAACTGAAGGACACTATTTAACTACAGATTGCTAATCCCTTGCCCTGTTCCTGGGCCTGGGGCCTTTGGGTTTGGAACCCTACTCTAGCCTCTTCTTAGTATATTTCACTTTCTTCTGATTATCTATTGCTGCATAACAAACCACCCCAACTTAGCAACATAAAACAACCTTTTTATTATGCTTCTGGATTCTGTGGGTTAGGATTGTGGATTTGGTTAGAGCACTGTTAGGGTGTCTTTTCTCCATAATACCTGGGGCCTTAGCTAGGAAGACTCGAACAGGTAGGGGTGACTCCAAGGGCTGAAATCATCTGGAACTGCAGAGTCCAATAGTTGTCCCATGTGACTACTTAAATGTATATTTAAATTAATTAAAGTCCAATAAAATTTAAAATTCAGTTACTCAGTGGCACGAGCCACATTTTCAGGCTCAAAAGCTACATGTGGCTAGTGGCTACCATATTGGACAGTGTAGATATAGAACATTTCCATCATCATAGAAAGTTCTATTGGAAAGTCTGCTCTGGAGGCACCTTCCCTCACATGCTTGGTGCCTGGATTGGGATCTTTGAGTAGAGCATCTACCTACGTGAGGCTTAGGCTTCCCACAGTATGGCTGCTGGTTTCCAAGAAGGTGTACCCTGAGGGACAGCACCTGCAGAACAAGTATTCTGAGACCAAAGCAGAAGCTGCAAAGCTTCCTTCAACCTAGCCTTGGAAGTCACCTGCATCCCTTCTGTCACATTCTATTGGTCACATGAGAGTAGCGTTGCCAGATAAAATACAAATATTGCATGGGACATATTTATAAAAAAAAATTCACTGTTTATCTGAAATTCAAATTTAATGGGCATCCTGCACTTTGATGTGCTAACCCTGGCAACCTTACATGGGAGTCACTAAGGCCAGCCAGGTTCAAGGGGAGGAGAGTTAGACCCACTTTTTGATGAGGGAGTGGCAAGGTCACGTTGCAGAGAGCATGTGGGTTGGGAGATATTGTTGTGGCCTTCAGAAACTGCATTCTGCCACATGCTTCCAGGTGGGTCCTCATAGAGTTCAGTTCAGAGACTTTATTGGCTCTCCATCACCTAAAAGATGACCTTCAAGTTTCGTGGCCTGGGTGACTAGAATTGGGAGAAAGGATCCTCTTTTATCTATTTTCCCTTTTACTCTGAGCTTTGAGGCCAGCTATCGTCAGATGGTAGCTCTAAGCCCTATTGACAATAGGCATTCGTCTCTGCTGACACCATGACCAAAGTTATAAATAATAACAGATACTCCACTGCACCACTATAGATGATGTTTTTGCTAAAGTGAGGCCACCTGAGGTGACAATGTACTGTGGACACATTGAGTAATCAGGGAACTTTGTTAGGGACAAATGGCTTTCCATCGGGAGCTCCCAAAGGTCCAGCTGAGCAGGAGAGAGTCTCCTGTCCTCACTTCCCTACAGCCAACATAATGACACACTTGGTGAAGGTATGAGCAAAGCTCTGTGGAGACGGAGATTACCCCCCTCACCAACAGCAGCTGTGCTTATTCCTTACACAACAGTTGGTGCTGTCAGGTCCTACAGAAATACAAGTGTCCTGTGGAGGCCTGCAAGGGTGAGGCTGGGACTCTCCAGGAGAGGAAGGGCACTCCCAGTGTGAAGCCCTCATCAGTCTGAAGAATGTATTCTCTCTCTCTCTCTCTCTCTCTCTCACACACACACACCCTAAGTGTCCTGATGTCCTGGGAATCTGACAGGGAGCCCCATGTGGAGAACAGTTAGGAGCTAGGAAGTCAGGACCTTCCCAAATCAAAAGTGACTTTTATCTCATTAATCAATTCATGGAGACTCATCATGTATTCTGTGCTTCTTTGCCTTTCACTTGGACATGTGTAGGACCAAGAGGGGAACAGCAAGTTCATCATAAAATGGTAAGTGAAGACAGGATTCTAAACTAAATTATATATGATACAGTCTCAATTCTGTGTAATATCTATATATGTACCCAAACATATATATATATACATCTATTGATTTTTATTTTCTTCTATGTATCCTATAGTCTCTCCAGTGAGCAATCAGCATATATTACTTTTATAATAAGAAACACATAGACATTATTTTTAAACAAGAAAAAAGAGGAACCGACTATAGACAGAATTCCAATTTTAAAAGAACACCAACAAAAGAACTGAGTGGCAGTCATAGCTGACTGCTTACTCAGCTGCCATTTCCTATTAACAAAAACCCCTTTTGATTCAGGGTAGGTATGCCCAATTGAAGAAGATTAATTATAATTTGTCCAAAGCTCTTCCTCTTTGTCAGCAATTGGCCTAAGGGTGGGTACAAAACCCAGTTCTGGCCAATAGAACATAAGTGGAAGTCTGCTGGTGGCTGTTAAGGAAGATTTTACTCTTTGTTTAAAAATAAGAGAGAGAGAGAATCACAAGAGGAAAGAACCCCTATGTCTTCCTCCTTAACCTTCCTGTTAGGATGCTATCATATGAAGGCAATACTTGGTGCTACAGCAGCTATCTTGTGACCTAGAGGGGAGACACTGATGACATGCTGAGAAGGCAGAAAGAAAAGATGAGAAGACTCCAGGTCTTCAATGACGTCACTGAGCCACCAAATTCACCCTTAAACTACCTACTACCAGACTTGTTATATAAAATAATTTCTGTATTGTCAAAGCTATTTTAGTTGATATTCTGTTATCTGCTGCTAACTAAATCCTAAATAATATTCACTATCAGAAGATAAGGTTAGAAACCAGGAGTTGAGGATATATTCAGACGGTTAAAGCTACTAGAAGAGCTAGGGAAAAGCCATGTTGAGTGGGGCAGAGATGATATTCAAAATATTTAATAACTGGTCCATTATGGACACAAAATGAAAGAACACTGGCCCAGTCAGAATGGATGCCAGCCATAAATAATGATATGCCCATGCCAACGTGTCCCAGCTGAATATCAGCCCCTGCATAGTTACAAAAAGGCAAATCAGGAGACTCAATCAAATCTATGTTTAGTGTTGAATTTGCTTAGACCGGACTCTGCCCACAATGTGCCTCTTTTGAAAGTCCTAGCTCTACCTTCTGAAGCTACGCCTTCTATCAGCTTAAACTGAATCAGTGGCTGATTCAAGTCCAAAGACAGTGCCCGGAGTTGTCAGCTTATACACTGAAGTGCTATTAATGTGGCTGCAGTGGTGGTGGTTTTGAACTGTTGGTTTGTTTTTTTTTTTTAATTGAAAAAGTAATACATGATCTTGGTATAAAAATACAAACTCTTAATAATAATAAAAAGTGTGTTTCCCTTCTATCCTGCCACCCCCAGAGATACATTATTAACAATTTGTTGCATACATTTGTATAAATTACATAAACACATATCTGTACTTATAGATCTATGTCCATATATTTTTTTAACACAGACATGCATTTGGACTTTATTATTCCCACTATCCCTTAGAGCTTGTTTCATATCTGCATATAAATCTACTTCCTTTTTACAACTGTGTAGCATTCCATTGTATGGATGCTTTGTAACTTATTTAATGAATGCTCAATTGATTAACATTTAGGGTGTTTGCTACTACAAACAATGCTGCAATCCACACTGTATCAGAGTGTTTTAGGATGAAGGAAACCGAATACAGAACTAAAAGTAGTTTAAACCATAAGGATTTATTATTTTACATAGCAAGAGATCTAGAGCTAGGTGGTCCCAGGGTGGGTTAATTCAGAGGCCAACAATGCCATTAAGGGACCAGATGCCTTCCGTATTCCTCTTGCCATCCTCAGAGTGTGGCATTTTGTGCCCTGGGTTTGGAAGTAAGAGGCCTACCACGGGTCCAGACATCATATCATCTTCCAACTCTGTTTAAAGAGAAGAAGTCAATTTCTCCTTATACATCTCATTTTCTCTGGGAGGAAAACTTGTCCCAGAAGCCCTTCTGCAGACTCCTCCTCACACGTCATTGGCTGGAACATGCCCATCCATAAACAATCATTGGCAAAGGGGAATAGAATTACTATTACTGGCTCATATCAATCGAGATTCATCCCCCAGTGCTGGGGTAGGACATGCCTTCCCTGAGTACAGTGCATCCTGGTACTTGAACCAACTCAAGGTCCTATTGGGAAACTAAAAGGCTGAAATGTTTATTGGGTAGCAAACCAGAGGGTTCTCCACGAACACTCTGGTATATCCATCTATGTGTATATATGCAAGTATATTCACAGGTCAAAGTCCTTGCAATAGACTTGTTGGGTCAAAAAAGTTTGTTTGCTGAAAATGTGGATAGACCTCAGTGGATAAGTGGATAAACAAAATGTGGCATATACAGAAAATGGAATATTATTCAGCCTTGAAAGGGAGTGAAATCCAACACATGATATGACACAGACAGACCTTAACGAGTTTATGCTAAGTGAAATAAGCCAGATACAAAAAGACAAGTATTGTACAATTCCACTTACATGAGGCACCTAGAGTAGTCAAATTTATAGAGACAGAAATGAGAATGGTGATTACCAGGAGCTGGGGGGAGGGGGAACAGGAAGTTATTGTTAAAATTTCAGTTTTGGAAGATTAAAAGAATGCTGGAGATGGATAGTGGTAACGGTTGCACAACAATGCAGATGGACTTAATAGCATTGAACTGTACACTTAAAAATGGTCAAAATGGTAAGTTATGTATATTTTATCACAATTAAAAAAAAATGTTGATAGATAGATACTGCCAAATTGTCCTCAAAGAGGCTTTAGCATTTAAATCCCCCACCCCTAGTACGTAGGGCAGTGCTTGGGTTACCCATAACGTGTTGAACCCGGTGCTAGGTCAAGGGTTCCCAAGTGGTGGCACAGAGGGTCTTGGTGGATATAAAGACCAGCGGTACCTTTATAGGATCAGTAGCAGAAAGGTCCGGTTTTAGAAATAAAAGAAGAATCCCCAGGGAGGGAGGGCTAAATAGTCATTTCCTCATCTTCCTGGAGTTTCAGCCACCTCTGGACTTCCTTTCCTGAATCACTTTAACCCCATCATCATGGCACCAAGACTCTGCTGCTCCTCTTTAGTCGTCTAAGTGAGGACAATGGTCTAGGGCCCTGCTTCCCCTAAAGAAAAATTATCCAAAAATTGGAAATTCAGCAGAATGATTACTGTATGACCTTTCAAAACCACATGACTCTTGTGTAACAACCTGCCTGTGAGTCATCTGATTTTCTAAGGGATGTTTGACCCACAACTTACAGCTGATTAGGCCAGGCTCTGTGAAGTTACGCTTAATGTGTAAAAGAGTGATATGTTTTGCAAATGACTTTTTCCCCTGTAAAGATACGCTTAATGTGTAAAAGAGTGGTATGTTTTGCAAATGACTTTTTCCCCTGTAAAGATGTAAATGATGTCTGTCTGGTAGAAAAGATAGGCCCAAAGGTGACAGTTTGATTGCCCTATAAGGACATTAACCTGTTTCATATCTAACTCAGCCATCTTATTTTAGCATTCTTCTTTTCACTGGCTGTATATACTTCAGTTTATTCTCCTTTGAACTAGCTTTGTCATCATGCTGGTTCCCTCCTTCGTGAGCTAGATAAATATTTGACAAGGGCTCACTGTATGCTTGTATGAGAGCTATGTTTTCAACTTTTTGAAAATTATACTTTGACATTCTTAGCCCAGCTGTAGCAGGCTTTCATAATGATTTTGCTAAACATGAAAGAAAGAGAATAAACAGAAGAAACTTAAGAAGTATCAAAACAATCTGGCTTCTGATCTCATCACAGTTAAGATTTTATCTACTTCACGCCTTGCCTTGTCCCCAAAGATAACAAGTAGTTGCTGCAGAAGGCCCCAGTGACCCACCTGGGTTTCCTTCCTACCTCCTCACCATCCACACAGACAGGACCATGTGACCAGCTGCCAACTCCAGGCTCTCTGGTACTTCCAATGTTAGACCACGAGAGTGTCAAAGTCTACCACTCAGGTTGGGACTCTGCTTTGAGATTTGGGGCTTGACTCTTCCTCAGAGGGTGAGCAGGACTGTAAAAACTGGTCCTGGCTGTGTCCTCCCTCCTCTGGACTCTGGCTAGGACTCTCCCAGGGCCCAACAGTAAAACCACATCCTCACTACACCAGACTCAGATGTGGGCTGGGAAGTCCTCCACCTCAGGGAGTGACCCTGTCCTTGACCTTTGCACCTCAATGGTTCAATCTGTGCCTTTCTAGAGTTTTCCCTCTCGTGGCCACCTCATTCTAGTTTCCTATTCCCACTGAATGCCTATGTCATGCACTGCGGCTGTCCCCTTCTCTGGGTCCTACACCTGGAACCCAGCTCCCTGTTGATTTTGCAGAGCCATCACTTGCCCAAGGCAGCTGTGTGTGGCACACCTTTATTAAGGCTGGAAAGGGGGCCACTTTGCAGCACTGCCAGCCACTATGTTCACATCTGCTATTTGAACCGTTGAGTATTCCTACCCTTTCGAGTGTTTCACTGGCTTCCCCTTCTCAGGCCTCACTCTGTGCTATCTGGACATTAAGTCCTCCATTCCCCTTTCTCTAAACCTCTCCGCCTTCCCTCCCTTCTCTTCCCTACCCCTCAGCCCCTGCTCCAGGGCTGCCTCTAGGAATTCAAATTTCTTCCCGCCTCACTGGGGAAGACGTAGCCCCATGCATTTGGCCTGGATCTGAGTGAGTGCCCACCTTGAACACCGAGACCAGCCAGGGACTCACCCAGATGGAGAACCATTTCCCCTCAGACAAAATAAGACATTTCTCTAGAACAGGAAGGTGGCAGCAGTTGGTTCTTGTTCTAAAAAGCAAAATTTTCATCTCCCACCACACAAATAAATAGCAAAATGGAAGAAGGGAAGAGGAAATTTTTTCTGTCACATGGCTCTCAGGGAAATTACTCTTTAATTTACCATATTTATTATATATTCTCCCTATCAGAGCCCAAAAAAGAGCTGAGTTAAGAATTGCCATTAGGGGACTTCCCTAGTGGTCCAGTGGTTAAGACTCCATAATCCCAATGCAGGGGGCCCGGGTTCAATCCCTGGTCAGGGAACTAGATCCTGCATGCCGCAACTAAGACCCGGCACAGCCAAATATATATATATATATTTTTTTCCCGTACGCGGGCCTCTCACTGTTGTGGCCTCTCCCGTTGCGGAGCACAAGCTCTGGACGCGCAGGCTCAGCAGCCATGGCTCACGGGCCTAGCCACTCCGCGGCATGTGGGATCTTCCCGGACCGGGGCACGAACCTGTGTCCCCCACATCGGCAGGCGGACTCTCAACCACTGCACCACCAGGGAAGTCCCCAAATAAATATTTTTAAAAACAATAAAATATGAAAGGAAAAAAAAAGAATTGCCTTTAGGGAAGAACCTAGTTGCCCTCAAGGCCGAGGAAATCCTCAGGGCATAGGTCATTTGTGTCCTACCCCAGGCACATGGTCTAAGGGCTCTTAGCTGAACCATAAAATGACAGGGCCCTCAGGAGAAGCTCTGAGCAGCTGCTGACGTGGTCAGTACCCAAACAGCAGCGTGAAACCTGCTGAGACAGCGGTATATCCTGTGCTGGGTATGAACTCATCATCTCCATCCTTTAGCCAGCAAAGAAATCAAGAGACATTTGAGCAGCCTGTTGCAATTTCTTAAAATAAAACTAATTTTGAGTTTCATCAAGGCTTCATTTGCAATACAGGCACACCTCGTTTTATTGTGTTTTTCTTTATTGCACTTCGCAGATAGTGCGTTTTTTACAAATTGAAGGTTTGTGGCAATCCTGCATCAGGCAAGCCTGTCTGTACCAATTTTCCAACAGCATTGGCTCACTTCGGGTCTCTATGTCACATTTCAGTAATTCTCTCAATCTTTCAAACTTTTTCATTATTATTATGTTTGTTATGCTGATCCGTGATCAGTCACCTCTGATGTTACTACTACAACTCCCTGAAGGCTCAGATGATAGTCAACATTTATTAGTAATAAGAATTTCTAAATTAAGGTATGTACTTTTTAAAGACATAACGCTACTGCACGGTTAATAGACCACAGTATAGCTTAAACATAATTTTTTTATGCACTGGGAAACAAAAAAAAAATTCATGTGACTCACTTTATTGTGGTGGTTTGTAGCCCAACCTGCAATATCTCTGAGATATGCCTGTATTACGTATATGTTCTTTAGTTCTTAATTTTCTCAGCTTTCACAAACAGACTTAATTCCCTTTGCTTGGAGAGACTGGCCTAAGAAAGCTCAGTGTTAACCTTTATGCTGACTTTGACTGTGGGAGGATACCAGACTGTATTAGTTTACTTGGGCTGCCATAACAGAATACCATAGGCTGGGTGGCTTAAACAAACAGAATTTTTCTCACAGTTCGGGAGGCTGGGAAGCTCAAGATCCAGGTGTTGGCAAGGTAGGGTTCATTCTGAGCTCCTTCTCTTGGCCTGTCGGCAGCCACCACCTCACTATGTGCTCTCTTGTTTTTGTGCACACAGGGAAAGAGGGCTCTCTGGTGTCTCTTACAAGAGCACTAATCCCATGATGAGGGCCCCACCCTCATGACCTCATCTAACCCTAATCACCTCCCAAAGGCCCCATCTCCAAATACCATCACACTGGGGGTTAGGGCTTTAACCTATGAATTTGGTGGGGGGCACAATTCAGTCTATAGCAGGGTCTCAGCATTTGAGGCAGTCTCTTCAATTCCCAATCACATGATGTGAAATGACAACCAAGACCACGGGTTGCATTTTAAACTCCATGACTAGAAATAGGAAAACATCTTATAAATTATTACCCTAGTTTCTAAAGTTTTTTATAGACCTCTTCAGGTACTTCATTAGAACAGTAGGTAGTAGGGACTTCCTTGGTGGAACAGTGGTTAAGACTCCATGCTCCCAACGCAGGAGCTGGGGTTCGATCCCTGGTCAGGGAACTAGATCCCACATGCATGCCACAACTGAGAGTTTGCATGCCACAACTAAGGAGCCCGCCTGCCGCAACTAAGGAGCCTGACAGCCGCAAGTAAAGGAGCCCTTGAGCCACAACTAAGACCCAGCACAACCAAATAAATAAATAAATTTTAAAAAAAAGAACAGTAGGTAGTAGTATTCCTTTGAATTTCAAAAGTGTCTGCCAGATGGCCTTCTTCTGAGAAAAAGAAACTCATGCTAGCTACAGGAAGATGACAGTAAGTTCCTCTCTGTGGTGATCTAAAAATATCATAGAATGTTACATGTTAAAATGCATTAAAAATGCAAAATCACTTTCTTTCTGCCCTATTATATCTCCATGTATAGACTGTGATTCATAAGAATGCTCTGTCACTAGAAAAGCATAAAAGTCAAATTTCAGCATGGCATTTTTATGATCACTACCAGGAAAATATGTAATGGTAAGACAATGGGTGATTCTTTATCCTTTGGTCTTCTTTTCTTTTTTTTTTTTTTTTTTTTTAATGGTACGCGGGCCTCTCACTACTGTGGCCTCTCCCATTGCGGAGCACAGGCTCCGGACGCGCAGGCCCAGCGGCCATGGCTCACGGGCCCAGCCGCTCCACGGCATGTGGGATCCTCCCGGACCGGGGCACGAACCCGTGTCCCCTGCATCGGCAGGCGGACTCTCAACCACTGCGCCACCAGGGAAGCCCTCTTCTTTTCTTTTGTATGTGGTTACAATGTTGATTGTACAAGCATTTACAGAACAAGAGTAAATAATGATAGCTAACAATGATTGAACTATTAACACGTGCCAGCAACTTGCCAAGTGTTTATATTCTCTGTCTCTTCTAATCCTCACAAAGCCTCATGAGGTAGATAGTATTATTATCTATGAAACCACACACACAAAATTAAATGTTAAGTATTCATAATTGCCTCCTTGTTCTTCGCCTTCCAAGTAGGTAGATTACTTGGAGGACTCTTTCTTTTCCTTGATGAGGTGCTGTTGGGGACAGGAAATGGAGAAGCCAAGAGAGAGGGCTAAATTGGAATAAAGTGATGGAGACTCTGAGGGACTGTAGGGAGCTGGAGATTAAGTGGGGAAGGAGAAAGTAAGGACAGGGATGAGGGGCTAGGAGAAGCCTGGGAGGGGCTAGGAGAAGCCTGGGAGGGGCTGGTCGGTGGGAGAGATGGCTATAGCGATAAAAGAGGAAAGTGTCAGGTCATTACAGAGGGGAGGAGAATTTGGGGGAAAGAATGGGATATTTGGAGAGGATTTTTCAAAGTTCTGGTACATGAAGTACAACCTCTTCCTTTTTCCATAGCTCCAGGAAAACCTCAGTACAAAATCTGCTAGGTTTCTTCTAATCTAAGACACCACTGACTATAAGATGCAATCAATGGCAAGATGCATCATTTATGTGCAAGGAAGGAAGGAAGGAAAGCTATCAATTACAAGTTCCCATGGGTTGAAAATTTGTCCTAATTTCAAAGAAACACAGTAGATTATTCTTTAATCCCTTTGTAGTCAGATTTATGGGTTTTTGTTTGTTTGTTTGTTTTTTGTTTGTTATGCGGGCCTCTCACTGTTGTGGCCTCTCCCCTTGCGGAGCACAGGCTCCGGACGCACAGGCTCAACGGCCATGGCTCACGGGCCCAGCCGCTCCGCGGCATGTGGGATCCTCCCAGACCGGGGCACGAACCCGTGTCCCGTGCATCGGCAGGCGGACTCTCAACCACTGCGCCACCAGGGAAGCCCAGATTTATGGGGTTTTTTCCCCTTCTTTTTCTAATGTGTCATTATTTGGTGAGGCCAGATCTGAGCTGCCCGGGAAGGCTTGGTTACATTTTAGTTAGACCCATTTCTCAGATGAGAAAATTGAGCCTCAGAGAAGCTAAATTACATAACCCTGGGTTCACAACTAATAAATGGACAGCCAAGATTCCAACCCAAGTCAGCTTGATTCTGAAACCTGTGCTCTCTACTTTTTAAGATACACAGTCAACAGTTAGCCAGTATTTCATTAAATGTGTAGTTGATAACAAAAATAACTCTTGAATGAAAAAAATAATGGCTCTATATAACACCTTTTACATGTTGCTATGATTCAGAACCTCCTGCCCCATCTGGAGCAAATTGTGAGAAACCATGGTTTGGGTTTTGTGGCTCAGGAATTCCTTTCTCTTCTTTTCAAATTATCTTGAAACAAATAAGAGTAGAATGGTCAAATGTCCAAATAGCCATCAGGAGGATCTAAAATCAAAGCAGATTCTGCACCTCTACTGAGCAAGCATTTTCTTTCCAAGACAATGAAAGGAAAGCCTTTTTGTGATTCACGGAAACAGAAGAACATTAGGCTCCGGGGCCAAGATCTAAGGACAAGTTCTAAATCCAAGACCAAATATATAAAATGTAAACAGATGAGCAGACCATGAACATGGGAAAATCTGTTCAACCACACCAATAATTACAAAAATCCTGGGATCTCCAGTTCCATAGCAGGCACCTATAACGTGGTTTTCCAAAGCTAACTGTTGCTTTTAATAATCTGCGGATCAAAAAAATAATCATCATCATCTGTGGATTGTTGCTCCCCCTCATCCTCCATCCAAGCATGCTGTACACCTTGCTTATCAAAATCCTTCAAGGTGGGATCAAAAGCTGCCTTTTTTTGTGAATCCCTCCCAAATCCTCTGACAGGATTAATGGCTCTTTTTAGAATCTGCTGTCATAATTCTGATATTCTTCCTCTTTCTTTTATAGGGAGTTGAGGAAAGACCCGTCTCTCAGGTAGATTATTGGCTCTCTGAAGGCAGGTCTGAGGCATCATTTGCTTGTTTTTTGGCTTTTTTTTAATGAAGTCATGTTTGTAAAGCTTGAGCACCGTGACTAGTGTGTAATAGGGGAACTGACTGAGGTCCAGAACAAGGGCCACTGTGAGAGAGTAGAATATGCCACCTCAAATATGCCTCTTTGGTTTAAGGATTATTTTGGGCTCATTATTTTGAGAAAAAGCAGACAGAGGAGAAGCACTGAAAACAGAGTAGAAGTTACCCTTTCATAAGGGAAATTTACATTTATAAAGGAACTCTCCATTTGTACAGGTGTCTCCCTCTCTGTACCAGGAAAGAGGGTGGACTATAGATCACAGGAGACTTATCAGTGAAGAAGGCACAGACTTAAATCTGCATAATAAATCTTACCCTTATTTACTGCACCTTTCCTGGTCACTTCCCCATAACTTGCTTCTCCCACTCTTTTCTTCCTTTGTTTTAGCTGAAAATGGTACTTAAGCTCAAGTTCTAGCCACCTCTTTGAGGTACTCTTTCCTGAGTTACTCTTCCTATACATATAAGGTCCATGTTAAGAAACTTCTGATATGTTCTATCTTCATGTCCTATCAATTATTGAAGGAAGAGTATTGAAACCTCCAACCATAATTGTGGATTTGTCTGTTTCTCTTTGCTGTTCTACCTGTTTTTGCTTCATGTGTTTTGAAGATCTGTTAAGTACATAAATATTTAGGATTTTTACATCTTCTTGATGAATTGACCCCTTTGTCATTACGAAGTGACTTTATTTCTATGAAATCGACTTTGTCTAATATTAATTTAGTCACCCCAGCTTTCTTTTGACTAGTGCTTGCATGTACATCTTTTTCCATCCATTTTTACTTTTACCCTATTATCTTGATATTTAAGAATGTTTCATGCAGGCAGCATATAGTTCGGTCTTGTTTTGATAATCAATCTGCCATCCTTTATCTTTCAATTGGGGGCATTTAGGCCATTTTCATTTAATGTGATTACTGATGTAATGAGGCTTTGAGTCTATCATTTTGCTATTTGTTTTCTATTGGTCCTATATGTCCTTTGCTTCCTTTTTCTGCCTACCTGTAGATTAATTGAGCATATTTTATGATTCTATTTTATCTCCTTTATTGGCTTATTAGCTATAACTCTGTTTCTTTACTTTAATGGTTGCTAACTTATGATTATCTCCCTCCAAGTGATATTATACCATTTCATGTATCATGTAAGTACTTTACAGTAGTATACTCCCATTTCCCTGCTCCCAGCGTTTATGCAATTGTTTTCATGCATTTTACTTTTACATATGTTATAAACCCCACAAAACATTGTTATTGTCTTTGTTTAGTCGATTTTCTTTTGAGATGTTAAGGAATACAGCCCTGCTAAGAGAGGCTTTCTCAACCTGTGATCTGCAATCTATGTTGGGACTGAGAGTCAGGAAATGACTGAGGCCCCAAGCCTTTCTCAAGAGCTTCCTTTTGATATTTCTCAGACAGCATGAAAAGCCTGAGAGGCAGCATAGTGACAAGGATCAGATTAAGGACATTGTCTTCCTCTGAAGTCTATTGTTTCTGATGATCTCAAGTAGCTACCTTTACGTTAAGGAAGACAGAACTGTAGAGCAGATCAACCAGTAAATGAGATTTCAGAATTTTGAGCAATATTTAAACGACATATTATGAGATATTTCACTGTGGTTACTCGCTCGTGCAGCTGACAGGAGGCAAAGAGCTGGAAAGACTCCTAAGTGTCAGCAGATACTCTTATTGCCAACAAGACAAGTCAGGCCTGTGAGCTGATCTCGAACCAGGGGGTTCCATCTGACTCCCCCAGAGTCTGGCGTTTGATTTTGCTTCCTTCAGTACTATCCCCTCCCTCGGGCAGGCCTTCTGATTTGCCTGGAGCCCCAGGTCTGTCATAGTGACCTGCTCAGTCCTCCCCACATTCCCATACCAGATTCCTGTTCCAAAGCTCCAAACACCCCTCCACCACTCCTAATAAGGTCTCCTTGACACCATTCATGGGCCCAGAGGTCTACCTGCTGGACTAGACTTACAACAGGGCCTGTGCCCCAGAGTGCACCCTGCCCCAAAGCCAAGTCCGGTCTCCAGGTACCAGCTCCCTTAGTCAGGCCTGAACTGCCACCCTCAGCATCCAGGTATTGAATGAGGAGACTTCAGGTGTCATAGAATCCACCTGCCTGTCCAGGTAGGGCCCTCAATATATGGTCAACTATTAGAAAGGTGTTTCTCACAATTAACTGAAGTGTCCCTGAATATAACTTCCACCTGAGATTCTGATTCTGCCATCTTCTCAGTTTATAGAGAACTTCCCTACTTCCTGCTCCACCCGACCACCTTTCGGACAGAAGACCCATTTAATCACGTGTTCCATTTGCCTGCTCTCCTCAAAACCAAAGCATTTTTAATTGAATTAAATTTAGAAAAAAGATATTGCTCTTCTAAGGATATGTAACATACAGCTGGTCTCAGAGTGGGGAAAGTAGGAAGAAGGAATCCCAATCTTTTTTTTTTTTTGGCTGCGTTGGGTCTTCGGTGCTGCATGCGAGCTTTCTCTAGTTGTGGTGAAAGGGGGCTACTCCTCGTTGCAGTGTGCAGGCTTCTCATCGCGGTGGCTTCTCTTTATTGCAGAGCATGGGCTCTAGGCACGTGGGCTTCAGTAGTTGTGGTGCATGGGCTTGGTTGCTCCATGGCATGTGGGATCTTCCCAGAGCAGGGCTCAAACCCATGTCCCCTGCATTGGCAGGCGGATTCTTAACCACTGTACCGCCACCGGGGAAGTCCCTCACAATCTTTGCATCAAGGAATTTTCTCTCCTACTTGATAGGAACAGGAGTAGTCCCAGGCTTTCTGGACCCTGAAGCTGGTACAATTTTGTGACCCTCTTAAAAGAAAGAACAAAAAACACCAAATACACACAAAAAATTTGTCTTGAAATAAGGAAGCAAATTGCAACAAATTAAAAATTTGTGTATAGCTTAGAAATAAAAGAATCATAAACCCTCCAAATTAACATATTTTTATAAACTGCCTGAGACACCTCTATTGTACTTTTTCCCTATATTTTTTGGTCTGCACACTCTGATCGTACTTCACAGAACAACAATTTTGTGAAATGATTTTTTACAGAGAGAACAAAAGTATCACTCAGTCTTTCTTCTAGCATGTTTGATCAAAACTGGCTTTTCATTGATGGTTTAGAAAAGTCTTTCAGCTTCACTATTCATTATTTGTAATACCATGTATATTGTTAGGATTTTTCCCAAATTTGGGGAAAACTATCAAGTTCCTTTTATATAGGAGCTGTATCTAATTTCAGGGACTTTCAAGTTTTCTTGTTCGGTGACTCATCTTATTCTTGGAATTGACTACACTCATCACCCATTTTGCCACCAATATCCTCACAGTGGCTTAATATGAGTTTTATGTTATGTCAGTATTTCGTATCAAGACAGCAAAAACTTAGGAAGACTCTATATAGGCGTGCTTGGGAGAAGCCATTTCAGGCTGAGGGAGAAGTATGAGCACAGGCAGGCCCAGCAAAAAGAGAAGTTCCATGGGTCAAGCAAAGGGCAAGGGAATGGTGTCAATGGGTGATAAGACTAGGGTGTTAGATCAGGTGAGAAGGTGGAAAAAGTGTCAAATGTAGCAAATATCTGAAGGCAGAGTCTCATGCCTTTAAGTTAAGAAATCAAAGCCACTGATGAATCACTGAGAAGATGAAAATCAACCTAGTCTAGTGTTAAATCCATGAGATGAACCTTGGATTGAATCCTAACTCTGCCAAGTACCAGCATGTGAAACTTTGCTAGGAACATGACCTGACACAGAAGCGACTGCAAGCCACACACATGGACATCCCCAAGTCCCACTAAATGTATCTCAAATCAACTTCCCCTTAGTCAAATCCTCAAAATGTCCTCCCCCATTGCCACACCACCAGACCCAAGAGGAAGGCTGAAGTAGCAAGAAGCACCAACCTTAACTAATTGCAGTTAAAATATTTCCTATAAACTTTACAAAAACATATGACCATGTGAACACATTGCTAAGGGCTCTCCCAGGGCTGCGCAAAGGGATGATGCAAGTGAGGGGCCCAGAAATTTAAATTTCACTAGCTTCATAGTAAATTTATTTCTTGGTGGAGAGCATAAAACAAAACAGACACAATGTATTAGTTATCTCCAACTGAGTTACAAGTTATACCAAATCTTAGTGCTTTCACATACACTTATTATCTCACAGTTTCTGAGGGTGAGGAATCCATGCTGCAACCAAGGTGTGTTGGCCTCAGGTCTGCAGTCTCATCTGGAGGCTCAACTGGGGAATGAGCCAGTTCTAAGCCCATTTGTGTGGTTGTTGGCAGGATTCACTTCCTTCAGGGCTGTTAGACTTAAGGCCTCATTTCCCAGTTGGCAGATGGCCAGAGGCCACTCTCAGTTTCTTGCCACATAGGCCCTGACAACTTGCTCCATTAAAACTACCAAAAGAGAGCGTTTGCTAACAGGAAATCATTTATAACCTAATCATGAAAGTGACACTCAGTATCTTTGCCATATTCTACTGATTAGAAGCAAGTTACTAAGTTTAGACACTTGGAGTCTCCTCCAAGAAGAAGCTCATCTCCAGATTAATTTTCTATCTCCCTCCACTGACAGGGACACTGGACAGGATACAACCTGGCTGGTTGGCCTACAGGGTGGGGCAGAAATTAGGAGTGTCTCATCCACTGTGACCATAGGCAGGGCTGGAGATTAAATGCCAGACTCCAGTCAGGTGTCTCAGACTGAGATTCAGGTCTCAAAATGAGTCATTAAATGCAGGACTGGGACAGATATCAAAGCTAAGAGCAGAGGCAAATGGGAGTTGGAGGACTGGACAAGAAGTGATCCAGGTAGTCCTTGAGGTAAGTGACTGCCACCTGTGGCCAGGTATTTACTATCTTCAGGTTATCCTTGTGTAGGCAGTCTGAGTCCATGTAAGGGGCCAGGATAGGACAGAGAGAAAGGACATAATAAAGAGTTAGCCAGAGGGGAGAGGAGTGAAATAGGTGAGGGAGATCAAGAAGTACAAACTTCCAATTACAAAAAAATGAGTCATGGGGATGAAATGTACAGTAAGGGGAATATAGTCAATAATAATGTAATAACTTTATATGGTAAAAGATGGTAACTAGACTTATGTGATGTATAGAGATAGTGAATCACTATGTTGTGTACCAGGAACAAATATAGTGCTGTAGGTCAATTACAGTTCAAAAAACAAACACACAGATAAACTCATAGAAAAAGAGATCAGATTTGTAGTTACCAGAGGCAGAGGGTGGGGGAAGACGGAACTGGATGAAGGTGTCAAAAGACATAAACTTCCAGTTATAAGATAAATAAGTACCAGGGATGTCATGTACAACATGATTTTTATAATTAACACTGCTGTATGTTACATATGAAAATTGTTAAGAGAGTAAATCCTAAGAGTTTTCATCACAAGGAACAAATACGTTTTTTCTTTTATTTTGTATACATATGAGGTGATGGATGTTCACTAAACTTATTGTGGTAATCATTTCATGATGTATGTAAATCAAATCATTATGCTATACACCTTAAACTTATACAGTGCTGTACATCAATTATATTTCAACAAAACTAGGGGAAAAAAATCAGGTGACACCCCCCAACCAAAATAAAATAAAATAAAAAATAGACTTAGCAACTGTGTGGAAAGAGAACAGCAAATACAACCTGATATCACTTATAATGTGGAATCTAAAATATGATACAAATGAACTTATTTACAAAACAGAAACAGACTCACAGACATAGAAAACAAATTTATGGTTACCAAAGGGGAAAGAGGGTGAGGGAGGGATAAATTAGGAGTTTGGGATTAGCAGATACAAACTCCTATATATAAAACAGAGAAACAAAAGGTCCTACTTACAGCACAGGGAACTATATTCAGTATCGTGTAATGAAATTAATGGAAAAGAATATGAAAAAGAATATATATATTATATATATATATTTAAAACTGAATCATTTTGCTGTACACCAGAAACTAACACAACATTGTAAATCAATTACACTTCAATTAAAAAACTAAAAAAAAAAAAAAAAAAAAGAGTCAGCAACTGTGTGGAACAAACACTCCCCTGCTCTTTCTCCCTTTCCTCTCTGGGGACATTTTGCTTGTTATACTACCTTTTCCTTCAACAAATATTACCTTGTTCATCTATTCATTCATTCAACAACTGTCTATTAAGCTCCTATTATGGACAAGATACAGAGGTAAACACAACAGATACCTGCCCTCAGAGAACTTTTCACCTACTTTCACGTGAAAACTGAGTGGAAGAGAACAAAGATTAAACTCAAATTAAATCAGTCAATCTGGTTAGTAAAAAAATCTTAGGAAAAACACTTGGGAAACTTATCTATTCACTCACATACATCTTCTATGGACAAATATTACTATGTTTCCCATATTCATTCATTCAACACCCACCCCTTGAGCTCCTGTCATGGGCAGGTACAGAGGTGAACAGGACAGACACACCTCTGTCCTGTGGGTGTGGATGGCAGACTACGTGCAAAGAAACCAGTGCTCTGGGCTTCCCTGGTGGTGCAGTGGTTAGGAATCCGCCTACCAGTGCAGGAGACACGGGTTCATGCCCCAGTCCGGGAAGATTCCACATGCCACGGAATGGCTAGGCCCATGAGCCACAACTACTGAGCCTGCACGTCTGGAGCTTGTGCTCCGCAACGGGAGAGGCCACGACAGTGAGAGGCCCGCGCACCGCGATGAAGAGTGGCCCCCGCTCTCCGCAACTGGAGAAAGCCCTCGCACAGAAACGAAGACCCAACACAGCCAAAAATAAATATAAAATTAATTAATTAAAAAAAAAAAAAAAAAAGAAACCACTGCTCTGAAGCCAATAAAGTGGCGGAACAGGACAGCAGGCACCAGGGATTCAGGGACAGACAAGACAGAACCGGCCTCTTCCTGGGTGCACACCTAGTCTATCAGGGTGACTGATGGGAAAGCAGCAAAGTGACTGAGCCCAGAGACCACCAGCCCTTTGCCCTGACTGCACCCCTGATTCCAAGCAACCAGCTCACGGCCAGGCAGGGGTCTCACAGAATCATGGAATCACAATTATAGAATTTCAACATCGGAAGAGGCCTTAGGCCTCTGTCTCCAGAACTGGGAAGGAGTGTATGGACAACTCAGGGGAAACATTAAAAGGACACGTCTAGTGGGCAGTAACCGTCGCAGAGCCCAATATGTCCGTTACTGGTATTGGGGGAACAATGTGAGTCAATTGATTTGGTCTGTTTTGTGCAAGACTTGGAATTGAGGCCCTGCCTTATCCTTTTTCCCCCTTAAAATTTGGTGAAATTTAATTTTTTTTAGTAGCAACTTTACTGAGATATAACTCACATACCACACAATTCACCTTTTTGAAGTGTACAATTCAATGGTTTTTAGTATATTCACAGAGTTGTACAACCATCACCACAACGAATTTTAGACCATTTTCATCTAAAGAAACCACATACTCCTTAATAGTCACTCCCCATTTCCCTCCTCCATCACCTCCAAGCCCTAGGCAATCACTAACCTGCCTTACCTTTTACTGCCTATTTGAAATGAAAAGGTCACATGCTCTGTGAGCCTCAGTTTTTTTCACCGACTAACACATCTTCCTGGTGGCCACACACCTTCATCAACAAACACTGTGGGTCTGTGAGTAGAACCCCAGGCTCTGCACAGTGGGGCACCAGGGTGGGGCTGGGGTCAGACTCTCGGAAGACAAAACCTGAATTAGGTGGCCGATGGAGGGAAAAAAAATCTCTGGACAGTGGGGTCAGAGGCCAAAGGGCAAATACAAGCTCAGGGCCGGGGACCTGGGCAGAGATGCCACAGCGCTAGTGGCACTTCCTGGGACGGTGATGGCCTTGCACGTCCTCCTCTGGCAGGCCCAGGGAGACAGTCCCACAGCGAGGTAAAGCCCTTATACTTTGGAGTCAGACATCCCAAGTATAAGTTCTGGGTCCTGACTTGCTGGTTGTGTGAACTTGAGTTGACATAACTTCTTAAGCCTCACCTGCCTCATCTGTGAACTGAAGGAGGAAACCGGGACTGGGCTCAATGGATCACATCTCACGATGCACTGAACTCCCCTCCCAGCAGCCAGAGAGCTTTGCACCCGGCGGCAACGCAGTCACTCCCTCCAACAGGACCAGAGGTCTCGCCTCCCTACGCCTGCCAACACCAAGCACACTTTCAGGAATGGTCACATCGATTATGAAAGCAGGGGATCGTTCCAACCTCCACAGCTGTATGCTGCCCGGCCCCAGCTCGTTCAGGCCCCGGAGAGCCCTGTGCAGCTTGGAGCACAGAACCTTCTAATGAGCACCCACCCACCTTCCCCTCACAGCTGGTACCAGCTGCTCGTTACCCCACTGGAGCTGCCAGGGTCTCCCTCACCTGACTGTGAGGCCCCTTGGGGGTACCCGCACCACACACACTGGGTGTAGACGCAGCTAAGCACCTCCCCCTCCCCAATCTTCTCCCAGCCCACCAGCATCTTCTTCTCCCAAGGAGCTGGATTTTACACACGCACACACTCACGTGAGCACACACACGCCTCTTCCTTTTCTTTTTTTGGCTCTTCACATGTCAACCAGAGCTAACACTTATAAACTGAGCCTATAAACTTGACCCTGAAAGAGAAGCTGTAAACTCTCTCATCCGGGGATCTCCAGACCGGCGCTGAACACACGCTGGGAGAAAGGAGATTACTTCCTACTTCTTGCTTCCTAGATCTTTCCACCCAGATTCTTTGGCCTAAGACAAGTACATCAACTCCCATCCCCAGCTGCCTCCTGGGAGAAATCGACCTGAAATTGGGTGCCTTGGTGTAGGAATCTGGAGGTATCCACAGCTGGGCTCAACCTAGAACTCAGGGAAGGAACTAGGCTTCATGGCGTCAGCCAGGACCAAGAAACCCAACCCCGGCGAGCTTGAGAGGAAAGGAACACACTGACTCACATAGCCGGCGAGCTTGAGAGGAAAGGAACGCGTTGACTCACATAGCCGGGAAGGGCTGACGGTGGACGTGGACCCAGGGCTCAAACGCTCCCATGTGTCACCATCGCCCTCTCCACCCCGCCTTCCGGCTTCCACACGAGTCGCCCTTGTTTGTTTCCTCTGCCGATGGGAAGCTCCCTGAAGAGAGTCAGGGAGCTGGCCGGGCAATTCCATCAGCCCCGAAGAAGAAGAGCACCCCTCTCCCAGCGCAGGGAGGACTCCCGTGGGTCCTGGTCGGCCACGTGCCCAACCCTCCAGTCCCGGGGCTCAGTCTGCTTCCAGAAGGAGGAGGATGAAGGAAAGTGTGCTGCAGGCAAAAACAGTAGCTACAACAGTCCTCTGCATGGCAGCTATTTTCAAACATGGGAAACTTCATCCCTGTGTCAAAATAGAGCCCGAGTGCTCTAAAGTACGGGAAGAGTCTGGGAGGCTGAGAAGGCTGCCAAGAAAAGCCATTCTGCAAACAAAACTGTGTGTGTTAGAAGGACAAGGAACCTCCTGGAAAGCAGTTTGTAGCAGGCTTCCTTGAGAGCACTGGCATCTCCTGACCTTGGCTGAGGAGCCCCTGCTCTCATCGAGGCGGAGCCAGGGTCGCTTTACTTGGGCATTGTGCAGGGAGGGAGGGCTCAGGGCTCCCTCCACCCCTGACCCTCCCGCTTAGAGTGACCCCTGAAGGTGGCTCAGAGCAGCAACCCACCACCTCGCTGGAGAAAACTCCACCACCTTCTACAGAAGGAGGTCCGCCTCTGGCTCATTCCTGCTTCAAGGCCTCAGCCAGGTGGGCTCTCCTTCATCCTGTCCCTGCAGGTCCACAAGGAATGTGACCGTGGGTCCTCGGGGTCTGGTCCAGACTCCCACCGTGAATGATATGGGCCAGCCGGCCTCCCCAGCCAAGGTCCCCTCTAAAGTAAGCACATCCCACAAAGAGACATGAGCACTCCTCCTGTTAGCAGGCTTTCCCCTCACCCTGGAGTAACAGTAGGCTCTTGCCCCACCCCAACCCCCATGTGCCGAGACGCCTCCAGCTCTTCTGTGCCCTTCCTGAGGCCACAGACGGTTTGAATGAGAAAGCCAACCCCAACGTGAGGAAGTGACCAGTGCAGGTTGGATCAGCAGGGTATGCAGAGGATAATGAAGGGAACAGTAAAGGTAGCCAACACCAGAGGAAAACCAGGGACAGAACTGGGACGGAGGCAGCAATAAAAGTGATGATGAAAAAAACAACAGCTATATTCCTTGAGCACTTACTACACGCCAGGCCTTAAGTGCTTTAGATGCATTAACTCAGTTACTTGTTAGTTTTAAATGTACAAATACCCTCCAAGATATTTCTTAACTACAAAGAGAAAGTACCTTACAGAGGAGAAACCAGGTTAAACAAAGGTTAAAATTGCCAGGAATGGGACATAGTGACACCAGGAGCCCCCAACAGGACGCACTGAGGGCAAAACACCACCTCTGTGGTATTCTTGCCAAAAATACAAAACCTCACGCAAATCCTGAGAAAACATCAGACAAGCCCAAGTTGAAGGACATTGTTCAAATAACGAGTACACTTCAAAAAGATTAAAGTCAGGAAAGGCAAGGAAAGGTTTAGAAACTAAGACTGCAGAAGGCCAAGGAAAAATAACTACATGTAATGTGGGACCTTGAATAGGAGCCTAATGGACATTAGTGGAAAAAATTAGTAAAATCCCATAAGGTCTGTAGTGTAGGTAATAGAATTAGAGGAGTACTGATTTCCTGTTGTTGGTTGGTTGATGTTCATTTTGATCATTGTGATGTGGTTATGTAAGATGTTAACGTTAGGGAAAGTTGGGTGGACGTATATGGGTACTCTCTGCTCTACAACTTTTCTGGAAACAAAAAATTAATTCAAAATTAAAATTTTAAAATTATTTTTGAATTTCAAGTTTTCTAAGTGCAAGATTCCCCAAACAAATCAATCCCATCTCAGAAGAATAACTTACAGGGTTGGCCTACCAGCAATGAAAAATGCCCAGACTTTGAGTAAAGCAGAAAATATTTTGTTTGCCATATTATTAAAACTCTGCCACAGCCGAGTTTTTTAAATTGTTAAAATAGCTCCTATTTGTTGAGCAGGTACTCAGTTGCAGGGACCGTGCCAGCTCATTCCAATAAGCACCTCTGCGATTTCTGTAAGTGTGACCAGCAAGACAGGCCATGAAATGCTCCTCCCCCGCCTCATGGGCCAGCGGGCTCTCCATGGGGTTGTGCTGCATCTTCTGTTCATCTTGTTCTTCAATCCAGCAGGACTCCATGAGTGAGAAGTTTCTCTAGCTTTTCTGACCATGCATCACAGCCCCTCCTTCTTCATTCCTTCCACAGTGACTCACTCTGGGAGGCTTTCGAAATCAAATAAATAAAGGCATTTCCCACCAACTCTAAGCCCGACAACTTTAGCCCTCAATACTCATTTCTTACATCCCACAAGAGGAAAAATACATGTGAGATTACTGCTATTTAAGAGGTTCGGGATTGCCCAGGTTTGATCATTTTCTTGGTTCTTCTCTCCTTGTGCCTCTCTGGGGTTCTCCCATCTCACCAGCCAGGGGGATAAGAGCAGACCAGAGGCCGCACAATCTGCAACTCTGGCTCCTGACTCACTGCCGCTCCGGTGTGTTGGGCCTCAAGGTTCCAACGGGCAGAACAGACAGGACTTGAGCCTTGTTGCCATTCTAGCCCGTGGCACCTGTTGTCTGACCCTGGGTCTCTGCACAGTGAGGTTTCCTGCTAGGCCCCTCCAAGCCTGCCCCTTGGCTAACTTGGCGATGGGCCAACAAAATTCTGTGTTTCCATCCTCTTCTCTACCCACAGACTAGAAATAAATCATCCAATGATTGGTTAACATCTCATGACTGTATCCCATTTTGCAATGAGGTGGGACAAGTGGGAAAAGGCATTCTGAGCCCAGTGCCTTGAACCCTTGAACGAGAGGAGGAAGAGTCCAGAGGGCCACTGATTCAAAGGAGGCAAGCGCCAGGCCTTTGTCCAGGGAGAGCTTGGATAGGACCAGACCGAGGCGAGGAAGGCCTGGCCACCTCCCACCCACTCAGGAATTTTGGGCAGCTGAAGGGGTGCTGCCTGGGCAGGGCCGGGTGTCTGTGAACAAGCCCCAGAGCCCCCTTCCCCGGGCCAGCCCTCACTCCCACCCCACCCGTCAGTAGCTGCAGCACAGGGGACAGCGTGGAGGACAGGGCAGGGGGAGACAGCTTTGGCCCAGGTCCTTTCAGGCCAATTCCCATTGTCACCACCAGGATAATAAAGACAAACAAGGGAGGGAAGGAGAGGCCTCGTGCCAAGGCAGTCAGAGGAGGGTTGAGGGTGCTTTGAGGGGGAGCACAGGGCAGATATCAACAAGGACAAGGCAAGGTAGCAAGTGCTCTGACCCCGACAACAAAGGAACTGACCTTGAATACTAATCTTCTTCCTTGATCAGAGGGGCATTCACACATCCACCACGCTCCTGGGCAACCCAGAGCCGCTTGGAGGGGAACTGAAGGTCTGCACCCGACCCCTACCTGTCCCAGAGGTAAAAGCATTCAAAGAGACCAGGAGCCAAGGGACAGTCCTTTTAAGTCAGGGGAAAATTTACTGTAGAAACCATAAAATGGAACCCCTCCCACTTCGTAAGGCCTCCCCCAGACCTGGGGCCTCAGAGACCCATTTCCCCAGGATGGGGGGTGGGGGCAGGGGGGACATCTGGGGGGTCTGACTGTGACCCTAAGTCTATAAAGTGGACAAGTGTGACCCCGAGAGTGTGCTGGGCTTCAAGGCAGATCTGTCCCTACAGGGAGAAGCCAGGTAGGCAGGTCCTGCAGAGGAGGAACTGAGTGAAGGACAGGAGGGCGGCAGAGGAGGAGGGGTGGGCCGAGAAATGAACTTGGAAGGTTTCCCACTGGTTTCTTCACTGGAGGTAGACTGAAGAGTGGGGTTCAGTGGTGGGAATACTGGGGAGCGGTGCAGCAGGAGGACCCTAAGGGAGAGGCCCGGCAGGAGGCTGTGGGAGCAGCGTGGGCAGCTCAGAACCAGGGAGCTGACAGGATGAAGGAGCAGAGGATGGGGGCGCAGATGGGTGAGGAGTGCCTGTCGCACAGGGTGGGCGGGAGAGCGTGGGGTGAAACGCCGCAGAGGTCAGGGGCTAGGAGGAACAGCCTGGGGACTCCGGTTCAGAATAGAGCGCGGTCAGAAGTGCTGGCCTCCTCCCACTACTAAAATCACCTTGAAATGACAATAAGGGAGACAAAAGTGAAGAAACCCAAGGCAGCACTGGCAACGAACATGGTACCAGCAACAGAAAGATTTCCTCTCGGAAAGATGGAAAACACACGGAATTGTATTAATGGACAAACCAGAAGGAAAGCACAGTCCAGAACATGAACAAGAAAAGGCTGCAGGGGACACGCGGCCGGCCTTCCCATGGGAGCCCCACAGAAGTTCCCAGGTTCGAGGAAGCAATGGGGGTGCCTGGCTGCACACCATCTGGACCAGCACTGCCCCCCACCAAACACACACACACACACACGCACGCACATGCACACACATATATACACAAGTTGGGTGAGCATGAGCTCAGATGCTTACATGCTAGGAAATGTTCCCTAAACTGAGCAGAGAGATGCAGTATGTGGGTTGGGAGAAGCTAAGCAGAACACCCCAAACAAGCCCAGAGCAAAAAAAAGGAAAGGCAGCTCCAGCTTCTGGGGTCAAATCTACCTGTTCCCCACCTGCTCAGCCCCTGAAAGGACATCGGCCTAAACCAAGACACACACGCATACAAACCCTCACTCCAAATGTAGGGAAGTGACCTTTTAGGTGAATAGCCTTGAAAAAGAAATCCTTCTCAGGAACTTATAAAGTCAGTTCAATCCTTCATTCACAAAAATGGCAAATAATCACTTAATACTCTCTTCATAACCAAGCCCTTAGAAAATCTGTGGATTATCAAAATAAATGTCTAATTTATTTTCTTATAGGAAGTAATTGCATCCATAAAGAACAGGCGGCTATGGAAAGAGGAGTATTCAGAGAACAAGATTTTGCTTTGGAAATTTTTTTAAAAATTAAAAGACATAGCCAAAATAAATAACTTCTGTAAAGGGCTAAGTAATAGAACAGTTATGACTGAAAACTAAATTGTTTCTGTCATGGACTGTAATGATAGTTACAGCACAACCCTAATCTACTCAAAATCATAGCACACTTGAATGTCCCAATAGAACTGTTACAAAAAATAGCCCAGCCCCCTGCCCGCCCCACCCCCCCGGGCTGGAGGAGGGATCCTTCTGACACAAGTTTTCTGGACTGTTCTTCAGAGATGCCCCAGGGGCTGAGATCCAGTTCCATGGTGCCCGTTGGCTTAACCCATACTCCTATTGGCTGTCTGCCTTCCCAACATCACTTCACCATGGACCATGCACCTGCACTTCCCAAAACACTAACTTGAGCTAGAATACTCCTCTTTAAGATGTTTCTGGAAGAACCCCAACCAAGGGTAGGATAATATCTTCTTATTTTGATATAATTATTTTAAAAGAAGAGGTGGTTGAAGTTGGTACCAGGATCAGAGTTACTGATGGCCTTTCAATAGAATGGTTAGGAAAGCCAATTGGGGGAAGGGCTTGGATGATGAGCTAGAAGAGAGTGTTAGTTGAAGACAGGCTAGCAATGGGCTGTACACAGGATGGTAGGATTCCAGAGCAATGAGTGAGCCCATGCTGACAACGAGGATGCAAGTTCTTCATGTGGCCGGCTTACTGCTTGCGTAGGATGAAAGAGCA
Organism: Mesoplodon bidens; assembly: GCF_964165515.1. Classification (NCBI taxonomy): domain Eukaryota; kingdom Metazoa; phylum Chordata; class Mammalia; order Artiodactyla; family Ziphiidae; genus Mesoplodon; species Mesoplodon bidens. The sequence goes on from NC_138170.1 coordinate 37,066,537, forward strand.
TTTCCCTGATACAGGGCAGCTGTCGGGAAGCTGCAAGCACCATTGTTCAACCGCCTGGCCCCTGACTTCGAAATAAGCCCTTGGATTACAATCAAATTAAAAACTCTACTTCTGCTGCTTCAGCGCAATCAATAATTCCCTTTCACAATGCACAACAGACAGGAAGAAAACAACTGCCAAAGCTCAGAAGCCACTACAATGGTTGCTTGGGTGAAAATTCCTAAACACAGATTAAAGTGAGAGAAGCAGGAAATAAACCTAAACAGGTCTCCATCTTTCAAATAAACCTAAATGAGGCTTCATCTTTCAATTTAAGGGCATACACACACACACACACACATACACATATACACACATTAATGCAGTACTTCAATTATTCTAAGATGTAATAGTTCATTTTTTAACAGCCTCGCAATTGAGGCATATTGTACAATTGACACAAATCATATTGGGCTTTTTAGTGGTATATAAAAAGTACTGAGTCTTACAATTAATAAATATGGAATTTCATATGTGATGTGAACAAACAAGATTTTAGTGCCTCCTTAAAGACAAAAGTTCCTCATTCTTGGCCTCTATCTTTCAAGATATTAAGGGCAGGCTTCCCTGGTGGCGCAGTGGTTAAGAATCCGCCTGCCAATGCAGTGGACACGGGTTCGAGCCCTGGTCCAGGAAGATCCCACATGCCATGGAGCAACTAAGCCCGTGCACCACAACTACTGAGCCTGCGCTCCAGATCCTGCGAGCCACAACTACGGAGCCTGCGAGCTACAACTACTGAAGCCCGCGCGCCTAGAGCTTGTGCTCCGCAACAAGAGAAGCCACCGCAATGAGAAGCCCGCGCACCGCAGTGAAGAGTAGCCCCCACTCGCTGCAACCAGAGAAAGCCCACGCACAGCAATGAAGACCCAATGCAGCCATAAATAAATAAATAAATAAATAAATACATTTATTTTTAAAAAAGATATTAAGGGCAAAAAAACTTTCAAGTGTATTGAGACCTAAATAAATCATGATAAATATTTTCAGATCGTTAACCTTAATTAGGTAAAGCTCAGTTTCAAAATTACTTGGCAGATGACCCTAGCATTTAAAAAATAAAACTAATATAGAATTAACATAAAGGAAAAACTAATTTATCCTATAATCTAGACAGCCCTGCACATGAAGTATTTACTTTCCTGTTCTAAACAAGAATTTTTACTTCATCTGACATTTTTCTTAAGGCAAATCACAGAAAAGTTAACTTTTGGCCCAAGTAAAGGCTTCTTTCATTTCAGCTTTCCTGGAAGTGAAAATAAGCCACCCTTTACCTTCATAAATGCATTCTCCCTTCCTGCATCTAAGGGAAACAAGATAACCCAGAACATCAGACTTCCAGACCATACCAATCAGGAGTAGAAAAGTAGGAGGTGGTCACACTTTGGGTGCCTTTAATTCTGGATTCAACTTCAAGTGAGACTCAAACTTCCTGCTCTTCTTTTCCATTCTCTCTCAACCAACTCAAGAAAGGAAACCAGGGTCAGGGATGGAAATGAGCCATTCTGGTCTCTTTCACCCTTTTCCTCTTAAGGTGTGGTTGGGTTTATGAAAAGTCCAAACTCTGGCAATGCTCATTTAGCCTTTTTGACCCTCAAACTCAAAAACCCTCAAACTCAAAAACAATATGACTTGGGAATAACCATGAAAAAAGGTCCAAAAAGCAGTTTCCACTGAGGCCTCAGTTATTGAACAGTTCTCCAAAAGTGAATTAGGCTGTAATGCTTACATCCAAGAGATGGAAGCTCAGGTGAGAATCCAGCTCATGGGCACCAACAGCACTTGCACGGGATCAGTCAGTACCAACACTGAGCCCAAGAATGTGGAAAGCTGTAACATCTAGTATCCCATGAGGTCGATGACCAGTGTTGTAGGCTCAGGTAACAACTTCATGAGAGCTTCTGTCTAATAAAGAAGAGCCAGAGAGCATCTCACCCACCAGACATTGTCAGCACCAAGGACTGATGTTCGAATAATGGCACATGTCAAGAAGAGGCTCACCAAAGGCCCTCAGGGGTCCTCCAAACATGTTTCAAAACCTGCTACATCTCTTCTTTCTCTGTAGACTTGAAATCTCAGTGAAGGAGACTCCCTAAAAGAAAAAAATTAAATCTTCCTCAGAGGAGAAATCTATTACTTAAGAACACATGGTCAAGTTACATGGACACAAGCAATTTGTGAACCAAATGCCTATGAATGCTCTGAGAGCTTCATTACTCTTCTCTAAACCTGATGTGGTGATGTGGCCACCACCCTCTACTCGCAACCACTGGAGCAGAGAGGTCGGATGCAGGCACATGAACCCTTTAGAAGGACCAAGCTTACAAATCTTCAAACCCATATCGAGTGTCTGTGCCCTCATACTCGCTCACATGTATGGCCTCAACATTCCCACTAGGAGAGGACAGTGTGCTACATGTTCTCACAGTTCTGTTTTTTGAGTTTCATCCAATGCCTACTTGTTTTTAATTGAGCGTTAGCAGTTTCTTCTCAACAAAAGTCTAGGAAAGAAACTTAAGTGGTCAAAGCTGCTCTATGTTTCATCACCGTGGATATGGCTTAGGATGATACAATCTTTAAGACGCTGCTCCATTCCACTCAATCCATTTTTTTTTTTTTGGGGGGGGGTACACAGGCCTCTCACTGCTGTGGCCTCTCCCGTTGCGGAGCACAGGCTCCGGACGCGCAGGCTCAGCGGCCATCGCTCACGGGCCTAGCCACTCCGCGGCATGTGGGATCCTCCCGGACCGGGGCACGAACCCGTGTCCCCTGCATCAGCAGGCGGACTCCCAACCACTGCACCACCAGGGAAGCCCCACTCACTCCATTTTCAGTGAGTATAAAGAGTTAAATCCTTTATACTCACTGAAAGTGGAAGCGTAAATAAGTATTCATACTCCTCTCTAAAGACTACATGGGAAAGCACTTTTAAAAATTTTAAATACAAAGACAGATGAAAAGGTATAGTTCAATATTACTGTAATAGTTTCTGGGGGGAAAAATGGCATCTTTGGGGAAAATGTAATTAAATGCTGGAAACAGAGATTATAGATTACACAATACACGTGACAATTAAAAATATGGTGACTTTATTTCCATCTGCTTACAGTCCCCAGTATCACATCTGGTAAGAATCTTCATATCTATAACACAAAAATGTCTCAAGAAAGCATGTTACAAGACAGTATATATAAGCAATAGTTTGGCAGAATTCTAGTTCATACCCCCCCCAAATTTTTAATTCAAAAATAACAATTAACTTTATTTAACATGTTATACTTACTACTTAAAATACCATGCTCTAGTTAAATAATTAATCACCAACACTGTATACAAATAAAATATTACACAAAATATATTTAAGAAAATGTTTTGGTATTTGATCTGAACAATAAATAAAAACACAGGCACTTCTACACTGAGACAGGAAAGCAGTCACTACTCAGGATAATAATTTTGTATAAGCAACATGTAATCATGTGGCAAGAATAGAATTGTGCAGTTTTAAACTGAAAAACCACTGATAAAAAGGTCTGCAACTTCAATCTTTTCACTTAAAGTTCAAAAGTTACATATGCTTTCCTGGTCCACAATGAAAAATCATAAACACAATATGGTTACCAGGGTCAATTCAATCTTCAGTTTGAAGGTTATGGAATCATACTCATTATTTTCAAATACTAAAAAAGAGAGAACTATCACGAGACCACCCAGCAAACGAAATACAAGATAGTTAAGCTTTCTCCTTATTATGACCAAAAGACCATACTAGATAAACTGGATGAATGTCACACGGTGATTCCCATTTTGCAAAACTGATTGATTAGATTAACCCAAGGAAATGTTGGGGCAGCAGGAAATTTCAACAGTAGTTAATTTTTCCTGACTATTAAAAAAATTCATCCAAATTTCATGAAAATAAATGTAATTCCATTTCACAAAAAGCCTTGAGTCATATATAACAGTGTCTTTGTAGCCAATAGGTTTATGAATACCTAAATTGCAGATAATTCACTCATTATAATGGGAAATAGGATTACCATCATATGAGGGCAAAACAAAAATAACTTAACACGATCAGATTCCAAAAACATGATTTCAGATGACAAGGGGGACAAGTTAGAAAATAATGACCACTAGCCAGCAGGAAGGGTCAGAACCATTCATCCTGTCATATCCTACATAAAAATTAGGATCTTCTGCTTTCCCTCTTCAGAAAGTACTACATTGAAAGGTTTAGAGGCCCTCATATGGATACTACTCATAAAGGCAGTTTTGATGGTTTTACATAGAAATTACCTCTAATGTGAGAGAACACAACATGGGAACTATTTGAGATACATCTTTCTATGCAAAATTTAGTTTTGTACATAATTTAGCAACTTAAATGAGCATTTTGCAACCGAGACCAAATATCAATCATCTCTTGAGGTTTCCTACTATGTACCAACATCAAACCTACATAGGAACAAATGTTATTCCTGTTTTTCTCTTCTATATCAAATGTCCTGAAGCCTTTGTGTTTCTCTGGAACGAGGCCAAGTTTCTGAAGGCACATTCCAGTATAAACATCGTCGATGGGGTAGAGAAGGACCTGGTCAGTTACATTGTATAGCCTCAGGGCCAGGTGGCCGGAGTACAGGAATCCACCTCCCCCTGCATAAGGTGGGTAGACACCAGTGTAAACAACTTCCGGGATGTAGTACTTGAGTTTCTTATCCCGATGAGGTCCAGCATTGTGAATCACATCACCTATAAACAAATCTTTGGCTTTGTTCTTGGATAAGCTATTCAAGTAATTCAGGATGTGATGGGTGTTCACAAAAACATCATCATCACCCTTGAACACGAACTCAGCATTTGGGCAGGAAGTGCTCACCCACCTGAGAAAGAGTACTTCTTTCAGAGATAAGTTGAAGAAGGTGTCTCTGTAGTTCCACATAAGAATGTCTTGGTGCTTCTCACTCTCAAATTTCAGCATATCTGAAAGGTCAGGATGGTTGTCCTCTGGGGAGGTCTGGCCCAGTAAGAAGACTCGCACCACTGTTTGGTTCCCCACATTGGTTTCTTTGCCCCAAGATTCCCGAATCGCTTGCCTTCTGTCGAAATGTGAAGTAAGGGACTTAATCGCCAGCAATAAGAAGGGCTTCTTTGCACACTTATCAGGTTGATCTATAAGCAGTGAATAATTTCGACATCTCAAATACAACAGAAAGTCTTTAAATCTGTCTGGCAAACTGTCGAAACCTGAAACTACTGACGTGACCCTCAGGTCAGGTTCACAATAATTCAGATGGCTTATGTTGGAAAATCCGTATGCTTCCCCTGTCTGGTTGGCTAACATGTTCAAAATGGGATTGTACTTCCTGTTCAGCTTTTCTTGTTCCCTGTTCCAATATGCCTTGGGAGGGTCAGATATCTTCCAGAACTTTTCTTTGGGTATTATTACTTCCCCTTTTCCATTTTTTTCTTGGCTACTGCTTTTGGAGACTTCCACAATCAAATAAATGAAGACATTTACCATCATCAGGATTCCCAACAACTTTATTCTTCGACGTCCAACACTCATTTCTCATATCTGAAATAAAAGAGAGGAGCATTGTATTGATTAGATTATTATTAATTGCGTTTGCTCACATGTCACTTGCCTCTTTTATGTCCCCCGGAATAGCGGTTTAGAGCACAGATTCCAGACTTGCACTGCCTGGGTTCAAATCATGGCCCTATCATCCTAGATTCAAGCTCTGTGACCTTGGGCAAGTTGTATAACCAATGTCTCAGCTTCTCCATCTATAAAATGGGAATAATAACCCACTTCATAGGACGGTTGTGAGAGCTATATGCCTTTATATGTAAGCTTTTAAAACAGTGGCTGGCCTATAGCGAGCTGTGTATAAATGACCCTTAACATTGTGGCTGTTTTGGACACTGGAGGGCAAAGATACGCATTAACTAGATAATTCACAGGTGCTTCAACTTCCTTGCTTACACAAGGACATATACAAATCAGTGTGCTGCAAACGGATGTACCCACAATTCATAATAACAAATACAGTTTATATCTGTTATTATGTACATACCTGCACACACACATAACTGTATTTATGTGAGTTGCAACATGTGCAGGTCCATGTCATTCACTTTGATCCCCTATTTTACTCTATTTTTTTTTAAATGGTGGCCACAACCTTGAATTGCTTCCTGACCTTCCATTTTACAGATGAGGAAACCAAGGCAGAAAGATTAAGACACTTGCCCAGGGCTGCAGGGTTAGGAGGTGAAGGAGACACTAACCACACTGTGTTCAGAGAGATGAAACCAGCTTCACACCAACTTCATCCAAATCGCCCACAACTGAGACGAACCAAAATGTCATCAACAGAAGAATGGATTATGAAACTGTGCTATATTCATACACTGGAACAACCCCTAGCAATAAAGAGGAAAACTACTGCCATGAGCAACAACAGTGAGGGAGAGAGACACCTCAAACTCCATTTATGTTAGGTTCAAGAAGGCAAAATTAATCTAGGCTGTAGAAATCTGAAAGTGATAGGGGTAGGGGTTTTGAATGGAGAGAGTCAGGAGGGGCCTTCCTGGGTATAGACATATACTGTGTATGTCTTGATTTGGATGAGGTTTCATGGGTGTATACATTTGTCAAAAGTCAAACTGTATTCTTAAGATCCCTGCTGTTTATAGCAAGAAGGAAAAGAGAAATGAAAACGACATTTTAGTGAAATATCAAAGGCCAAGAATAGATTTCAGGCTGTGGGCAACAGAACAAAGAAAGAGTAATGAGATGGTTTGCTGGGGTTGTAACTGCAGAGTTCTAACACTAGTGAGACAGATGGCCCAAGAACAACCAGTTAGATAAGCTTGACATTAAAAGACAACCCCAAAAAGTGGAATGGCAATACTCGGTAAAGAATTTTCTTATCAGGTTGGGACCTCCCTGGTGGCACAGTTGTTAAGAATCCGCCTGCCAATGCAGGGGACACGAGTTTGAGCCCTGGTCCAGGAAGATCCCACATGCCGCGGAGCAACTACGCCCGTGCGCCACAACTACTGAGCCCACGTGCCACAACTACTGAAACCCGCGAGCTCTAGGGTCCACATGCCGCAACTACTGAGCCCACGTGCTGCAACTACTGAAGCCCAGGCGCCTAGAGCCCGTGCTCCGCAGCAAGAGAAGCCACCGCAATGAGAAGCCCGTGCACTGCAATGAAGAGTAGCCCCCGCTCGCCACAACTAGAGAAAAACCCGTGCACAGCAACAAAGACCCAATGCAGCCAAAAACAAATTTAAGAAAAAAAAGAATTTTCTTATCAGGTTAATTCTACAGCTGAGAATTCATCCTCAGAAAAGAATCCCAAAGAAGTATTGCTTCTCAGGCACGGTGCATTATCTTGATACAAGGAGCCTCTGAAGTAGGTATTGTTACTTTTATTCCTATTTTATACCTGAAGAAACAGATTTAAAGAAGTAACTGTGTTAAGGGCAGAGCTGGAATCCTAGCCAAGGTGATGGGGGTTCTAAGACCACCATGTCAAATGGTAGTCACTCTTCTCTGACCTCTAGAACAAAATGGGTTTTTTTATTGGGGGGGGCTGCAGTTAATAAACATTGATTCTTCTAAAATTTCAATACAAAATGTGAAAGTTCAAAAAGGATGGTGTAAAGGAAACAGTCTGGTATCACTGGAGGAGCATGCGATTTTGTTTATTTGGTTTTTTTTTAAATTTATTTTATTTATTTATTTTTGGCTGCATTGGGTCTTCGTTGCTGCACGCGGGCTTTCTCTGGTTGCAGTGAGGGGGTCCACTCTTTGTTGTGGTGCACAGGTTTCTCATTGCAGTGGCTTCTCCTGCCGTGCAGCACGGGCTCTAGGCACATGGGCCTCAGTAGTTGCGGCACGCGGGCTCAGCAGTCGTGGCTAGCAGGCTCTAGAGCGCAGGCTCAGTAGTTGTGGCGCACGGGCTTAGCTGCTCTGCAGCATGTGGGATACTTCCAGATCAGGGCTCAAACCCGTGTTCCCCGCATTGGCAGGCGGACTCCCAACCACTGCGCCACCAGGGAAGCCCTGTTTGTTTTTTTAAAATTGAAGCATAGTTGACTTACAACATTATATTAGTTTTAGGTATACAATATTGTGATTTGCTACTTTTATAGATTATACTCCATACAAACTTATGATAAAATATTGACTATATTCCCTGTGCTGTCCATTACGTCCTTGTAACTTATTGATTATGTATTTTAATCAAGGGTAGTGTTTATTTATTTATTTGTTACTATAAGATTTAAAAATTCACTGGGTTCTAACAAATAGTCTCAAGGCAGAAGTATCTGTCACACTGAAATGCTGTGAAGTTATCACTATGTTGAACAGCCCAGATTAGATCAATGGGAATTCACAAACTGTTTTGCGTCTCTTAAAATCTGTCCAGTAGATCCAAATCTAGTTGCTCGTATTTATCACTGCTAAATAGTTTCGGTTAAGGATATATAAGTAAAAGATGTTTTTATAAAACCAGTCCCTACACCATACCTTCCACTCCTCAAAGCCTGTACACAGCTAGAGAACATGGCAGATGATAAAGTTATGTGGGTGCTCTCAGCTCACCCAGGTAAGCAGCCTCCCATCACCACTCCATTCTCCCCTCACTTCTCAACCACTACCCACCCTCCACCCCTCAAGAATCCCACTACTGAGGTACCAAGAAAGGGCCTTCTTAAACTTCCTCCAAAGATGGCGGTAAAAAAAAAAAAAAAACCCACAAGATATTCCCTACTCCTTAATTATAGTTTTAAAGGGCCCCGAGTCACACACAACCTGAATAATTCATAAGTCTATGGTCCATGCCCTCCTTAGGTCAGCTCCTTTCAAGTGAGCCTCTGAGCACAACTTTTATGCAAACTGAAGGCCAGTACATCTTCGGCACCCTAAACCTCTTTGTTATGGGCCTAACTTGCCAGGACAGGAGAGCTCAAGTGGACACTTGGAATGTATTTGTGTGGGTATCTGATACAATTAAAGAATTAGTCATCTTATTAGCAAATAAATCATGGATAGTTTTAAGTTGGGTTTTTTTTGGCCTCCAAATTCGAGACAAAACACTTTCAAAAAAAAAAAAAACCATTCTCTCTAAATTAGGATAATTTTCCTAAAGCTGAAGTAGCACTTGACCCAGTATCACTGGTCTTGCCCTTCATGTGAACAGGCTGAAAGGAGGACAAGGAAAAGTATGAGGGTGAACAGAGAAAGACTACAATGAGCAAGAAGATCTGGAAGGAAAAACAGCACACGCTATGAACAGCTAACTACTTGGCAGAAATTTTCAACTCACAAAAGGAGTATGGATATCAGTAGACTATTCCTGAAATTTCTACAGTAAAACAGGACAGCTTAAGGGAGAAAAAAAGAGAAGCACAGTACTTTTACATAGCAGGTCGTGAAACTATAAGTTAATTTTCCTAGGAAAAGATTCAGGGTGGATAATATAATTCCAGATAAATGAGCCAGTTATGCATCCAGACCTATGGATACCTGCAATCCAGCCAGAACCATCTGAAATGATGGTGTGAAGTTTCGTATCACGAAAAGCACCAATCCTTCTTTCAGGAATACTTTGAAGAGTGCATTAAGCTTGCTGACCCTGGCCAAGGTTTCCAGCTTTATCACGGCAATTCAGGCTTTTATTTCTGCCATCAAGACCCAGCCAGGACCTCCCATATTCTCAGCCAAGACAGGGCTTTGTGGCTCTCAAAGGGACACCATCCTCCCCTTGTTTCAAGGATTCGAGTCCTTGATTCAAGGATTCCAGAACATTTCCTGTCCATTTCTCATTTGTGACCCCTCAGGGAAGCTGAGAGGATACCACTTTACCAGGGAGAAAAACAAAGGCTCCAAGAGGGTTATAACTGGGCTGCCTAAATGTCACCACAGTGTTAAGAGGTAAGGCCAAGATGACACAGTCTTCTGGCTCCTAATCCAGGGCTTTTGGGATCTCCTCCTTTTTCTACAAGGCATGGCCACATTCTTGTAACCTGGTCCAGGTCAACAGTGAAGTCTCAAGGGCTGGCTCAAGGCTGAAAAGACCCAAATCACTGGGTCATGGTACATTCGGTTGTTACAAAGACTTTCCAAAGAAAGGGAAATTGGAGCCTAGAAGCTCCCAGCCCCACTTCTGACAAGGGGCCAGCCTTCCTTTTCTAAATTCCCAAACGTGCAGCTTGGGCTAACTCTTACCACTATTTCTAAAGGGCATTTCTTCCAAACCAACCTGAGAAGGAAGGGTGGGAAAACCATCCAGATTCTCAATTATACATTTCCATCGAGTGTAAATGTCAACTTTCATTTGTGACCAAGGCACAGTCCCTCGCATGAGAACTAGACTCTTACAATAAACCAAAGTTCATGGAAAGGAGGATAAAGCAGTGACCTCCATAAAAATATCTGTGGGAAAAAGCTCTCTGAATATTTGACTAAATATTCCCATTACAGACATAAAACCAATTCCGTGTCCTTTTTTGAGCAGGAAGTTACATTGCTCAAAAAGAATTTTGAGTAAGAAAACCTACCCTGAAGCTAGGGAAGATGTTATACAACCCTCACTGTGAAACAGAGAATTTTTACTGTAACAGAAATAGAAAATCCCATATGCAGACAAAGAACAACCTTAGCTTTCACTTTGTACTTGGGAGTAGACTCTCCCCAACAGAGACTGAACAGTCTTAAAATTTCTAAAACACTTCAGTTGATTTTGTTTAACAACAACTTCCTTCTTTATTTTGCAATTAAAATATTTAGAAAGGTAGAGACACACACACACAAATTTGTGTTAGCTGAAAATGGATTATAAAATGGTACAGATGCCATGCTTAAACTATGTGAAAATCCAGATAAGATACCACACAAAAACAAAACCAGGTTAATCAGGGTGGTAGGATTATGGGTTATTTTCATATTCTTTAATGCTGCCACACCATCTTCCCCCTTCAGCAGCCTCTACCACTCACATCTAGACTGCCTGGGATGGGGGCTGGGGCACGTCACACACAAATCCTAATACCAGGTCCCCATTTCTAGAGCCCACATCACTAGCTTGGGCCATGGCCTCCCAGTCCCAGACACTCCAGCCCTGTACTGGACCCTGCAGTGTTCAGCACAGGCTCTGTCACAACATCCATCCCTAGGTCCCTGCACACCTTTCCGTGGGCCCGTGCTCTCTGCCTGAAGCCATCTATTAGAGAGGGTTCCTCAAAATAATAGTAAAATATGAACACTTATGCTTTATTTTAATAAATATTTAGGTACCACTGGCTATGTGCCAGGCACCAGTGATGCTATGAGGCAGATACTCAGAGAGGAGATTTAACTTGTCCCAGGTCACACAGCTGGCAGATGGCAGAGCCGGGATTCAAACCTAAGCGGCTCCTCCTAAAACTCCAGCATCTGAGTTTTAAACCATGATACAAGTGAACACTGCAGCACAGGCTTAGGACGTAAGGAACTAAAAGGATGATGGTCTGATTTTCAATGGTTAATCTTCTTAAAAGATTATTTTAAAAACTGTTTTTATTTAAAATTTTTAAAGCTTTATATTTATACATCTGAACCCTCAAAACTACCATCAGTCAAAGTCAGATATGAGAGGTAGGGCGGGGTCATAAGTAACATTTAGTGAATGACTATTCTGTAGTCATTTCGCTTCCCAATACGCAGTCTATAACAATCCCAATGTTCCATTCCTGGACACTAGACTGGGAACCACTAAAGAGGATGGTCCTAAAAGGTTCCCTCCAGTTCTGAAAGCGAAGCGCTGGCCAGAAGACATTTGAATGTGGCCACTGACAGCTACAAAGACCCATTCTCACAAAGCTCTGAGTCAGAGCCTGACTCCTCCACCCCAAGGGGCTCCGGCATGCTAGGCAGGCAGCCACAAGTAGCTGGTCAGGGACAGAACAGCAACCACACCCGGACCCAGTCCAAAACCTGTGCCCAGGACTGCCTTTGCTGCCCGCACCCCCAGTACCAAAGTGAAAGATAAAAGAAAGGAAGCACCTTCCTGTAATCGGGAAATGAAATGACCAGCCACCCCATCTAGTCAGGCTGAGGCTTGGAGGCGAGAAATCCAAGTTCCTGATTTGGTCACGGGAGTCTGAGCAGGCGGCCTCCGTGTCTAGGGGCGTCCTGCTTTCTGCTCACTCTCCTGCACAAACGGGACACACAAATCCTCCAGGAGATAAAGAGCCCAAGCCCGCTGCCATACCACGGGAGCAGGGGACGTGTACGTCATTCTGCCTGCCCAACCTCCCCCATCCTCCCTCCAGAAGCCTGGTGAGAGTGGCTAAATCCTTACTTCCCAGGCTTCTAACATCTGTTGCCTGGTCCTTGCCAGACTTTTCCAGATTCTGCTCAGATAAAGAGACACAGAGAGCTTGCAGCTAAGTGGGGCCACCTCCCAGCACTCAGGGCAGACAGTGGGGTGGTGATAAGGGTGTGAGTGCAGCAGCTCAGTGGGACCAGAGGAGCTGGGCCATACCTAGAGCTCGTTCCTTAATGGGAGCAAGAAGCCTGGCCTCGGTTCTTGCCTGGGCTGGTGCCGGAGAGCCCCAGGATTCCCCCCACAATCTCACCTAGAAGCTGGCATGAAGCGAGAACATGTGTCTGACTGCTTTCTGGTCTGTAAGTCCTAGAACAACTATCAGCTAAATTCAAGGAATTTGTTTCATAGTCATTAGCAGTACCCTTCATGTTCAAAATTTAAAGGGAAAAGTACATATGATGAATCTATTTACCTACATGCCCCCACAGGTGACATTATACATCAAAGTGTCTATAGGACGTGTTTTGGTCCCCACTGATTATAGTTCCCCCCAAACCCAATGTGGCTAATTTTCTCAAATGGTATTTATCATTTCAAATAAAATCAATCACTAAGTTCATTCTTTAAATAAATGTGCATAGAATTTTCAGAAAAGGAGAAAGAGGAAAATTTAGTAAACAATGACAGGGATTAACCCTCCCAGAGGCCATCCTGCCCCTGCCTTTAGTAAAACTGGTAAGAATTTTAGATCTACAGTGGATAAGATTATGTCATTATAAAACAAGGCTCGTAGATGTTTTGAGGATGGAAATGTTCCAGATCCATAGTTAGTCTGGTACCTGGAGTCAGAGAGCCCAGAATTAAATTCTGGTTATGCTACCTACTACTAGCTGTGTGACCTTATGCAAGTTGCTTGACTTCTCTGAGGCCCAGTTTCCTCATTTGTAAAATGGGGATGATATAACCTACCACACCAGGGTGTTGTCTACTGTGCATTGGGCTTTCAATAGTTTTCCTTCACAGGCTCTGATTCCTCCTCCAAACACTAAGCATACTTCTCAAGTTTTGTCATTCACTGCCTCTTTTACAAATATTCTCTCTCTAGAAACCCATCTATCCATCGTCTTAAACATTACCTCCAGAAGAAGTATCACAAGTTGACCCAGCTAACTCCAGATAGTAAATGCCGTGTGGAGTTCCTCTTCCTGGGCCCCCCATCTGCAATGGATCAACTTCCCATGTGCACTCCCCAGCAGGACCTTGAATTGCTTCTTCCCCCTGCTTTCCACATCCAGCACATCTGTGTTCCCACCTCTGTAACATCACTTGCACCTCCTCCTCACCTGTCCTCTATCCCATTCAGGCTCTGCCACTGGCTACTGGAGGAACCCAATGCCTTACTTCCCACAGCTCCCAAATATGCCCTGTTCCCCCAGCTACTCAGTCTTCAGCCCCTGTACATACATTCCCTCTCATGCTGTTCCCTGGTTTGGTCACCACCACCAACATGGCACCGCTCCCTCATAGCCTAACTGTAACTGTGTTGTCTTCTAAAACTCCTCTCTGCTCCAATCTTGGAGCTTAGGGCCTCATGACCTCTTCCCCTCTTCTGTGAGTTCTCCTGACCAAGGATATGCCCCAGCCTAAATACCAGCCTCATTCCTCCAATCTTCTCACTCACATGCCCTTCTGGTCCCTTTATGATGATCTGTGCTTCCTTTCACACCACCTCCTGCCAACATCCTCCATCTCTACACCATATACACTTGAACCTCCACCACCGCAAACACATTTCTCTTCCAGAAAAATCCCAGCTTCACTCTGCCGCCTGAGGAGTGCCCTCTGTCTGCCATGCCTTCCTGAAGAGCTTCTACTCCTAAATTAGGTCAAGTGTCACTCCTGAAGAGCCCACCTCCCAGGAGTTAGGGTATCCTCTGTGATCAAGGTCTTCACCCTGCACCACCATTACCCCAGCACATGGCATCTGAGAGTCATTCAGCATTTACTGAATAGAAAGGTATTTGGGTCATCTGGTTTAAGTTCACTGAATACAGATGTTCAGTAGAAATTAGATTAATTAAATATACATACCCTTTCTCCAAAGAGATGACACAGGAAAAATCACCTGTATGTGTGTTGGTCAACGACACATATGTATTTATAGAAATCTGTCTCACCTGGGTGGGTGTGGGCAAGATTTGAAGAGGTAAACTGTGGTGAAAAGCCCAGCCCAGCCCCTCATTTCCCACAGGCGGCCCAGGCCCTCCAGTGTGGGAATGCAGAAGCATGGGATTCAGCAGTGCTTCTAGGTGAGGGCTCCATCCCTCCTCTGGCAGCACACCCAAGCCAACTCTCCTTTATCCCATCCCCAGAGGAGCCTCCACATTCCTTCCTGGTGAGGGAAGGACCTCCAGCAAGTGTTACCCCAACCAAGGCCATGATAGCAGAGGGACAGGGTGAACGTGCGTAAAGGAAGGCAGGCCCCAGTACAGACTGGAAGCTTGGAGGCATCTATTTACCTAGGTGGGAAACCATTTTAGAAAAGAAATGCTGCAATGCAGGCAGTCACTTCTTGGGGAGCTTCATGTGCTTTGGAAGCCCTTGTTAAGAGCCTGTACATGGCTATGGTTTGGTAAGTGTTTCCCCTCCAAGCTCCAGGACCTATGTACAAACCAGTAGAGTCTGGCAGGCTCTCAACAAGCCCTCAGAGAAATCCCTAGAAGATTTCTCTTTGATTCATCCTTCCGTTTGCTTAGTTGGCTTACATGGAATGTATTTCAGTCTGGGTCCAATCAGGAGGCAGAAACCACACAGTAATTCAAGCAGGGGAAGTTTAAAAATATAATAATTGAGTAACTATAAAGATGGAATAGAACTCTAATGCCCTGTACCAGACGAAAAGTACCCAAGAAAGGACAGGCGTGGAAGAAAAGTTCAGAGCTTGTTGAAGTAGGCATACATGGCAGTTCCTGGGTGCCTAGGCCAGAGATGGTCCAGTCACCAGGAGAGCATGAACAACCCTCTGGGATGCAGGCACAAAGCCTGGAACACGCAAGAGTCCCCATCAGGAGGGTTTCAGGAAACAAACCTTGCAGACTGCTGGGACGGTGTGCAGAGAGAACGAGGGTGCGGAAGGAGTCATGCACACACAGGGAGTCCGGCTGCTGCTGGGACAGGAACTGGAGAGGCCGCCCTCTGCAGAAGCTTAGCACGTCAATGCATGACTCGGACAGGCACAGCTAAGGGCCACTGCTCAGGACAAAGATCAGGTGGCCAGCTCACTAGACGGCCAGGATCACGGGGCTCCCAGTGTGTATACATGTGGGGGCTGAAGAGATGCAGCGACCTGGGCTGGGCACAGGCTCCCCCTTCTACCACAGCTGCCAGAGCTGGAGAGAGGACACAGCAGCCACATGCTGGAGAGAGCTCTGGCCTGCAGACCCGCAGGAAAACAGCAGGCTCTACAGGAAGCCTGGTTCTAGACTCTGGGAACCAGGAAGGAAAATCTCTTTTTCCTGCAACATCCTCTTCAGAGCCCTCAACTTAGAGAAGGCAAAGGAAAAATATTTGAAGGCTTTGATCCATTTTTACAGATCAGGCAACAAAGGGTGAATTTGGAGCTGACAGGCAATAGTTAAAAACTGATACAAGTTAGAGATCTCTATATCACCAACCTGAAGTCATATTCCAACCAGGAACACTGTTACTCAAGTCTGGAGTTAGGGGAAAAGTGTATAAAACATGTATAAAACTGTACAGTGAATTGATAGACAAGCAATAAATACGAGACAGTCCATTTGTCGACATCAGAGGACGAGGCAGGGACCTGAGTGGGGCTTGAAACAGGGTAGATTTCAGAGATGTGAGGAGAAGCAGGGCAGGCAAGAGTGCGGGGGGGTACAGGGTGTCGGCATGCAGAGACCAACACAGCCAGTTTGTGGGCAGATGGATGCTGAGGTCACTGGAGAGAACAGATAAGCGCTACTGAGCCCAAGGGCTCTCCACGGGATGGGAGTGCACCATGCCTACATCTAATGTAACAAATGCTGCTGCCAGAGGGATTATAGGAACGTGTTTTCTTTCACAGCCCCTCTATTAAAAAAACAAACAAACAAACAGAAGACTGACTAAATCACACAAGAATATGAAATAGGGAAAAATGAAGAACTTCTAAATTGGATGTCCATGTTGATTACAAATACAGTTGGCTACTGTGTTCAGAGATTTAACTTCTATAAAGCAGATTAGGTTCACAAGCGGAAGACAGCATGATCTGAGGGGTTCATCTTCTATCATCAGATCTCTAATGCACCTCTGACAGAGTACAGGCATTTGGCCTGGCTTACTAATCACTAACCCACGAGTCGGGGACTTCCCTGGTGGTCCAGTGGATAAGACCCTGCACTCCCAATGCAGCGGGCCTGGGTTGATCCCTGGTTGGGGAACTAGATTCCGCATGCCGCAACTAAGAGTTTGTGTGCTGCAACTAAGAGCCCACGTGCCTCAACTAAGACCCAGCGCAGCCTAATACTAAAAACAAACAAACAAACATGAGTTGTTTCTGATTTTCCCTATAATTGAAAAAGAAAAACTGATGAACAACCTCATATGTGCATCTTTGTCCATCGTCTTATTATTTCCTTTGGAAAAATTACAAAGAGAACATACATTTTTAAAGTCATTTAGAATATAATCAAATTACTCCCTGTCCCACCCATCCCCCACCAAAAACAAAAGCCAGATTGATTTATCCTTTCACTGTACACACCCAAGAGCACAGCACTCTCCACGTTGACTGTGGACACTGTCCTTCTTTTTAATCTTCACAAAAAAAGGACCTCTGCTTGTTTTAACTGACCCATCGTCATTCATGTGCTTCCTTCCTGACTTCCCACTCCTCATGCCCTTTGCCCATTTTCCACACCGGGATATTCTCACTTCATTTAATCTTTTTTTTTTTTTTAATTTATTTCTGGACGCATTAGGTCTTCGTTGCCGTGCACAGGCTTTCTCTAGTTGTGGCGAGGGGAGGCTACTCTTTGTTGCAGTGCACGGGCTTCTCATTGCAGTGGCTTCTCTTGTTGCGGGGCACGGGCTCTAGGCACGCAGGCTTCAGTAGTTGTGGCACGCGGGCTCAGTAGTTGTGGCGCACGGGCTTAGTTGCTCCGCAGCATGTGGGATCTTCCCAAACCAGGGCTCGAACCCATGTCTCCTGCATTGGCAGGCGGATTCTTAACCACTGCGCCACCAGGGAAGCCCTCATTTAATCTTTACAAACTCAAAAATGTGAAGCAATTACTCTGAGGTCACAAAGCTAATCTGGGTGGAGCCAGCACTTGGACCCTGGACCCTGACCCCAAGTCTAAACTCTTTCTACCACACAACCTCGTTGCTCAAAGAAGATTTCAAGAATCCTCAAGTAAAGTTGCACTTTAAAAAAAAATTACTTAGGAAGTAAAATCATTGCATCTGTGGATACCCAGAAGATGTAGGCAGTTTCAAAGAAAGCCATGTGGTTGCGTTTTGTTTTTAAGCAGCATGAGAAAGGAATAATGTAGACAGAATCTCCAGAAGGGAACCAGTCAGTAGTCTTAAGGTGCCCAGAGGTCCTGGTCTGGTAAGGCGGGCCCCGCCCCTGCTTTGGTGGAGTCCCTGCAGCTCTGTGGTAGGTGCTAATCCACACTGAGGAATGAGAGACTGGCAGCAGCTTCAACCAGCCCAATCTAACAAACCTGTTGGGCAAACCTTTTTGGCAAGAGCTTTTACACAGAAAAAGCCCTGCCTCTCCTCTCCCCCTCCCTTCCTGGGGGCACCACAGTCTGAGGCTGAAGGGATCCCAGAACAGTCCTCCCACCTGCTAGAGGTTATCCAAGTGGGCCTGCATTGCAGCCCAGCTCTCCAGGCTCTGAGAGGAAGGGACACTGGCCATGTCAGAAAAGGTGATGGAAGAGCAAGTGTTGGCCACAAACTGGACCCTCTCACCCTTTTACTTGTTTTCTCCAGAACATGCACATGCATTCCACACACAGATCATATCCCGAGTTCATTACCAAAGAGAAGCTATAAGAATTTCTTTTCCAGGGCCTTATAGCTCTACTCCAACCACCTCCCATACAGAAGAAGAAACCAAGATGCAGAGAGGCACAGAGGCTTGCCCAGGGTCAGCGTAGGGAGGAGTCGCGCAGTGAGAATCATCATCAGGGACAAAGTCACATTCTCATAGTCATAGCTTCAATTCTGAGCCATCAACATAAAAAACAAGGCCAGCAAGGCGGACTGCAGCAGCACCACCATGAACCCGCCCCGCCCCGCCCCCAGACACTGGTTTTATTACTTCCTTTTTGCTGTCTTTAACACTTCACACATACTTATCTGACTTACCACACCTCTCCGGTAACAAGTCTTACACACTCCACAGGGCACGTGGCCATCAAGAGCAGGGGCTGGGCCATTTCATTTCAGTCTCTCTAGCGTTTGCCACTCTGACAACATATTGACAGTCAATACATTTGAGGACAAGAAGGACATAAACGGGGAGGGGCAGTAAAGGAACGAGGATTAAATAAAGGAAAATTTCTATTCCTTGACCTTCTTCATCTTTTGCTCCACACAAATCATTGTTGAATAATTACACACACAGGCCCTGCATTTCCGGGCCCCCCAGAGACCCTCCCTGGCCCCTGGCTGTCTATGTGTCAGGCCAGGTCACTCCTCTTCACAACTGTCATAAGCCTTTTCCAATTCCTGTGCTTTCCCCTCCATGCCTCACCCTCACCCATCAGCACAGCATCACTGGGTGTCATCTCAGTGCAGGACATCATCTAAAAAAATCCCAGGAAAGAGTCTCATATGATTAAACAAATCTGTAAACAAACTAAGGCCCAAGGGATGGGAGGAGTGGAGGAAGAAGGCAATTAAAAATTAATAAAAATGCTCAAGCATAAATTACAGTACTGGACTAGAAACTAAGTTATCATTATATAATATAAACTATATTACATAAACAAAGTTATCAAACTGACCTTGTATAAGTGCTTCTGGAAACAAGCAGGCCATCAGCCATGGCTTGGCAATCTTGGTGGACAGAGATGGGGCAGGGAGGAGATAACTCGGGGCTTGCTATGTGGGCTACTTCTGTCTACAGTCACACATAGAGAAAAGCTGGTGAAACCAATTAAGAAAGAATATATTCACATAGGTACTGGAAAAGAGATTATTGTCATTTTACACAGTAAAATGCATGAAATACTCAATCAAAGACTAATTTAATGGGACTTCCCTGGTGGCACCGTGGTTAAGAATCCACCTGCCAATGCAGGGGACATGGGTTCAAGCCCTGGTCTGGGAAGATCCCACGTACCGTGGAGAAACGAAGCCCGTGCACCACAGCTACTGAGCCTGCACTCTAGACCCCGTGAGCCACAACTACCAAGCCCATGTGCTGCAACCACTGAAGCCCGCACGGCACAACAAGAGAAGCCACTGCAATGAGAAGTCCGCACACGGCAACAAAGAGTAGCCCCCACTCACCGCAACTAGAGAAAGTCTGTGCGCAGCAATGAAGACCCAATGCAGCCAAAATTAAATAAATAAATAAATCTATTTAAGAAAAAGACTAATTTAACAAAATCAAAAGTTGACTCTCCTCAAAGTTTTAGGATTGACTTTCAAAATCACATCATTCCTCACCACTTAATTCCATGGGCTATAATAAATGACCATAAAGAGAAGTAAAATTTTTTAGATTTTAAAACAATCACTTTAATGTTAAGCTCTTGGGCAGCCAAATTCAATCTGCCATTTTCCCCAAGAGAGATTCACCTATGTCACTTCCGAAAGGTACTCTACAAACTCTTTCAC
Source organism: Mesoplodon bidens (assembly GCF_964165515.1). Lineage (NCBI taxonomy): Eukaryota > Metazoa > Chordata > Mammalia > Artiodactyla > Ziphiidae > Mesoplodon > Mesoplodon bidens. The sequence goes on from NC_138170.1 coordinate 37,086,768, forward strand.
ATGACCAATATTCTTCCCAATTCTATTAAATTTGGTAATCCTTGTCCCCATGAAATGTAGGGTTTGAGAGCACCTCCATCAACTCTTGCAAAATAAAAGTTTACGTTTGTTTACATTTATTTACAAAATAAAAATATATATCCAAAATAAACATTGTTTGAACGTGCTGCAAGTTGAGATTGCATTAATACCAGTGACATTCATTGTGTTTTTCTTAAATAATTTAATAAATTGCCTTGGGAAGTCTCAATTTCTTGGCTATTTGGATGAAGGTTTCCAGTGACAAATTTCCTTAAAGAGCATTTGCCCTTGGGTACAACAAAGGGTACAACAAAGGGGACACAAGGGGACACCAAGGAGCATAAAGTGCCATGCCTCGGGCTCCAGGACTCCCTGCTTAGCCATTTGGAGTCTCTTAGAGAAGCAGCTTTGAGATAACTGCCTGACTCACTCTTTCAAAAACATGCATGAAAAGCACAGAGTTGTACAGAATTGACATGTGCTGAGATGTAAATAATGCTGTATTAAAATAAAAGGAATCAACAGGTGTGACATCTTGAGAGAGGAGGAAAAAAGAAATGAAGAAATGGGGTGGAGGTACCAGGGACACTCCCTACAACAAGAAAAATTAACAACTGCACACCAGCCTCTACCCATTCACCAGCAGCTTTTGTAATAGGGAAGAAGAAATCTGACTCCATACTGAATCTGTTTCTTTTACTTTAACCTTTGCGTTCTATTGCTTTTGCTACAAGTTAAGAACGTTGCCTATAGCCTGCAATACACAGGACAGTCCATTCTCAAGGCTCTGACCTTTAAAGGTATAACACTTTCCCATTCATATAAAAAGCTGCAGAACAGAGAATAAGGTTTGCCTTGTTGGAGGTTTACAGGAGCATCATGACCTTTAGACACCTACATGGACAGCTGCAAGAACAAAGGATTCTGACACCAAGAAGTCTGCAACAACCAGCCACATCCCCTCCCCTTCTAGCATAAAAGCAGCCTGAATCCTAACCCAGGTAAGACAGTTCTTTTGGATGCCAGTCCACCATCTTCTCAGTCTGCTGGCTTTCCGAATATAGCCCCTACTCCTTGATCCAACAATTCATCTCTCGATTTACTGGCCTGTCATGCAGTGAGCTGTCCAAGCTTGGACTCGGTAACATTTGTCCATGTGCCAGGAACTGTGCCAAAGGCCCAAGGGAATACACAGTGGTTACTGAGGTATCCTCATTTTACAGATAAGTGAACTGCTTCCAGAAACTTGTCTGAGGTTCCCAAGATGGAAAGTGGAGGGAGGGGGCAGGAACTGGGAACCCAAATGGGCAGCTCCTGGCCTGCAAGTCCATCTCAGCTGCTGCCAAACTTGAAGACAGGCAGAGAGCTGCATGGATGGCACAGCTGGGATGGAGGAGCACTTGGCACCCTGTCCTCATTAAGTGCTCCCACAAAGACCCCATCCTAGATCCAAGTATGCCACCCTCAAAACCCCCTCCTGGGACCCAGCAGCCCTTAAGAACAACTGCTGTCCTCACTCACACCATCGCTCATGCTGGCTCTCCCAGCCTGAGACACCCATTCTCTTGCTTCTCAATCCTGCCCCCACACTTAAAGGTACAGGTTCAAATCCCACTGCCTTCTCCATAAGGACACCCTCGGTTCCCCTAGTGCACTGTATCTAATCCTCTCCTCCTAGCACCTGGGACTCCCCAAACTGAAGCCCCTCAAAAGGACTGCCAAGAGCTAGTTACCCAGACCCCCCCCCACCCCCAGCAATGCTTCCCAGGCTGAATAGTTCCAGGTGAGGTGAGATCCACTCTCCTCACCCTGGAGGGAGGCAGGACCAAGAGGCTCCCCAGCCCACAGGCTGTAACTGTGAGGTGAAACCACCCCAACTGCTGAGCGCCAGGCTCTGCTCTTCACACACAGAGTATCCAATGAAAATACGTGCTCCTGGGAGATGACCTCTTCTCCAGAGACAGAGGCCATCCTCCTCCCAGAAGACAACCTCTCTAGTGACAAGGGACCCTGGGGTGGCAACTTCAGGACAGGGTACCAAACAAGCAGAGTGGCTCCCCTCTCTCCCAGCCTCCATCTCCCAGATGCCTTTCCTGCTTCTTCTCCCTTTCTCAAATGTTGTTAAATTTCACCAAGTTACCAATGGGTGCTTGAGGACTGTTCTTAGATTTTTTTTAAATATCAAAATTAATCACATGGATTTAAAATATACATCCTCAAAACAGTGACATTTTGGCTTTTTGTCCAAATGTTCTATTAAAGGGGAAGCTGTTCAACCAAGACTTATGTCTACATATTTAAAGAAGGGATGAAATAGTAACATCGCTTTCTCTGGCCACCTGCCAAGAAAAATTTATGTTGTCAAAATAAAAGAGAACATGTTGTTTGCTCAATATATGAGCACACTGCTGAGCAGCTTAGAAATTGGGCCTCTTTTACCAAGCAGTTTAAATCACCTAATTTTATTTACTTTTAAAAATTTTTATCAGAGTATAGTTGACTTACAATGTTGTGTTACATTTCAGGTGTACAGCAAAGAGAATCAGTTATACATATACCCGCTCTTTTTTTAGATTCTTTTCCCATATAGGCCATTACAGAGTACTGAGTAGAGTTCCCTGTGCTATACGGTAGGTGCTTATTTGTTATCTATTTTATATATAGTAGTGTGTATGAGTCAGTCCCAATCTCCCAATTTACCCCTCCTCCCCCTTACCCCCGGTAACCCTAAATTTGTTTTCTTAAATCACCTAATTTTAAGTGTCTCTGTGAATGTTACCTTCATATATCATAGATTATCACCTCCTTGGAAACATCGGGGACCACAGCAATCTCTGTGTCTCTCAGTGTCATTTGCACGCTGTGCCCACTCCTTCCTCCCTGGGGTGGGGGGGGGTCCAATCACTCCCAGAACTTCTGCCACCTCTACACTGATGACTCCCACACCCACACCTGGAGGTCCAGCATGACCTTGCCCTCCCACTCTGGGTGGTGCTCACATAGCATCTTAGTCACGTGTGGGGCAGGGACAAAAAAAAAAAAAGAGAGAGGCCATCATGCTGAAACCAGAGATGGCTGCCTGAGGCTTCATTATATCACCCTCTGTTATCTGCACTTGTTTAAAAATTTCCATTATAAAGAGGCTTTTTTTTTCTAAAGAGGATCCATCAGAACCTTGAGGAAAAAAAATTCAAAAGAGAGAAACAGTCAGTTAAAAATAGGAGTATTCATGAGAGATATTTTAAGTTCATCTGAAGGAAATAATTCCTTTTGTGGTGAAGGGAGAAGAAAAATAAAAGGGTTGCATCTCATTTACTTAAAGAATAAAAGCTACATAAGTTCCTTATAAACAAGCATCAAATTTAGCCATAAAATAATAAATGTAAAATACATGTCATTAGTCCCAAGGTTAAATATTTATAGAGGATGGTATTTGTAACAAACCCACTTTGATCCTTTCACTGTTAAGACAAATAGATTTGATTCTGAAAACATCACCAGGCTTTTCACTGAGCAATCTAGACCCAGACTTGAAGTTGGTTTTTGTTTTTTTAAAACAACTGTGTTACTCCCTGATCAGGACTCAAAAACACAAGAAGCACTTCAAGAAGCACTTGGATGTTAAGTGCTTTTCAAAGAAAATAAACAACAACAGAATTCTAAAGCACAAATTATAAGCCTTAGCAGGTTAATGGTACATGGACCATAAATATGGTCCATATTCATGACTGCAGTAGATTCAAACAATCAACATATGAGCTTTGCTGTGCAGGTTTTTTCCTATTATGCAGGGGGTGGGGATGAGGAGGGAACAAGCTAAGTGGGTTGCCATGGTTACAAAGATATTTAATGTCAGCTCAGGGACCAAAATCTACTTCAAGTTCTCCACATGGACCAGTCTCCCTTTTCAGTAAGTCAATCCCCAGCCCCCACAAGATTACTGTCCCCTGGGACAGTCCTTGCTGCTGCTCCCCTGGGGTCCTTGTATCAATGTCATCGTCCACCTCAAAGCTCTCCCTCTGCAGTAGCTCCAGGCACAGGCTGCTCTTTCCCTCTCCGACAACTTCCTGAAAAGGTTCCATGTCTTGTCACGCCCCTTTGTTGTGCCTTGACCTTCCCAATCCCCTTCACCCCTCTAGAACCTTCACAGTCCGCTGCCTCTCCTGACTTCCCAGAGCACCTAACACTGGTGGCCACCATCCCTACTCCCACCCCAAGTTCAAGACCATCCATCCCCTAACCCCAATTCTCTACTGGTTCTCTTGCATCTTGGCAGCCTTTGCTCCTGGCCTCATCCCCCAAAATGGGCACTCTCCAGTTCTGGGTTCAAGCCTATGGTGGGTCTTCCTTCACCCTACACTCCTGTCTTCTGGACCCTCCTTCCACACCACTACAGCCTACAAGTCCCGAGGTTAAGAAATGTTCCAACGTACCCCTATCTGTAGCTCACTTACTTCACACCTCCCTGAATTGGTTTCCAAATCTCATCCCATCCACTATCTTTTTCTCTCTCACTCCCCTGCAAATAAATCACACACACAGGCACACATACACTTTATTTTTTTTTATGTACCATATCCTCTTTTATTTTTTTTAACATCTTTATTGGAGTATAATTGATTTACAATGGTGTGTTAGTTTCTGCTGTATAACAAAGTGAATCAGCTATACATATACATATATCCCCAATCTCCTCCCTCTTGCATCTCCCTGCCTCCCACCCTCCCTATCCCACCCCTCTAGGTGGTCACAAAGCACCGAGCTGATCTCCCTGTGCTATGCGGCTGCTTCCCACTAGCTAGCTATTTTACATTTGGTAGTGTATATATGTCCATGCCACTCTCTCACTTTGTCCCAGCTTACCCTTCCCACTCCTCGTGTCCTCAAGTCCATTCTCTACGTCTGCATCTTTATTCCTGTACTGCCCCTAGGTTCTTCAGAACTTTTTTTTTTTTTTAAGATTCCATTTTAATCCTGTACCGTCCTTGACCTGGTTTGGGCCCTCAGTTTTCCCCCAGCAAGACTGATGAAGTGACCTAATTCAACAAATATCAAGTACCTACTTAAACCAAGCAACGTTTCAAACAGACCACAAATAATGAAGTTATATGGCCAATTATCATAAGGTTGCTAAGGGCTTAGACGAAATATAAAGCACAGTACAGGGGATAAGGATGGGGACAGTCAGAGAAAGCCTCTCTTCTCAGAGGGAAGGTGGAGGGAAGGGGGAGAGACAATTCCAGGAAAAGGGAACAGCCAGTGTAAAGGCCAGAGGCTGGATAGCTCAAAGGCCAGTGTGGCTGCAGAGACTTGAGCTGGGGGAGAGGTAGGAGAGCCAGTGAACTGAGCCAAGGGCCTGACAGGTGACAGAGAACTTTGGCTTTACCACGAGGGAGACTAGGGGCCAGTGGAGGATTCTGAGTAGAGAAGTATGTAAAGCAATTTCAGATTTTAAATATCCCCCCAGCTTCCTTCTGAGAATAGACTGCTGTGGGGCAAATAGGAAGCAGAGAGCCCCATTAGGAGGCCGTAAAATGACCTGGAGCCATGATCACACCCACCTCACGTCCGCCTCTCTGGCTCAAGTCATCCTCCTAAACACAAGCCTGACCATGATATGTCACCACATCCTCTCCACAAGAACTTTCCATGGCTCCCCATCACCTCCGTAACTATCAAGTGTCACTTCTTCACATGGTCATCAAGGCTGCACTGTGTCCTATTACCCCTCCCTAAGCACCATGCCCTCCAAACCCACAGGATCACCTGCTGTTCCCCTGACACATTGCTACAGGCCTGCAATCCCCAACTGCCTCTGCCCTCCTTTCTCTGCCTCTAAAAGTTATTTATTCATCCATCAGGGCTAAGCCCAAACACAACTTCCTCAGGAGCCTTTCCTGGCTGACCCCAACACTGCACTCTTCTTGCACCTCTACCAGACAGCTCTTTCATCAGTTCCTGGTTAGAGTTCCCACCAGATTGCTAACTCCTTGACAGCAAGAACTGTGCCTGACTCATCTAGGAATACACAAGGGGCCAAGCACAGTGCAAGCAAGGCTTCCACTAAATGCTCAATCAACGCATGCTGGCTAAATGGACAAACTGGCCCTTTTGTTATATATCTTCTTGAGGTCTTGTCGGGTGGAGGGGTGGGCAGAGTTGTCCAAGGACAGGTTTTCCCCCTCGGCTACTGTAATCTGGAGGACAGGGGTCCCTCTGATGGAGTCCTTGGGGACTCCATGGTACAATCACAAGTAGGGATGTGGGGATGGATCTGAACCCAGACGTTCAAAGTCTTCTGTCCTCTCAGCCAGGTATCTCTAGGAAGGCCCATACAATTTGCTTTACATTTGCCCAAAGCGTTGGCAACATGTTTTTCCTAGTCTCATTCTAGAAGTATACAGATGTAGACAAAAGCACCTAGAAGGATCTCAACCCAGTTAACAGTAATTACAGTATTAAGAGATGGAATTAACTTTTTCTTTTACTTTATCTTGACTTTTTCCCTAAATAAACATAAGAAAAAAATCTCTTAGAATGCCATAGTACCATAAAGTTACATTTAAAAAATGGTTCCAAAAATAAAAAGTTTTTAAAAAAAGAAAACAAAAACCACACACACTGGAGACATGAGACCACTGAATATACAATACCAGTTACAGAGGAAGACTGTAAAAACTGAAGACATTTTAAATGGGTTGTATGAAGCATGCAATTAACAACTGACCCTGTGTTTTCACTTCTGAAATAATTATTTTACAAAACATAAAGTAGTAAAACATTGTTCTAGGCATCCTGGGCACTTACTGATGCCTCTTATCTAAATTAAACTCTTCCATGGGTTTCATAAACACGTGTAAACTAGCTGTCATCACTGCACCTTAGCTCACATCACACAGGTAACCAATCAGCTCTAAATGGAACATTTCAATGACTGTCATTTTATGACTTACAGAGGAAATGTCAATTAAAAACAATAGGGGAGGGGGCTTCCCTGGTGGCGCAGTGGTTGAGAGTCTGCCTGCCGATGCAGGGGACACGGGTTCGTGCCCTGGTCCGGGAGGATCCCACATGCCGCGCAGCGGGAGAGGCCCGCGTACCGCAAAAAAAAAATAATAAAATAATAATAATAGGGGATCAACTATCAACAAATAATATGTCTTATTTAAGCTGATGCTACATCAACAAAGTGTTGACTCAACAAAGATTTGGCTTCTAACTTTCTTTTTTTTTTTTTTTCTTTTTTTTGCGCAGTACGCGGGCCTCTCACTGTTGTGCCCTCTCCCGTTGCGGAGCACAGGCTCCGGACGCACAGGCTCAGCGGCCATGGCTCACGGGCCCAGCCGCTCCGCGGCATGTGGGATCTTCCCGGACCGGGGCACGAACCCGCGTGCCCTGCATCGGCAGGTGGACTCTCAACCACTGTGCCCCCTGGCTTCTAACTTTCCATAAAAGACCTACACAACTTTTATAGTGAAATAGCATATTAAAACACAGAAGATACAGTTGCTTTAGTTACCATCTTTTTAAAGAAATAAAAGGGGGACAAAGGCACTGTGTGTATGTCAGGCACAATGCTAGGTATTTTAGGTGCATGATCAAATTAATTTTCTTAGCAAATCTGAGCTAGATTATCTCCCCTATTTCACTAATGAGGAAACTGGGGCTTAAGAGTAATTTATCACACAGTAGCCACCGTCACACAGTAAGTGGCAAAAGTGGAACTCAAATCCAGGTCTGTTTCACAAAAGATTACACACTCTATAATTCTGGAAATGCCACTTACATGAAGTTCAAGAACAGGCAAAACCTATCTATGACGATATGCAGCACATCTAAGATGATATAACCAGTCAGAATAATGGTTCCCTTTAGGGGCTGGAGACTGACTGCAAAGGGGCACAGGGACCTTCTGGGGTACTGAAAACGTTTTCTTCTTGATCTGGTGGTGGACACACATTCATGAGCTGCACGCTTAATATTAGTGCACTTTACACACTTTACTGTATGCTACGCCTCAAGTTTAAAAAAAAAATCCTCATTTGATTGACTCCAAGTTCATGTTCTTTAACCACTAAACCATCATACCACTATTTGACAGAACCTGACCACACTCTAGAATTGATTCTCTTGGATAATCAGTTTTATAAAACATTCTGGTTAAGTGAAGTACATCCTAATCACATCAGAGTGAAGGCATATGAACAATAAGCTTATTTTTAAATGCCACAGAATGAACAGTAGAAAGTATCAATTTCCTTCCTACTGGGAATTTCCTGTCTGTAGCCACATCAGAATAAAAATAATTTTAAACCTTGCTCTAAAGGAATGTTCATAGATGCACAGAAAATAATTTGTAACAAAATTCTTAATGGGCTTCCCTGGTGGTGCAGTGGTTGAGGGTCCGCCGGCCGATGCAGGGGACACGGGTTCGTGCCCCGGTCCGGGAAGATCTCACGTGCCGCGGAGCGGCTGGGCCCTGAGCCATGGCCGCTGAGCCTGTGTGCCCAGAGCCTGTGCTCGGCAACAAGAGAGGCCACAACAGTGAGAGGCCCGCGTACCACAAAAAAAATAAATAAATAAATAAATAATTCTTAAGAGTTATCTATGGAAGTACCTAAATAAAACTACACAAAATATTTCAAGACATACATTATAACTTTATCAACAATGTTGACCCTCAAAGGAAGTTTGAATTTTGTTACAAAAACTAAGACAAGGCAAGAAGACAAAGCTGGTGGGCAAAGTGCATAAATCTCACAGTAGAGACAACACAGTGAGTGTAAAAATCTCAAAGCAGAGTTATAACAAACAGAAAACTCAAATAACTTTTCCCAGCAGTAAGGTGATTGTGCCACATATGCCCTAATAACTAATTCTCCATCGAGTAGCAAGTTCTTCCCACCAAAGCTTTGTTCAGACTAGCAAAAGCCTCATCATCAGCTGGTGATGATGAAATCATTACATCATTTCGCTCAAAGCCTCACCCCACACATACATATATCTCTTAGTCGAGTGGTAACTGTCTCTCCTGAGAGAGGAATTTATTCATCCACAATTTGGAGACATAATGGCAAGCACCTAGTTACAGTTTTACCACCTTTGGGGAAGTGGGGAGGGACAGCTGGATCCACACCTGCTGAGTGTATGGTCTTTACTGGGTGCTTTTGAGTATGCAAGCCAAGAAACCCAACCTTCAAATTCAGAGCCGAGTTTAATTCATGTTTTAACATTCTGTACACACCAAAAGTGTCAGGCAGGGCTTCCCTGGTGGTGCAGTGGTTGAGAGTCTGCCTGCTAATGCAGGGGACACGGGTTCGAGCCCTGGTGTGGGAGGATCCCACATGCCGCGGAGCAACTAGGCCCGTGAGCCACAACTACTTGAGCGTGCGGGTCTGGAGCCTGTGCTCTGCAACAAGGGAGGCTGCGATAGTGAAAGGCCCGCGCACCGCGATGAAGAGTGGACCCCGCTTGCCACAACTAGACAAAGCCCTCGCACAGAAACGAAGACCCAACACAGCAAAAGTAAATAAATTAATTAATAAACTCCTACCCCCAACAACAACAACGAAAAGTGCCAGGCAATTGACTGAAATGATTTTAGTTTCTCCTGAGCATTTGCATATAAGACCAAAAGGCATTTATGAGAATTTTTCAGTATTGATAACTTATGCACCACTATGGGGCATGTGCAAGATTACATAACCAAATATTATCCCAGATGCAATAATTTCAATGTTTATAAAAGTAACCATTTATATTTATTAATTTTTAAAGTCCTTAACAAACTGCTCAATAAAACTGTCAAAAAAAAAAAAAAAAACCTAAGTAGAGTCAAATATTGTAGCTATTAAGCAAGCTAGAATGAATGAAAAGCACTGACCCGGTATGTTAAGAACAGAGTGTGCTTTAAGTACATTCACAGCTCTGGTTCAGCATTCCTAAATTATGGTTGGAGGGGAAAACAAAACAAAACAAACAAACAAAAAAACCCAGCATTGTCGGAAAACATTAAAACTTAAAAGTTTTGAAGGGGAGCAAAATATGCCACCCCAAGATATGTCACTTTGACACAATGATTATTTTGAATTAAAGTTACTTGAGAAAGCAGCCAGTGTAAGGACATTCTGATCCCCCTTTGTCCCCCTGAAAACAGGAGATAAATCTTCCGTAGGAAGGTACCCTCCCCTGCACCAGGAGGGTAGAAGGCATTCTTATCACCAGAGATAGGGAATTCAGGGCTGAGAAGCCTGCACAAACCTTGTTACTTCTTCACTCATCAGTCACCCTAAACCCAAACCCCTTTGTTTTGTCAGTTCTTCACAAATGTATTTGTTTCTTTGTCTCTTTAAAAGGTATGAAAGCTGCCTGCTTTGGTCACTTCTTTGAGTCGCATATTTTTATCCTTGTACATATGAAATTTGTTTTTCTCCAATTAATCTGTCTTATGTCAATTTAATTATTACATCAGCCAAAGAACTTGGAGGGGAAAAAGAGAAAAGTTTTCCTCTCCTACAGTTTCAAAGTTTGAGAAACAAAGGATTCACTTATCCCTGCATCAGCTGAAAAAGCCCCACACATTTGTATCCAGAACATCTTAGCTTTATACCAACAATGCACCGGGTAAAGCAAAATGATTAACTTTTTTGGGTTCTCATTCATTTCCTAATGTAACTTTTTTTTTTTTTAAGCCATGCATCTGGGCAAACTGTACAGTGAAAAATCCACCACGAATTATCAGTTCCACTTTCCTATTTTTAGCAAACCTTTAGTATCTTAGAATTAGAGAAATCTAAATTGTGGGCTTTTTTTTAAAACAAGGAAAATTTCAAAATTACAAGCCACCTATATATACTCAACTCTCCATCCAGGAAACCCAGGGGGAAAAAATTCATATTTTTTACAAGCATATTATGTTTATTTTCCTCAAAAGATTACCTCATTCCCTGGATTTTAAAAACTATCTGCCATCTGCCAAATTTGGCTGATTTCAGTCTCCAACAAATCTAAATGGTTACTGTTTTTGGTAAGGGGAAGTTGGTGCCTGGAGGAACTTCTATATTGATTACACAATGATCATCACTTATTAAGCACTTCTTAACCACCCCACCCCCCGCCATGATGCAGAGCTAGGAGTTTGGCAAACATTATCCTATTTGTCCTCAAAAACAAACCTGTAGAGCAGACACTACCATCCCAAAACCAGACATGGAAAATGAGGCAGGGATGATAAACAACTTGTCCAAGGTCACAGAACAGTATGTGGCGGAATCAAGACCAGTGAACAGTGAAGGTGGGAACTCAGAACTCTTATGGAGAATTAGGCCTGCATCATACACATGCCATCTGCACAAAAACTAAATGAAGAGCAGTGAGCCCCTACTGCAGGAAGATTCCCAAGGGAAAAAGCAGTAGCCCAAACCGAAAAAGTACTTCCGAATGGCAGATCTAAAGATAAAGACATTTGTAAAGGCTTGGCAGTAGGAAAAGGTTTACTCAAGTAGAGTGCTATAGGGCTCCCGAACTTCCCCGGTCTTAAAATCCAATCTGACTTAAGAGCACAGGGACTCTGTGCAACATTCTCCCAAATTCCACCAGTCTTAATAACCTCTATTCAAAAGAAACAGAGAGGACTTCCCTGGTGGCGCAGTGGATGGGAGTCCGCCCGCCAGTGCGGGGAACTTGGGTTCGAGCCCTGGTCCGGAAAGAGCCCACATGCCGCGGAGCAACTGAGCCTGCGCTCTAGAGCCCGCGAGCCACAACTCCTGAGCGCACAACTACTGAGCCCACGAGCCTAGAGCTCGTGCTCCGAAACAAGAGAAGTCACCTCAATGTGAAGCCGGCGCACCCCAACAAAGACCCAACGCAGCCAAAAATATAAATAAATAAATTTTTTAAATAAATAAAATAAGATAAATAAATAATAAATAAAAAGAAAACAGAAGAGGGAACTAGGGCAGTGGGAAGAAGTGACCGCCCAGCCCTATCCTTCCTCTGGGGCAGCTGTCAGATAACACATGGGGGAGACCACGCAATGGCTTGGGTTGAGAGCCCTAGGACTGGGCTGGGTCCCCGCCTTTCTAGTCCCATTCTTGGCCCTGTCGGCCACCTCTTTAACCAACCCATTACCTCCCCGGAGCAAAATTACACTGGAAGGATCTGTTATAACAAGTAGAAGCCCATATTCACCAACTCGCTTTGCAATCTGAAATCTACAGCAAGGCTCCAACAGGGGAGCGGCAAGAGAGTATGGTATAATTGTTCCAAACTACCGTTCTACGAAGTTGGGGAAGTTCAGGAGGCCATGGGGGGCAGGGGAGAAAAGACAAACATACCACCCCTACGTTTTAAGAAGGAGAGGGAGCCTCCTCGACAACCTAGGTTTAAAACGTATATATTATTTTCAGAGATGAGCTTTCACGCTGTGACACTTGTGGGGAGTATCTCGGCTGCTCCTCCCCACTTGATGGGGAGCCAGTAGGTTCTGGGGCTCCCCAGCCCTGAGTGGAAAGCACTGTGGCCTAGAAATTAAGGTGACTCAGTTTTATTGCCTCCAGAAGGGTCCGCCTGCCGTCCCGGGGCAGCCGTCAGAACCCGCGCCCGCAGCCCTCAAGGAGTCCGCCCCGAGCAGCCCAACGTCCACCCTCCACTCCAGGTGTTTCTCAGAGGCCGGCTAGACACGCTCCCGCAGCACCCACCCTTCCCCCTCCCCAGGTTTCGGTCAAGTAGCCGGGTTAATCATTCAACGCAGGCGCTGTGGAATATTTTTGTAGAGGTCAAAGCAAAAGGTTCTTCCTAAGTTTCACAGAAACCAGCCTTTAGGGACCCTGAGGTAACAGTGGCAGGCGGATGGGGCTGGGGAGCGACTGCTGGCGGCCCTGTAGCTCACAGAACACCTGATCTCCCCATGCGGCACGGCAGGCAGCGCAGTGCGAGGGTGGGGTGCGGGGGTGTAGCGCGAAATCCAGCAGGGCCCCCTCCCCAAAACGCCTGTGCAACCCAGATGAGGACGCCAGGCCTCAGACCCCCCTTCCCAACGCCTGCATCACCCCGGCGCGCGCTTCCCCGGAAGTTGGGGTGCAGTGGGGAGGCGGAGATGTTCCCGGGTCCCGGGGTGTGTGTGTGTGTGTGTGGAGTGGGGCAGGAAGCTCAAAAAACAGGCTGCCGCGGGTTGCGTTATCCTCTTCCTCTAGGGTAAGGAAGGTGGCGGGGGGCCGAGGGGGAGGACCGGGACACCTAAACGCCGTAGGAGCCACCTAGAGACTGCTTCCTGCTCTGGGGCGCCAGTACGAAGCCGGAACCGGCGAGGAACGGGGCTGTGGAGGGAGAGAGGATGGGCCAGTGGAGGGGGAGCCGGGGACCAGAGAGCTAGGAGGGCGCAGAGCCGGCCTGGGGAGGAGGGAGGCGGCGGGAGTGCACACCCGCCCGGCCCTACCTTGTCCGGGAGCAGCTCCTGCTCAGCGGGGCGGGGGCGGGAGATCGCGGCTGCATCCACGACCCGGCCGCTCCGCGCGGCTCAGCCCGGCGACCGCCGCCGCTCTCGCTCCATGCGTTGCGCCCGCGATGGGCGGTCGGGTGGTGTCCGCGGCGGGACGGCTCCGCTTCGGCCTGGCCCCGGCTCGGCTCAGCTCCGGCACTTGTTGCCGCCGCCGCCACAGCGCCTCACACCCGGCTCCGGCTCCGGCTCCCGGCGCCGCCGTCGCCGCCTCAGGGCTCCCCGGCCCGGTCCCGCCCCCGCCCCGCCTCACGGGCCAATCAGGTCCGGCACCGCCCCTTACGTCACCGCCCCCGCCCGGCCCGCCGCCCCGCGCCCCGAGTTTGGGGAAGGCACAGCTCGAGTTTGTCCGGCGGTGGATGCGCGGGACCCGCGCAGGCTGGTTCTCCTCTTGGCATCCGGGGACCCTCCGGGCCCTCACGTGGAAAGCAAAGGCTTAAACTGGGGGAAGGGGACCCCAAGAACTAGACCGTCGGGGAAAAAGAGCGGCTCGAAGTTCAAAAGAACTATTTTCCAACTCCAGTCTAACCTAAATCCCTCTTGTTGTCGCCCCTCTTTCAGTACATCTGATGTTGGGAAAATAAGCACATGGCCTGGTGAGGACTCCAGTGGCGTCTTCTGGCCGGAGTCAGTTTGTGAAGGGTCCTAGACCGAACCCCGGCCGCCAAGTGCTTGGGCAGATGTGTCCCCGCAAAACCCAGGGTTCCACCATGGAAGATGGGGGTAGCTAGGGGGAACCAGAGCCAAAATGGGACTTGACCATTGCTCTCTGCCCATCCAGTAGCTGCCGCCACCTCTTAGGTGCCCAAATGACACCTACTTGACACTGCCATGCCATCTTCGGTTTTATGAAGCCGCCCAGAACATGGGGAGAGAGGAGTTTTAGTTCTCTTTGTGGTGTCCTGTAGAGGGTTTCCTCGAGGTTCCAGGCGAGTCTCCGGAAGCCAGAAATGCGAGGTGCCCAGACGCTGGGCCTCGAACCCGCGCCGCGGCCCAAGGGACAGGGCGGACCCTTGGGCAGGTACCTAGGTGCAGCCTTAATGGTTGAACAGTGACATACATTTCCCCCGCAGGATGGGGACTTGGCGCTAACCACACCCAGCCGCTGGAATTCCGGGGACCACGACGCACCCTCCTATCCCAGCGCCCCCGCCGGCTCGCCAGAGCACTGCATTCTTAGGTGAGTCCAAGTTGCTGCTGACACAACTTTGAGGGCCCCAGGTAAGCCCGGCGCGACCGGATGGAGAGGTTGCCCTGGCTTGAAAGGCCCAGTGCAGTGCAGTCAGCTCCTTTCCCTTGCTCTCCGCCGGGAGGTAAACCTGGCCAGAGGCGCACTTGAAAACTCCCGTCTCTTGGTATTTATTTATCTCTCCACGAAGAAAGCAATCCCCTTGAGATAATCAGACTAAGGAATTAAGAACACCACACCCTCAATTATTTGCATTTTCCAGAAGGCTTTCTGAGGCGGAATTAGTTGAAAGAGAAGGAATTGCTAAAGTAGTAATTTCAGGCACCTTTGAGCTCAGCCTACTCAACCATGGGCCCTTACTCTTAATCCAAACTCAGAGCGAAAAAGAAGAGCAGGTGGACGCACTGCTGGATGCACTGAGCCACGTGGGTAAGGTCCTCTAGAAACAGGAATTCTGAGTCAGATCTGGGAAAGTTTTGATTTGCAGCCTTCAGTCCTTTTTGCTTTTATGTTGATCACATGATTCTCCTAAGACTGGGATGTAAAGTCCAAACAGTCAGATATTTGTGTACTCATAGAAAAACATCTGGAAGGATACAGACAGGCTGTTAACCACCATTACCCCAGATGTGGGATTGGGGTTTCAGAAGGAGGGGAGATGAGTTTTATACCCTTATTGACTTTGAGTTTTGTTTTTTTCCAGTTATATTAACTCTCATAATTTAGAAAACTAATGAAACACTTCTAAAGAAATAAAGATATTAGAAGTTCTTTTAAGAACTCTTCAGAGTGTATAAATTAATAAACAAATGAAGCCTGAGTCTTTCATTCTGTGTCAAAATAATTAATCCTGAGTCCGTGTTCCTTGGTTTAAATAAAAATATCTCTGGCAGCTCTTCTGATCTTTAAATGCTGTGAGGGGACAAGACTGACATCTGAAGATTTTTTTCTGCCATCAGATCAGTATATTGTTTCTACACATATGCCTTCCCTTTAAATGCACTCCCACTAGCCACAGACATACTTTCAGGGACTGCCAGCCAAGGGGTTTTAGTAAAGGAACTGCTATAATGTCAGCTGGCAACCAACAAGGAAATTAAGCTGTATCCTCTGCAGCTGCCAAAAGCTGCCCAGGCCCTGAAATTAAAAAATAAGGGCATTCTCTTCATAGTGCCATTAATTAATGCAGCTGGGAGTGTATCTGTAAATGTTACACTGTGTCTTTGGGGGCATTACTCAATGCTGAATTCCACTATTCCGCTAAATTACTCCATGCGAAATGCACATTTGGCTGCAGTCTCTGCTCTTGGACCATCATGAGTAGGTAAAGATGTACTGTTCATTTATTTAACAAATATGTGTTGACCACCTACTAGGTGCATGGCACAGGGCTAGGCACTGAAGTGGTGAACGTAGCAGACACACTCTTCCCTCTTGGAGCTCACAGTCTAGCTGGAGAGAAAGGAGCTTAGCAATTAAATGCACTATCAATTGTATAATTACAGTTGTGATATTGGCCAAAGGGAGTGCAAGGTAGAGGGACCATTTGTCTGGGGAGTCCAAGGGGAGGTGACATTGAGCTCTGAAGGGTGAGCAGGATTTACTCAGGCAAAGAGGAGAGGCGAGTGGAAAAGAGTTCCTGGCAGGTTCACACTACGAAGGGGGGTGTGGTTGAGGAGGAGGTTGGAGAGGTAGGCAGAGACTAGATCATCCAGGGTGTACTGTACCATTTTCAGTAAGATCACCCTGACTGCAATGTAAAGAATGAATAGGGAAGGGGGAGGAGGGGGTGGAGGGACAGTTAGGAAGCTGCTGCTGTAATATAAGGGAAAGGGCTGTTTGTCTAAGCAGTTGAGCAAATGGAGAGAAGTAGATACCAACAAAACCTGGTGATTGCTTGGCTAGGGAGGAATCAAGGAGAAGTCCCAGGTCTCTGCTTCTTCAACCAGATGGATGGTGGTGCCGTTTTCTTAGTTGGGGGACCCTCAGGGAAAGAGGATTGAGAAAACCTTGCCAAGGTTCACATTTGGTCAAGGTGGGTTTGAGATGTAAGATGTCCAAGTGGAGATGTTGAGTAGATGTTTGGCTGTAGGGTCTGGTTCTCTGTGGAGAGGCTGGGGATGAAGTAGCTGGTATAGAGGCAGCAATAAAGTCCCGAGAGTGAGATGGTGTCCTAGGAGAGTATAGAGTTCTATCAGAAGAGGGCCTAGGACTGAGCCTGATGAACCCTTATCTAAAGGCTGGCCAGAGGCAAACTATCTGGCAGGGGTGAAGGAGCAGCCAGAGAGGCAGGAAAAAAAAAAAACTAGGAGTTCGGGAAGTGGGGTCATGGAGCCAGGGAAAGGATATGTCGTAAAGAGGCAGTAGCCAACAACACTCAAAATGGCTGAGAGACCAAGGGAAATGAGGCCTGAATATATCCACCAGACTGGGCGACCTTGGTGTCATTGGGACTTTTACAGAGCAGTGACTGGTGGAGTGAAGGGATGGAAGATAAACTGGAGTGTATTGAAAAGTGCGTGAGAAGTGGAGAAATGAAGAAAGGTACTGACTACAGGCAAATCTTGAAAGGGTTGACTGTGAAGGGTCAGAGATAGAAATAGCTGGAAAAGAATGTTTTGTCAGCAGTGGGTTTATCTTAGTTTATATTTATTTATTTTAGGGTGGAATACATTGAATGTGTTTAAATGCCAATGGGGAAGACCTTATAGAGAAGAGGAAGAGAAAGGTACAGCAGGGGAAGGATAATGGACAATAAAGGTGGGTCCTATGACCATGGGAGAGGATGGAACCAGAATCTGGGTGGAAAGGCTGACCTCATGCAGGAGGTCACCTCCTCTATTATAACAGCCAGGGCGAGGTTGGAGGTCAACTGAACCAGGCAGGTTTGGTATGGGACATTGACTTCCTCTTACTCTGGGGAGGAGACTGGGAGTGGGGCAAGAGAGATGAGGGATTTGAAGAGAATGGAGAACATTTGACACAGTCATTGCAGAAGGTGAGAAGGTTGAGATGACCAGAGGTACGGCAGGATGGCAAGGCAGGCTGGCAACCCTCCTAAGGTTGGTGGCTTGAACTTGTAAGGTGCCCTTTGGTCCTCCTCTGTGATTTCCTCCAGCAGAGCGCAGCTGTCTGCTCTGGTGCAGGCTCAGATGAAGGAATTGCTAGGGCAGAGGAGCAAATTCCTTTTGCCAAGGAATTGAGAACCTTGGCAAACGTGGGGTTGACATGGTGCGTGATCAGAGAGAAAGGACAGAAGTCAGTGGGCTGGAAGGGTCAAAGGGGTCAAAGCTCAGTCATGCTGGAAGGAGAGGGGGTTGAGTCAGAGATTTTGGATGCTTAAGTTTGTGGTTCAGGAGGTGGAGAAATTTAGGACAATGACAAAGCCAGGATGTGATGGGGGAGAGTAAGAGAGAAAGTCACTGGAGAATATAAGGTCAGAGGTTGAGAGGCAGGGTACTGGGTGGGTCATCTGTGTGGTTAGTGAAGCCATCCAGGAGCATGTGGGCAAGAAGTGGGGTCAGGGTCATGGTGTGAAGGCCATGGCACCAAGAGCTAAAGTCTTAAGAGAGTGAGGAAGAGGGCGTGACCAGGAGTTCAGAAGATAGGAACTCCTAGGAAGGGGAGGGCACTGTGGGCTGATGGCAGGATAGAGGATGCGTGAGGGAATGACACTGAAAGCAGGAACCAGTGGCCCAGTCGGTTTTGCCCCAGTTGTCTCCATGAAGCCTGACCCAGGAGCTCTGCAAGCCAGGGCCACATCCCCCTGACTAACTTCTCCTCCCCAAGATTCCCATCAGGGAGAAAGGCATGTGGAGGCCTCCCTTCCTCCTCCCCCTCTTTTCCACTGGGGGCTTTTTTGTCCACCAAATGAACCCCTACAGGGCACTGGCTGATTGGCTGTCAATCAGGAATCTCAGGCTTGTCTCATCTCTGCTACACACCTTCTGTCTTCCTCAGGTGGGCTGTTGACCCCTTCTGTCTCAGCTTCATTGTCTGTAAAATGAGGACGCTAAAATACTCACCCCTCTCAGGGCAACTGTAAGGAATAGAGGAGATAACTTAAGTAAAAACACTTTCTAATCTGTAAAGCACTGTAGGAATGTGAGTGATTTCCCTTGTTCAGAAGCCCCTCACATACACCCACATCTCTCCCAGGAGCCCTTCCCAAAAGATTGTGAGTCCCTGCTCCAGAGGAAGCTGTAATCTTGCCCCGGAGACAGGACAAACACACACAAAACAATTAGAGAGGAATGCACAGCTGTGTCTGATTAAGTGCTAAATTGTAAGGTGCAGACAATAAGAGCTCTGAGCTCAGACAAGGGAACAATTTGCCAGAGTTGGGAAAGTCTGGGAGGCTTCCTGGAGAAGGTGGGGTGGAAGGGGCCCAGACTGATCACTTGTCCTGAGAATATTTGCAAATATGCCCATTCCTTTGTGGCTGCAAAGTTGTCAGTCTGACATGGGTCTACGAAAAGTTTCCAGGTCAAGCGTTTTGTCTTGGTGCCCCTGCTTCTGTTTTCACTCCTATAGCCCTGCTCCCCTCTCAGTCACAGACCTGTGCTCCCCCTAGCTGGTTGGGCAGCCTGGGCTACACAATGGATCCTATGTGCTTTGCCCTGGGCCTTTCATGTTTGGGTCTCTCATGTCACCACCCATTTCCTGGTGAAACAGAGGTTGATCTTCAGCAAGTTTCCTGTGCCCTGTTTGGTGCCAGCACACACCTGGTATTTTTGCCCAGCCAGACTGCGGGCTTTTGAGCAAGGAGTCCTGGATGCCTCTCCTTCTGCCATCTGCCTCATGGCACCTGGTCAGCCTAGGGCACCTGCATGTCCATAGAACAAAAGCCCTGAGCCAGTTCCCACACCTGCCTCCTTTGCTTTTTACTGCCTTTGCCTCATTGTCCGGAAGCACCCAGCAACCTGCCGTTCAGATACAGGCCCCACAGAGCTGCCCCCTGAAAGCCCAAGACCTGCAATGCCAGAGCTGGCTTCCACCTCCTTTGTTATATTGAAGCCAACTCCTGCAGCCCTCTGGACACTGTTCAGAATGAGGGCCTTCCTCCTCAGTGGCTAGCCCCCATGGCCTGGTTGGTGCCTCTGCCCTGGACCTCCCTCCTCCCTTTACCACAGGCCTGGAAAAGATCCTAGCATGCCACAGAGCCAAGCGCACAGGGGTAGCATCAGAAGCAAAAATCCCCAAATCTTATAGATGCTGTGGATGAAGGTTTCTTCAAAAGGATCACAGTGATTGGCTAGTCTGTTAATCAGTTCCAGTTGGGGCCATGAAAACAATAGCCACCTTCTGTCAATAGCTAAAATATTAATTTCTGATGGAAAGGGTGAAATTCTTAGAATTCTAGTCCAAATCCCTTGGAACTTGCAACTGAGAAAAAGAAGGCCCCAAAAGTAGTTTTCTGGAGGCCAAACACCTAATACTAGAGATAATATCTTAAATGTTGACAATTAAGTCACATGTTAAAAATCACCTGACTCCTAAAGCAGACCCTTTCTCCCAAGGTTACTTTGACTTTGCAACAGCAGAAAAACATAAAACCTCATTATCAGATGCAGATGCTAGAAACCAATGTCATGATTCCCAGGGGATTTGTTCCACAGCCCACAGAGTCCTGATGCAGGAAAAACTCAGAATTCCCAGGTGAGTAAAGTCTAGCTTGTTCATGACATTGTGGTGATGTATAAGGTCAGCAATTTGAAGGGGCACAAAGAGTCATCTCTATTAAGGGCATCATGTTGTTTAGGGAATGGAACTCTTGTTAAAGAGAAATGCAAAATCATATTCTCAATTATTATCAAACTCCAAAATTACATTCAAGAGGAGAGGCCCATAATTGCAGCATCAAGCATGAGAGAGTGCCATTAATACGATTATCAGGGCATAAGCCTATTAGAGAACTTAATGCCTCTTTGCTGGCATCATCCTTTGTAAAGCTTCCCTGGGTCTGGAAACTCTCTCAGTTGTAAACACAACTGTTACACAACAGTGATTTCCAAGGGGCATAACAAAGATCTGCTGGCCTTCACCAAAAGTCAAAGTTGCCTGGCTAAGAAGAACAGAGAACATTTCTGAAAATGAAAACTCACCTGCCAACTCTAGTAGGAGTTATTGAGAAAGGAAATACATCTAGCCCTGAGTCCTCTCCAGCCCTGCAGCAATTCAGTCATAGGTGTACCTGTCACCTGGAGATATGCATGTGGCACCTTAAATGGACATAGGAGATTAAGTTTTGGCTGCTGCTGGTAAAAAATCATGGTATGGAAGCCAACAAACCCAGGTTCAAATCCTACTTTCAGATCAAGCCCTGTGTGTCCTCATGGGTATTGTAACACCTATCTCAAAGAATTTCCAGGAAGGGAAATTAAGTCACTTATGACCAAGTGCCTGCAGACACTTTGTGCTTAATAACTGTTTGTTTCTCCCTTGGCCTTGGCAGTGAGACCAAGTCCTCACCAGGACGAAGTTCAGGTAGTATCTTGGCATAGAATCCTGGGGATTATCAATCTTTGTCCTGGGAGCCCATAGGAGAAATTACTGTCTGTCTTCACTCCCAAAAGTTCAGACATCATCAATCATTATCACCATGTAGAATGGAAAGATCAATTGGCTGTCCCTGAAAGGAGCCACCTGATTTGTCTTTAGGAATCAGTGACTTATGAAGCTCATGTGGCAAATTGTCTCACAATAAAACCACCACCAGGAGGGGCAGGGCCTCCTCCTTAAACATGACAGAGAAATCTGGGAGCAATGGACCTCATGGATAGTCTTCAAAGGGAAGCAGTCTACATGTAACAACGTGGGTGAATCTCAAAACCACATCTTTCATGTTGAATGAAAGAATTCATACACCAAAGAATATATATGACATTCAAGAAGACATGAAAACTAATCTATGGTGGTAGAAATCAGAACACTAGTTGCCTTGGGGATAAGGAGAGAATTAACTGGAAAGAGGCTTGAAGGAACTCTCTGAGATGAGAGAAATGTCCCATCTGTTGACTGGAATGATGATTTCATGGGAGCATGCCACTGTCAAAACTCATCACACTGAACACTTTGCATTTGTGAATTTTATTGGTTATGAATTAGACCTCAACTAGCAAAACAAAACAAAAAGGGAAGCAGCAGTGTTTAGGCAGAGGGGAGTATAGGCAAGTGGGAGAAAGAAGAGGGCTGTGCTGGGCAATTTCTCCAGCACCAGACTCTGGGGCAGCTATGAACTGACTTGTCAAAATAAACTACAGATAGGAGAGGATGCACTTTTCTAAAAATGAATACCCTATTCTGGGCCAAACATTAGGTTCAAGCCCTTATTCCTCTACAATTTGAAAACCTTTCCGTCACCATTTCCTTCTTTTCTCATCTAAAGCCATCCCAGAACATGGTTTTCCAGAATCAGCCTCCTTTAGAAGTCACCCTCCCTCCACCCGCAGCTGCACATACACATTATTGCATAACATTAACTCTATAAACTCCATGCCCATAATGCCATAGAAGAAGGAAACAGTTTAATTGATCAACAAAAGTCAAATTAATGATCATCAGAAGTCAGAAAAAAGAGAGTTTGGGTCATCAAGAAACTTCCAAGAGAAAGAATCCTGACAAACAAACATTTCAAAAAGCAGAGGCCCCCAAAAGGTGGGAAAATGGAATGGGCAGTTGGAACTGGAACAAAACTCACAGATTGTAGAGCCAACTCCATCATCAAGTCCTTATGTGACAAATCCCTCCTGTGCTGTCAAAGGGGATTTTTCGCAGATGACAAAAAGATCATAAGCAGGGTGGCCTCTGCTTCAGTTTGATTTCTCTGCTGTTCTCTTGGCTCTACCTTCTTCCCAGCTCTGTTCCTTTCTACAAGCATCTCATTCAGATAGAAAAGGGTCTCTTCTTCCCCTTGTCTCTTTTTACGATTCAGGAAAATTTTCCTATGAGATTCCCCTTTGCAACTCATTTGCTGGGATGGAGTCACATGACCCTTCCTAAGCCAATCACTGGCTAAGTGAATGGAACCAGCTTGACTAGTTTAGACTAATTAAGGTTTACTCCTGAATCTTCACATGAAGAAGTTATGGACCCCAAAACACAGTGCTACCAACCAGGACAAAGGGGGTGTTACAGGTAGGGTTTCCCTGGCCCTGCATGTAGGAAGTTTATTGGGGAGTACTCTCAGCATCAACACCTGAAAGAAGTGAAGTAAGCAGGAATGGACAAAGGGAGAAGTTGAGCTGCAGTGAAATCACAATAAAAACCTTAGCTGATCTTTCAGGGAGCTCTGGTGCTGGGCTGGCTCAGAGTTGTCCCAAATTGAGGTGAGAGAGCTAGGTCTTTTTACTCCTGTATCAATCAGACATTAGATGTGCACTGCCCCTGGGAAGGGAGCATTACCTGGGGCAAGGTGGCTCTTTTTGGCTGAGGAAAAATCTCAGAGAGGGACTCAGCTGATGACTGCTGCTGTCAACCTTCCCAGGAGATGGGGAAATGAGTGCTTCAGTCTTGGAGGGGGGATCTGGGTGGCTCAACATGTCATCCACTGTAGGAGTGATGGATGTTGCATGGACAATCCCTCAGATCTCCTAGAACCCAACTAGGAGTCCACACTCATGTCTAGAGAAAGCATTATATGTCAGCCTTTACTGGAACCATCTCTGGAACCCAATTACCTCATTACCTTTCCACTTCCTTAGGAAGAGATGACAGGAGAGCCTCCAAGTTTCAGCTACCATCCTGGCTTTTAAAAGTGGGACAGCTGGGAGATGGCTATGTGGACTGCGTTTGGGTGGGACCCAAGCCCTCAGACTTAAGGAACGTGATGCCCACAAGAATGAAAATCCACAGGAACAGTCTTGAACAAGCCGGGAGCCTGCTAAGCCCTGGCATCTGCTGAACTTCCCAAATTACACACATTAAGCTGTTCAGTTCCACATTTCTATAGTGTGCTTCCTGCCAAGCTTCCTAGCACAGTCTACACAATGGGAAAATCAAAACGAGCAGTTAGACCAATTACGGATATGACAGGTCAAACAAATAAGCCTTTATCTAGGACTTAAGCAGACACAGTCAACAAGGGTCTAATCCAAAAATTGAGATTTGGACAAAGAAAGGCTTTATAAAACAAAAAGGGGGGTGGGGTGGGAGTAGAGATATTTGCATGAATTTTTTCTCTGTCTCACTGAAAATACTAAAATAACATTTTATCCAGCCTCTCCATGCTGCCCTGTCCCCCCACCCCTAGCCTCTTGAACATTCTCTAGGTCTATTAATAATCAGGCTGTAGGGCCAACTCACAGAGAAGTGTTAAGCTAGGGTATGAAAACAGTTGTCATTGAAAGGAGCTGGATAATTTACTTCGTTAATTGTTATGTATCTAGTTAAATGCCCAAGAATTAAAGCCATACATAGGAGTGTTTGTGTGTATATTCAGGAAGTACAGAGACTATGTGTTACAGAAACCCCAAGCATTTCAGCTAAGTGAGAAATTCTAGGTAGAGTAAGGGACTTGAATCTAATAATGCCACTATTGTAGTAGCAGGAGCCAGATATGATAGGACTTTATTATCTTATTATTACTTTTAACAAGAGAAACTGTTTACAAGTTTCTGGTCACTCTCATTCCAGCAGGAGAGACCTCAAGTCTTGTGGATACTCATTGTTCTGTGGAAAGGGAAATGCAGAGCAGTTTTTGTTATCCTTTTTCCCCCTCTGGACTAACAAAGGCCACCCCTCTTCATATAGGTCCATAATCTTCTCTGCAATTCTGTTTTTGGGTTTTTTTGTTTGTTTGTTTTTGCAATTCTGAAGTCCATAAATCTCTGGAAAATGAAAACTTTTTTTTCATAGTGGCACTATAACTAACTTGGTTATTTTGGCAGTAAAACCTGATTGGAATTTATGGGGGGGTAGTTATAGTTTTCATTTATCCCATATTTCACTACAAATATGTTAATGTGTTTGATCACAGGTGCTGCTCCAGGCATATTAATATATCTGAATGAAGATATATATTTCAGGGAATTATCAGCATATAGATGGTATCTGAAGTCATGGGAATGGTTGACATGGTCCAGGGAATGAAAAGAGACTGAGAAGAGAAGAGGGCCGAGGACCAAATTTAGTGAATGGGCCTGAGGGAGGATCAGGAAGCCAGGAAGAAGTGAGAGAGGAAGTGTAATCAGCTCTTTTGCCCTTTTTTTATCCATTTCTGTTTCCCTCAAACTTTAAAAACGTAGTTACAGATGTGAGATTACTAGGCAATATTTAACCTAACCCCTGTAGCTTATGCCCCATGCTTCACTAATTGGATAGCTTTTGCAAGTCCTTGATCACACAATGCCTGGCTTAACATGTAGATTCTTTTCTTAAATTAAAGAAGTAGAAATGAAGAATAAGTAATTAATGGATGGCTAGATCTTTTCCCCAGCTTCCCCTTCGGTAATCCTGCGAGCAAAGTGTGTGAACAAGATAGCATCTAAAGAAAGATCACAAGGAGTCAGCAAGTCTGCACTCGGTGAAAGATGACGAAGACAGTGACCCCCTCCCCAAATGATTAAGTGAGACTAGCTTCCCTTTTTTCCCTTTAAAAACTTTCATGGCCAAGCAGAATCTTGAGAGTTGGTTCTGGGTCATGAGTCCGCCTTCTCTGTAGGTTGCCAGCCTCCTGAATAAACCACCTTTCCTTTTCCAACCAACACTCGTCTCTTGAGTATTGGCTTTTGAGCAGCCAGCAGCCGAACCTGAGTTCAGTAACAGAAGGTGGAAAACAGGGTGTGGAGATGCAGCAGCCCAGGGAAGAGAAGGTTTCAGCATGACAGATGGTTATCAGTGTTGGCTGCATGGAAGTCAGTGGAGGACAAGAAGGTAGCAAGGGGGTTTGCAGTCTTAGAGGTCTTGTCTCCTAGGAGGCTAAGAACACATCCTAAACGTATTTTATGTTTTTTAAGAGTGCTGAACTCTGCTTTGTTTATTGTAGGTGCACATTAAAGACTTGTTAATTAATTGAATGTGTCAATTAAAGCCCTTGATCAGAGGGGCAAACCTGCTTTTGTGAGGTCTCATTTGGGATAAAAGGCTGGGAACACAACAGAAAGAGCATAGAGAAAGAGCAAGGAAATGACTAAGAAGTGAGATGAGTTTGCTCACTGACATGAAGAGTTGGAAAGGAGAACATTTCGCTTCTTACTACATGGAAGAGCGATGGGGCTGGGGAATAAGAAACAGTAAAACTGGTAGGTCTTTGAAATGAAAAGAGTAAGAACCATGGTGGAAAGAGAAAGTAGATTAACCAAATAAACGTTTATTCTTAAACTATGGGTCAGGGCAATTTATAGAACCTTAGAGATAACCAAATCAACTATTATTTCACAAATGATAAACACTCAGAGAGGCTGAGAGACGCTCTTAAGGAAATAGCTAGTTACCCGCAAAGCCTGGACTCAAACTGAGGGCTCAGCCCCAGTCCAGTGCTAATTCCACTATAAACATAAAATCTCACCTCTGGGCCCCTCTTTCCATTTCCTGCCTGTCTTCCCACACTTTTACTAGTAAAAATCTGGGTAAAATGAACATCTGGGCAGCTACGATCATCTGCATAAAATCACAGGCACTGGGGCTAAAGCACTCTCAATGGGCAACAGGTACCATGATGGATTCAAGGGCCAGAGATGGAGGGATTTACTCATCTGCCTCTTCCAGAAAACCCTGGGAGGGAAGAGCCAAGCATGGCTTCAGAAATTCACCCTGGAAAATCATTTTTTAAATGTATTGGGTGTGGAGAAGAGTTTATTCTCTTTTCCAAATGGTATTTATTACTTTCATAATCAGAAAACATTCATTGAAAAAAACTTTTTTTTTTCAATGAGAGAGTAGGCAGTTGGGGAGAAAGAGTTAGGGTGAAACAGGCTTTTTGCCAGTGTGACCAGCAACCTCTTAGAATCAGGTTGTGCCAGATGAAAACCAGGCAGGGCTCAAGGGAAACCAATTTTACTTTCCTTTCCCTCTTTTTCTCTTCTGGTTTGGTTTGTAAGGTGAACTGTTGTGCAAGTCAGCAACTTGCATAGGGAAGACTATGAATGTATTTTCTTGACGTGGTGAGATAGGAGAGCAGTTAAAGGGGGGAAAGGGAAAGAAAATGGACACTGGAGAATGGGAGAAGCTGTGAATTTGGGGGAACCATTTCAGTGAAATACTATGTGAATGTCTGTTATAAGCAAGACGGAGGAGGATGAAACATGGTCTTTGCCCTTAAAATGTGTGACTGTTTACTGCTCTAGCCTTCAACCACCAGCACTGACAGTACCTGATGGGCAAAAGGGGCTCAATCAACACCCCCTGAATGAAAGAATCAGATGTCCACTCATGAAAAGATGCAGCACATCCTTTTAGGTAGAAAAAAAAAATCCCATACCATTTTCCTTGACTTTTTTGGATCCACTAGTCGCAACAGGTACCCTCTCCTTCAAGATGTCAGGAAAACCAGGCCTCAGGGTACTGATGGGCCAACATTTCTCCTCTCTTGGAATTCAACACTGCCTGGCTGGCCATTAATTTTGCCAGCTGCCCCTCAGAGTCGCAGATATTGGGAGAAGACCCAGACGTTAGCAGAGTCTGCTCCAAGACTGCCAAGTCCTCATGTCTAAGGTCAAACATGCCATTCTGTCCCTAAGGAGACCCCAGAGACAGTTTCTCCCCATTTAGTGACAAGATCCAGGCTTGGCTGATGCGCTGTGATATTGGGGTCTAAAAGCTATTCTTATTTTGCTTCCAAAAGTCACTTTTGGATTCCAGAAAATGGAAGTTTTAACCTCTAAAGCCTGGAACACAACACTCCAAAACAGCTGGAAAGGCCTTGGAAACTTCTCAGATGAAGTTAATTAAAACCTTCCTCTGCCCCAAGGGTCAAATCCTGCTGCTTATGGATAACTCTCAAGTTGTCTAGCTTAGTCTCCAGATAAGCAGGTCTCCCAAGGACTTGAGAGTTTGATCTGGAAAGCTGTGTCCTGCAGAACAGGCCAGCTGTTCCTGCAAGGAGAACAGTTGTTTTCTGCCATAGAGGTTCTAGGCCAGAAATGTAAGGAGAGCGCAAAGACGTTTCTGCTAGCAGCTTTTACTATGGTTCATACCCCCATTTTTCAGCCAAAGGAATTCTACCCCTCGAATCCACCCAGGAAGAAAACACCTCCATGATACACAGCTTTGAGTCCTATGCTTATCATCAGAAAGGCCAACTTTGCTCTGGGAAGAATCGATGGCGTCAGTCTCTCTGCACAATGTCAATAACTTGTATCACTGAAACGAAATAAGAGGGTTACCATAGCAGGAAGGCAGTGCCTCACTTGCTCTCCTGCTACTGTGAGACACTCCTTAGTGCAAGGATCTGAGCCTAGCCCTGGCTTGGCCACACACAGCTGGGAGGCATTTCAGGAAAAAGGGAGCCATTGTTCCCAACAGGATGCATGTTTTGCCAGCATGTCTCTTCATCAGCCTAACACAGGTCAGCTTCTCTGCCTGTGGATCAGCAAAGTCCTTCTCAACAAATGTCAAATGTCTTTGTGTGTTAAAAGATCCCTAAGAACGGATGTGGTTGAGGTATCCAGTTGTAACTTAAGGGCTATTTGCTCAGTCTGATTCAGTAAATATTGACTAAGTGGCTGACTTAAAAGAAGCAATGCCTTTGCTACTGGAAAACCAATGTAAGACCAGGTCCCTGACCTCTGACCTCCAGGAGCTTATCGTGTGGTAGTAAGGGGCCCTGAGCATGTCAGCTGTGGGCTCTGCCACACCCAATGTCTCCTACAAAGGGGGAGCCTCCCTTACCCAGAGCCCCCTGCTCAGAGAAATAGCACCAAGCTGTTCTATGTCCAGGAATGGCCACTGATTGTCCAGGACCAGGGGCCTACCCCATATGTCACCCCCAACAGGCAATGTAGTGGCCTTGAGTGGACTGGCATGGAAAAATGGCAAAACCTATGGGAGCTGGGTATATGTGGAGGAAGCAGAGCTCATATGCATAGGTAGAAGCTGGGTCCTTAAAGGCCACGCCCTGGAGTGAAGAGCCTTTGACTTGGCTTTACCACTGTTCCTGCCTTTCCTAATGTCCAACTTTTTTCTTTTTTCTGGGCTCCTCTTATGTAGCTTTCAAAACCCATGCCTTAGCACACACACCTACACATACACACCCCCATTACCACCACTACTTATAGCAACAAGAAAATTTCTATTCCTGACCAAGAGGGAAGAGGAGTAAGAGAAGTCATGCGATCACCATGCTAGGAGGTGGAGGGCTTGTGTGATCTTAAACCTTCAGTCGAGCTGTAGTTTGAGCCTCACCCAGCTGACACAGCCACAGGGATTGTAAGATCCAGGAGGGCTGCCTTGTTTGCTGCTGTATCTCCTGGCACAGTGCCTGCACAAAGTTGGTGATCAGTAATGCTGGCTGAATGAATGACTGAATAGACTGGGAACCAGAGAGATTAACTGAGGTTTAGCATTGGCTGTCTTTCGTGTGTCACAACCTCTCTCCCCGATGCTCCATGCCTGGGAGGCTCACCTACACTGACTACATTCAAAGGCTTCTTTATCCCCTGACTTCCAGGGGGGTTCAGCCAAATGAGGAACCCTAGCCAGAGATCAGAGACAAGGAGGCAAGTGATACCAGGGTATGCATGCCCCCATGAAGCCTACATTCTTACAAGGAGGCCCCCTCCATACTACCCTTCTGCCTCCCAATCCTCTCATTTCTTCAGGCCTTAGACATATAATGACTCCCAATCCAATGTTACCTGCGCAAGAAAACATCAATCCTTTATGGTTCCCCCACCAACCCTTGTAAATAATGCCTTTATTAAATGCTCCTCAAAGCACACAGTTTGTCTTTTTTTTTTTTGCGGTACACGGGCCTCCCACTGTTGTGGCCTCTCCCATTGTGGAGCACAGGCTCCGGACGCGCAGGCCCAGCGGCCATGGCTCACGGGCCCAGCCGCTCCCCGGCATGTGGGATCTTCTCGGACCGGGGCACGAACCCGTGTCCCCTGCAGTGGCAGGCGGACTCTCAACCACTGCGCCACCAGAGAAGCCCAAAGCACACAGTTTGAATGTAGCATCTGTTTCCTGCTGAGACTGCAAATGACAGAGGTTCCAAAAATCAAGTGTATGCTTTTTGCTATCTGGTTTTCTCCATGTTCTAGTACCTTCTGCTCAGCTCTATCAGCAAACATTCATTGCTTCACAGAGGCAAGCTGGTTGGGAGGGTATCTGCCCAAACTGGACCCGTTTGAGGTGAGGGGGTGGGTGGCAGAAGGGAAGCAACAGAGTGTCCTGCCTCAATGCTAATAATAAATATACTGCATAAACACTTAGTGAGGAAGACACCTAATTTTGTTCCTACCTTCGCAGCATGAAGTTAGGGTCAGACCTCCCATTCAGGAAGCTAGTTTTCCTTCTCTGATAAAATTAGTTTCTTTAGCTAAAAATGTTTTATTTGAGTTACGTTTTATTGTACAACCACAAAATAATGATCAAAAAGGTTCTTTTGGTAAGAAGGCCATTGCTCTGCTCTAACCACACATTTAATTTACCCAAATTAAATGCAGCAGAAGTTGAGTGGGTGTGGAATCTTCTTTTCTATGTCATTTATGTCTTTTTAATATTGATAAGCTCTCAAAAAGCAAGGGTTACTAAGTGTATCAAGCTGTGCTCTTCCTTCAGCCTTTAGTGTGGAGTTAGGGACAGTGGGTGGAAGTAGTGGGATCTTTTATTTTTATGGTAATTTATCCTCTCTGAACATACTAACAGGGAAAAGTACATTTTAAATTTTCTGAAAAGATTAAGAGGGTCTCAAGTGATCTGAAGCTTTCTCTAGCCTCTAAAAAAATCTTTCCACAGCTCTCTGGTGCATATTATCTTGTCAACTTGGGATCTACTATTAATGCAGGTTTCCCACCAGGCAGATTCAACAGCAGTCTAAGATAGAAATGCCTGATTTCCTACCTAAGACTCAAATGGAAAAACACAGCATCTGAATTTACTTGTTCTGGTTTTTTTTTCCCTCCCCCTCACCCTTTTTAAAAAAGGACTGGTTTCTTCAGTTCTCAGCCTTTTGGCAGCAGCCATTTAAAAGAAAGAATCACACGGTAATTATTAATTTTGCATGGGATCAACTCTGGCCTCAGCTTTCATCTGAGATGCAGTTACATGAAAAACAGACTGCGTTAATTTCATCCCCTCTGGGGTTGCTTGGCAACAAGGCCTTGTTCCAGATCATCTTTTATTCTTGGCCCAGAGTGATCTCTTTGGGGCGTTGCTCATGCTAAGGCAATCATCATCCTGTTGCTGTCCCTTCTGAATGTGTCCCTATGGTCCTGATGGCACAGGGGGTTGGTGGCTTTGCTCCAGTCATACTGGCTGGGGTCTGTAAAAGCTCTGAGCTTGTCAGCACAGAGAATGAACTATGCTTCGGGAATTGGGGATTTAAACAATAGAGGTTAGACAGGAAAGAGAGTGAGGAAGCATGAGCTATGTCTAAAGCGATGCTGGAGGACGGTGGGGCAGAGATGGGGTAAATACTAATGGGATAAATACCGAAGTCTATTTTAAAAAAAATATTTATTTATTTACTTTTGGCTGTGCTGGGTCTTCGTTGCTGCGCGGGCTTTCTCTAGTTGTGGCGAGTGGGGGCTACTCTTCGCTGCGGTGAGAGGGCTTCTCATTGTGGTGGCTTCTCTTGTTGCAGAGCACCGGCTCTAGACATGCGGGCTTCAGTAGTTGTGGCACGTGGGCACAGTAGTTGTGGCACATGGGCTTGGTTGATCCGCGGCATGTGGGATCTTCCCGGACCAGGGCTCGAACCCTTGTCCCCTGCATTGGCAGGCGGATTCTTAACCACTGAGCCACGAGGGAAGTCCTTCAAGTCTTTTTTAATTAAAAAAAAAAAAGCATTACTATGTTCTGGTTTGGAAATCTTCCTAAGCTCTATTGTCAAATGATAAATGTGAGGTCCAGAACAGTTTTTTGGGTGGGAAAAAGAAGAAGGGGAGGTATAAGAACATTTTGTTTAGTTTTGCATAAAGAAAAATATATGGATGGGCATTCCCTGGTGGTCGAGTGGTTAGAACTCCACGCTTTCACTGCTGAGGGCCGGGGTTCAATCCCTGATCGGGGAACTAAGATCCAACAAGCTGCATGGTGTAGCCAAAAAAAAAAAAAAAAGGATGGTTACTCGTGTTTGTGAGGGGTGAGAATGATGAGGTAGAGGGCAGAGGCGAAAACAAGATTTTTCACCTGTGTACCTCTTTATATTGTTTTGCTTTATAAACTAAAATAATGTGTTACTTAGTCCAAAACAAACTTTTTTGAATAAATATTAAAAAGTGTTAGCAATTCAGTGCAAGTTGTTAACGTTTGGGAGAGTTAGGAAAGTTGGGTGAAGAGTATTCGGAGTTTTTTGTACTATTTTTGCAACTTTTTGGTGAGTCTGGAATTATTTCAAAATTAAATTTAAAAGAAATTTAAAAAAATATTAGCAACTCCAACAAATTTTCTAGCCTTTCCTTCCTGTTCAAACACCATTCTTGCTATCCTTCAGACGCAGTCAATCTGCATATATTGAACATTCTGAGTGACTTGGTAGGAGATGGGGATATCTTTGAGCATTTGAGCTGCAGAGAAAAGACCTCAGCTAGGAACATTAGCCTTAATCAGAGTGTGGTTCCATCCCTGTCCAAATGGCTTTAGCTGTGGTCCCTAAAAATCTCAGAAATCTCAACCTCCTTAGGGACTGGTCTCTCTGAGTATGGAACTCCCATGATGAAAGCATCACTCTTCAATTCATGTAAGCCCTCAATTGTGCCTTCATGGCTTCCCTGGACATCCTTCCATGTTTTTTCCTCTCTGCAGCCATCTCCTCATCTTTCAAATCATTCTGTATCTATCTTTCTCCACTAGGCTAAGCTCCTTGAGGGTATGTGCAATGACTGAGCCATCACTACACACAGCTCCCCTGGCATAGCATAAGTACATACTTTTTTTCTTATGTTTTTATTTAAAATAAAAACTTAAAATAATTATAGATTCACATGAAGTTGCAAAAGAATATAAAGAGAAGTTATAAATGCCTATATTTAAAAAGAAAGAAAAGTCTTAAATCAATAACCTAACTTTTCACCTGAAGTAACTAGAAAAAGAAGAGCAAACTAGATCCAAAGCAAGTAAAGGAAAGGAGGAAAAAAAGATTAGAAAGGAAATAAATGAAATACAGACTAGAAAAACAATAGAGAAAATCAATAAAACCAAAAGTTGGTTCTTTGTAAAGATCAACAGAATTGACAAACTTTTAGCTAGACTGAAAAAGATAAAAGGAGAAAAGACTCAAATGAGTAAAATCAGCAATGAAAGAGAGAACATGACTATCAACCTTACAAAAATAAAAAGGACTATAGGGAAAACTATGAATAATTATATGCCAACAAATTAGATAACAGAGATGAAACAGACAAATTCCTGGAAAGACAAAAGCTACTAAAGCTGAGTCAATAAGAAATAGAAAATCAAAACCACGATAAGACATCACTTTACACCCACTTCTATGGCAATAATCAAAAAGACAGACAGGGCTTCCCTGGTGGTGCAGTGGTTGAGAATCCACCTGCCAGTGCGAGCAACACAGGTTCGGGCCCTAGTCCGGGAAGATCCCACGTGCTGCAGAGTAGCTGGGCCCGTGCGCCACAGCTACTGGGGCTACGCTCAGGAGCCCACGAGCCATGACTGCCGAGCCTGTGTGCCACAACTGCTGAGGCCCATATGCCTGGAGCCTGTGCTCCACAACAGGAGAGGCCACCACAGTGAGAGGCCTGCGCACTGCGGCGAGGGGTGGCCCCTGCTGGCCACAACCAGAGAAGAGCCTGTGAGCAGAAGCAAAGACCCAATGCAGCCAAAAATAAAATAAAATAAATTAATTAAAAAAAAAAAGACAGACAATAACATGTGTTAGTGAGGATGTGGAGAAATTGGAACTTTCATACACTGATGGTGGGAATGTAAAATGGCACAGCATCTTAGAAAACTGTTTCAGTCCTTCAAAAAATTAAACATAGAGTTACCACATGGCCCCCAAATTCCGCTTGTAGGTATGTCCCCAAGAAAATTGAAAAACTTCTTTCAAACCCTTGCACATAAATATTCTTAGCAGCATTATTCATAACAGTCAAAAAGTAGAAACAATCTAGATGTCTATCAATTACGAATGAATAAACAAAATGTGGCATACCTATATCATGGAATATTATTCAACCACAGAAAGGAATAAAGTACTGATACATGCTACAAGATGGGTGAATCTTGAAAACATGCTAGATGAAAGAAGCCAGACACAAAAGAACACATATTGTATAATTCCACTTATAGGAAATATCAAGAATAGGCAAATCCACAGATACAGAAAGTAGGTTAACAGTTTCTAGAGGAAGGGGGAGGGGAGAATGGGGAGCGACTACTAATGCATACAGGGTTTCTTCTGGAGGGAAGAAAATGTTCTGGAATTAATGGTGATAGCTGCATAACTGTGAATATACTAAAAACGACAGAATTATAAGCTTTAAAGGGTGAATTTTATGGCATAAAAATTATATGTCAGGGATTCCCTGGTGGCACAGTGGCTGAGAGTCTGCCTGCCGATGCAGGGGACACGGGTTCGTGCCCCGGTCCGGGAAGATCCCACATGCCGTGGAGCGGCTGGGCCCATGAGCCATGGCCACTGAGCCTGTGCGTCCGGAGCCTGTGCTCCGCAACAGGAGAGGCCACAACAGTGAGAGGCCCGCATACCGCAAAAAAAATTATATGTCAATTTTTTAAAAAGAATGAGTAAAAGCAATAGCTAATGCCTTTAAAAATGTAATGAGAGATTCCATTTACCCTTTACTCATTTACTCTTTACTCATTTACCCCAATGGTAACATCTTGCATAACCACAGTACCATATTACAACCAGGCAGATGACTTTAGTACAATCCACAAAGCTTATTCCAATTTCACCAGCTTTACTTGCCCTTGTGTGTATGTGTGTGCACGTGTGTGCAAGTAGTTCTATGCAATTTTATCACATGTATGTTCATGTGACCACCACCACAGTCAAGACACAGAATTGTTTCATCATCACAAGGATCCCTCCTGCTCCATTTGTACTCATGCCCTCCTTCTCTCTCTATCTCTAACCCCTAGCAAACACTAATCTATTCTTTATCTCTGTAATTTTGTTATTTAAATTTTTTAATATAAATTGCTATATGTCAGTGTTATATAAATGTAATATTTTGTGTTTGACTTTTTTCACTCAACGTAATTTGAGATCCATCCAAGTTGTTGTGTGTATCAATAGTTCATTCCTTTTATTTATTTTTAAATTTTTTGGTAATGCAGTATTTTACTTATTCTATTCATAATAACTAATATTTAAGAACATTTACATTATTAATAGAACTTAATCTAAAAGAAGTTCAACTTACTTTTTTTTTTTACATCTGAATACTGGGTATTAATAAGAGAAGAGTGAAGATAATTGTGGTCAAAATTACTATTTCAAAAACATAAATGCTTTGTGTTACTATGTCTACATATAACTCAGTTTGGGGTATAAAGTTCTTTGGCTGCAAGAAAGAACACTTGATTTACTTCACCAAGAGGAATATCTCTTAATGCTGGGATGACTTCTCTTGGTATTTCTTCTCCTGTTGATTTTTAGCATAGTTATCTGTGACTGTATGAACTCCAAATAAGAGTACATATCTGGTTATTGTAGCCACTTACTATAGAAATAGGAGATGGACAGAAAAAAAGAAATAGGAGGTGGACAGATAATGCAACTGTCCAATATTTTTGAGGCCGAAAGCTTAAGCCTGAGGAGTTAAGCCAAGATTCAGGAATAAAAACCCACAGGAGATGGAGTGTGAAGCCAAACTGGGAGCTTAAGAACAAAGGCATAAATCGCTTTTTCTGGCAATGATGATGGTGAATTTTCCACCATTTTCCCAGTGGCTTTAGACAGTCTCAGAACTGAGCCCTCTGCACAAACAAGCACAGCAGAGGGAGATGGGTAGAGAGGGAAAATTGAAGGAAAGACCAAGGGGCGATGGTGCCCCCAGCCTGGGCACAGGTGTAGTGGGACCCCCTTCAGGTGGCACAGGGACCACGCCCATTCCTTTTACTTCAAAATAAATTTTTTTTTAGAACAGTTTTATTTTTCTTTTTTATCTTATTTTTTAAACATCTTTATTGGAGTATAATTGCTTTACAATGTTGTGTTAGTTTCTGCTGTATAACAAAGTGAATCAGCTATATGTATACATATATCCCCTCCCTCTTGCATCTCCCTCCCACCCTCCCTATCCCACCCCTCTAGGTGGTCACAAAGCACTGAACTGATCTCGCTGTGCTATGCGGCTGCTTCCCACTAGCTATTTTACATTTGGTAGTATATATAAGTCCATGCCACTCTCTCACTTCGTCCCAGCTTACCCTTCTCCCTCCCCGTGTCCTCAAGTCCATTCTCTATGTCTGCATCTTTATTCCTGTCCTGCCCCTAGGTTCTTAGAACAGTTTTAGATTTACAGAATTATTGTGAAGATAGTACAGAGAGTTCTCATATACTCCACATCCTGTTTCCCCTATCATTAGCATTTCACAATTAATGGGTCAATCTTGATACATTCTTGTTAACTAAAGCTCATACGTGAGGTTTCCTCAGTTTTCCCTTAATGTCTTTTTTCTGCATCAAGATCCCATCCAGGATACAATACTACATTCGCAGTTATATCTCCTTAGGCTCCTCTTGGCTGTGACTGTTTCTTGGACTTTTCTTGGTGTTTTTTTTTTATGACCCTTAAGAGTTTTGAGGGGTTCTGGTCTAATATTTTGTAGAATATCTGTCAGTTGTGATTTGTCTGATGTTTTTCTCATGGTTAGACTGGAGTAATGTGTTTTGGGGAGGAAGACCACAGAGGTAAAGTGCCATCCTCATCACATCATATCAAGGGAACATATTAACAATATGACTTATCACTGCTGATGTTACCCTTGATCACCTGGCTGATAGTGTTTGTCAGGCTTCTCTACTGTAAACTTACTCCTTTTTTCCTCTCTCTTTCCATACTGTACTCTTTGGAAGAAAGTCACCACATACAACGCACATTTAAGGAGTGGAAAATAATGTTCCATCCTCTTAAGGGCAGAATATCTACATCAATTACTTGCATGAGAGATATATCTAGTCTCCCCAATTTACTTATTTATTCGGTCATTTATTTATACCAGTATGGAATCATGAATTTTATACTTAGAGTTATAATACAATACTACTTTATTAATTTTGTTGCTCAAATTGTTCCAGCTTTGGCCATTAAGAGCTAGCTCTATTCCATTGGCTCTGATATCCCTTTGACATATGACCATCACTGTAGGGGTTTTTGATTTTTGGTTTTGTGAGCATTTATTTTTTTAACTTCCTGGCACTACAAAATGTTCTAGGCTCCAATTGTAGCTAGCCTGCCCCATTCCTAGAATCAGCTTTTTCTCCAAGGAGGCTTGCTTCCTTTTGTTGGAGAATGGTATTAGAAACCAAGATCTGGGCTCTAGGTGTGTTCATTGTTACTGGGGTGTCATAACTTTTAGGTGCTCTTAGTTGACAGAACAAATAAACATAGATGTGTATACTAACCCATATATATATACACATGTCTTAAATATTTCTATTTGTAACCACTTGTACCTATATTAAGCTAAACATGAGTTCATACTGATATTTCCAACTCTAATCCATTAGGACATGTATTATTCTAGCTTCTTCCGCTTGCTTATCTATAACCTCCCACTCTAACAACCTTGCTCCCGTCACCCATCATTCATTTATTTAATTCTTCAATTCCAATATACATGTATAGTAGTTTCAGAATTCCTAACCTACACCCCCATGGAAAATGGTACTTATATACAATTCTTCTTGCTTTTAGTCATATAGACTCCGCTCATTTCCAAAGCACTTAGGTCAGCATGTTATTTCCCTTCCTATTTCAGTGAGGTTGTTTCACACATTTGGAATATATTTATATTCTTCAGTCACATCTTGTATTCCATCATGGGATCTCTGACCCTTTAAATTACTTCTTTTAATTTGCGTACGTCAAGATTCATTCTTTGTAGTGAAAACTCAATGGCTTTGAAAAATGCTTAATGCTGTATTCACCATTACAGTATCATACAGAATAGTTTCATTGCCCTAAAAATATCCCCTGTGTTTCACCTTTTCAAGCCCCTCCAACACTGAACCCCTGGCAGCCACTGATCTGCTCACCATCTCTATAGTTTTGTCTTTTCCAGAATGTCTTGTAATTGGACTCATACATATGTTGTTTTTTTTCAGACTGGCTTCTTTCACTTAGTGGTATGCATTTAAGATTCATCACGTCTTGAACAGCTTCTTTTTATTGCTGTATAGCATTCTACTGTATGGATGTATACTTTGTTTAGTCGTTCACCTATTTTTTTTTTGTTTTTTTTTTTTTTTGCGTTACGCGGGCCTCTCACTGTTGTGGCCACTCCCCTTGCGGAGCGCAGGCTCCGGACGCGCAGGCTCAGCGGCCATGGCTCACGGGCCCAGCTGCTCCACGGCATGTGGGATCCTCCCGGACCGGGGCACGAACCCGTGTCCCCTGCATCGGCAGGCGGACTCTCAACCACTGCGCCACCAGGGAAGCCCCCATAGTCGTTCACCTATTGATGGAGATTATGAATCAAGCTGTTATACACATTCACATGCAGGTTTTTGTGTTGCCAGTTGGGACATCAGTTTTCAAATCAGGAGCATGATTGCTGGATTATATGGTAAGATTACGTTTAGTTTTGTAAGAAACTACTAAACTGTTTCCAAAGTGGCTCTACCACTTTGGATTTCCAACAGCAATGAATGAGAGTTCTTGTTGCTCCTTGTCCTCTCCAGCAGTTTTTTTTTAAGCCATTCTCATAGGTATATAGTGGTATCACATTGTTGTAATCTGCGATTCCCTAATGACAAATGATACTGAGCATCTCTTCATATGCTTATTAACCATTTATAGATCTTCTTTGGTGAGGTATCTGTTCAGCTCTAACATCATACTTAGTTGTGAGAAACTGATGCTTTCCCCTATTATTAGGAGCAAGGCAACGATGTCCTCTCACACCACTCTTTTTCAACATTGTACTGGAATTCCTAGCTAGTGATTTAAGGCAAAAAAAAAAAAAAAACCCTCCTGGAACTAAAAAGTGAGTATAGCAAAGTCTCAGGATTACAATGTTAATACACAAAAGTCAATTACTTTCCTGTATAATAACAATGAACTATTAGAATCTAAAATTTCAAAAAGCAATTCCACTTAAAATAGCACTCAGTAGGGACTTCCCTGGTGGCACAGTGGTTAAGAATCTGCCTGCCAATGCAGGGGACACAGGTTTGATCCCTGGTCCGGGAAGATCCCACATGCTGTGGAGCAACAAAGCCTGTGTGCCACAGCTACTGAGCCCACATGCCGCAACTACTGAAGCCTGCATGCCTAAAGCTGGTGCTCCGCCACAAGAGAAACCACCACAATGAGAAGCCCCCGCACCACAATGAATAGTAGTCCCTGCTCGCTGCAACTAGAGAAAGTCCGCACGCAGCAACGAGGACCCAACACAGCCAAAATAAAAAAATAAAAAAATAAAATTTAATTTCATTTAATTTAAAAAATAGCACTCAATAAATGAAAAATTTAGGAATAAGGCTAATAAAATATGTGCAGGACTCTATGGGGAAAATTAGAAAAACATTGATGCAAAGAAGGTTTAAATAAATTAAACTTTCATTTTCATGGATTGGAAGACTCAATATTGTTAAGATGTCAGTCCTTCCCAACTTAATCTGTAGATTCAATATAATCAAGATCAAAATCTCAGCAAGCTATTTTGTAGATAATAACAAGCTGATTCTAAAGTTTATATGTAAAGGCAAAGGACCTAGAATAGCCAACACAGTACTGAAGAAAAAGAACAAAGTTTCCAGACTCACACTACCTAATTTCAAGACTTACTACAGTATGTCTTCAATAATCAAGACAACATGGTACTTGTGAAGAAACAGACATGTAGATCAATGAAACAGAAGAGAGAGTCCAAAAATAAACCTACACAAGTATAACCAACTGATCTTTGGCAAAGGGGCAGAAGTGACTCAATGGAGAAAAGGTAGTCTTGTCAATAAATGGTGATTGAACAAATGGTGATGGATGTCCACATGCAAAAAAATGAACCTAGACACAGATCTTACACCTTATATATTGATAAAAAGTAACTCCAAATGGACCATAGACCTAAATGTAAAACGCAAAACTACAAAACTGCTTGAAGAAAACAAAGGAGAAAATCTGCAAGACCTTGGGTCTGGTAACGAGTTTTTAAATATAACACCAAAAGCATGATCCAGGAAAGAAACATTAATAAGTTTGACCTTATTAAAATTAAATTTGTTTGCAAGAGACACCATTAAAATAATGAAAAGACAAGCAAAAGACTTGGAGAAAATATTTGCAAAACATATATCTGATACAGGACTTGTATATAAATTATACAAACTCTTAGAACTCAACGATAAGATAATAAACAACCCAATTAAAAAATGAACAAAAGATCTGAACAGATACCTCCCCAAAGAAGATCCACAAATGATTATTAAGCATATGAAAAGATGCTCTGTATTATTTGTCATTAGGGAATTGCAAATTACAACAACATGATACCACTATATACCTATGAGAATGGCTTAAAAAAAAAAAGCCCACTACTGGGGAGGACAAGGATTTTTGTGGGTGGTCTTTGTCATACTGAGGAAGTTCCCCTCTATTCCCAGTTTGCTGAGTTTTGTTTTTTTTTTTTTTTTTTTTTTTTGCGGTACGTGGGCCTCTCACTGCCGTGGACCCTCCCATTGCAGAGCACAGGCTCCGGATGCGCAGGCCCAGCAGCCATAGCTCACGGGACCAGCCGCTCCGCGGCATGTGGGATCTTCCCGAACCGGGGCATGAACCCGTGCCCCTGCATTGGCAGGCAGACTCTCAACCACTGTGCCACCAGTGAAGCCCAGAGTTGTTTGTTTTTTTTTAATCATGAACGGCTGTTGAAATTTTATTAAGTGTGGATTCACATGCAGTTGTAAGAAAGAATACAGAGAGATCTGTATACTGTTTACCCAGTTTCCCCCCAATGCTAATAGCTCTCAAAACACTATTACAACCAGAATACTGACATTAGTATAATCCACCAATCTTATTTAGGTTTCTTTAATTTAACTTGTACTCATGCATGTGTTCATACAATTTAATCACATGATTAGGTTTGTATATCCACTACCCCAGTCAAAATACAGGACAATTACATAACCACAGGAGCTCTCTTGTTGCCTTTCATAACCACACCCACCTTCATCCTGCTCCTTCTCCTTACAACCCCAATCCCAGGCAAC
The DNA here is from genome assembly GCF_964165515.1 of Mesoplodon bidens. Taxonomy (NCBI): domain Eukaryota; kingdom Metazoa; phylum Chordata; class Mammalia; order Artiodactyla; family Ziphiidae; genus Mesoplodon; species Mesoplodon bidens. The sequence continues at coordinate 37,127,997 of NC_138170.1, forward strand.
CACTAATCCGTTCTCCATTTCTAAAATTTTGTTCTTTTATGAATGTTCTATAAATGGAATCATATAGTGTGTATCTTTTTCGATGGGCTTTTTAATCAATAGTTCATTCCTTTTTATTGCTGTACAGTATTCTATGGTATAAAAGTACCAAAGTTTGGGGGATTCCCTAGTGGTCCAGTGGTAGGACTCTGGGCTTCCACTGCAGGGGGCATGGGTTCCATCCCTGGTGGAGGAACTGAGATCCCGCATGCCGCGAGGCACGGGCAATAAATAAATAAGTAAATAAATAGAAGTACCAAAGTTTGTTTAACTATTCACCTGCTGTTGAAGAACATCTGGTTATTTCTGCTTTTTGGCTATTATGAATAAAACTGCTATAAACATTCGTGAAGAGGTTTTTGTGTGAGCACAGGATTTTATTACTCTAGGATAAATATCCAAGGAATGAAATTGCTGGGTCATATGGTGTGTGTTAGGTTTGTAAGAAACTGCCAAACTGTTTTCCAGACTGGCCGTACCATTTTACGTTATTATCAGCAATGTATGAGTGATTCAGTTTTTCTGCATCCTTGCTAGCATTTGGTGTTATTTCTAATTTTGCTTCAGCCATTCTAATAGATGTGTACATACTTTCTTTTAGAGATCCATAAACATCTTGAAACAATTGAGCCAATACTAACTAGCCATGTCTGTATGTCTGGCTCCAAGTTAGGCTCTTTGAGGGTGGAGGAGACTCAGCTCCTGCATATGAGGAACTGTAGAGGCAAGATCAGAGCATAAGAGGAAGCCAGTTCCTCCGAAGTCATCCCTATGAGCCATCAGTAATGGGCTCACTAGTAATTATGTGTGAACACAGGAACCTGTGTCAGGGAACTCTCTGTGGTGCTCAGAGGCAAAAAAAAAGAAAAAACTCCACAACTCTGTGGAAGGGTTAAAGAAGGAAATCACTGCCTGGATCCAGCAGAGCCTCAAAGTTGGCTGTTTGAAACTCCAGGTAAAAGAAATGGCATTTACTCTGGATCTCCAAAAAGGGGTTCAGATTCTGCCTGTGCTTTGCAAAGATATAAGACAAAGCTAACAAAGTTCACCTGTGACAAAATGGGCCTTATTTTTCAACCTGAAAGAGCACCCTATCCTTTTCTAGTGGATTCTGTTAAGGAAGATTCCCAGATTATCATCCAAGTTCAAGTCTCTCATTTTCTTCAACTTCTGTTCATTGTATCAAGCTTGCGAACATGGATAAAACCATGTTACTGTACCATTACTGGATCTCAGTTATCTAAGGAGTAGAGGACCTTGATGTACCAAAAATATTTGGCTTTAAAAAAATAACTCTTTAGACAAAGGTCAGTTTTGTCTGGAATGACACAGAACTGTGCTCAGGACCTCATAGAGGCATAATGCTATCAGAGGACTTTCCATCCTTCCTAGTATACCTGTCTCCACCTCTGCCTTTCCTGACCTTCAACCCAGGGGACATCTATTGTCCACATTCCGGTCTGATTTTTCAAAAAAGTATTTATTTATACCCCACCTCATGACAAAAAAGCTTTGAAGAAATTTTAAAATTAAAATATTTTATGTAAAACAGAATAACAAAAAGGAAAACAGATCTAAGATTAGTTAAAAGGAAAAACAGATGTGTCTAAATTAGTATTTATCATCCACAATGACTATATTTCCCTTTAAAGAATGCTCTTAACTTTTAATACTCAAATGCAGTAACATTTTTTTAAAAAGCCATCATTCAGCTTTTCCCATATGATGTCTTCAAAGTTTTAGGTTCACTTTATATGCCTGTATTTTCCATTTCACTATTTTGCTCTTCAATTACTGAGTTTTAGTGGCTTATCCACTTAAATAAATATCTTAAGAAGGATTTTCAAGTAGTCTCATACTCCAGCTGATGGTTATTAACCCTTCTAGAAAACTCAACAGGTGGCCCCTATGTTGCTCTCATGGAGAAGCATTATTTATCTTGAAAACTTTCTGATGATAACTAGCAAAGATGTGATAAAGCCAGTTTCTCAACAGAGAAAAATCAACTGATGAATAAATATGTATTACTTTTAATATATGCTGTCTGAGGTTAGGGGTCTAGTCTCTCTTGTCCACTAGTGTGCCTCATACAGTGCCTGAGACACAGGAGAGACTCAAATATTTACTGAAAAATTTTGAGTGTCCTCTCTGAGCAGGATACTCTCTTCAGACATTCTGGGAATATGCAGAAATAAAGGATTCAGGGGTTCATGACCAGCACCCTCCCACATACCCACCCTAGGCCCATCATGGCGTATATATGTAATGGTGGATGAAAGCTTCAACTTCCTATGCAAACACCTTTCAGAAGACCCAAGATTCCCTTTGTGGTTCCCATCTTCTCTAGAGGCCATGAAAAACCCCGCAGAGGCCCATCATGTGGCACTGGGAGGGGCATATCCACTGAAAAGACTTGGGTAGCTGAATGCAGAGATATCCTAGCATATAGTCACCCCCATGGCAATCAACCTCTGGGAATGGCCACAGTGACACCATTTCATGAGGGAAACACAGTAGCACAAAGTCATGTGTGAAATGACCTCTTGGATCCTTGAAGTTCTATGGCTGTGGTTTATCCCAGTGCCATGACAAGGCTGCCTCAAACTAGGACCAGACCTCCCAATCCACAGGATTTACTGTCCCCCTGGGCCCTGTTAATACTGTCACCTGACTTCCCAGTTGCTGCCCTATCATCTTTTCCAAATACTTAAGTGGCTATTAGTTTATAGTGTTGCTCAGATGCTGTAGCACTTTCTGTCTGGCTCCTACCCTCTTAGGCAACAGGCAAATGTTTAGGGTGAGAGAACCAACTGAAAGACCAACTGATAAATCATATGAGATACACACATTCCACATTCCAAAGCTCTCATCTGAGAATAAAATCCCCACACTGTTTAACCAGACCATAATATTTCTCTTTTTGATAAATACACTGAGTACAACAGGTTTCTCAATCTTGGCACTATTAGCATTTTGGTCCAGATAGGTTTTTGTTGGGAGAGCTGCCCTGTGCTGTCGGATGTTTAGCAGCCTCCCTGGCCTCTGTGCACTAGATGCCAGTAGCAGCTGCCTCCAAAATGTCTCCAAACATCGCCAAATGGCCCTACTGCAAACCACTGGAGTAGAGTAAGCAACACAATCTGAAACCCAGGCCTACAGAAAAAACTAATGAATACACCAGCCTGAAGCCAATGATATTTAACCTTAAAAATAGGCAAAATGTCAGTGATTGGTAAATCTTGCAACTTTTTGTGACTTTAAATTTTTTCCAAATAAAAAGTTTTAAAAAGAGTGTGAAAGAGACAGCTTGAGGGACTTCCCTGGTGGCGCAGTGGTTAAGAATTTGCCTGCCAATGCAGGGGACACGGGTTTGATCCCTGGTCTGGGAAGATCCCACATGACATGGAGCAACTAAGCCCGTGTGCCACAACTACTGAGCCTGCGCTCTACAACCCTCGAGCCACAACTATTGAGGTCAAGTGCCACAGCTACTGAAGCCCACGCGCCTAGTGCCCGTGCTCCGCAATAAGAGAAGCCACTGCAATGAGAAGCCCGCACACCGCAACGAAGAGTAGCCCCCACTCGCCGCAACTGGAGAAAGCCCATGCATAGCACTGAAGACCCAACACAGCCAAAATAAATAAATTTATTTATTAAAAAAAAAAACTTGAATTCAAGCTTTTTTTTTTTTTTTTTTTTTTTAGCTTTATTGAGATATAATTCACATACCATACTACTGGGTTGGCAAAAAATTTCATTCCGGTTTTTCCGTAAGCACCTATGGAAAACCCAAATGAACTTTTTGGCCAACCCAGTATTTGCCCATTTAGAGGGTAAAAGGCAATGTTCTTACCTGTGAGTAAGTTCACAGGTTTGAGCAACCATCAGCACAATCTAATTTTAGACATTTTCATTCTCCCCCAAGGAAATCCTATACCCACTAGCAGTCACACAGGTTGCCCCCAGGCAACCATTAATCTATTTTGTCTCTATAGATTTGCCTATTCTGGACAATTGATATAAATATAATTGTAAATATAATAAGTGTAAATGTAAATGTAATATGTGGTCTTTGTGATTGACTTCTTTCACTTAAAATGTTTTCAAGGATCATCCATGTGGTACAAAAGTGTTTTCAAAAGTGACTGCACCATTTTACATTCCCACTAGCGATGTATAAGGATTTTAATTTCTCTACATCTTCCCCAACACTTGTTATTGTCTGGCTTTTGGTTATAGCTATACTATCTCATTGTGATTTCGATTTGCATTTCTCTAATGACTCATAATGTTGAGCATCTTTGCATGTACTTATTAGCCATCTGTACATCTTTGGACAAATGTCTATTCGAATCCTTTCCAATTTTTTTAAAAAATTAAGCTTTTTATTTTGATTTAATTGTAGATTTACATATACCTGTAAGAAATAATATAGAGATATACAAAAACCCTTTACTCGGTTTTTCCCATGTAACATATTGCGAAACTATACTACAACATCACAGTCAGGATATTGACACTGATACCGTCAAAGATACAGAACATTTCTATCACCACTAAGATCCCTTATGTTACCCTTTTATAGCCACACCCAATTTCCTCCTGCCCCCATCCCTCCTTATCCCTGGCAACCACTAATCTCTTCCTCATTTCTATAATTTTTCCATTTAGAGAATGTTATGTAAATAAAATAATATGGTATATAACCTTTTGGGATTTTTTTTCCACTCAGCATAATTCTCTGGAGATTCATGCAGGTTATTTCATGATCAATAGTTTCTTTTTATTGCTGAAGAGTATTCCATTGTATGGATGTATCAGTTTGTTTAACCATTCACCTGTTGAAGGACATTTGGGTTGTTTCCAGTTCTGAGCTATTATAAATAAAGCTGCTATAAACATATGTGTACAGGTTTTGGTTTGAACATATGTCTTCATTTCTCTGGGATAAATGCCCAGGATTGCAATTGCTGTGTTGTATGGTAGTTGTATGTTTAGGTTTTTAAGGAACTGCCAAACTGATTTCCAGAGTGGCTGTACCATTTGACATTCCTTCCAGCAATGTATGAGTGATCCAGTTTCTATGAGTGAAGCCTGGATGGGGGAAAGGAGACCTGGTCCTCTCTGCTGTGTTTGCCTGCTATAGAGCTTTTGCAACAAGGGGCTATGGTAGAGGCATGAGAAAACTAGCAGCCTGTCCCTCCTGGGGTTAAACTGTAATCCCAGATTGGGGGATTCTGGGGAGGAGCCCCTGTCTTCTTGGCTGTACTTGTATAATATGCCTGGGGTAGAACTTCCAGAACATGAAGCAGGGAGCAGGGGTAAAGGAGCTTGTCCCTGTCTCAAATGCCATAGCCCCTCCCTGTTCTTACTGAATGAATGTTTCTTCATTTGCAGTATGCCCTTAGGACAATTCTCAGAGACTAATTTTTCACCAAATTGTTGTTTGCCAGAGAGAAGGTCTGCCAAGCTCTTTACTCTGCCTTTCTGGAAGTCCCAACCCCTCAAACTTGATTCTTGATATGTCTAAGAATCTGACAGAGGGAAAAATCCCCCATCCTGTCCTCAAATTCTGAATTACCAGAACAGTGGATCATCCCAAATCCTCCCCTGACTGATGACACTGGAAGTGCTGTTACCTCCCTGCAGTCTCAGACACCTAATAGGCTGGCTGAGATGCACTGCCCAGATAACAGGTCAGGTCTGCCTTGACAAGGAAAATAGAGCTTTCTTTTTTTTCCTAAAGGAGATTGGGTATGTCTCCACACATTACATTAATGTAATGTAAAATGGATTCATGCTGGAAAACTGAAGCTATACACGAATTTTACACCAAAAATACTGACAATTCCAGGAGCATGATGTCTTGATGCATTCAGCTGAGTGGTTTTTAAGCTGGTCACCAACAAAGGAATCAGCAGATCAGGCCAAAGAAGTAAGGCAGGGACAAGCTTTTTTTTTTTTTAAAGTGGATAATACGGTAACATGGTTCACAGAATGGTATATATAGCGGGAAACCTTCCTGCCATTCCTGTCCCTCTGCCACCCAGTTCTCTTTTTCCAACAGGTAATCCATGAAAATAGTTTCTTATATATCTTTCCAAGGATATTTTATAAAAGCAACTACAGACATATATTTTATTTTTCTCAGAAGACCTGGGTTTGAATCCCAGTTTTGTCCCTCTCAAAACAAGCTGTGTAACCATGGATAAGTGACTTTATCTCTTTGAGCCTCAGATTCCTCACCTGAAAAATGGGAGTGAGAGTACCTACTTCACAAGGTTGGGGTAAGCATGAAGTAAGACTGTGTTTAACTGTGCTTTCTAAATAGAAAAGTGCTATAGTAACATCAGCTGTTGTTCTATTGGGAGCAGCAACCACGTACTAATAGTGCCGTAGAGATTGGTTGTACTTAGCAGGTGCTCTGGGATCAGGAGTTGGTGGTGCTGGGGAAGCACCTGAAGCTGACTGGGGGAGAGAGAACATGGCCACAGGGAAACTCCAATATGGCTGAATCAAGCATGAAATAGGGCCTGGCTGGTTTGCAAGGTATGAACTTTGGGAAGTCAGTGACACACAAAAACCACCATATCACCCATGTACTGAAGGCAGCCAACAGGGTTCAAAGTTAGCTGTGGCCCTAATAAAGAGAGGTGCCTTCTCCCGGGAAGAAGCCTATTTTTGAAAAAGTGACAATGCTGGGTTTAACCCAAAACAGATTTGGGCAGGTTAGGGTATTCCAAAGACCATCCAGAAGGACCTGTTCCAAAGATCATCCAGAATATAATTTATGACAAGTCTAACTCAGGACATCTGACAAAGGCTCAGGACAGGAATCAGAAAATTAGGACCCAAATTGAGTCAAGCTTCCATCTGTTTTCAACTTTTTCCTTTTTGGCAGAATGAGTGCAACAGCAGGGAAAGCAAGGGAAACCAGAGGGTCATGACAAGGAGTTCAAAAAATGTCTTAGGTCTTCCTCTATCTGGGTTACCACCTTGAAACATCCTACAGGGAGTCTGTCCTAGGTTCTTATTGTCCCTTCAAACCAACTTCAAAGCATCATAGAGGGGGTGGTGTGAGGGAGATACCAACAGTCTCTGAATAGGATGGGATGGACAAACCTCTGCCCAGGAGAGATGACAGGTGTGTACAGCAGGAAGACAGTTGGGAAGCAGGAGGAGAGGAAGCCAGTTCAGAGGCTGGAATTCCCTTTGCTCATCTGGTTTTGGAGGACTTCTACATGCAACAAGATGTTACCTGCCGTACTGAGGACTACCTCTCAGGCCCAGACTGCAGCTTCAGCAAGCCTCTTCACCGGGTCTGGCTGAGGCACGGAGGCCTGCCAACTGCCTGAGGTTCGTCAGTAACTGAGGCAGCACCAAGTCAGACCCCAGAGACCAGCAGAATTGTCTATCCCTCTGCAGTCTCAGAGTCTGCTTTTAGTAAGAGCTGGGTGTTCATTTCACAGCCAAAATCAACTCCAGTTGCTGAGGCTGAGGAGTCTGGATCAGTACCACTCTAGTCCAAAACTCCCCATCATGAACTCTGGAATGTTCCAGAATCACATTTCCCTCCGTGTCTCTCACTCCTGCTCTCTCTTGTTCTCTGAGATTGATTAAACAAGGAATTGAAGAAGAAACAGAAGGTTTGAAGGGAACTGCATCTGCAGAAGACTAAAGGGTGAAAAGGAGCCAGAATGGAGTTTTTAAAAAAGGACTGTACCTTTTATTGTTTGCCTTTTAATAATTGCTTGCTTTTAAAAAAAAACAGCTGTCTCTGCCTTCTTTTTCCTCCCAACTTTTTACTATAAAATGTTTCATTTCTTCAGCAGCACCGCCCCCCCCAAAAAAGCAGAAAAAAATAAAAGAAAATTTCAAACTCACAGAAGGGCTGAAAAACATGTACGACATCAAAAGAGCAACCCATAAAAATAAACTGGACTTCATCAAAATTAAAAGCTTTGCTCTTTGAAAGAAACTATTAAGAAAAAGAAAAGACAAGCCACAGATTGGGAGAAAATATTTAAAAAACACATATCTGATAAAGGACTTGTATTCAGAATACACAGAGAGCTCACACAACAAATAACCTACTAAAAATGGGCAAAATATTTGAACAGATACTTCACCAAAGAAGGTATACAAATGGCAAATAAGCATGTGAAAAGATGCTTAATATCATAAGTCATTAGGGAAATGCAAACTAAAACCACAATGAAATACCACTACATATGCATTAAAATAGCTGTAATCGGCCATTTGACTAACAATGTCAAGTGTTGATGAAAATGTGGAGGACTATATTGTTGATGGGAGTGGAAAATGGTACCACCACTTTGGAAAAGTTTGGCAGTTTCTCATAGAATTAAACATCCCACTCAATATTTACCCAAGAGAAGTGAAAATTTCTGTTCAGCCAAAAATCCATATGCAAATGTCTATAGTAGCAGTATTTGTTCATAATTATAGTGTTATATTTAGTGTTATGTTCATAATTATAGTGTATAAATATAAATTATATTCATAGTGTTTCTTCATAATTGCCTAACACTGTAAACAATCCAAATGTCCTTCAGCTGATAAATGCACAAACAAAATGTGGTATACCCTTTTTTCACTCGGGTTGTTTGTTTTTCTGATATTGAGTTGTATGAGCTGTCTATATATTTTGAATATTAACCCCTTATCAGTCATATCATTTGCAAATACTTTCTCCCATTCAGCACGTTGTCTTTTCGTTTTGTCAATGGTTTCCTTTGCTGTCAAAAGCTTTTAAGTTTAATTAGGTTCCATTTGTTTATTTTTGCTTTTATTTCCTTTGCCTTAGAAGACAGATCCAAAATAATATTGCTATGATTTATGTCAAAGAGTGTTCTGCCTATGCTCTCTTCTAGGAGTTTTATGGTTTCAGGTCTTACATTTAGGCCTTTAACCCATTTGAATTTATTTTTGCACATGGTGAGGAAATGTTCTAATCTAATTCTTTAACATGTAGCTGTCCAGTTTTCCTAGCACCACTTGTTGAAGAGACTGTCTTTTCTCCATTGTATATTCTTGCCTCCTTCATCATAGATTAATTGGCCATAGGTACATGGGTTTATTTCTGGGCTTTCTATTCTGTTCCGTTGATCAGTGTGTCTGTTTTGGGACCAATACCATGCTGCTTTGATTACTGTAGCTTTGTAATATAGTCTGAAGTCAGGGAGCATGGTATCTCCAGCTTTGTTCTTTTTTTTCTCAAGATTGCTTTGGCAATTTGTGGTCTTTTATGGTTCCACATAAATTTTAACATTATTTCTTCTAGTTCTGTGAAAAAATGTCATGGGCATTTTGATAGGGATTGCATTAAATCTATAGATTGCTTTGGGTAGTATGGACCTTTTAACAACATTAATTCTTCCAATCCAAGAGCATGGGATATCTTTCCATTTCTTTGTATCATCTTCAATTTCTTTCAAAATGTTTTATAGTTTTCAGAGTATATGTCATTCACCAAATATACAAACAGCTCATATAACTCAATATCAAAAAAAAAAAAAACCTGATCAAAAAATGGGCAGAAGACCTGAATAGGTCTTCTTTTCCAAAGAAGACATACAGATGGCTAACAGGCACATGAAAAGATGTTCAACATTGCTAATCATTAGAGAAATGCAAATCAAAACCATAATGAGCTATCACTTCACACCTGTCAGGATGGCTATCATCAAAAAGCCTACAAATAACAAATGTTGGTGAGGATGTGGATAAAGGGGAACTCTTGTGCACTGTTGGTGGGACTGTAAATTGGTGCAGCCACTATGGTAAACAGTATGAAGTTTCCTCAAAAAACTAAAAATAGAACTACCATATGATACAGCAATTCCATTCTTGGGTATATATTTTTAAAACATTAATTCAAAAAGATATATGCACCCCAATGTTCATAGCAGCATGATTTACAGTAGCCAAGATACAGAGGCAACCCAAGTGTCCATCAACAGATGAATGGACAAAGAATATGTGGTATATATATATACAATGAAATATTAGAGCTGTAAAAAATGAAATTCTACTATTTGGACAACATGGATGGACCTAGAGAGTATTATGCTTAGTGAAATAAGTCAGAGGAAGACAAATACTGTATGTTATTACTTACACGTGGAATCTAAAAAAATAAAACAAATGAATGTACATAACAAAACAGAAACAAACTCACAGATATGGAAAACTAACTAGTGGTTACCAGTTGGGAGAGAGAAGGAAGGAGGGGCAAGAGAAGGGTAGGGGATTAAGAGATACAAACTACTTACTATGTATAAAACAGATATGGAACAAGGATATATTATACAGCACAGGGAAATATAGCAATTATTCTGTAATAACTTTAAATGGAGTATACTCTATAAAAATATTGAATCACTATGCTGTATACTTGAAACTAATATAATATTGTAAATCAACTGTACTTCAATAAAAAGAAGAGTGGTACATTCATACAATGGGATACTATACATTGATAACTCCTGAAACATGTGAAAACATGGATGAATCTCAAATGCATTATACTAAGTGTCATGGGTTCAATTGTATCTCCCCTCCAAAAAATATGAACTCCTAACCTCCCCTCCAAAAAATATGAACTCCTAACCCTCAAAATCTCAAAACGTGACTTTATTTAGAAATAGGGTCTTTGCAGATGTAATTAGTTAAGATGAGGTTATGCTTGAATAGGGTGGGCCCTTATTCAAATATGACTGGCGTCCTTATAAAAGACAGGGAGAACTAATGCAATGACAGGCAACACACAGGGAGAACACCATGCAACGTCATAGGCAGAGACTGGAGTTACACAGTTGCAAGATATAGAATGCCAAGGATTGCTGGTGACACCAGAAACTAAGAGAAAGTCATGAACAGATTCTCCCCAAGAGCCATCCAGAGAGCATGGACCTTCTGACAAATTGATTTTGGAATTCTAGCATCCAGAACTGTGAGATAATAAATTTCTGTTGTTTTAAGCCACCTAGTTTGTGGTACTCCGTTACAGTAACCCTAGGAAACTATTACACTAAGTTACAGAAGCAAGACTTAAAAGGCATTTATATCATATTCTGGAAAAGACAAAACTACAGGGATGGAGGACAGATCAGTGTTGTCAAGTGTTGGGGGTAGGATGAGGGGATGACTACGAAGAGTGAAGGGAGGGTTTTGAAGGCAGTAGAAATATTCTAGATCTCGATCATGATGGTAGTTACACAAGTACATGTGTTTGTCAAAATTAATAAAACTTTACATGATGTAAATTTTAAATTTTTGAATTTTACTCTATACCAATGTAAATTAAACCTGACTCCCTCAATCCCAAAACCATAAACAAAAAACCTTCTACAGTGACCAACTGTATACCTTTCACCCAAATTCAATGATTGTGAATATTTGCTCAAATTTGCTTTATCTATACACGTATTTTATTCTTGCTGAATCATTTGTCTAAGTTGTAGACATCATGACACTTCACCCTAAACATTTTTATCATATATCTTTTAAGAATAAGGACATTTTTCTACATATTTAAGAAAAGTTACAATTCCAAAGTATCATCTAATATAGAGTCCATATTCTAACTTCTCAAATTGTAGTTAAAATATCTTTTGTAATTGCTTTTTACCAATGAGGAGCCAATCAAGGATCATATAATGCATTTGTATATTATGCCTGTTTAATCTTTTAATTTAGAATCATCCCATCTTTTTCTTTTCATGACCTTTTTTGTCTAGGCCAGTTGTCTTGCAGAATGTTTTAAAATTTCTGGATTTGTTTGATTGCTTCCTCATGGTGTTATCAAATATTCTATCTCTTTATTTCTTGTGAAATAGGAGTTAGACCTAAAGGCTTGATTAGGTTCAGGTTTAACTTTTGATAAGAATAGTTCACAGGTGATAGAGACCTATTTTTCCACCTTGTTTGCCTCAATGCAGACCTATTTTCCTGCCTTTCTCTCTCATACCATAAAGAGCTTGTATACCCGTGGCCTGTGGAGGCCACAAATATCAATAAGACAGTTTGTCCTAAAGGAGGTGAATGAATGAAATAGCATCCTTTATTAGCCAATAAATATTTAGTAACTGCTACAGGGAGCAAGGTACCATGCTAGGTGATGGGGACACAGTAGTAAGCAAATGCAAACATGGTCCCACCTCAAAGGAGTTTATAGTCTAAGTGAGACAGACATTCATGAAAAAAAAAAATTTAAAAATGACCTGTGATAAATGCTATTAAAGAAAAAGCACAGGAGAATATGGCTCTGTATAATGGGGAAAGCTTCCATAGGGGGTATACCATTTGATCTGAGGACTGAAGGATGAGCAGGTACTAAGGAGGTGAAAGTCAGGGAGAGACAGGGCAGTGGGATGTAGGCTATAAGAAGTTCACCGATTGGTGGGGCATCCAGGTACAATCCTCTCCAGTGAAGCCAGAAAAAGGGTCCATGTGCTTGACTTGGAGGCTCAGAGGCAGCTTTCCTGAGAGAGTGTTGTCTGAGCTTAGGCCTGAAGGATGAACAAGTCAGTGGAGATAAACAGAAGAAAGATGGAGAAGCAAACAGCTAATTAGTTGCTAGAATTAAATTTCCGTAGGAATTTAGGCTCAAGAAAACGGTAGATAAAATAGGTAACTAATGAGAACCTACTGTATAGCACAGGGAATTCTGCTCAGTGCTCTGTGCTGACCTAAATGGGAAGGAAATCCAAAAAAAGAGGGGATATATGTATACGTATGGCTGATTGACTTTGCTGTACAGCAGAAACTGACACAGGAGTGTAAAGCAACAATATTCCAATTAAAAAAAAAAGAAAGAAAATGTAAGTATTCTTGATACAATTTTTAATCTGAGCTAATCAAGATTCTAGACTTCTGGTTTACAGGAAGTAACTTTTAAATCACAGAGGAATTTTTTAAAAAACTAATTACACCTGTTTCTTTTTACATTTATTTATTTATTTTATTATTATTATTATTTTTGGGGCTGCGTGGCATGCGGGATATTAGTTCCCCAGCCAGGAAGCGAACATGCGGCCCCTGCAGTGGAAGCGTGGAGTCTTAACCACTGGACCACCAGGGAAGTCCCAATCACAGAGAAATTTTAAATCACATTACTTAAATTTAAAAACCCTAACCAGAGAAGTTCAGAATTAGTCAGACCAAACCAGTGATCTGTGCTGTCATCCAAAAGAACTGTGGAATCCTAGAAGAAAAGATGGCCTGTTAAAGCCTTTCACTGCATTTCACTTTCTTGAATATTCAAGTTAGGCTAGGGCTCAAACTCATTCTCCACTAGAATAAATAGCCCTGATATTATTGCTTCTAATATTAATTATAATAATTAAAAAAAATTATGTTTTCCCTAAGCCACACAGCTAACAAGGAGCAGAGTCAGAATTCAGTCCAAAGTTCCTGGCTCCAAAGTACCTATATTTAACCATCACGCAACACTGCCCCCAGTAATAATGATACTGATACCTACCAAGGTGAAGGTAAGAGAAAGGGGCTTTTTGTAATATGTCAAAAGAAGGAACAGATACTCTTTTAGCACAATAAGGACATAGCACCAATGCCAGCAGGAGGTTAATTGGCCCAGTATGAATGGTCTGGTTATTTTTAGATGCTTGAACAGGAGGCCAGACCACAGTGGCCAGAAATTTCTACCCCCAATGCTCCTTCAGGAACAGAAAATGACTGTGCTTTTTAAGAAATAAAAGCAGTTGGGATCTTTGGGGGAAGAAACAGAGAAAAGGACTATGGGGAAGGGGAATATGAGAGGAGACAGGAAGGAGACTGGGGGAAGATCTGCTAGCCAGGGGTTGGCCTATAAGTGCCATGGCCACTAAGCCCCCTTACTCATGGTTGAACGGTTCATAGAGGCACTCAAATCTCTGCCATGCCATGTGCTCTAGGTTGGTTAGAATATGATGCATGCCTGAATAAAAAGATTCACTCACAACACTCCATGATTCTGGGTTCTTTGACAGCCAACTGGAAGATAGTTTTGTTAGGAACTGTTCCGTGAAGGAATCCCATTAACTTCTATTAATGTCGGGCACTGTGCTAAGTGCTTTAGATACATTCATTACTGCTAATCCTCTCAACGACCTACCAGAAGGGGTCATTGAGACTTACCTAAGATCCGAAAACTGCCAAACCAGAGAATTTAAAAAATTTCCAATCTATCACAGCCTGATAATTTTGTAAGATACATAATTTTGTAAAACACAAAATGAAATTAAAGATATGCACGATTCAGGCATACGTCGTTTTATTGCACTTCACAGATACTGCTACTTTTACAAATTGAAGGTTTGTGGAAACCCTGTGCTGTCAGACAATAGTTAGCATTTTTTTAATCAATAAAGTATCTTTTTAAACATCTTCATTGGAGTATAATTGCTTTACAATGGTGTGTTAGTTTCTGCTTTATAACAAAGTGAATCAGCTATACATATACATATATCCCCATATCTCCTCCCTCTTGCGTCTCCCTCCCACCCTCCCTATCCCACCCCTCTAGGTGGTCACAAAGCACCGAGATGATCTCCCTGTGCTGTGCAGCTGCTTCCCACTAGCTATCTATTTCACATTTGGTAGGATATATAAGTCCGTGCCACTCTCTCACTTCGTCCCAGCTTACCCTTCCCCCTCCCCGTGTCCTATTTTTACATACTTTTTTTTAGACATAATGCTATTGCACACTTAGACTACAGTGTAATGCAAACATAACCTTTTTATGCACTGGGAAACAAAAAAATTTGTGTGATTCGTTTTAATGTGGTATTTGTTTTATTGTGGTATTTGCTTTATTGTGGTATTCACTTTATTGTGGTGGTCTGGAACAAAACCTGTAGAATCTACCAGGTATGCCTGTACAAGCTCAACCTTCTTATTACATTCAACAGACATTGCTATAAATGTTTCTAACACTTACTCTGAATGTCTGTACCAATCTTGCCACAGAATGGCACTAGTATAGAATAGTTGTTCCTAGTCATGAGGGCACATCAGAATTATTCCAAGGGATTAATTTCCAAAATATACAAACAGCTCATACAGCTCAATATCAAATAGACAAACAACCCAATCAGAAAATGGGTAGAAGATCTAAATAGACATTTCTCCAGGGAAAACATACAAATGGCCAAAAAACACATGAAAAGATGCTCAACATTGCTAATTATTAGAGAAATGCAAATCAAAACTATAATGAGGTATCACATCACTCTGGTCAGAATGGCCATCATCAAAAAGTCTAAAAATAATAAATGCTGGAGAGGGTGTGGAGAAAAAGGAACCCTCCTATATTGTTGGTGGGAATGTAAATTGGTACAGTCACTGTGGAGAACACTATGGAGGTTCCTTAAAAACAAGAGTTACCATATGATCCTGCAATCCCACTCCTGGGCATATATCTGGAGAAAACTATAATTCAAAATGCTACATGGATCCCAATGTTCATAGCAGCACTATTTACAATAGCCAAGACATGGAAGCAACCTAAATGTCCATCAACAGATGAATGGATAAAGATGTGGTATACATACATGATGGAATACTGCTCAGCCATAAAAAAAGAATGAAATAATGCCATTTGTAGCAACAAGGATGGAACTAGAGATCATTTTACTAAGTGAAGTAAGCCAGACAGAGAAAGACAAATATCATATGATATCGCTTACATGTGGAATCTGAAAAAAAAAAAAAGATACAAACGAACTCATTTACAAAACAGAAATAGACTCACAGACATAGAAAACAAACTTATGGTTACCAAAGGAGAAGAGGGGGTGGATAAATTAGGAGGATGGGATTAACATATACACATTACTATATATAAAATAGATAACTAACAAGGATCTACTGTATAGCATGGTGAACTATACTCAGTATTTTGTAATAACCTATAAGGGAAAAGAATCTGAAAAGTCATATATATATGTATGTGTGTGTGTGTGTGTGTGTATATATATATATATATATATATATATATATATATATATATATATATATATATATACACACACACACACATACATACATGAAGCTGAATCACTGTGCTGTGCACCTGATATTTACAATATCTGTGTATGATACTGTAAATCAACTATACTTCAATTAAAAAAAAATTATTCCAGAACTTTCACCAAATACGTATGCCTGCCCTCCACCCAGATTCTGATTCAACAGATTTGGCATGTTAATAGATATTCCCCAGGGGATTCTGATGTCCATCCCTGGTTAAGAACTACTTGCTGCTCTAACATATTACCAAAGCTACCATTTCCAGCTAGGTGCGAATTCAGAGAATCAAGATCCTCGTTCAGAATTCACTAAAATCAGTACTGGGCATGGTACTGGGATAAGGAGGAAGGGCAAGAATGTCAGGAAACCTGGGGATTCAAGAATTTCCCTCCCTAACATCTGCATTACCACCTGGTACCATTTCAATATCTTTTCAACTTAAAACTTTTGATATATGGTTCAAGTATGAAATCTCTCTGAGCAGCAAATTATAAGCAGTCATAATTACATTTGGCAGATAACCACTCCCATCTCAGATGACATCTCTATTGTTTTCTTCTCCACAGCCCTGCCTTTGTAAAAACAGGCCATCTCCTGCATCCTGCATTTGAGGGATTATGGGAACAGTCCATCCCAGAGAAAAACTGTAGTTCCTTTTTTTTTTTTTTTTTGGTTGGGGTGACTGAACTTTTTATTTTTTATTTTTTTTGAGATAAAACTGAAAAAATGTTTCAATGCATATAATAAAGCATAAAATAGTATACAAAATTCACCCTTATAAGTTTATATAAGACATATTGTATATTGTTCAGAAAGCTTTACTATTTGTGCACACAGTTAATTTGATCAGCTTACGTTACCCTACAAGGTAAATTATTTATTTTCTTTAATATTTGAATTTTATTTATCTTTTTATACAGCAGGTTCTTATTAGTCATCAATTTTATACACATCAGTGTATACATGTCAATTCCAATTGCCCAATTCATCACACCACCATCCCCACCCCACGCGGCTTTCCCCCCCTTGGTGTCCATAAGTTTGTTCTCTACATCTGTGTCTCAACTTCTGCCCTGCAAACCGGTTCATCTGTACCATTTTTCTAGGTTCCACATACATGCGTTAATATACAATATTTGTTTTTCTCTGACTTACTTCACTCTGTATGACAGTCTCTAGATCCATCCATGTCTCTACAAATGACCCAATTTCGTTCCTTTTTATGGCTGAGTAATATTCCATTGTATATATGTACCACATCTTCTTTAACCATTCATCTGTCGATGGGCATTTAGGTTGCTTCCATGACCTGACTATTGTAAATAGTGCTGCAATGAACATTGGGGTGCATGTATCTTTTTGAATTATGGTTTTCTCTGGGTATATGCCCAGTAGTGGGAGTGCTGGGTCATATGGTAATTCTATTTTTAGTTTTTTAAGGAACCTCCATATTGTTCTCCATGGTGGCTGTATCAATTTACATTCCCACCAACAGTGCAACAGGGTTCCCTTTTCTCCACACCCTCTCCAGCATTTGTTGTTTGTAGATTTTCTGATGATGCCCATTCTAACCAGTGTGAGGTGATACCTCATTGTAGTTTTGATTTGCATTTCTCTAATAATTAGTGATGTTGAGCAGCTTTTCATGTGCTTCTTGGCCATCTGTATGTCTCCTTTGGAGAAATGTCTATTTAGGTCTTCTGCCCATTTCTGTATTGGGTTGTTTGTTTTTTTAATATTGAGCTGTATGAGCTGTTTATATATTTTGCAGATTAATCCTTTGTCCGTTGATTCGTTTGCAAATATTTTCTTCCATTCTGAGGGTTGTCTTTTCGTCTTGTTGGTAGTTTCCTTTGCTGTGCAAAAGCTTTTAAGTTTCATTAGGTCCCACTTGTTTATTTTTATTTCCATTACTCTAGGAGGTGGATCAAAAAAGATCTTGCTGTGATTTATGTCAGAGTATTCTTCCTATGTTTTCCTCTAAGAGTTTTATAGTATCCAGTCTTACATTTAGGTCTCGAGTCTATTTTGAGTTTATTTTTGTGTATGATGTTAGGGAGTGTTCTAATTTCATTCTTTTACATGCAGCTGTCCAGTTTTCCCAGCACCACTTATTGAAGAGACTGTCTTTTCTCCATTGTACATCCTTACCTCCTTTGTCATAGATTAGTTGACCATAGGTGTGTGGGTTTATCTCTGGGCTTTCTATTCTGTTCCATTGATCTATATTCCTGTTTCTGTTCCAGTACCATATTGCCTTGATTACTGTAGCTTTGTAGTATAGTATGGAGTCAGGGAGTCTGATTCCTCCAGCTCTGTTTTTTTCCCTCAAGACTGCTTTGGCTATTTGGGGTCTTTTGTGTCTCCATACAAATTTTAAGATTTTTTGTTCTAGTTCTATAAAAAATGCCACTGGTAATTTGATGGGGATGGCACTGAATGTGTAGATTGCTTTGGGTAATATAGGCATTTTCACAATATTGATTCTTCCAATCCAGGAACATGGTATATCTCTCCATCTGTTTGTATCATCTTTAATATCTTTCATCAGTGTCTTATAGTTTTCTTTTCCAATTTGTTTTCCTTTTATTTCTTTTTCTTCTCTGATTGCCATGGCTAGGACTTCCAAAGCTATGTTGAATAAGAGTGGCAAGAGTGGACATCCTTGTCTTGCTCCTGATCTTAGAGGAAATGCTTTCAGTTTTTCACCATTGAGTATGATGCTTGCTGTGGATTTGTCATATATGGCCTTTATCATGTTGAGGTAGGTTCCCTCTATGCCCGTTTTCTGGAGAGTTTTTATCATAAATGGGTGTTGAATTTGTCAAAAGCTTTTTCTGCATCTCTTGAGATGATCATATGGTTTTTATTCCTTAATTTGTTAATGTGGTGCATCACATTGATTGATTTGCGTATATTGAAGAATCCTTGCATCCCTGGGATAAATCCCACTTGATCATGGTGTATGATCCTTTTAATATGTTGTTGGATTCTGTTTGCTAGTATTTTGTTCAGGATTTTTGCATCTATGTTCATCAGTGATATTGGTCTATAATTTTCTTTTTTTGTGATATCTTTTTCTGGTTTTGGTATCAGGGTGATGCTGGCTTCATAGAATGAATTTGGGAGTGTTTCTCCCTCTGCAATTTTTTGGAAGAGTTTGAGAAGGATGGGTGTTAGCTCTTCTCTAAATGTTTGATAGAATTCACCTGTGAAGCCATTTCGTCCTAGACTTTTTGTTTGTTGGAAGATTTTTAATTATGGTTTCCATTTCATTACTTGTGATAGGTCTGTTTATATTTTCTAATTCTTCCTGGTTCAGTCTTAGAAAATTGTACCTTTCCAAGAATTTGTCCATTTCTTCGTGTTTGTCCATTTTATTGGCATATAGTTGTTTGTAGTAGTCTTTTATAATCCTTTATATTTCTGCAGTGTCGGTTGTGATTTCTCCTTTTTCATTTCTAATTTTACTGATTTGAGTCCTCTCCCTTTTTTTCTTGATGAGTCTGGCTAAGGGTTTATCAATTTCGTTTATCTTCTCAAAGAACCAGCTTTTAGTTTTATTGATCTTTGCTGTTTTCTTCATTTCTATTTCATTTATTTCTGCTCTGATCTTTATGATTTCTTTCCTTCTACTGACTTCGGGTTTTCTTTGTTCTTCTTTCTCTAGTTCCTTTAGGTGTAAGGTTAGATTGTTTATTTGAGATTTTTCTTGTTTCTTGAGGTAGGCTTGTATAGCTATAAACTTCCCTCTTAGAACTGCTTTTGCTGAATTCCATAGGTTTTGGATCGTCGTGTTTTCATTGTCATTTGTCTCTAGGTATTTTTTGATTTCCTCTTTGATTTCTTCAGTGATCTCTTGGTTATTTAGTAATGGATTGCTTAGCCTCATGTGTTTGTGTTTTTTACGTTTTTTTCCCCTGTAATTCATTTCTAATCTCATAGCGTTGTGATCAGAAAAGATGCTGGATATGATTTCAATTTTCTTAAATTTACTGAGGCTTGATTTGTGACCCAAGATGTGATCTATCCTGGAGAATGTTCCATGTGCACTTGAGAAGAAAGTGTAATCTGCTGTTTTTGTGTGGAATGTCCTATAAATATCAATTAAATCTATCTGGTCTATTGTGTTATTTAAAGCTTCTGTTTCCTTATTTATTTTCATTTTGGATGATCTGTCCATTGGTGTAAGTGAGGTGTTAAAGTCCCCTACTATTATTGTGTTAATGTTCATTTCCTCTTTTATAGCTGTTATCAGTTGCCTTATGTATTGAGGTGCTCCTACATTGGATGCATATATATTTATAATTGTTATATCTTCTTCTTGGACTGATCCCTTTATCATTATGCAGTGTCCTTCCTTGTCTCTTGTAACATTCTTTATTTTAAAGTCTATTTTATCTGATATGAGTGTTGCTACTCCAGCTTTGTTTTGATTTCCATTTGCATGCAGTATCTTTTTCCATCCCCTCCCTTTCAGTCTGAATGTGTCCCTAGGTCTGAAGTGGGTCTATTGTAGACAGTATATATATGGGTCTTGTTTTTGTATCCATTCCGCAAGCCTGTGTCTTTTGGTTGGAGCATTTAATCCATGCACATTTAAGGTAATTATTAGTATGTATGTTCCTGTGACCATTTTCTTAATTATTTTGGGTTTGTTTTTGTAGGTCCTTTTCTTCTCTTGTGTTTCCCACTTAGAGAAGTTCCTTTAGCATTTGTTGTAGAGCTGGTTTGGGGGTGCTGAATTCTCTTAGTTTTTGCTTGTCTGTAAAGCTTTTGATTTCTCCATCGAATCTGAATGAGATCCTTGCCAGGTAGAGTAATCTTAGTTGTAGGTTCTTCCCTTTCATCACTTTAAGTATATCATGCCATTCCCTGCTGGCTTGTAGAGTTTCTGCTGAGAAATCAGCTGTTAACCTTATGGGAGTTCCCTTGTATGTTATTTGTCATTTTTCCCTTGCTGCTTTCAATAATTTTTCTTTGTTTTTAATTTTTGCCAATTTGATTACTATGTGTCTCAGTGTGTTTCTCCTTGGGTTTATCCTGTATGGGACTCACTGTGCTTCCTGAACTTGGGTGGCTATTTCCTTTCCCATGTTAGGGAAGTTTTCAACTATAATCTCTTCAAATATTTTCTCGGGTCCTTTCTCTCTCTCTTCTTCTGGGACCACTAAAATGTGAATGTTGTTGCATTTAATGTTGTCTCAGAGGTCTCTTAGGCTGTCTTCATTTCTTTTCATTCTTTTTTCTTTATTGTGTTCTGCAGCAGTGAATTCCACCATTCTGTCTTCCAGGTCACTTATCCGTTCTTCTGCCTCAGTTATTCTATTGATTCCTTCTGGTGTAGTTTTCATTTCAGTTATTGTATTTTTCATCTCTGTTTGTTTGTTCTTTAATTCTTCTAGGTCTTTGTTAAACATTTCTTGCATCTTCTCGATCTTTGCCACCATTCTTTTTCTGAGGTCCTGGATCATCTTCACTATCATTATTCTGAATTCTTTTTCTGGAAGGTTGCCTATCTCCACTTCATTTAGTTGTTTTTCTGGGGTTTTATCTTGTTCCTTCAGCTGGTACATAGCCCTCTGCCTTTTCATCTTGTCTATCTTTCTGTGAATGTGGTTTTTGATCCACAGGCTGAAGGATTGTAGTTCTTCTTGCTTCTGCTGTCTGCCCTCTGGTGGATGAGGCTATCTAAGAGGCTTGTGTGAGTTTCCTGATGGGAGGGACTGGTGGTGGGTAGAGCTGACTGTTGCTCTAGTGGGCAGAGCTCAGTAAAACTTTAATCCGCTTGTCTGCTGATGGGTGGGGCTGGGTTCCCTCCCTGTTGGTTGTTTGGCCTGAGGCACCCCAACACTGGAGCCTACCTGGGCTCTTTGGTGGGGCTCATGACAGACTCTGGGAGGGCTCACGCCAAGGAGTACTTCCCAGAACTTCTGCTGCCAGTGTCCTTGTCCCCATGGTGAGCCACAGCCACCCCCTGCCTCTGTAGGAGACCCTCCAACACTAGCAGGTAGGTCTGGTTCAGTCTCCCTTGGGGTCACTGCTCCTTCCCCTGGGTTCCGATGCGCACACTTTGTGTGTGCCCTCCAAGAGTGGAGTCTCTGTTTCCCCCAGTCCTGTCAAAGTCCTGCAATCAAATCCCATTAGGCTTCAAAGTCTGATTCTCTAGGAATTCCTCCTCCCGTTGCCGGACCCCCAGGTTGGGAAGCCTGACGTGGGGCTCAGAACCTTCACTCCAGTGGGTGGACTTCTCTGGTATAAGTGTTCTCCAGTCTGTGAGTCACCTACCCAGCAGTTATGGGATATGATTTTACTGTGATTGTGCCCCTCCTACTATCTCACTGTGGCTTCTCTTTTGTCTTAGGATGTGGGGTATCTTTTTTGGTGAGTTCCAGTGTCTTCCTGTAGATGACTGTCCAGCAGCTAGTTGTGATTCTGGTGTTCTCACAAGAGGGAGTGAGAGCACGTCCTTCTACTATGCCATCTTGGTTCCTCCTGGGCAAAACTGTAGTTCTTAATTCATCCCAGAAGATATCAAGCTGCTGGGGCAGCCAGTCATTTTCAGGGAAGAACAGCCTGGAGAGAAAAGCACTCCACCTTTCCAGATCAGGGCCAACAGTGAAAAGATGAGGATGAGACCTCACAGGAAGACTCACAAGAGACTTCAGTGTGAATAAGAAGTGCTGGTATATATATTCCTTCAGGAAAAAAGTCCAGTGACCTAAGTGACCCCAAGAGAAATGATCAATAATATGCTTATGAAAAATACAACAAATAGCCTGACTGAGCCAAAATACAATTTATCTATTTTTCACAGTAATTACTTGTTATTAGTACTAGTGGTATGCACATGTGTGTTCAACTGACCCTACCACAATGGTACACAAGTACACACAGAATTTGATGTACACCATGTGTACTTTTCTCAGTCCCAGTCCTTGATGGGTATGTTCATATAGTAGGTACTCAATAGAATTTGGGAATATTCCTCCAATTTTATTCTCTAAACTAGATTGAAAACTACTTGAAGGACAATATATTTTCAGACTACATCAAGGGCTCCAACAAATCAGTAAGAAAAAGGTGAATAAGTAAAACAACAACAACAAGAAAAAACAAACAAGCAAAGGATATGGACCATTTCACAGAACGGGAAATACCAATAAAATGTGAAAAGATGCTCAACCTCATTGATGACTGGGAAAATGCAAGGCAAAATGAGGTATCGTTTTTTGACTCATATTTGCAAAATAGTGTAATATTATCAAGACACGTTCATACATTGCTTGCAAAAGTACAAGTTGGTTGGGCTACTTCGGAGGGCTATTTGCCGGTATCTATCTGCATCCTGAGTTTGAGGAATTCTCGAGCCGTGCGGGGGCCAGTTCGTACCAGCTTGCAAGAGCTGACGGTGTATAACTCGTCCCAAATCCAAGTTCAGTAATGAATATTAGTAGTTTGAAATTGGCCATGGTGGGAGAACTCACACAATGGAAATAGGACAAATGCTACAAATTAGCCCCTACCCCCTTTTATGGGAGACTGGTTGTTAAACATTTATCGTACTCCAGTCTATTTGCCAGTGTCTAGAATCTAAAAAGCGTATAACCCATGATATACCAATTCCTGTTTTCTAAGATATATTTGCACATGTATATAGGGAGGCATGTGCAAGTATATTCACTGCAGTATTGTTTGCCATGGGGAAAAATTGGAAACAACCTAAAAATCCATTGATAGGGAATTAAAGAAAAACAAAACCCAAACCTATTGTGTCTCTGTAATACTATGCAGCAGTTGAAATTAGTGAGGTAAATTTATATAAACTTTTGGGAGGAAAAATTTCTCTACCAACTTAGGTCTGACTGAGGGGAATGCGATGCACATGAACTGACAATACACAAATTAACAGGATAAAAATGTATTAATATTATGAATGCAGGACCACCCCATAGTACTCCCTGTACTACTCTAGAGTAGCTCCCAGAATAGCTAGGAGTAAAGGTTTATATACCAGGTTAATAGGAGGGGAGGGGCTTTGGGCTTCAAAGGATGGAAGGTCTGGTGAGATGTGTTTACACAATTTTGGGGGGATGTCCCAGTGCCCAGGGTCAGCCTCCCCAATATGAGCTGTAAGGGTGATGGGGGGAGAGTGCTGGCAGCTGGCTCTAGTAGAGCTCTGTTCTGATCAGATAAGGGAAGTTCTAATGAGATTTCTTTCAGCATCTTCTGTAGTTCAGATGCTTCCACTTTGAAATATTCTCTATATCAATTTGGTGGGTTGTTGGTCTCTGTAGTACTAATTTAGAAAAGTTCCAAAACATGCTTTTGAGGGAAAAAATCAATTTGCAGGATAATACATACAGTGTGATTGCACTTGTGTTACAGGAATACATAAAACAGTACTGTAAATATGGCCATATATGCAGGTAGGTAAAAATCATAAAAAAACCATGGAAGGCGATACACTCAAAGTGACCACAGAGATTATTGCTGGGGAAGAGGAGGAAGAAACCAGGATGGACGGTATTGGCCATAGAGGACTTTAGCCTTAATTATAAGGCTTAAATGCTTCTCAAGGACAATGTATCCATGTATTGTTGCATAAAGTTAAAACCAAACCAAAACAGCTCCTTGAAGACAGAAATGTCCATACACTTCCACCCAAAAGGCCAAGGTCCATGTTCTGAGCTCCTGGAATGGGAGGTACCCTCTTAACCCTGAAATATAATCAATTCCTCTTCCAGTGGCCTGGGCCTCTTGGGCAGCCCTATACTCCTCCTACAGGGCACCCTGGAAACTTTGTGGGATATCAGGCCTGATTAAGATCCATAACAGTCCCTGAAAAAAGATTATGAGTCTCCTCCCTTCTTTGTACTTATAATTTAAAAAAACTGAAAAAAACAAAAGAACTATGAAAGCACAGAAATCCTACAAAAGTCCTGATTTTTCCTAAGACTATGGTGATACTTTTGACAGTTGAAACATTTTTAATCTCTCAAAAAACTTAGCTGGAAGCATGTGCTTAATTCTGACTGACTGGGTGATTTAGCACCTGGCAAAATAAGGGTGAGAAATGGAACAAGTCACCAGCAATCTTCAGTTCTTTTCCAGGACAAGGATAAGATAAAATGGAAGGAAAGGATAAGAGTTTAAACCCTCGTTGTCTCCCCAAACCAGCTCCTTAACAAACCACAGTTAAGTGGTTTATTAATTGGCTAAGCTTCCAGGTACAAAACTAGGTGTGGTGTTCCATCTACAAAGAATGGCCCTGCTGTTATGCAGGAACCACTTCTCTCCGGGGGCTCATGCAGGGCAACAGGGACTAGCTGGGTCTCATCCCTCCAGCAGTGATTCTCTGGCTGCTTGCCCACAGGGGCTGCAAGTTGATTCTCCAAGGGTCAGGTGCCCCGTGAGGAGATTTCTCCAGCTCTTCAGGGAACTTCAGAATCAAATTCCCTTGGCTTTTTATTCAACAGCTCCCTATGTGTACAGGGAGAGGAAAGGGGACTGTTTGTTAAACTTTTGCCTTACTCTTCCCCATTTACTAAAATTACGTACATAAGCATAGATGCAAAGAAGGATCAGCTTTTTTCCACCTGTCTCAGCAAGGGAATTGGGTGGGTCTGATAACTTGCAAGGGAATTGGGTGAGTCTGATAACTTGCCCACTGGATACTCCTCTATTCGAATTATCTGGTTAGTTATTATTTATTTATTTATTATTTATTTTACTTACTTCCTGATACTGGGGGAAAAGATTTTTCTCTAAATTCCCTATAGACCATATTTATTTATTTATTTGTTTGTTTGTTTGTTTTCTTCACATGGCTTCTTTTTTTTTTTCTGCTTTATAACAAAGTGAATCAGTCATACAGATACATCTGTTCCCATATCCCTTCCCTCTTGCGTCTCCCTCCCTCCCACCCTCCCTATCCCACCCCTCCAGGCGGTCACAAAGCACCGAGCTGATCTCCCTGTGCTATGCGGCTGCTTCCCACTATCTATCTACCCTACGCTTGGTAGTGTATATATGTCCATGCCTCTCTCTCGCTTTGACACAGCTTACCCTTCCCTCTCCCCATATCCTCAAGTCCATTTATAGACCATATTTAAAGTGGTGGTACACTAACCAGCAAACGGTTACATCTATGGTTTAATGGATTATACAGTAAGTAATTTATGAAGTGATTTGCTTTCTTCCACCTCAGAGGGGATCTGGGGAAAGGCACCTCCTTGGTCTATGAGGTCCAAAGCCAGGTGGACCTTCAGTGCCCAGAGGATTTGGCACCTCACCTCTAGCCCCTACCTGGGCCGGCCACTCCAGGTTAGGCTGGGGCTCCAGGGGACAGTGAATGTTACCTGGCCCGTCTGCCTTCCTGGGCCATTCTTTGGCTGTTGGTTGACAGCAAATACAAACTCTCTGGGCAAAGTTCAGTTCTGCAGAGTAACAACCTTCACCCCCATTAAGTCGCCACAATTGAACTCTGCTTTGTGGGAAAGAGCAGGTAGGAATTTTTTTTTTTTTTTAAAGAACACTCATTCCGGGCTTCCCTGGTGGCGCAGTGGTTGAGAGTCCGCCTGCCGATGCAGGGGACACGGGTTCGTGCCCCGGTCCGGGAAGATCCCACATGCCGTGGAGTGGCTGGGCCCGTGAGCCATGGCCGCTGGGCCTGTGCGTCCAGAGCCTGTGCTCCTTAATGGGAGAGGCCACAACAGTGAGAGGCCCACGTACCGCAAAAAAAAAAAAAAAAAAAAGAACACTCATTCCGGGCTTCCTTGGTGGCTCAGTGGTTAAAAATCCGCCTGCCAATGCAGGGGACATGGGTTCGAGCCCTGGTCTGGGAAGACCCCCACATGCCGCGGAGCAACTAAGCCCATGCGCCACAACTACTAAGCCTGTGCTCTAGAGCCCGTGAGCCACAACTTCTGAGCCCATGTACCACAGCTACTGAAGCCCACACGCCTAGAGCCCGTGCTCCGCAACGAGAAGCCACCATAATGAGAAGCCCACGCACCGCAACGAAGAGTAGCTCCTGCTCACAACTAGAGAAAGCCCGTGCGCAGCAACGAAGACCCAATGCAGCCAAAAAAAAAAAAACACTCATTCCTTCCTGCAAAGAGCTGGCAGGGCATGAACGTGAATCTCATGGGCTAAGAAGACAAAGGTTGTTTTTTATGTTCTCCTTGCTTTCCCTTCCCTTTCCAGAATCTAGGCCCTGGGGATTCTCTTCAGGAGGCAGGTAAGCGACCCTTGAAAGAACAACAGACTTCACCTTCCTTCTCAATCGAGCCAGAATGGGCCCAGAGCTCCACCAGGGATGCTACAGTAACTGCTTGTGGCCTCACCTCCTCAAGGAGGGAGTAAGCCTTGGGGTTTGTTTAGTTGCACAGTCCTACGTCTGTTAGCAGTCACAGATTCTCTGACTCCAGCTACATTTAGCTTTGTTTGATTGTCTTCCACGGGAACACAACTGCATTAGTCTCCCTTTTCTCAGCTTTCCATTTATGACAACTCATCACCTAGAACCTGAGCCCCAGATTGTGAGCCAGATAAGATTCGGAATTGTAAACATCCACCAAGAGAAAAGGCAGGCCCCTTCCATGAAAAGGAGTGACCCTACCCATTCCTGGAAATGTGTTCCCTGTCCACCTCCAGATCCAAAAACATACCCCTCTATCTTCACAAGTTCACCTGATTTTAAAAAGCTTTGGCTTATAAACCTTTCCGGATGACTCCAGCCCCCTCTGACCTTTTTCTTTGCTGAAACTCTCACAGCAATTGTGTTTGTACCATTCAATTTAGCACTTAATTGGCCACTGACCTGAAATGCTTGTAAACTGCTTCATGGTTACTGGTTTCAGCTTCCTAAGAAGACAGTTCCTAACAGTAGTAATAATGAAAATAAAAATAGCAACAGCAAACATTTATATGTGCCAACTCTGTGCAGATATTATCCCAGGTGCTTTCTACATATTAACTCATTTTATTCTCCCAGTATGGCAACTGAGGTAGGTATTATTGTATTATCATCCCATTTTTACAAATGAAGAAACTGAGGCAAAGAGATGTTAAATAAGTTGCCCTAGTTTGCACAACTTGTAAATAAGAGCCAGGATTTGACCCGGGCAAAGAGCCCTTGGGTCTCTAAAAGATGTCTTTTAGACTATCTCCTAAATCCTATTTATCCTATAGTATCTAATCCTGTGAATTCGATTTATCATCCCTTAAAAAAAAAAACAGCCCTATTTTTCAGATGGGAAAACTAAACTCGCCTGAGGTCCCACAGTCAGGCCTGTGCAGAGCTGTGATTGAAACCTACATCTCTCTGACTCGTGTTTTCTTTTTCCCTACTAAATGGAACCACTGGATTTGATTAATACTCAATCATCACACCTCTGATGCTCATTCATCTCATGCACAATTGTGGAGACTTTTGTAGGCAGGGGGAGGGGGAAGCATGCAAAGATGATGAGATAAGGCCCCTCTCCTTAAGGAGTTCACAGCCATGTCGGGGGGTAGGGGTGGGGGGAGACAGATGCGCAGATAAAGAGGTGCACTAAAATGCTTAGGCGCTGTTATGGCAGTTGTGAAAGTTCAGCAGGCACAAAGGGATGAGGATGGAGTACTGAGGGATCCTTGTCTGTCACAGAGGGGAGTGAACTGAGACTTTTTATAATGTTTTTAATTCAAAGTTTTGTAATTAAAAAAGATTTTGTGATAAACTCTGTTGACCAGAAAATTCAACTAAGAGCATCCTGAGTATACGGATTCATTAGGTTTCTGCTGTAAATAATAATCCTCTCCAAATCCACTACAAATTATTGCTATTTTCTTGGTTGCCCCTGGCTCCATAAACTTTAGGGGATTGGTAGAGGTGGTGGCAGATTGCTTTCCGGGAATTCATGAAACTCCTGACACTGAATGAAAAATTCAGTGAATATGTGTATGTCTTTTTTCTGGGAAAGAGAAACCATAGCTTTCATTGGATTCTTTAAGACATAAAGTATCATCCAAAAATTAAGAACCACTAAAATGATGCTTTGAAGGTATACTTGAATGTATAACTATATCAACATATATATGGATATAGATATATGTGTGTGTATGTATGTATGTATATATCCCCTTACTTTGATGTGCCTAGAAAGTGTCTAGAAGGAAACACACCTTCCAGACTGTTAACAGCAACTACTTCAGGGGAGAGAGACTTTTTTTTTTTTTTTTTAATATTTATTTATTTATTTGGTTGCACTGGGTGTTAGTTGCGTTATGCAAACTCTTAGTTACAGCATGCATGTGGGATCGAACCAGGGATCAAACCCAGGCCCCTTGCATTGGGAGTGTGGAGTCTTATCCACTGCACCACCAGGGAAGTCCCGAGACTTTTTTTTAAAAGCAAAAGGCAAGGAAGACTGATTCTATACAATTCTATACTGATATAAAAATTAAATAATCTTTAATATTTTTAATGAGCACGTGTTACTTTTTTTTTTTTTTTGGCTGCACCACGCGGCTTATAGGATCTTAGTTTCCTGACCAGGGATCGAACCTGTGCCCCTGGCAGTGGAAGCGTGGAGTCCTAACCACTGGACAGCCAGGGAATTCCCAAGATGTGTTACTTTTATAATTAAAATGTAAAAAAAACAAAAAAATCTGACTTCTGTTCTACTGTACTGTGGGTAGACCATGTTGAGAAAACCATAACAGTGAGGAAGTGGCTGCTACAGAATTCACTATAGACATTATTATAATGAATTAATGAACAAGAGTTATGCTGTATTTAGTAAGCTTGGGTCATGGTTGTCCAGCAAGGATAAGGATAATCTTCTGCCTGTCTGGGTACTGTGGACAGCCAGGAAGCCCCATGTGGCAGCAGACTCATCTTGCACATTGTCCTAGAGATGGGTGGCATTGAGTGAGGCCAAGGTAATAAGAAATAGCATCAGGCTCTACAAAGGACATTAGCAGCCTCAGCACAGAGACAGGTCTAATGTGGATGCAGGTTGCATGTGACGCTGGACCTCACAGCCCTCAAGGTCATATCTCCATACAAAAATCATCACTGGAAAAATGATCATCATCTAAACACAATGAGCTAGGACATAGGTATTTTCTACAAGCACATTTTATTCCCTTGGTGAGTCTGGCAGATAGAACATAGAGATGGAAGACAGTACCCTAAGGTCTCTTCCTGATGACGGCCTTGTACAAGTCCTCTGCCCTGTCCATCCAGATGTTTCCCCATTTTGACAAGATGATAAAATAGCTTCTACAAAAGCCTCCAAATCAGTCATTCTGAGATCAGTGCCAAATTTTAGCCATGGTTCTAAAAATAGCCAGAATATGAATCATATAAAATTCCCAAATTTATTTTCATTTCTTTAATGTGAAAACAGTATAATAGCAGCATTAAGGATTTTAACTATTTTCATTATTCAGCCTAAATTCCTTTTAAACTAGAAGTTTAATCTCTTATTCCACTTGTGCAATCAAACCCATATTTCCCCCCTTCCCATTTCTCCCCCACCTCCATCCTGTAAATCAACAGAACTTGAAACCCTAACACTAGCAAGAAACAGAAAACTAGCCAAGAGCAGGTAAGAGAGAAACAAAAGGCCTACTTACAGTGCTTGGTGAGTAAAAGATGTAAATACCCATATTTTGCTATCTTCTCATGTATAGGCTAAGTATTTTATTCTGATAATATATGTACTAAACTTGTAAATTATGTTGGTTGGCACCATTTATCTGACAGGAAGCAGGCTGAGGCAGGTTCCTTTGCAACATAAGCTAGTGAGCACGGCATGTAGTTGTGACGTGGTAAGAGACGTTTATGGCTGTCCCCAGATGAGGGAGAACTGACTACACTTAGATAAAAATTGCTATTTCTCAAATTTTGAGGTAAAAAACTGTACACTTTGCAACTAGAGTTAAATGCAAACTAATTATGTTCTATTTACGTTTTCCCTTCTGCTGGCTAAATCACCATCTGAAATATTTGAAAACCTTGGCTGGGAAGTTGGACAGTTAAGAATTATAAGGTGGCAACTGTCTCACAAAGGCCCATCTTTTCCAACATCCTGTTCTTTTAGAAAAATATCAAATCATTTCTGATCTGACTCCAGAAGGCCTCCTTCTATATCCTTGTTCCTTCACTGGTCTAGATATTTGTGTACTTCAGAAAACAATATTTTCTAACGTCTGTTTAACATTTATTTTCCTTTAATTTCTATTATATTCTGTTTTCCAAATTTTCACTCAGGTCTAAAAAAAGAACTTCAATAACTACTAGCTTGACACAATGTCAGCTATTTAAGACTTCAGATACTCAATGTGATCGTTTGCTTTTCACCACCTGCTTGCATTTGGGAAAGACTAAGTTAAACTAAACTTTAAAATGCTGCAATTCCTTTTGAATCATCGTTAAAGCAAGACTTGGGGAAGAGAGGTTATATAAAGGAAAGAGGAGCCTGTAATAGTCGAATTTAAGCCTCCACTGATGAAGCTGATAGGAACCAGAGCCTCCAAGAAAGGCAGTCCTGAGAATAAGGCCAAATCCTTTGCTCCCTATCAACATGAAACTGCTAAAGTCTGGAGATTCTTTCTGACTTTATTTTGAAAGCAACGTTTGGCTTGTCTGTACTGTTTCTAAACAGACTGAAGTTACAGTGCTTATGGTTTAAGCAGGGACAATTTCTACAAGGCCCAATTCAGGCTGAGGATTATTTTTATTTTGCTCCACATTTCCTGAACTCAAAATAAAGTGGTTTTAACCTAGGATTATAGAGGTAGGGGGTCTGCTGGGACCCTTATGCCAGTTTTCTCCTTTCCTGGTCCTTTCTCCATGCTTGCACCATCCCCAGGAAGATGTCCTAGTATAAGTAAGTGCCCCTTGCAAAAATTTACAAAAACAGGTCAGTACCAGAAAATACAAAAACCAGATAATATCCAATAGGCAAGAAAGGGAATGATTTAGTCGCATACTTTCTTAGAGGTAATACAAACTGATGTTAACCTTTTTGGAGAGCAATTTGTAATGTTTATCAAAGTCTTAAAAACTGTGTGCTCTGTACATCAACTATACCTCAATAATAATAAAAAAAAAAACCCCAAAAACCCATGTGCTCCACTTCCAGGAATTTATTCAGGGAAAGTCAACTCTTCTTCTAGTCCTAGCCTTCTTTTTGTTATCTCTGTATATTAGGTTGATGGGTCATTTAACTCTTCTTAGTGAGTACTATATTTTCACAATAGACTATAATAAACATAATACTCCCTTGGCGATCAGAAAGTAAAAAATCACCAGTAAACATAAAACACACACAAACACACCCTGTCTGAAACCACTTGCATTCAAAAGTATTTAGTGTTAAATGTGGGGCCCACCTTCAGCAACCAGTTTCTTTCATTATTATTATCATTATTCTGAAAAATTCAGTATGCATTAACAGTTTTACCACTGACCTAGGGTTTGGGGATATAATAAAAAAGCCCATGTCCACTTTTGTGGCTATTACTTTCACAAAATGACCTAAATAGAGCTTCAAACCACAACAATGATGCCCTCTCCCTGTGGGCCCATGGACTGTTCCTTCAGGCCTCCATAGACTTTCATTGGAAATGTGACTCAATACTAACATGGTAGCTGCAGTTCTTCCTTTCAGTGACATCTGGAATCCCATTACCTGATGAGATATTCTTTTCCTCCATTTTACAGCAGGAGACATTATCTAAATTCTCCTGGATCACGTTGACAGTAGCCCTGAGAACAGAAAGCAAGTTTTAATAGTTCTTTTGCCAAACCATGCGCCTTTTCTGAATCTATTTACCATACTGTTTCAAGATGTTTTCTGAAGGGTCCACAGGGGCTACATTTAAAACTTTCTGGTCATTGTCTGCTAAATGCTGGGATGGTTTTAATCAGGGAGGAAGCCAAATTTTCTGCTTGGGTTTTGGAAAAGCCCCTAAAATGTCTTTAAACTGATTTAGGAGAAAATGCTTAACAGAAGAGGAATTATTACTGCCCTGGAATAAACTCATTAGAACTGACATATGCTGTAACCACAGACCAAGAGCGCTACATTTTCGGGACACATTACATCCCAAAGGCAACTGAAGTTTCTAAATGTTATCAGTGTCAGATGACAAAACCTGTTCAACAAGGACCATAGCCTCAATGTACTAGTTGACAGTTCCTCCTCTTAGAATATTCTTGGTGTTTGGTATAACCTCTCTACCAGGACCTAGTTTGTTTGTTTGTTTGTTTATTTATTAGGTGTGTTGGGTCTTTGTTGCTGCACGCGGGCTTTCTCTAGTTGCGGCGAGCAGGGACTATTCTTTGTTGCAGTGCACAGGCTTCTCATTGTGGTGGCTTCTTTTTGTTGCAGAGCAAGGGCTCTAGGGGTGCAGGCTTCAGTAGCTGTGGCTCGCAAGCTCAGTAGTTGTGGCTCGCAGGCTCTAGAGCGCAGGCTCAGTAGTTGTGGCGCACGGGTTTAGTTGCTCCACGGCACGTGGGCTCTTCCCAGACCAGGGCTTGAACCCGTGTCTCCCACGTTGGCAGGCGGATCCTTAACCACCGCGCCACCGGGGAAGTCCCAGGACCTAGTTTTTATGCTAGTTTTCTTGAAGAAATTGTCTTGAAGAAGTTTTATTTGATGACTTAGGTAAAATTTTCTGAGGTAAAGACCTCACATCACTTCAAGAGACATTTTCCCTTCCCACAATCCTGACTTGAGGTAAGTGAAGGGAGACCCTTTATGATGAGGTCAATTTCGTTCTAGGTTCCAGAAAAGCCCACGTTTCTCAGTAGCTCAGATCAAACCAGACCCCACCCCCACCAGATTTAGGCAGAACTAATACAAATGCCTCAATCAGTTCCAGAAGCATTTCATGTCTTACTAAGGTCAGTAAACCTCTTCTAGGTTAGGCAGGCTCCTCTAGGACTCAGCTCAGGCCATATTTGGTCAGCCTTGTATTTGCATGAGTAAAATGTTTTCTCTCCTTTTCTAATTCTTGCATGACTTATCATGTATAAATTCCTATAATCCTACCCGGGAATAAGCCACCATAGCAAGGGTTTCTAAAGCTGATCCCACCCCAGTCCTACTGAATCCAAGTCTCTGTGGATAGGGTCCTTAAGGCCTTTTTTTTTTTCTAAAAAATGCTTTTATGAGTGCCTCTGTATGCTGAAGTATAAGAACGTCTGCAGTAGATCAACTATAAGAGTAAATGAAAGGAAGAGAGAATGAAATCGCAGCAAGCTGAGGCAGGCAAGATTTGAACTTGAGGATTTAATACTATTGGGGGAATAAGATTTTTTTTTAAAAAAAAGCAGGTCCTTGGGGAGGGATCATGAACACCTTTGCTTCAACAGCTCCATCTTCAGCTAGGCTGGCTGCATCAGTGTGCTGATACTTTCTTCTACCTCCGAGAGCTTCTTCAGGACTTGGGTGACCTTGACCTCATCAAACTCCAAACACAGAAATTCAGATTCCTGGAAAACATAAAAGGATATTTTAGACAAGACCCTCAAGATAGCCAAGGCTCTGGATCTGGTGTGACCTAGCTCCAAAGCCCAGGGCCCCTACCCAGCAAGCCTGACTCAGGCCTCAATACCTAAATGATATCTTATCCACACAATGCCCTAAATGAAACTACTTCTATGAGGTGTTTCATAAATGCTAAAGAGGTACACAAACGTCTGCTGTTCTCTTTAAGAGGCACATGAGAAGCTCTTCTTGTCTGTCATCACATTTAATCCCATAATAATTTTTAAGGTAAGTAGTTAAGTATTGCTGTTTTATAGATGATGACCCTGAGACACAGGGAGGTTAACCTGTATCACAAAATCAGAAAAAGGTAGAGTCAGATTATGAACTCCCAGCTCTGGCTGACTCCAAAGTCCACGCTGTCTCCATAGCACCCTGTAATAAAAACAATGGAAGGAGGATTTAGATTGGCTCTGCGTTTGCCTGGGAATTGGGCTACCCTGGATTTAGTAGTTATACTAGAAATTGTGACAAGCTGTGAACAAGTTGCTTGGGAAACATCAACCAGATAATTGAAAGATAACCAGATCTTGAAACAGCCTTAAACATTTCTGAGGCCTTTCCACTTGCTACAAGCCAACTCTCCCAAGATTTCCCTCAAACATTTCCTCTCAATAACTGTTAGGTTCAATCAACCCCAAATTAGGTAGAAGTCAAAGAAAAAGGCCTTTGAAGTGTGGTGACAGAAATTTCATGTACACTGGACAAATGCTAGGTCCACACTGTCTTGAGAGACAAGGGAAAAGTATAGGATTTTAAGAGTGAACATATTCAAGATCCCAAAGAATAATAACCATGTAATTTTAGAGCAGTATGAATTCTTAGAGACAATATAACCCAACTACCTTGTTTTTCAGGTTATGAAATTGAGGCCCCAGGCATGTTAAATGACATGCCTATTATCCCTGTTTGTTGATGGCACAGCCACCAGATCAATGTTCTTTTCTCTATATTTTCCTTTCTAAATACACGGCATTTCCCACCCCCATTCAAAGTGGCAGGCAAAGGAAGACCAATAAGCCTCTTCAGAGGGAGGGAGTCACTCTGTCATCAGCTAGGAGAACCTTCACGATCTGATTTTGTAAAAGTACCTTTGCTGTTGGTGAGCTGCTGCGCTGTGTCTATACTGATGGCACTGAACATCACCCAGGAGAAACAAGTACAGAGGGGGAAGAAGGGGCCTCTCAGATGAGAGTCTTTCAAAGGGAGGAAAGGCAGCTTTCCCTGGCTACAAGGAACTTTTTCCTCAAACATGTATTTAAATAGGAAAGGGGTATAGTCTCACATGTGAGCTTAGAAACTGCCAGGTTTTCATTTAGTCGAAAGCAAAAACCGACTTTAAGAAAAGAAAGATGCTCCTGTGTTTGAGCTACAGGCAGGGTTATCTCCTTTTGGAAATAAGAGCAAATGTATGGCAAATTAGGTACTTCACTTGGCTAAATTAAGAACAGGTCTCAGATTTGAAAGCCTCTTATTCTTCATTCAGTTTTATTGAGCTCTTTAGCCTGACTTGAAAACATTTAAAAATATTTGGCCTTTGGAACAATAGTCTAGAAACTAATAATTACCAGAGTCTAACATATATATTTAGGAAACTGGCAGAAGTCAGTTACAATAATAAATCACCTCGTTTTCCATTTATATGGGAAGAGCCTATCAAGGACAATGTGCATGGAGACAGGAAAACCTGAGCAAAGTTTATTAATAAATAGCCAGGATCTTTTTTGACTGAAGGTCATTAATTTGTTATAAGTTTCAGTATTCAAATTATCTTTGATTGGATCTCTAAGTATTAATGAAGCTTGGTTTACTTTTAAGGGGAATCAAATACTAGAGAGAAAAAGCAGGCTAAACAGAGTCCAAAGTTAAACAAGTATTTTCCACACACTCCCAACCTTCAACTCTCTCCCCTGGAAACAATGCACACTAACAGTCTTAGAAAGACACATACATGACTCTTGAAGAAACAGTTTACCTGAAACTATATTATTATCAAGGCCTAGCTTCATCTAGTTATGTCATCAAAATATTTTATCAGGAATTCAGGGGCCTTTAAACTGGGGCTTAACACATGGAGCTTAGTTCAAATTTTGCATTTGGCTGGGGTGCCCTACAGAAAATACATCTAAAACACTTGAAAATATCTTTAGAAATGCAGGTGATGCTTTTCAAGCCAGACGCAGAAAGTACAAGAGCAATCTGAAACACTTGATTTTTTTTCTCAAAGTCATCCATCTTGATCTGGTCATACTGAGCAATGATAAGACTAAATTCCTGTATTTAAATATCTGAGTCAAGAGTTAGAACTTGCTTCTTAGCAGAGTGTAGATACATCATGGGATAGAGCCAGAAAATGGTTAGCAGGTGAATAAGCAGGTGCATCATTATTAAGAATATGTACTTTGTGATCACAGCGAGTATGGCAGTGTACTAAACTCAAGGGTTTAAGTAACTATTCCAAATTAGAAAAGAAAGCAAAGGTAAAATATTCAAATATTCTTTCCAAGTACAAAAGCTAAAAATTCATAAAATCCTAAGAAAAGATCTTTGAGAGGCCACCCTCTTCAAACTAACAACAAAAAAACCTAGCTAGCTTTTAATGACTTCTAGAGAAGGACATCTTACATGTTCCTAAGGAACTCCTTTCCCAGGTAACCACTCTGACATTCTTCAGGAAACTCTTACTTGTCAAACCTAAATCTTTAATGTTTTAGCTTAAACTCGTTTCCCAACAGGGTCAGAGAGTATAACTGATTATTATTTTATATAAAAATTGAAGGCTGTTATTAAGCAAATGTTTGGTTTCTCCATCTACATACTATTAAATAACCTCTCTGTGTGTACTGTCCATTTAAATGACTTCCTTATCTAGGTCCAGAAGCATACCCTGACCAATTCTTTGGCAAAACGATACTACAGTGACAAAATGCTAAAAATAAAAAATAAAAAGAACTATGACTTAATAAATAACTAAATAGAACCATTTAGAATAAACTGAACATAAGAAAAAATAGAAATCTTATAGCCTATCTTCTGTATTATTTCCCATGCAAAGTTTCCACAAAGCTTTATCCCCAAATTATTGGTCATATTTATCATTAGAATACAACTTTGGCAAATTCTAACATGTTGTGGTGTCTTAAAAATTCTAAAGTTGGGGGATGAAGGATGAGAGTGCGAAAGGATGCCTTAGGATCCTGCTAACCAATACTGATTCAGAAGGCCACATACAGGTGACCAGCTTTCATAAGGCTATTCCAATTTTTCTTATGGCTTCATTTATTGACACAAAGGGACTCTTGGCTGAGCACAAACTTTTAGCCATGAAGCCTATCCCTCTGTTTGGGCTGTTCTTTCCTAAACTTAAATTAACCCTCTGAGCTGCAGCTGTGCCACTTTGTGTCTTCTGGAGAGAGAAGGAGAACATACGGCAAAGGTCAAAATTGGCAATAGTGTCCTGAAGATCAATTACATAATAAATAAGATACCCAGAGGCTTTGAACATTGCCCACAAGAAAAGTTTAAAACAGCTTCATAAGTAAATCTGTGTTCGTCACTCAATCCCATACTTTCTGCAGCTTTCTCAGGATTATACCAATACTGCTCCCTAACTCTTTCAGGAGACCTCAAAATAGCTTCTCTGTGGCAAAGAATCCTCCAAGTTACTTCATAAGGGACCACTTATCCAAAATTAAAATTTTATAGTTCCCTGAAAACTGTGCTGATTATTCTCTACTTGTCTTTTCATAGCCATTCTCCCCCTTTCTCTGCCTTGTTCCAGGTCCTATAAGATTGTCATTCCTTTGTTCTCTGGCTTACAGTTGGGTTCTGACAAGAGAAGAGAGAGGTCAGGATATTTATTCTCTTACCCCCAACTCCTTCTCCTCTGCCATTTCCAGTATTTTCTATGTAAGGGTATCATTTCTTTATTTCCTACTTTACTTCTGGCCTCAATCACTACTTCAGTATAAACAGGAATTTCTTCAGACTGTGAAAGTACATAATCACCAAATGCAAACTCCAAAGATGAGCACAGCAAAATTTTTTTTTTTTTTTTTTTTTTTTTTTGCGATATGTGGGCCTCTCACTGTTGTGGCCTTTCCCGTTGCGGAGTACAGGCTCTGGACACACAGGCTCAACGGCCATGGCTCACAGGCCCAGCCGCTCCGCGGCATGTGGTATCTTCCCGGACTGGGGCACGAACCCGTGTCCCCTGCATCGGCAGGCGGACTCTCAACCACTGCGCCACCAGGGAAGCCCCAGCAAAAATTTTTATCATGCCTAAGTTGGCAGAAAGGTTGCCCTCTAAGTGATAAATATGATAGTATGAACCAGGACCAGTATTTAATTTTTTCTATTATCATTTGATATTAAAATTATAACAGCATTTTGATGTTAAAAAAGAAGAAAAAGAATAATAGTAACAACAACCGTGCGAGATGACATTTCATAAAGAATTTGCATCAAGGGTCTTGATACCAGACACATGGCCTCATCTCTACAACCTGTTCTTATACCCTATATCTAAAGCAATGGATAGCTTATGCTGTAGCTTAAAACAATACTTTCCAAAAGAAAACTTGTGGTTTATAATGTTTTTTAATCTTTCAACAAACATTTTTAGCAATACATAATTACAATCAATGGTCCTTACTCAGGCCATTTTTAATCCTGAGGAAATCCTCATTTCAAATATAATAGCTGACAAGTCCTACATCTACTGTGTAAAAAGCATGATAAAGCAATTTTCCAAAAGGGAAAAAAAAATTATACTGTAAATCACAAAGCAAATTATGCTACTGAAGATCAGAAAATACTAAAATCAGACTCTTTTGGAAGCTACGACTGAAACTTAATGACCAAGCAACTAAATTAAAATGATTCACCCCAAAACTCAACAGATGTCCATAATGTGCTAAGACCATATGTGGGACTAAGACATGGTACTTTCAGAGCTGGAGCACCTTCTAGAGGAAGTATTTATCCATATTTCTGCAATCTCCTAGAAGAAGAGAGAGTATTACCAGTGTAGTGTAAAAGCATTAACCATCACTGGATAACAATTACTGAGTTTTCTGGTGATGTCATTCAGGCATTTCAAAACACTTTTGTGAGGACAACCTGACAATAGAAGTTTAAAGCGCTTAAAAAAATTTAAAAGTCCCCACCCTCACAAATTCTTATTATATTAAAAGATAAACTTTATGAGAAAACATGAATTTTTAATCAGTTAACTAGAAACTCAAGGGAGAAAACAGACATTAGATATCCAGGGAGTTTCAGATCTACCACAGATATAAGTTACTGCTAAACAAATCTAAGGCACCTAACTTCAACTTTCCAAGTGGCGCACACAGGTTTTATATAAAGTGGCAAAATTAAAAAAAAAAAAAAACATCAGATCTTCATTATTCAGAAACCTATTATCTGGGTCTCTGCTGCTTGACTTCCTCCTCGTTTTTGGTGCATCTTTTAAGTATTTCTACAAGATGGGAAAAGGAAGTGAAATTTAAACTGGTTAGTATGACTAAATCACAGCAGCTCTGCAAAAAGTTTTATAGAAAAGGAAATTAGAGGAACTTTAACTGTGACTTCACATAACTACTTTTGAAAATCATACCCATATGGTAGCAATTTAAGCCAGAAAGGTCTTCTTATCCCAAATATTTCCCTTCCGTTAGTAACCAGGACTACTGTTCTCAGCCTAGATAATGTCTTTAAAACAGAAATACTCCCAGGAGAGGTAATACAAAAAAGCCGTTAACAGCTTTCTACAACTTAAATCAAGAGATTTATTTTCCTCCAGAAAGGATGAACCCAAGTAGCCTGCCCTAAAACATAGGGTACCTACTATTAAGAGGGACTGGGGGAAGTGGGATGAATAGGTAGGGCACAAAACATAAAAGTAGGAAAGTACCAAAGGCAAATCCTTCTCCTTATCACATAACCCATATCAGATGCACAGATCCATAGATAAAGTACCTTAAACTAGTCAGATCCCAGATCCATACTCGCCGTGCCTCTCTAATCACCTGATCACCAAGGTCACTAGGCACCAGGAAAACCTAGTGAACCTTATAAAGGGGCATTAGCAAGATAATCTCAATGAAATCCAAAGGCTGAATTTACACACACGCAAACACACACACATCCTTCTGCTGGGGTGCTTTCATTTTCACCTGCAGGCTCAGGGCCTGTGACCCAACAAGGCAATGAGATCCCAAGAACACTGTCCACTCAAAGCTGTTTGAATTTCTAAGAAGAGAGAAAGTGGGAATAGGCCAAGAACAGGACCCTGAGATTCTTTTGGTTGAATATTTCTTAGCTGGAAAAAATCTAGAGCTATGACCTAGAAGAAAACTGGACATGCCTGTCCTGCCAATGTGTGGTCAAAAGGAAAATGTATTTTGGCCCAGGCAACCTGACTTGTTTCTGAAAGGGAGAAAATAGTTTTGACCTTGCAAGAATGAGTGGTTCTTTCATTGGCCAAATTCTGTACTGCTAAACCAAGACTATCACTATTCTTCTTCCCCCAAAGATTTCAAAGCAGGCTGACACATACCTGCTCCTCTTCAGTGTATAGTGAAAGGTAAAGGTACCATCAATCTTCATTTTACCACTCAAACCAAAAGAAACCCAGAGACTAGCCCCACTTACATGAAGCCCAGAATTCCCAGCTCTTTGATTCAATCCATTGCCCACTAACACCTACATCTGACCCTCAATATGGACACTTTCAAACCTGATTAGTGTAGATTTAACAGAGTAGAATGGGAACTAACTAGAAATACCCGATTTTGTACTGATTTACATAAGCATCAAGACTTACGTATTTAGTATTTTAGAAATACCCAAAAAGGAAAATAAAATGGAGCCAAGTTATGTAAACACTAAAAGCTCAATTCAATTAGATCATTGGCTGATTTCTACAAAATACTGTGCTCTACTTCATTTTACAACTTTTCATTTTCAGCAGGATTTAATATTTAGCTGTTAAGATTTTCTGTATTTTGAAAAACTGTGGCTGAAAGATATTTGGGTAAAAAACTAGTTTTAGGTGCTCTGGTTTGATCTTTAGGAAATAATACAGAATTTTGGCTAAGTAGAACTAGTTTCCATGTGACAATGGACAAAGAACCAGAGCAACAACCGCTAAACAGCTGAAAAGGCAAATCACACTGAAGGAAGGAGAAATTTCACTTAAATTTTAGAGAAACCAAATGACAAAACTCTTTAGCACATGAGAAAAGAGTGTTGCTAATTTTAGTTTGAAGTTCACATTGGGGCCCTTCATCATTCCTGATGAGGTACATTCCAGAGCAAACTCATTTGCAAACAACTTTGACAAACTAAAATATATTTACATGAAAGGAATAGAGAAGATTAAAAAACAAACACAAACAAAAAACCCCACCTCATCCAGAGTAGCTCATTTAGGCAATACCATTAGTTAGGCAGGAACAAAGTATGCAATGGCACTTGCTTTCTAAGGGGTTCTTGATAACCTAGAGATTAAGATGGGGGAAACACCTTAATTTGTCCAATAAAAAGACAAGAGTGTGGCAATGAATGACAAAATCCTTGGCAGGGGAAGAAGACAACTAGAGGACAACTAGAGGACGTCTAATTAGAGGCCAATGCCATTGCTCTGCCAATAGCACCATCTATCTATTCCCAGCTTTCTCAATGTGGTCTCTTTTAAGTCATTCATGATAGCACAATTAAGCAGAAATAGGCATAGTTATAAAGCAGCATTTCCCTTGGCCCTTCTTTATGTAAGGAGGGCAAAGGCTGAAATGACTAAGGACAAGAGGACTTTTGAATTCAGAAAACGCTGATTTAGGGAGAAGAAGTTTTGGATGAATTTTTTTTGGCAACGTTGTGGAGAATGGGGATTAATTTTGTTGTATTTCCAACTAACTCCAAATACAGTAACACTCTGAGGCACTGGAGGTTGGAACCTTCATTTTAACATTTGAATTTGTGGGGGACAAAATTCAGTCCATAATAATCCCCAGTGCTTGGAGTGTACTGTGTTATCAGGTATCCCCTAAGTGCGGTTATGATGATGATGATGATCTCATACGAGTCTAGGCTTGCTGTTCATATCGTACAGAAAAGAATTTCTAATAATCCAGAAACAAGAAACACACACACACACATACACAAAAGCTATCTGCTGACTGCTCAGATCTGCCAGCCCAGTTTGGCAGAAGCCATATCTGGCCTCATTCTTACTGAACTCGACTTTGAAATGTCATTTAATCAATAGGGGCTGCCAGGAAGGGGGTTGGAAAATGGCACAAAAGAAATCTTTCCTAATCCTCACTCCCAGATCCTATTAAGTACCTTGCTTGCCACGCTGTACCCCAAAGTCCAGCTCTGAAGACTCAGAATCTGGCGTAACACTCTGTAAGAGAATATGGGGATGAGGGAAGAAGAGAGGATTTGTAGTCACTGCATGAAGTTAGTCACTAGCCTCTCCAGCTCAAATAGTTAACTGCAAACTTCTGGAGGTGGCAGAAAGAGAGGAGATTGCATCTTTATTGTCTAGGGTTGAATTCTGGCATCACTTAGGTTGCTGGGGCCTTTGTTCATACACAATAATCATCCCTCATATTAACATGGTGTTTTACAGTTTAGAAAGCCCTTTCACATGCATGACGTATCTCATCTGATCCTTAGAACGACCCTGTAACTAAGTAGAGACCAAGCCAGAGGTAAGGTACTTTGAACAACTGTAGAAGTGACAGACCTTGTCCATCTGACCCAAAATCACATCTTTTCAGCTATATTCAGCAGGAAGACTTCGTCAGATAATGCAATGGATTTTATGGGTTTTGATATACTTCTGATCCAATTTATGGAGGAAAAGAAAGTCAGGCCTCATTTGCTTAATATTGCCCACAGTTCTAGAAACTAGGATTAAAAGTTCAGCTCTTTGCAAAAGACAGAACAGGTGGTCAGGTTCTAACTGGCGAAGAAAGAGAATTTCTTACTTTGGCCCATTCATTCAGCAGGCTTTGGAAGTAGTGGAGAGAATAGAAGAGACTGAGGGGGATACAAGGATCATCTCTGAACCCTGGAGGAAAATGAAACGCC
The DNA here is from genome assembly GCF_964165515.1 of Mesoplodon bidens. NCBI lineage: Eukaryota > Metazoa > Chordata > Mammalia > Artiodactyla > Ziphiidae > Mesoplodon > Mesoplodon bidens. The sequence goes on from NC_138170.1 coordinate 37,171,742, forward strand.
TAAAAAATGAAATGCCTCAATTAAAAAGAAGTCAGCCTGGAAGGCAGGAGTAGGAGAGAGTATGGGAAAAGTGTGATAAATCTGAAGACATTAGCAAATGTAAGCAGATACTGATATTACACTAATGATAATAATATTAATAGCAATGATAACTAACAATGGCTAACATTTATCAAAGATATAAAAATGCCAGGCATAACACTAAGTGCTTTACATGTATTATTTCACATTGCTGAGGAGAATTTTATTCCATTTTACAGATAAGGAAAGATGAGCAACTTGTTAAAGGCCACACAGGTAATAAGTGGCAGAGCCAGTTTTAAACCCAGGTCTGTCTGGCTTCAGAGTCCAAGCACTTAACCATTTCACAATCCTGACTCACATTCATATATAATAACATAAACACCATTATTTATAGTCACTAAGTACCCACATGTGAAAGTTAGTCTATGATTAAGTTAACTTTTAACAGACTCAAAGGAAAGTTGAGTGTTGATAGTACGATAACCCAAAGTTACTATGCAGAGACATATTATAAAGAGACTGAGTTCTTATTCTGAAGCAAGATGGCCTTTTAGTCCCTCTCTCTTTCTGTGTGTGTGTGGCGGCAGGGGGAGGGAGGGAGGATTCAACAGTATATAGTTACTTGTCCCCATCACCAGAAGTGGGAGGTGACATTTGCTTTTGTTGTTCTATTGACTAACGTGTGGACCTCCTTGACTGAGACTCCTTCTCCCAGATCACAGTCAGTAGAACCAAAATACCTGCTGAACCCTGGGGTTCTTTCCATCTATAATCAGAAGGAATTCCCAGTTCTGCCTTGTTATCTAACCCAGGAACACCAAATTATTCATCTTGAAAAAAATCACATCAGCACTTAAAAGCACTTTCGGAATACAAAAAGATAAATATGATCATTTTGCAATATATAAAAATAACAAATCATTATATTGTACACCTGAAACTGATATAATGTTATATGTCATATCTCAATTTTTTTAAAAAGGAAAGAGAATGAAAAAGTATTGGGAAAAAGAGAAAAATATATTAAATTATGAATTTAAACCTTTAACATCCTTTATATTTGGCCCACATCTGTTCTCTGGCCAAGGCAAGGGTAAACAGGACTGGGTGGACTGAAAGAAAAGAGTGCCCTTGATGATGCCCGAAACAGCATAGTTCACTCATATGTAATCAAGGCTTGACTGAAAACCACCTAAAACTGAGAGAATGGAGGCGGCATATACACTGTTAAAAATAAAAATAAATAAACATAAATAATTAGTAAAAATAGTGTTTACTTTGTAGTTTATTCTTTTGTTAAAAAGAATATATTTAGCACTCTATCCAAGATTATGTCAGTAAGTCAGAAATATGAACTATCTAAGAGGGGCCAAAGAAATGGGACAAAAATATCAGCGAAAACAACGAACTATTCTGAAGAAAAGAGAGGTATGTCCCCAAAAGAGATATAAGAAAAACATCTTGACAGTATGACTTAAGTTTCCTCTTCAAAATAACAGTCTATGTTTACCTCCTCAACTTGGTTTGGCAAGTTCTTTGCGAATGGAGGAAGCATGAACAGAATATGGTCCTCATCTTCTGGCCCCAGTTGTGTTTTGAAGGTTTCTGAAGAATTTTAGTCACCATTTATAGAATATAAGGTATTTAAAATTTTTCATTACATCATTTCAAGTATACAAAAAAATGAGAAAAATATGACTCTCCTATACTCTTTCCCCAGATTCACCATTTATTCAATTATTTATACTTTGCCACATTTGCTTTGTCATTCTCTCTCTCTCACAACCATGTGAGAGTAAATAGGGAATGTCATGCTCTTTTATCCTAAAAATTTTAGTGTATATTTCCTAAAGACAAGACATTTTCGTATATAGTCACGGTTATATAATATTGATAAACACTACTATCTAACCCAGTCTACATTCAAATTTTATCAAATACCTCAGTAATGTCCTTTATGAAGTTTTTTTTTCCTGCTTCCCTCAAACCCACAATCACACATTGATTGCATTTAGATGTCATGCATCTTTAGTCTCCTTTAATCTAGAATAGTTTCTCAGTCAACCTGTTTTGTGTTTCTTGATCTTGACATTTTTGAAGAATATGTTAGTTATTTTATAGAATGTTAATTTGGGTTTGTCTGATGTTTCCTCATAATGAGATTCTATGTACGTGCAAATGCCTATATATTCCCTAGTTCCTACCCCCAGTGATTAGTGAACATGGGTTCTGAAGTCATACAAACCTAAATCCAAACCTAAATTAAAACTTCACTACTTTCTAGCTGTGTGGCTGGCTAAGTTTTAAATTCCTAATCTGTAAAATGATGATTTTTAACAGATTTAACAGATAGGGTTGCTGTGAAGAATTAATGAGATAATGCATCCAAGGCAACTTAACACAGATGGGGTGGGGTAAACTGTATCTTACATTCTCTGATTTTACCACAGTATCTCATACCCCAGCAACATTAAAATAATATTGGTTGATTAAGCAGCATCTCTATTGACTCCAGGTTAGAGCTGCCAAGAATGTGAACTTATTTAGGGGAGTGCTAATGAATACCGTGACTAAAAGCAGGGTCAGGAGCTCAGGTGCAAAGCCTATCCCTTCCTGTCAACTCATCACTGTCAGTTCTAAGAAAAAAGAGAACAGTCAAATCAAGCAATTTTCTTATAGTCAAATTTTAATCTTCAACAATAACACTGAAAAATCAGGAAGCCCACAGTTAAGATACCATTCTTACTTCATTTCCGTAATTCCCTTGCCCATAGCAAGAGGGCAAGGGAGCTTGTGTGCAGAGCATTTCCAATCTATTGTTTTAGTACGATAATCTCATTCTTCCCACTTTCTCTTAGAAGACACCAATAAAATTATTCTATTTATGTTAAATCACTCTATGGCAGAGATTAAAACAACAAAAAAAGGATTATAGTAGCTAAACCAATTCTTCAAAGTACAGAAATACAAATCCACTTTTGAGATATGGAATCGAATTTAATTGGTATTTTTTTATATTACTATCTCAAATATTTCATCATTTTTCTGTTTTTCCCCCTCTGTCAATTAGAACTTCAAATGAAAGTCAAATGATCCCTAGGGGGAAGAAAGATAAAATGAAACAAACAAGTAAATTTCTGTGTCCCACATTTCAACCTGTGAGGAGGGGCCTCTAGCAAAGCAAACAGAAAATTAGGTTCTCATCACTGTGCCGAAATGAGGGTTTACATCTGTAGTCTGAAAAGATAAAAGAAAATTTTATTTTATTTATTTATTTTCTTTTGACGGTACCGCATGGCATGTGGGATCTTAGCTCCCCGACCAGGGATTAAATCCATGCCCCCTGCAGTGGAAGCGTGAAGTCTAACCGCTGCACCGCCAGGGAAGTCTCAAAAGAAAATTTTAATGCGAAGTCTTTATTTTCATCAGTGAAGAGCAAAAATATATAGTATGAACATTAAGACAGAACTTCCAGTAATTCTGTCAGTTATAGGACGAGGCCCTAAGTCTGAGTCTGCCTTCAAGAAATAATTAGATTAAAATGAACTGTTTTAGAAATGGGAATTCTCAACCGGAGGTTAAGTCAAAACATATGACAATGATGATGCTATACCCTGAAGGTCACTATTAACCTCTGTTCTTTAGGACATAATGGCTCATAATTGGAAATTTCCAGAAAGTAATATATACTTTTGCAAACATCTTTAAATTTAGGGAGAGAAGTACTTCTCAGCCACTCGACTGCATCACCCATTAAGATCTTACTCAGTATTATGTTTAAAAGTTCAGTATATTTAAAACATTTTGAAAGTTAAGGTTAGAAAGGAGTACGTAAATGCATGTAAACTCTGCTATTTTATACTGTTTCCCTCTCCCTCTATAGGAAGATCAAGAAATGAGACTTCTCCATCATTACACATGGAATCCAAAGCAATATCATGAAGGGGAAAAAATCATTGGTTTGAGAGTTAAGACAATTTAGATTTAGATATGGCTCCACTATTAAAAGCTGTGTAACATTGGGAAAGTCATCTAATTTTCTTAAGTTTTGGTTTCGAAATCTAGAAAATGGAAAAATAGTATTTATCTTATAGGACTGTTATAAAGATAAATAAGATAGCACATATGCAAGTACCCAGCACTGTCTTGTGTGAAACAGACTCTCAATAAATGTTAGTCTCTCTTCCTACCCTGTTACACACATCCTGTCCCCTGACACTTAAAAAGGAGTTCTCCTGAACACTTTAACTACAGCTCTGTTTTCTTCAGAACAGGCACTTGGCTCTTAATAGTGACAAACAGTCACGTGAAAGACTCCTGGGACCTAACATTGTCCTGGTGAAACAAAAAAGAGCTCACACTGGGAAACAGCACCAACTGCTTCAGGTTATGACAAGCCCCAAACAGTAAATCAACTCCTGCATGTTTTTACAGTGTTACTTAACATCCTGAGAGCTCTGTGCTCTTTCAACGCACTTTTTTCCTCCCTGCAAGGATCAGGCACACTATTTGCCCTCTCTTCCCTTCTTAATAGAAGTCTTTATTAAACAAGACCACCCAATGGATTCAAATATTAGGAATTAGAAAAGGCTAGGCTCAACCATGAAGAAACTGGCAAAGTCTCAGGACTAAACAGTAAGCCCTTCTTAACCTTTCAGAATCTGGATTTTTGTGCTTTCTGTTCTTGGAAATAGCAGACTTGCTGATGCTCTGTTACAAACATGTCTGTGTATTTCCCTCACCTGCATTATCACAAAACTTTTACCATGCAGAAGACCTCTTGCTGAAGTCCAGAATCTTAGACTACTTGTAATCCAATAAAGCAATGCTTCCCAACCTCTCCCACTTCATGGTATAGACAGACAACACAGGACACTTCTGAACTGAAGGGGCTTGAAAGTACTGATGGCTACAAAGGATCAAATACAAGCAGCATTGAGAGAAAAGGTATACAAAGATAAACCTATTTGCCATGTGACTCAGAGACTTTTATCACATAAACATAATTGTTTCAACTCCAAGCTGCTCTAGGTCAATGTCCACACTCCTTCACAGGGCTGACCATCCATGTCAGACCTAAAGGAAAAAGTGGATTTCAGAAAAACAACCAACATTTGACTGGGGGCAGGAGGTTCTCAATGTAAAGACATTAAAACACTAAGTCAGTGAATTAGGCATGAGATACTTATTGACTGTCTTATATCTGCTAGGTATAGTTCTAAACACTGAGGATTCAGTGGTAAGCAAGATGGAGTCTCTGCCCTTGAGGAGCTAACATTCTAACCGGAAAAAAAGGCAATAAATTAAAACAATTTAAAAGGCAATTTCACTAGATCATGTAGATCAATATTTTTGATCTATAGTAGACATGTAGATCAAGACTTTTGACATTCAGGAATTCCCTGGGGGTCTAGTGGTTAGGACTCTGTGCTTTCACTAACGAGGGCCTGGGTTCAATCCCTGGTCTGGGAACTGAGATCCTACGAGCCGTGCGGTATGGTCAAAAAAAAAGAAAAAAAAAAAAAAGACTTTTGATGTTCTGAGAAAACAGTTAGCCACTTTCCAGGTAGTTTACTCAAGGAGGTAAAGAAGACTGAATAAATTATAAGAGGCTGTCTCAGTTCTAAAATTCATTTCTCACATCATTGTCTCCTTGCTACGGACTTAGTGTCATTGCTCCGTCCTTTGGTAACACATACAAAAGCAGGATGAGATCATTCATAGGAAGGTAATGAAGACCCAGACAGTATAAAATTACAGAGCACAAGACCAGAAATCTCAAGATCTAGGATCTACTTCCAATTCTATCACTTAATATTCATGTGAACTTAGGTAATTCAGTTAAACTCCCAGAGCCTGACGTTTTTCATCCATTGTATCCCACTTTGTAAGAGTTTTAGGAAATTTAAATGAGGCAACAAAATAAAAGAACTTATTTAAAACATTGGACAAATACCAACTATTATTGTCTAATCAAAATGTTTATAGGAAGGCAGATGAGAAAAGGGACAGTAACTACATTTAAGGCCAAAATGAATCCCTACCTCCTGTATATTAGCTGTTTTGAAAGCTTTGCTTCCATTCTATTGTCCCAAAGGGCTCACCCTTTGGAGCAAATGGATCCTAAAAGTGATGTCAAGTCTCAGACAGCCTTCTTAGTGATTACTCCCTATTCTGAGCTAAGGTCAGAACATTACTTTCTGAAAGGTATTTCATTTCTTGGTAACTTTCCCATGATTAAATATCCTTACTTTCTGAGTTATTTTCCCTGATTATTGTCAATTAGGAGGTAGGAAGTAAATATGAAGTGACCTTCCTAGCTGTTAAGACAGAGACTATCAAAGACCTTGATAATCTCTCCTTTCTTCTTGGAAGACTATCCTTTCATTTTCCTTGGGTATCTCCATAGCCATCATCTTAAATTCAACTGCCTATGGGGCAGAGGGCCAAGTAGAGACCCAAAGCAGGCTGCGGCAATGTGGTGAGAGAGTAAGGAGTGGTGGGATTAAAGTGGTGAATACAAGTATCATTTAAAGGGATAATAATTTCTCAGCTCCAACCTCTTATTTGGAGAAAAGTGGGCCCGGTGTTGACCAACCTTTGTTATTTCAAAAAATTCTAGAAACTTCATTTTTGTGTGACACCCCTGAAATTTTTATTTGCAAAATGCTCAGTCACCTAGGATAACTATAAATTCACAGTGCATATGCCTTCTGTCAGTGAAAAGAGGAGTCATTTATCTTTAAAGCATTTATTGATGCTGATATATAATTTACATTATTTTGATTTGAGGAATAAATATTATGCTGGGCCTTGCAAGCTAGAGATAGGAGAGAGGATATTTAAGGCTAGGCAAACGTTATGTGCAAAGACATTGAGCGAGAAATATGCCTGGCATGTTGTGGGGAGGAAGGAGAATGGATAGACTTGTTTAGCTAAAAAAGAGAATTCCTTTAGAGAAGGAATGGGATGCAGATGGGAAAAAATTGTGAAAGACCTTGAATTCTAGAGTAAAGAGTTAAGATTTTAATAGATAACCTTTAAAAGATAAAGGCCATGATAAGGAGGGGAAATCATTGCATTTTGTATCTTGCCAAGAGTTATATGTTGCTATTCTTCACATCTTTTTCAAAATAGAGGATAAGGCTGAATGCTGACCCATAAAACTTGGAGTTCTGAAAAATTCCCAAATGAATGCCAGTTTAACCAACCACACTATAAGTCAATTCTGTTGGCACTGTGGTGGTCAGGGCTTTCAAAGCAAAACTTAAATGATCTCTAAAGGGCTATTTCTTTCTGATCAATAAAAACATTTAGAATTTAAAACTCAAAGAAAGGGTTACTGGACAGTTTGGCAACATTATCAGGTTAAGCATCAGACAGACTGCCTGTCAGCTGGCAAGAAGCTGGATAGGGAAGGCTGGACTCATAAAATTCTTCCACCAGGGGCAGCAGCCCCTGAATGCACCACTATTCACCTACATTCAAAAGGTAGAGACACGCCTCTGGCAGCTCATGTTTCAACCCAAGAGCCATTTCTCTTTTCTTCTGCAACAAATGACTATGGGGCTCCCAGTCTAATTGATATTCTCAGTAAAGTTCCTAGAGACAAATGACCAAAAGAATAGAGCTATGGACTTTCACCATGACCTGTTATACTAAAATACCAAACTAAATGGGCTTCGTTCTTTTAGACAAAACATCCTAGAAAGCAGAGTTAAAAAGATCATATATACATAACTAAGGAACTTAAACTTTATCACAAAGGTAATGCAGAAACCATTAATGATTTTTGGCCTGATAAATACCATTATCAGGAGATTTTAAGGAACACTAACCTGGTGGTACTATTCAAGGTGGCCTGAAGTAGGGAGAAAGACCAAAGATAGGGAGACTAACTTAGGCAAGTGCACAGAGTTGGGAGTGAGCATGGTAGGTCTGTAGGACAGTGAGGAGGCCAGGTTGGGCCTTTCAGGGCTTATGAAACCATCAGGAACTGTTATTATTCTCGCTCACATACATGCAAACTCGCACACAGACACATGTGCATCCCCCCAACCCCCACCCCCCCCCCAACACCTTAGTTCTAGTCTCTTCTTCCCAGAAAACCAATTCTGCAATATACACATGATACACATAATTACTACTCTAATGCAAGCTCTGTGTGACCTCTCAGCTACAATGCTCATCACCATCTGGCAGCTTCCCTACATCAATAATAAGTTGAGAATCCTGAAAAGAATCTATCTCAACCCAAAACCATAGGCTCTGCCTGAGCAGAGCCTGTTACACCAAACCACGTCACAAATACCTTTTTAGCCTATGGATGGGCAATCATTGTTCAGGGTTCCCTCTGATCTAATTAACTGGGGATCAGTGGGTAGGGATAAAAAGCTGGCATGGTTTATTACTCACGTAGCAAGGACTATAGGGAAAGGAGTTACTCTTAGGTCAGTTGGCAGGGTAGCACAGGCAATGATAGACATTTTTTGCTATAGCTTGGGAAGAGCAGAAAATAAGCTACCCTAGGGAGAGCACAGAGAACTTTTAAAGCCAAGTGGATGTGATAGTCACTTAAGATTAGCAAACATGTAAGATTAACTGGTACCCGATGGAAACAAATTGTTCATTTGACTAAATATGATGCCTGTGTATGTGTGTACCCTGATTTAAGCAAACCACCATATATGTAAAAAAAACTTAGTTTCACACAAGTGAAAAATGATGGTTCATTTTCTAAAGTTTTTTAAATTAGCATTTAAATATAATCCCCTAATGCTGAAAAATTATTAAAAATTTAAAAATTTGATTTCTATGATTTTCTAAGAACTTATATATTATTTAGCATGAATAACATTTACTTCAAAAATTATATTTAAGTTTAATAAGTTCTATTTAGGTTTAATATTTATATATTACTATGTAATTTGGAACCTAAAATATTCAATACAAACCCTAAACAAAATTAGCATAGGCAAGGAATGTGATACACAAGCAAGGATTTAAATAGATATTTAAACTCAAAGCAAGCAATTTAGCCCAGACTCTGACAATCATATAGAAATAGATTTTCTGTATTTCTTAGTATTTTGTACAATTCTTAATCTGCTATACTGTATATATTTGCTTTCTTTACATGACTGTTTCCTGAAACTAGAAAACACACTACGTTTGTTTACAGTTGTATCTCTAGCACCTAGAATTGTGCCTGACACAGAACAGGCACTTTTGAATTATAAAGAGCAGCTGGTGGGAAGGCTAGAAGAATGGAACAAACTAAGGGAAGTTTTGAATTCTATCAGCCTTTATTAATGTCGTACAACAGTTTCATAGGAAAGAATACAGGTAGAACACATACTTTAAAATTTTTAATGTTTAGATAGTTTACTATGGACAATAGAAGAATCCATTTCTATCTACATTGCTGATTTCAGGAAACATGTCCAAAGATAGCAACTTTTTCCTGAGTTTTTACCACCTATGAAACAAAATTATTCTTTCTAGTCATTTTTTTAGTTGTAGTAGGAAGATGAATCAACTTATGAAACTGACTTGCTCAATCAATTATAAAATTCCAGTAAAAGTTGAAAGCTAAGACTACTACATGCAAAATTATTAAGGTGTGACTGTGTTCTATATACAGTCTCCACTGACAACAAATCATGATTGTACGAAAGAAATGTATATACACAATGAACTACAATTCAAAATAAAATGTCAAGGATGTAAAAGAAAAAACGTTTAGCCCAGGTATTATGAATGTATATATACAAGAGGGATATTAAGTCTGACTGGAAGAATTAAAGAGATTCATGGAGAAAATGGCATGTGTATTAGGATTTCTACATGAAGAAACAGGGATATTTCGAAGTAGAGGGAACAGCAAAAGTACAAAAATAGTGCAGAGTTTCTGTATAAAGTTTTAAAGTCTAGTCTGATGGAAGAAGAGTCAGGATGGGATACAGCCATGATGAGATTTCATAGTAAGGCATTAGGACTTAATGCCTAATTCCATTAGGAATGAAAGCCATTCAAGAGGAGTGAAATGGTCAGGCGTATATTTCAGGAAGCTGTGTGAAGTACTAGAGATGCAAAAGATTAGAGATCAGGTGAAGAGGGCCTGATCTCAGGCAGTGCCCATGGGAATAAATGGATAGATGGGTATACAAAAAACTGTAGACATACAGGACTAGGTAACCAAATGGATTGGAGGTAAGGGAGAGAAAAGTAATGAAGATCACTAATACTTCCAGCCTGGTATGTAAGTAGGATGGTGATGCCATTAACTGAAACAGGAAATGAGTGACAGAAATATGTTTAAAGTAAGAATAACACACATTCATATGTAGAAATTTCTTTATTCAAAAGTTAATAATATTAATAATCACCCCAAATAGGTTTTCGATGCTAGATATACTATCTAGCCCTGGAGAACATTTAAGAACAAAATGTTATTCACACTGAAAACATTTAGGTGATAAATAATAAATGATAGTGTGTCCATTGCTCTTTGTAATGTCTTAAATATTTTTGATAAGAGGGACCATCCTTAACTATTTATTAAGCATCTCAGAAATGTTTGGTTGAGTATGAAATGCACTAACCAGACCAGACTAAAATTTTCATTTCAGCCTTTTATTTTTTGACTAGAAAAAATTTCAAACTACATTATAACAATCTTTATACCTCTGAAAAGAACAATTGTGGACTCAGAGTGGTCTAGAAAGATTAAGAAACAGTTTTTACAATTCATCCCTTCTTTTGCCTTTAGCTCCTTGTGGAACAGCTCTCTAACCTTTTAAAGACCACAAACTACATCTGTAAATTAGGGTAATAGAAATTGCCTTCCTACTTCAGAGAACAGTTGAGAATTATGAGATAATGTTCTTGTAGTTCTCTGAACTGCACAGATCAAAGGCCTTAATTATCAATGATCAGTGGGATTATGCTGATGTCATTTTTCCTACTTCAGGTTTGCCTAAAGTCTGTGCTTGAATAAGGCTGTAAGATTTTAAAAAATACTTTAGATATAAGTCTTGGCTTACCTGATCTATTACAGATTTAGGCCAGTTACAACAATTATAGAGCCTATGTAGAACACTTAAAAGAATACTAGTCAGACAAGACATGCATATAAAAATAATGGCTGCCATCTAAAGAAAAGAAAACCATTTCGAAAACAACTGATAGTGGTATATTTTCAACTAGTTACAAAAAAGATAAAATGAGCCTTTCTGAGATGTCATAAAACTGAATATTTTAATAATGAATTAGGAGGTCACTGCATAAGCTACCTGCTCTCCTGACTTATGACAATGGAAGCTGTGTTTAGAGCTGATCCTATAAAGAAAAACAAAACAAAACCAATCTAGAAACCATTCAAGTTTTAAATTTTGCTTTATTTAGGAGAGAATAAAGAGATATTTAATTAAATATTAAAAGTCAGAATTTCAGTAGCCAATCAAATGAATACTTTGAGGGCAATGCGTCCACTAATGAATGATCAACAGATAGGAATGGCTTCATGAAAACTAAAAACCTCTTTGTCTCCAGTACCTGGGACTATTCTGTCACTCCCTCCTTTCTGGCCGCACCGTTCCCTCCACAACACTCTACACCCTAAAAATCGTATCTCATTCCTCCCTTTGAGAAAAATTTCTGTTTAAAAACTCACCTATGAACTTGACAAAAATGTCCAGTCTAAATCTAATCAAATCTCTAGACTTAATTATCATTTTACAGGAACAAAAAGAACAAGGTAAATGACACATGAGGAAGTATCAACATTAAGATATCTAGAAAGTGAGACATTCTACAAGAGCACTAGCTTAGGAAGGAAAAGGAAAGGAAAGGAAAGGGAAGGGAAGGGAAGGGGAGAGGAGAGGAAATACAGAAAACAATACTGTGTTATAATCATCAAACTTGCTAATTAGTGCTACAATGGTAATCATATTACAATATATAAACGTAACAAATCAACATGTTATACCTGTAAATTTACATGTTATATGTCAATTATATGTCAATTTTTAAAATTCACTATTTCTTTTATAATATTAACTCTAACAAGTATACCTAACAAAGTTAAAAAATTTTGTAATTTTATTACAAAATTGGAACAATGGATATTTTTCCCATCTTAAACCAAGTTAAATATGTATGGCTAGCTAGTGTTTAAACAACATGAAACTGAACTTGCCTCATAAGAATTATTCTTAGCAAACAGTACACGCAAAATTATTTTTATTCTCCAAAGGTAAAAAAGATCTTAACTCTTGGGGCTTCCCTGGTGGCACAGTGGTTGAGAGTCCGACTGCCGATGCAGGGGGCACGGGTTTGTGCCCAGGTCCGGGAGGATTCCACATGCCGTGGAGCGGCTGGGCCCGTGAGCCATGGCCGCTGGGCCTGCGCGTCCGGAGCCTGTGCTCTGCAGCGGGAGGGGCCACGGCAGTGAGAGGCCCGCGTACCGCAAAAAAAAAAAAAAGGATCTTAACTCTTCTTCTCACCCAGTAAACAGATGTTCCTCTATTATCTGGCTTTTGATTTCTTATCTCCTTACTCCCTCTCTGGGTAAATGTGAACCAACTCATCATCGCCATGACAATCACCTCTGCAGATTACTTTCAGATTAACAATTTTGCCCTGAAACATCTCCTGAGCACAGTTACTGTATTTCCAACTATATGCTAGGCATTGCCACAAAGCCTTCGTGCTAGTGCCTTAAATCTAATATGTGCCCCAAAATGAATTCTGATGTCACAGAATCCTGGTTTGAAATCCTAATTCTACCACTTACTAGCTATGAGACCATGGGTAAATTACTTAAATTCTCCAAGCCTGTTTTTTCCCCTGTAATATGCAGATATGAGTAGTTCCTTCAGCAAAGGGTTGTTACTATGTCTAAAGAAGATAATGCATGTAAAGACATAAGCACAATGCCTGACACACAGAAATTACTCAAAATACACTAGTCATTTTCTCTCTCAAATTTGCTCTTCACCCTGTTTTCTTTTATTTCTCCAAATAGCATCATTACCCTTCCAGTCCCAACCTCAAATTCCCATGGTCTCCTTCGACAACTTCCTTTTTCTTGTGGCTAACATCCAATTAGTTGTCACATATTTCAATTCTGCCCAAAAAAATCCAATTGAAATCAACAAACATTTATGGAATGCCCACTATGTTTACAGGCAAATGTGTACGGGGTAAGAGTAAGACATAGAACCTGGGCTTCCCTGGTGGCGCAGTGGTTAAGAATTCTCCTGCCACTGCAGGAGACGTGGGTTCGAGTTCCGGTCTGGGAAGATCCCACATGCTGCAGAGTAACTAAGCCCGTGTGCCACAACTACTGAGCCTGTACCTTAGAGCCCGTGAGCCACTACTGAGCCCGCGTGCCACAACTACTGAAGCCCGTGCGCCTAGAGGCCATGCTCCACAACAAGAGAAGCCACCACAATGAGAAGCCTGCGCACCACAAGGAAGAGTAGCCCCCGCTCGCCGCAATTAGAGAAAAGTCCGCATGCAGCAACGAAAACCCAATGCAGCCATAAATAAATAAATAAATAAATTTATTTAAAAAGAAGACATAGAACCTGCCTTTAAGAATGGGCTAGGAGTCACAAGTATGAGGCCAGGTGAGCAGAACTATAACCAATAAAGAACGGGATATGAATTCTAGCTCTTCCATGTATTATGAAGCCTTGGGAAATTTATGTAGAAAATTCATTTAGCCAGTTTCATTTTGTTCAACTACAAAATGGGAGTTACAATGCTTACCTCACCTGATTATATCCAGAATTAACTGAGATGGCATAAACAAAGGGTTCTGGGCTTTTTTTTTTTCTTTTTAACTCAGAGATTCCTTAAAGGGCTTCCCTGGTGGCGCAGTGGTTGAGAGTCTGCCTGCCGATGCAGGGGACATGGGTTCATGCCCAGGTCCGGGAAGATCCCACATGTCATGGAGCGGCTGGGCCCGTGAGCCATGGCCGCTGAGCCTGCGTGTCTGGAGCCTGTGCTCCGCAACACGAGAGGCCACAACAGTGAGAGGCCCACGTACAGCAAAAAAAAAAAAAGAGAGATTCCTTAAAGATCAAGTTGCACAGTGGAGGTAGGGGGATTGGGGAAGGGGGTAAGGATTGTGTTAAATTGTTGAGATTTCTAAACTGCTTTTTAAAGGGGACTGCAGCCAAATATTGCTATGTAGGAACACAGGCCAGTGATATGTATTTCTTAATTTTAAGATGAGTCAGAAAGTTCACATTAATGTGAACTCTCCAGTTTTTTTTTTAAACATTGGCATGTAATTAAAAAAAATTTTTAAAGGGTGTACCAATATAATATCTGCTAAAAACTGTAAGTCACCAATTTGCAATCTATGCCTTAATGGCTCAGAGGGAAGGGAGAAGCTGCATATTAAGTTCCCTTGCTAGAAGATTCAAAGACTTGGTGAGAGTGGGATGTGATGCTTTTGGTTTCATTACTTGGTTCTTAGTTTTCCCTGTGCTGAGAAAATGATAAGAGACAAAATAGAGAAGACAAATTAGATACTATTGTTGATAGAAAATACTAGAACTAGACAGCAAAGGCCTTGAATACCATTTAACTCTCTGGATCAAGAGTGTTGTATAATACAGATTTGCCTGGTCTTTGTGCCTGGTTCCTGAGAGAGCATCTGGACCCTTGGGATTTCCCCACTGACTTGTTATTCAGGGTGGGCTCTGATAGTTTATACTGAAGAGGTGACTCATTGTGGGCCCCTAGATAGCTTATACATAAAAAGATGACTCAGGATGGGGTCAGACCAAGCAGGAAAGACCAACCATGTGATCAGAGGGTTGACTCTGAGCCACTTAATATCAACCCAACATCTGGTGAGGGCAGGAGGGCTGGAGATTGAGTTCAATTATGTGACCAATGATACAATCAATCATGGCTCAGTAATGTGACCCCAACAAAAACTCTGGACACAGAAGCTCAGTTGAGATTCCTGGTTGATGAATGTATCAGTGTGCTAGGAGGGAGATGAATTCAGATTCCAAGGGGAGAGGGCATGAAAGTTCTGTGTTTGGAACCCTCTTAGAGTTTACCCTATGTATCTCTTCATTTGGCTGGTCCTGATTTGTATCCTTTATAATTAAATTGAGATCATAACTTTCCTGAGTTCTGTGAGTTGTTCTAGCTAATTATCAAACCTGAGGGGGGGTTGCAGGAAGCTTCTATATTTGCATCCAGTTGGTCAAAAGTGTGGGTGTTCTGGGACACCCAAACTTGCAACCAGAGTCTGAAGTGAGGGCAGTCTGTTGGAGGACCATGCCTTTAACTGGGAGATCTGCACTAACTTTGGGTGGTTAACATCAGAATTGAATACTGCAGTATTATAAGAGTATATCCTTTAATTGTACGATTTAACACTATTAACACATTTTGATAGATCTAAATTGTTGGTGCCAGAGAGAGTTCTAGTCTCAGGAATAATCAGGAGCCTAAACTCAATTATAGCCTAAACTCAAGAGCTTGTATTTCAGCCACAGGTGATAATGTTAGCAAAGCAAGTACCAAATGTCAAGTTAAGAAGACAAAGTCAAATTGGAAATTATCCCTTTCTTAAAACAAAATAGAAAACTGACATTTATTCCCCCTTGAAAACTTGTCATAAGTCTGCCAGAAAGAAATACAACTAGTGAGAGTTTGTCTTTCAGGCCCCAGCCATAGGTCTGATTATTTATTTTCATCCAACTTTAAATCTTTGCCTTTCCCACCACTCCCACCAGCCCCCTTCCCCTTCACAGGCAGGCCTCCCACCTGAGTTTCTACTCCTAACAAACACAACCTGAGCTCTAATTATTTTCTAAAGCCAAATAAGCTCCTTGGCCTTAATTGATGAAGGCTCACCTTCTATCGTATATCATTTACTATCAGATTGTTAAATTATTTTGCCTGTCTTGCTGAAAACCTTCCAATCTCCCATATCTGCCTCTGTTCTTGTTCTGCATAGTCCAAAAATACAAAGAGTTAATATCATGTTAATACCATAAAAAGTAAAAATAAAGCCAGAAAATAAAATATCTGTCCTGTGTTATGCAAAGCCATTTTTTCCCCTAAATCCCAAGTATTACAGCTCTAAACAAAAACTGTTTAATAAAGTGGGACTGACTGATTTTGACAGTGGTTGTGCTATTTTCCAAAAAGGTCTTTAGTATCCTTTCAAAGTTAATTAAATTTCATTTCTTAATGATTTAGTCATGTACTAAAGAATTTATACAACATGTATGTAGGGCTCTAAGAATAATAAATACACATGGTACCCAATGATGCAGCTGAAAAATTAACACAATGTCAACATATTTGAAACCGCTGTATCCCCCCCTTCCCTATTGCATTCTCTAATCTTCCCCTTGGAGCTAACCACTATACTTGCACTAACTTCTGGGAGTCACTTTTAATTCCAAATGTTTCTTTGCTCCTATTTCTTAAAAAGACTACCCTTTCCCCATTAAATACCTTTGCAATTTTGCTGAAATCAATTGACCATGTATATGGGAGTCTACTTCCGGTCTTTCTAATCTAGGACCACAAACCAAATGACTTCAATTTGATGTCTACATTATGATCGTCATTAACTAGGATTTGAGACAGTAAGCAGTAAACTATAAATAGAATACAGGACTAAGAATCAATAGAAATTAATTCTAGTACAAGTCCTATCAACAATGAACTGAAGACTCCATGTGGCTTGGGGATAATGATACCTATTACATGGGATCAGTGAAGGTCAAGTGAGAAAACAAACAGAAAAATGCCTTAACTGGGCCCCACAACTAAAATATTTTTTTCTAATTTTTCATTTAGGAGTCTAATTTTAAGTACTCATGAATTTCCATCCTTTTCTCCACAACTGAATATTAAAACTTGAACCTAGGACTTTAGCAATAACAAACAGCCTATCAAAACTGTATAAATTAATATGTAGATTGCCTGGGGTAGTAAGCTCATTTTAACAATACTCATTCTTCAAATCCAAGAACACGGTACATCTTTCCATCTGTTTGTGTCATCTTCAACTTTTTTCATCAGTGTCTTATAGTTTTAGGAGTACAGTTCTTTTGCCTCCTTAGGCAGGTTTATTCCTAGGTATTTTATTGATTCATATATTTTGAATCTCTGCATCCTACTGATAGTATTTCAAGCTTCATCACCTACTTGCCTTGTAAAAATAGCATATATTTTTACAATGACAAATATTGATATAATAAGGCTGACTGTTCCCCTCTGAATTATATATTTGTATCCATCCAGTGTAGAGTAACTTCAATAATACTATATGGGTTAAAGTAACTAGCAAGTTGAGTTTCTGAGAACACAGTGGACAATCTCACTTAAAAGACATAAAATCTCCCTTAAAAGATAGGTAAAAATGGGGCTTCCCTGGTGGCGCAGTGGTTGAGAGTCTGCCTGCCGATGCAGGGGACACGGGTTCATGCCCCGGTCCGGGAAGATCCCACATGCTGCGGAGTGGCTGGGCCCGTGAGCCATGGCCGCTGAGCCTGCGCGTCCGGAGCCTGTGCTCTGCAACGGGAGACGCCACAACAGTGAGAGGCCCGTGTACCGCAAAAACAGATAGGTAAAAATGTTAGGTAAATGTAATACATATCCTTTTAAATAAACAGCTAAGCTCACAAAAAAGCAAGAGGGCGAAATACAAAGAGGGAGCTGAAAATTAGTGATTTTTATGATCAGCCAATACAGAAGATAAAGCCTTAGGTCCATATGAAGCAAAGAGGGAACTGAGACTCCTGGATAAAGTTGCAACCTTCAGAGCTCTTCCTCCTCAGCAAAGGGTGAATAAACCAAAAAATCTTCTTTCCGTTAAGAGAAGGGAAGAAAGAGATTACATGAGATCTCAACCCTAGATTATAAAACACCAGAAGAGAAAAGTCACTGCAATGGTTAATTTTATGTGTCAGCTTGACTGGGCTAAGGGATGCCCAGATAGCTGGTAAAACATTATTTCTGGTTGTGTTTGTGAGGGTGTTTCCAGAATATATTAGCATTTGAATGGGTAGAACGAGTAAAGAAGATCTGCCCTCAACATGGTGGCGGGTATCATCTAATCCACTGAGGGCCCAATAGTACAAAAAGGAGGAGGAAGGGATAATTCTCCTTTTTCTTGAGCTGGGACATCCTTCTTCTGCCCTTGGACATGGCAGCTCCTAGTTATTAAGCCTTTAGCCTCAGACTGGGAATAATACCACTGGCTCCCCTGGTTCTCAGGTCTTTGGACTTGGACTAAATTTTTATACCACAGGCTTTCCTGGTTCTGCAGCTTGCAGATGGCAGATCATGGGGCTTCTAGGCCTCCATAATTGTGTAAGTCAATGCCTATAATGAATTTCCCCTTATCTATATATCTATATATTATCCTATTGGTTCTGTTGCTCTGGAGAACACTGACTAATACATTCACCATGAGTGACAGTAAGCAGAAAAACTGGAGAATTCAGACCTTCAAGAACATCACAAAATGGAATCATAAGATACAGAATGAAGAACAACATATCATTTTAAATGACCAGACAGACTTTAAAAAGAGACAAAAAGAATTTCTAGGAATGAAAATATAATCACTAAATTAAAGTGATTCCTCTAATTTCGAAGGAAAATACTAAAAATGCCTATAGTGATGTCAGAATTTATACCAAAGAGATTCTTTTTTTTTTTTGCGGTACGCGGGCCTCTCACTGTTGTGGCCTCTCCCGTTGTGGAGCACAGGCTCTGGACACGCAGGCTCAGCGGTCATGGTTCACGGGCCCAGCTGCGCCACCAGGGAAGCCCCCCAAAGAGATTCTTAACATATGTGTGTATAGAAAATTCTAGCAAGCATGTAGGCCAAATCCTGTACCCAAAAATATTTAGAGTAGTTAATGTAGTAACACTGCTTTAAGGAATATAGTCCTGTGCTCTGGAACCTGATATTTTGGTCTTACTACAAGAAAAGCTGTCTTGTTCATTCATTCAATCATTTAAGAAATATTTTTTGAGCACCTCCTATGTGCTAGGCACATATAAATAAAATTAAGGAAGATTTAACATCTCTCAGTAAGAAAATGAGGTGATACTTGGTTTATGGTTGTTAAAAATTTTTTGATTTTTATGTCAAGCTTCAAATCAGACTAAATGACCATGAAATATGTGAAGATTGTAGAGACTTTCATTAGTAGGTTACTTAGTAAATAATGTGTAATTGGCAATCAGAATACTTTTGCAGCTAATATACTGGTGTCAATTTCTCATCTCTTAAATGCTGACTTCCTTTGCTCTACTAACTTCATAGAGATATTGTAAGAATAAGACAATAATAGACGTGAATAGGCTTTAAATGTGCTGTATAGATAGAAGGTATCAAATAATACTTTAAAAGAAAAAAAAGTATTCATGTGGTTTCTTATTGGTTCATCCACATAATATTATGTTTTAAAAGAAAATCTTAGAGGACACCATTGGGCAACAATTCTCCATAGGTCTCTCACATTTCTGGATGTTTTGTGAGCTGAAGCACTGACTGTATTTGTTCCAGACTATCTTTTCAAAAACGTTAGTATAACAAGCAGCTTTGGAAGATAGAGAGTCACCCTGTGGATCAGAGGGTAGGTTTGTTTATTGTCTAGTATGATAATGTCTCCACCCAGACAGGGTTCACCGACCCTCCTTGCATCACTCTAGTAAAACTGGGGCTTGGGCAAATAGTGCAAATGCTGGTGCTCTGACTACTACTACTACTACTACCACCACTACTACCACCACTACCACCACCACCAGGAGTAATAAAGTCCTTTGTCTTTGACCCAGCAATCTTCCAGCATTCATAAAACGGTGGCAGATTAGTCTGTTAGCTTACAAGTAGGGTAAAATCTCAGACTCTTCACAGTTCTTGAGAGGCAAGAAACACAGCAATTCATCTTTATTCTTTAGTCAGCACAGCACACTGAGTAAATGGAGACACATCGTTTAGAGTTCACTAACTCTGTAACAACCCGATGTTGCTGTCACAGCAAACAATTTATTCAAATATGTATATTCTTCTGCTCCAAAATGGTCTTCAGTGGCCTTCCAACTCAGTATTATGGGCCTATCAGAGCTCTTCAGTTATGAATAGAAAATATTTAAGATTTAAATTCCTCATCACTAGATTTCCTTTACTCTTTTGAAGGAAAAACTTTGTATAATGTTAGCTGCAACTCATGTTAGTATTTGAAACAAACTTTTGAGTCCAGAGAATTTGAGTTGTAAGAATACGAAAAAACACCACAATGAAAAGCAAAGAATCATATAAATGTGAAAACTGACATATTCTAAAACATTTTAGTAGCTAGAGATTTTTCCTCATAAACACGTGCCACCAGACACAAGAGGATATAGAGGAAATTTATACAAGTGCATGCTTGCTACTGGAAAAACAACTTGAAGTGAAGATCTCAATTAGAATAGTTTATTATCCAGGGATGGTCCAGGGGTGACGTGTTTAATAGTTTCATCTTTACTCAACAACAGCTGGTTAAACAAGTGTGCCTTTGTTACTTGTTGCTCTGTCTTGTAAATTGAGTACAGCTGGTAGGCAATGTATTCTTTTACTACTAGGTGATGATGACACAATAATACAAGTAGCAGATGTGTTATTAATAGCACTCCACCAGGATAACAGTTTGAAGACCTTAACCAGTCTCATAAATTCATAGGCTCTATAGGACCAGAAAAATCTAAAAATAAACTGCAATATTTTTTCTGTTGACCTTTAATGAGACTCAAGTAATTTAAGTTTAAGAATTAATTATACAGAGATGAATTTTACTGATATTAATAGAGTGTTTAAATGTGTGTTTAGAAAGGTGAGACTATAAGCAACTAGCATGCTGTTCTACTTTTTTCCTTGTTCAAGGAGTAGTCTCTATTTTCCATTAAGTACTCTTTTTTATTTTTCACTAAGCTATGTTACTTTTCTATTCTCACAACTCAAATTCTATGGACTCAAAAAGATGTTCCAAATACTAACATTAGCTGCATACAACATTTAAAAAACACAACCCACAATGCTAGAAGATCTAGGCAAGGCCAAATTAGGATACTGATAAAACTTAAAATACTGTATAGATGAATAGAGACATTTGTTTCTCAGTTTTTTGAAGTAAATAAAAAATTAATTTTGGAATAACAGAAAACCAATGCAAGAGCCAGACTATAGATTAGGTCTCTTGACACCCCACCCACACTAAGGGTTTCCCCCTATATGATGTTGCTTTCTTATTTCAAATTTTTGATAATGGATATAAAATATCAATAAAACTATGTCCCCGATGTCTAGAATGGCCCTGATGTCTAGAATGGCCAAAGAGAAGAACCTTAAGTCACTGTTTGAAGGCCTCTTTCCCCATGCTCTTTTCTAAAAACAGCTTGAGGTGACTCTTTTTTTTTCTTCTTCTTTAAACCAAACAAAAATGTTCTACTTCCACTAATGGTGGAGTAACTTGTATTTAACCTACCATCCCACAGACGAGAATTTTAAATACTGGACAAAACAAAACAACAAAAACAAAAACTATCTGAAGGCAAAGAAAAACAAGAGCAGACAGAAATTGCTGGAGAGTCAACATCTAGGAATGGCACTGGCTGAGAGAGTTTGCTGCCCCTCTGCCCTTGTTTTAAATTTAAACAGCTTTTTACTGAGGACAGGCCCCACTGAGTGTTGGGTTGACAGCTAAAATTCTGAAATCTGCAGTCTTTCTGGCTTGAGGAACCAAGAAGACAGAGTTTGAGGCTATCACAACATCCAGAAATTAACGAAAAATCCTTTTAAAAAAAAAAGAGAGAGAGAGACACAGTGAAGAAACTCCATATTCTGTATATGGACTTGACTGAAATATCTGACTTTGGACAAGTAAACTCTGCATGCTTAGGACAGATTCTAAGCAGCCCAGATAAAGCTAAAAGATATGAACAGAAGTTTCAGCAGCTACCCACTGCAGTTCAGTGTTGGATTCAGCCAAGTTAATTGCCTGAGAACACAAACAAAAAAATCAACACTCCTCAGAGGATCATAGCAGAACCCACAGTATCTACAATGCATTATTCATAATGTCTATTATACAACATGAAATTATTAAACCTATGAAAAAACAGGAAAATGTGACATATACTTAAATGGATAGAGACTAAACCTGAAATGACCCAGTTGTAGGAATTAGCAAATATAGCTATGATACCCATATTTAAAGATGTAAAGACAAAGATGTTTGAACCAAATGCACCGATAGGAAATACTGGCAAAGAAACAGAAACTATAAAATAACCAAATGAAAATTTTAAAACTAAAAAATATAATACTTAAAGTAAAAAATTCAATAAATAGGAAAAATAAGACTGGAGATAACAGAAGAGTCACTGAACTTGAAGACAGACAGAAATTATGCAGTTTGAAGAATAAAGAAAAGAAGACTGAAGGGGGTGGTTGGGGAGAACAGAGCCTGAGGAACAGTGGGACAATATTAAAACATTCAAGATATGTGGGACTTCCCTGGTGGCACAGTGGTTAAGAATCCTCCTGCCAATGCACAGGACACGGGTTCATGCCTGGTTCGGGAAGATCCCACATGCCGTGGAGCAACTAAGCCTGTGTGTGACAACTACTGAGCCTGAGCTCTAGGGCCCATGTGCTGCAACTACTGAGCCCGCATGCTGCAACTGCTGAAGCCCAAGTGTCTAGAGTCCATGCTCCACAACAAGAGAAGCCACTGCAATGAGAAGCCCACGTGCCGCCATGAAGAGTAGCCCCTGCTTGCCACCAACTAGTGAAAGCCTGTGTGCAACAAAGACCCAACACAGCCAAAAATGAAAAAAAAATTAAAAAATAAAAGATTCATGACATGTGTAATTGGACTTCCATAAGAAAAAGTGGGGAGTGAGAGGGAGTGGGGCAAAAAAGGGACTTGAAGTACATAATAGCCAAAAGTTTCCCAAATTTGATAGAAGACATAAATGTACAAATTTGAGAAGAACAGTAAATACCAAGGAAGATAAATACAAAGAAACCCATACCGAGGCACGTCATATTCAAACTGCTGAAAGGCAAACTTTAATAAACAGAAAATCTTGAAAGCAGCCAATTAAAAATGGCACATTACATACAGAATAATACACATGATAACTAATGTTAGACTGAAAACAATGGAAACCTGAAAACAGTGGAACAATATATGTAAAGTCCTGAAAGAAAAACAAAGAATTTGAAATTCAGCAAAAATATCCATCAAGACAAAAGATAAAGATATTTTCAGATAAATGAAAACTAAGCAAACTCATTCCCAACATACCTGCACAGTAAGAAATGCTATAGGAAATTCTTCAAACTGATGAGAAACAAAACCAGATGCAGAAACAGATATTCAAAAAGAAATGAATAGTTCAATAAAATAAATAAATTTAAAAAAATAAAAATAAGATGTTAGGGCTTCCCTGGTGGCGCAATGGTTGAGAGTCCGCCTGCCGATGCAGGGGACACGGGTTCGTGCCCCAGTCAGGGAGGATCCCACATGTCGCGGAGCGGCTGGGCCCGTGAGCCATGGCCACTGGGCCTGCACGTCCAGAGCCTGTACTCTGCAATGGGAGGGGCCACAGCAACGAGGGGCCCACGTACCACACACACACACACACAAAAAAGATGTTAAACACAGCATTATTTGCACAGACATAAGAAAATAAATCAGTGGAACTTAAAAATAATAAAAATAAATTTAAAAAGAACCAAAAAGCAGTGGAAGTGGTAAAAATATGGCTAAGTATATAAGGCCATGTTTTATTCTCTCTTAATTTCTTAAAAATGGATATGATTACTTAAAGCAAAAATTATAATTGAAATATGGGGTTTAACACATAAAAATAAAAAGTTATGACAACTATTACTTAAAAGATGTAACATAAACAGAATTTGATAGTTTTAAGAATCTTGTATTTTACACAAAATGCTACAGTTTTAATTTTAAGTATACTGTGAAAAGTTAAGGATGTACAATGCAATCTCTAGTGAAACTCTATAAAGAGATATAGCTAAAAAGCCAATTGAGAAATTAAAATAGAATTCTCAAAAAAAAATGTGTCAAGTCAAAAAAGGCAGAAAGGATAAACAGGAATTAAAACAAACAAACAAAAAACACAAACCTACGATGGAACAAACTGGGAAAGAAAGCAAAACAGCAGACTAAATCCAACAATATTAAGATTTACACTAAACATAAATGGGCAAAGTACTTCAAAAGCAAGACTAAACTAAACTAAACGTTACCTACAACAGATGCATTTCACATATGAACTCAGGTTGAAAGCAATGCTTAGAAAAAGATATTAAATAGGCTAGAGTGGCTATATTATTATCAGATAAAATAGAATCCAATACAGAGTATTACCAAAGATAAAGAGCAGTATTTCATAATGATAAAACGGACAATTCATCACAAAGATATAACCTTAAATGTGTATAGGCCTGATACAGAGCTGCAACCTACAAGAAGAAATTTTAGAGAATTAAAGGGAGCAAGAGATCTTTTAAAAATCTCCAACTATGATTGCAAATTTAACACCTTTCTCATGGTAACTGAAATAATGACTAGACAAAAAAATCAGTAGGAACATAGATAATGTGAACAGGCCTATTAACCAACATAATCTAATTGATGTTTATAAAGTACTACACCCAACAATTCCAGACTATGTACTCTTTTCAAGTGTGCATGGTCTATTAAACAATATAGATCAAATGCTAAGTCAGAAGATAAATCTCAATAAATCTCAAAAGAATTTATTGAAAACTTATACAGAATATTTTCTCTCAACACAATAAAATTAAACAGTAACTATTAACATGATGCCTAGAACAACCCAAATTATTTGGAAATTAAACATAATTTTTTTTTTTTTTTTTTTTTTTTGTGGTACGTGGGCCTCTCACCGTTGTAGCCTCCCCCGCCGCGGAGCACCGGCTCCTGACGCGCAGGCTCAGCGGCCATGGCTCACGGGCCCAGCCGCTCCGCGGCACGTGGGATCCTCCCGGGCCGGGGCACAAACCCGGGTCCCCCGCATCGGCAGGTGGACTCTCAACCATCGCGCCACCAGGGAAGCCCCTAAACATAATATTTTAAAATAAACCATGGGTCAAAAAAACGCATAAAATGTCACAAGGTTAATTAGAAAGCATTTTGAACTGAATAATAATGAAAATACAAATTATGAAAATTTTTGTTGGGGGCAGAGTCAAGATGGCGGTGTGGGAAGAAACCGAGTTAGCAACTCACCACAACTAGGGCACCTGCTGGCCACTGGTGGGGGACCCTGACACCCAAGAAGATGGGAGGAACCCCCAAGTGAACTGGTAGGATGTGGGGGAACTGAGGGGGGAGAAGAAGTGGAGGCCAGAAGGATCGGTGGCCCCTGAGGCTGGGGAGATCAGGAGAGGCATGTGGGAGGGGCCCTCCAGAGGGAGTGGGAGAGGAGTAGAGGGCGTTTGCCCTGCCCACTTGGGCTGGGGTCCTGCTGAGCTCCCAGGCCGGTCCCCTGCCCTCCAAGGCCCCCCATCCTCCCTGGCCACATTGGTCCTGGGGGCATAGAAGGAGGCTGAGGGGAGAACAGGAGAGGCAGGTGGGGAGGGGCCCTCTGGGAGGAGCGGGAGAGGAGCGGAGGGTATTTGTCCTGCCCACTCGAGCCTAGGGAGCCTGCTGGATCCCCAGGTGAGGTCCCCCACCCTCTGAGACCAGGGGTGGAGGGCACACCTGGACCCCTTCTGTTCTGTTGAACCTAAGACCCACCACCCCCAACAGCCCCCAGGGCCTTTTCCAGCCCTGTGGGTCCTAAGCATAGGCCCCGCCCACCACCCAAACCTCGCCCTTGCTTAAGTTCCACCCTCCACAGCCAAGACCTCCCACTCGCCCTTCTATTTTCTTTTCTCTTCTCCTCTTTTTTACTATGTGGTACTGCTGTACCTTCCAATTGTTGATTCATCTATATATTTTATTTTTATATTCTTTCTAACACATCTGTTAGTTTCCTAGTCTAATTTTATTTTTTACTTTGTTATTGTTCTCTTTTTTTTTTCTTTTTTTTTGCTGCCCCACACGGCTTGGGGGATCTTGGTTCCTGAGCCGGGGGTTGGGCTGAAGCTCCTGTGGTGGGAGCTCCGAGTCTGAACCACTAGACTAACAGAGAACCTCAGACCTCAGGGAATAATCATCGGAGTGAGGTCTCACGGAGGTCCTCATCTCAGCACCAAGACCCAGCTCTACCCAACAGACGACAAACTCGTGTTGGAAGCCTCAGGCCAAACAACCAGTAAGACAGGAACACAATCCCACTCATAAAAAAAAAAAATGAGATGGCAAAAAAATATGTCACAGATGAAGGAGCAAGGTAAAAACCTACAAGACGGGCTTCCCTGGTGGTGCAGTGGTTGAGAGTCCGCCTGCCGATGCAGGGGACACGGGTTTGTGCCCCGGTCCGGGAAGATCCCACATGCCGCGGAGCAGCTGGGCCCGTGAGCCATGGCCGCTGAGCCTGCACGTCCGGAGCCTGTGCTCCGCAACGGGAGAGGCCACAACAGTCACTTACCGAAAAAGAAAAAAACCTATGAGACTAATTAAATGAAGAGGAAATAGGCAAGCTACTTGAAAAAGAATTCAGAGTAACAATAGTAAAGTGATCCAGAATCTTGGAAATAGAATGGAGGCACAGATTGAGAAGATACAAGAAATGTTTAACAAAGATCTAGAAGAACTAAAGAACAAACAAACAGAGATGAACAACACAATAACTGAAATGAAAAATACACTAGAAGGAATCAATAACAAAATAACTGAGGCAGAAGAACGAATAAGTGAGCTGGAAGACAAGATGGTGGAAATAACTGCCGAGGGGCAGAGTAAAGACAAAAGAATGAAAGGAACTGAAGACAATCTCAGAGACCTCTGGGACAACACTAAACACACCAACATTTGAATTATAGGAGTCCCAGAAGAAGAAGAGAAAAAGAAAGGGTCTGAGAAAATATTTGAAGAGATTAGAGTCAAAAACTTCCCTAACATAGGAAAGGAAATAGTCACCCAAGTCCAGGAAGCACAGAGAATCCCATACGGATAAACCCAAGGAAAATCACACCCAGACACATATTAATCAAACTAATAAAAATTAAATTCGAAGAAAAATATTAAAAGCAGCATGGGAAAAACAAAAAATAACATACAAAGGAATCCCCATAAGGTTATCAGCTGATTTTTCAGCAGAAACTCTGCAGGCCAGAAGGGAGTGGCAGGATATACTTAAAGTGATGAAAGAGAAAAACCTACAACCAAGATTACTCTACCCAGCAAGGATCGCATTCAGATTTGACTGAGAAATCAAAAACTTTTCAGACAAGCAAAAGCTAAGAGAATTTAGCACCACCAAACCAGCTTTACAACAAATGCTAAAGAAACTTCTCTAGGCAGGAAACACAAGAGAAGGAAAAGACCCACAAAAACAAACCCAAAACAGTTAAGAAAATGGTAATAGGAACATACATATCAATAATAACCTTGAAGGTAAATGGATTAAATGCCCCAACCAAAAGACACAGACTAACTGAATGGATACAAAAACAAGACCCATATATACGCTGTCTACAAGAGACCCAACCCACTTCAGACCTAGGGACACATACAGACTAAAAGTAAAGGGATGGAAAAAGATATTCCATGCAAATAGAAATGAAAAGAAAGTTGGAGTAGCAGTACTCGTATCAGATAAAATAGACCTTAAAATAAAGACTGTTACAAGACATAGGGAGGGACACTACATAATGATCAAAGGATCAATCCAAGAAGAAGATATAACAATTATAAATGTTTATGAACCCAACATAGGAGCACCTCAATACATAAGGCAAATGGTAACAACCATGAAAGGAGAAATCGACAGCAACACAATAATAGTATGGGAATATAACATCCCACTTACACCAATGGACAGATCACCCAAACAGAAAATAAGGAAACACAAGCTTTAAATGACACAACAGATCAGATAGATTTAATTGATATTTATAGAACATTCCACCCAAAAGGGGCAGAATACACTTTCTTCTCAAGTGCACATGGAACATTCTCCAGGATAGATCACATCTTGGGTCACAAATCAAGCCTCGGAAAATTTAAGAAAACTGAAGTCATCTCAAGCACCTTTTCTGACTATAACGCTATGAGATTGGAAATCAATTACAGGAAAAAAACTGTAAAAATACATGTAGGCTAAACAGTGTGCTACTAAATAACCATGATATCACTGAAGAAATCAAAGAAGAAATTAAAAAATACACAGAGGGCTTCTCTGGTGGCTCAGTGGTTAAGAATCCGCCTGCCAATGCAGGGGACATGGGTTCAAGCCCTGGTCCGGGAAGATCCCCCATGCCGCGGAGCAACTAAGCCCATGCGCCACAACTACTGAGCCTGCGCTCTAGAGCCCGCAAGCCACAACTACTGAGCCCTCGTGCAACAACTACCAAAGCCCACACACCTAGAGCCCGTGCTACACAACAAGAGAAGCCACTGCAATGAGAAGCCTGCACACTGCAACAAAGTACCCCTGGCTCCCCCCAACTAAAGAAAAGCCCGCGTGCAGCAGCAAACACCCAATGCAGCCAAAAATAAATAAATTTATTTAAAAAATACATAGAAACAAATGACAATGAAAACACGACGACCCAAAACCTACGGGATGCAGCAAAAGCAGTTCTGAGAGGGAAGTTTATAGCAATTCAATCTCACCTCAAGAAACAAGAAAAAGCTCAAACAATCTAACCCTACACTTAAAACAACTAGAGAAAGAAGAACAAAGAAAACCCGAAGTCAGTAGAAGGAAAGAAATCATAAAGATCAGAGCAGAAATAAATGAAACAGAAACGAAGAAAAAAGCAAAGATCAATAAAACTAAAAGCTGGTTCTTTGAGAAGATAAACGAAATTGATAAACCCTTAGCCAGACTCATCAAGAAAAAAAGGGGGCCTCCCTGGTGGCGCAGTGGTTGAGAGTCCGCCTGCCGATGCAGGGGATACGGGTTCGTGCCCCGGTCTGGGAGGATCCCATATGCCGCGGAGCGGCTGGGCCCGTGAGCCATGGCCGCTGGGCCTGCGCATCCGGAGCCTGTGCTCTGCAACGGGAGAGGCCACAAGAGTGAGAGGCCCGCATACCGCAAAAAGAAAAAAAAAAAAAAAAAAAAAAAAAAAAGAAAAAAAGGGAGAGGACTCAAATCAGTAAAATTAGAAATGAAAAAGGAGAAATCACAACCGACACTGCAGAAATATAAAGGATAATAAAAGACTACTACAAACAACTATATGCCAATAAAATGGACAAACACGAAGAAATGGACAAATTCTTGGAAAGGTACAATTTTCTAAGACTGAACCAGGAAGAATTAGAAAATATAAACAGACCTATCACAAGTAATGAAATGGAAACCATAATTAAAAATCTTCCAACAAACAAAAAGTCTAGGACGAAATGGCTTCACAGGTGAATTCTATCAAACATTTAGAGAAGAGCTAACACCCATCCTTCTCAAACTCTTCCAAAAAATTGCAGAGGGAGAAACACTCCCAAATTCATTCTATGAAGCCAGCATCACCCTGATACCAAAACCAGAAAAAGATATCACAAAAAAAGAAAATTATAGACCAATATCACTGATGAACATAGATGCAAAAATCCTGAACAAAATACTAGCAAACAGAATCCAACAACATATTAAAAGGATCATACACCATGATCAAGTGGGATTTATCCCAGGGATGCAAGGATTCTTCAATATACGCAAATCAATCAATGTGATGCACCACATTAACAAATTAAGGAATAAAAACCATATGATCATCTCAAGAGATGCAGAAAAAGCTTTTGACAAATTCAACACCCATTTATGATAAAAACTCTCCAGAAAACGGGCATAGAGGGAACCTACCTCAACATAATAAAGGCCATATATGACAAATCCACAGCAAGCATCATACTCAATGGTGAAAAACTGAAAGCATTTCCTCTAAGATCAGGAGCAAGACAAGGATGTCCACTCTTGCCACTCTTATTCAACATAGCTTTGGAAGTCCTAGCCATGGCAATCAGAGAAGAAATAGAAATAAAAGGAAAACAAATTGGAAAAGAAAACTATAAGACACTGATGAAAGATATTAAAGATGATACAAACAGATGGAGAGATATACCATGTTCCTGGATTGGAAGAATCAATATTGTGAAAATGCCTATATTACCCAAAGCAATCTACACATTCAGTGCCATCCCCATCAAATTACCAGTGGCATTTTTTATAGAACTAGAACAAAAAATCTTAAAATTTGTATGGAGACACAAAAGACCCCAAATAGCCAAAGCAGTCTTGAGGGAAAAAAACAGAGCTGGAGGAATCAGACTCCCTGACTCCATACTATACTACAAAGCTACAGTAATCAAGGCAATATGGTACTGGAACAGAAACAGGAATATAGATCAATGGAACAGAATAGAAAGCCCAGAGATAAACCCACACACCTATGGTCAACTAATCTATGACAAAGGAGGTAAGGATGTACAATGGAGAAAAGACAGTCTCTTCAATAAGTGGTGCTGGGAAAACTGGACAGCTGCATGTAAAAGAATGAAATTAGAACACTCCCTAACATCATACACAAAAATAAACTCAAAATAGACTCGAGACCTAAATGTAAGACTGGATACTATAAAACTCTTAGAGGAAAACATAGGAAGAATACTCTGACATAAATCACAGCAAGATCTTTTTTGATCCACCTCCTAGAGTAATGGAAATAAAAACAAAAATAAACAAATGGGACCTAATGAAACTTAAAAGCTTTTGCACAGCAAAGGAAACTACCAACAAGACGAAAAGACAACCCTCAGAATGGAAGAAAATATTTGCAAACGAATCAACGGACAAAGGATTAATCTGCAAAATATATAAACAGCTCATACAGCTCAATATTAAAAAAACAAACAACCCAATCCAGAAATGGGCAGAAGACTTAAATAGACATTTCTCCAAAGGAGACATACAGATGGCCAAGAAGCACATGAAAAGCTGCTCAACATCACTAATTATTAGAGAAATGCAAATCAAAACTACAATGAGGTATCACCTCACACTGGTTAGAATGGGCATCATCAGAAAATCTACAAAAAACAAATGCTGGAGGGGGTGTGGAGAAAAGGGAACCCTGTTGCACTGTTGGTGGGAATGTAAATTGATACAGCCACCATGGAGAACAGTATGGAGGTTCCTTAAAAAACTAAAAATAGAATTACCATATGACCCAGCAATCCCACTACTGGGCATATACCCAGAGAAAACCATAATTCAAAAAGATACATGCACCCCAATGTTCATTGCAGCACTATTTACAATAGTCAGGTCATGGAAGCAACCTAAATGCTCATCAACAGATGAATGGATACAGAAGATGTGCTACATATATACAATGGAATATTACTCAGCCATAAAAAGGAACAAAATTGGGTCATTTGTAGAGACGGGGATGGATCCAGAAACTGTCATACAGAGTGAAGTAAGTCAGAAAGAGAAAAACAAATATCATATATTAACACACATGTGGAATCTAGAAAAATGGTACAGATGAACCGGTTTGCAGGGCAGAAATAGAGAAACAGATGTAGAGAACAAACGTATGGACACCAAGGGGCAAAGTGGTGGTGGGATGAATTTGAGATTGGGATTGACACATATATACTAATATGTATAAAATGGATAACTAATAAGAACCTGCTGTATAAAAAAAAATAAAATTAAATTGAAAAAAAAAATGGTCTGTTCAGACACAAGGACAAGGATTACACCCAAGGAACAACAAAGCCATCTGATGGAAAAGTGTAAAGGCTGTGTGGAAGAGAAACAACTCTGGGCTTTCACATAAAAGAGAAATAAACTCCTATCTTTTTAAAGTCTTTGTTAATTTGGATCTTTGTGACTGACAGCTGAACTTAATCCTAACTAATTCAATAAGTAAAGCAAAATAGGATGGTGAAGAGATTCCTTTTGATTCAGTCGGAGAGTCATCCCTCTAAAGCAGACTGGAAGAGGATGATACATTCTTTGAGAAAGGAGATGAGGAACTTTTAATTACTATTCCTCCAATATAGTGAGGCAGGTCTGAAGGGTTGTTTGTATGGCATAAATAAGAGTCTTTTAAAGAGTGAACTCAGCTGAGTGGATCAGCTAAGTCTTTGGCATATTTACAGAATGCTGATAGTTGCTATGAAGCCTAATCATGTTGATGACTTGACAGAGTACATGAGCTTACTGAACCATTAACATGCTTTACTGAACATATGGCTTTAAAAACCTTTGGACTATTTACAGCGTTGCTTTCAACCAATTCTGGGAGGCCCAAGTGGAGCCAATTATGATATAACTATAGAAGACTTAAAAATCCATTCCTAAGAGTCACACCTGAGAAGATCTGTAAAAGAGTCACTCTCAACCGCATAACAGGGCCAAATAACCAATGGGATACGTTATATAATCACTCTCAAAAATCTGTTAACTTAAAGTATCAGGAATTCCCAGGCAGTCCAATGGTTGGGACTCATTGCTTTAACTGCTGGGAGCCCAGGTTCAAGCCCTGGTTGGGGAACTAAGATCCCATATGCCAAATGGCCACAAAAAACAAAAAAAAAAAAACAAAAAAGTATCAAGAGGCTTGAAAGATCAAAGAGAGCAGAAGAAAGTTTGTTAAAAATCACTTAGATTGACAATTATGATGCAATATGAAAAAATGGTAAACTTTTCAGCACAGCAATAAAAGTTCTGAATCAACTATAAAATGACTACAATTTTTTTAAATTGATGCTTTCTACAAATTATGGGTTGAATTGGAGAAGTGCACATGGTTCACTAAAACTTCAGAGACCTCAGGTGGCTTAAAAGTTAAACGGACTTTTAAGATAACCAAAAAGTCCAGAGTATATGCTAATTGCTTGTCAATCTAGAAGCCTTTCATGAGACATACTGAGCCTAACTAAGGTGAATGGGTGATAAGACAAATAAGCTGCATCAAAAGCATAGAGCAAAGGGTAATTTTCTCTAACAACCTGTAAATTTCTTTACAATCTTCCCATTAGAGGGCACTAATATAAGTAAAGACGGTCCCAGACTTAACAATGGTTCGACTCACGATTTTTTCAGCCTTAAAATGGTGTAAAGAGATGCCCATTTAAGAGCAACTGTATTTCGAATTTTGAATTTTGATCTTTTCTTGGACCAGGCAGAGAGCCACAGCTTCCAGTCAGCCACACAATCACAAGGGTAAACAATCAATACATTCACAACCATTCTGTACCCAGACAACCATTCTGTTTTTTACTTTCAGTACAGTATTCAATAAATTACTGAGATATTCAACACTTACTATAAAACAGGTTTTGTATTAGATGATTTGCCCAACTGTAGGCCAATGTAAGTGTTCTGAAGCACTTCTAAGGTAGGCTAAGCTAAGCTATGATGTTAGGTAGGTTAGGTGCATTAAATGATTTTTGACTTATGATATTTTCAACCTAACGATGGATGGGTTGTAAGTTACCGGGACATAACCCCATCGTAAGTCGAGGAAGATCTGTAAGTGGAAAATAAGATTCACAATCACAAATATTCAACTCACTCACAGACTTTCAGTACCTGCATATATCAACATATGCCTGTACTTTAATCTCACATTTATCACTAAGCTTCCAATTATGAGGAATAAATGTTAGTTTTGTAAGAAAAAAACTGTTCAATTTCAAATAGCAATGACATGTTCCTTGCCTAGGTCAAGTCCCAGAATATCAGTTATGCATTCTCCAAGGAGAAAGAAAATCAAATTTAAAGGAACAGAATTTTCTCAGCTTTGTTTTTCCCAGTGATGAGAAATATATTTTTAACTGCCACATGACATAAGTCAGCTTACAAAATGAAGTCTTTACAGCAAGGCATGTGATCCTTTATCCCTCTCAGCAGGCCTCTTCCTAAGTGATAAATTCTTTCCTAAACTAAATTATTCAAAGCTGAACAATAAAATGCAGTAGTAGAGAGGACAAAGAAAATGAGAAAAAAATAAAGGGGAATTTTTTTCTTCTTTTTTTCAACAAAAGCAGATACAGAATTGTATAATGCGTATATTGTATTTAAGGATATATATTTTAAAGCCCTTAAGATAAAATAACGGAAAGAAAATACACAAAATATAGTAACTTTATTGGGGTGGTAGAGATTAGTACTAGAGATTTCCCTTTTTTTTCCTGCTTTTCAAATGTTCTCCGACATTAATTTTATCAGTATTAAAACCAGAAAGTGAAAATTAAAAATAAGTTAAAAGCAGAAAAAGCCTTTTAATCTTCTTCTCTTTGGTTGGAGAACAGTGATACTTCAAGCATACTTATTTTGTGCTATGATCTAATGCTTCACCTAGCCTTCCCACCCAGAAGCTTGACAGAAATGCAGTATCTCAGGCCTCACCTCAGATGTACTGAGGATACATCTTAGTAAGATTTCTAGGGGCACATTAAGCTAGTGAAGCACTGTTCTAGAGTATTCACCTAGAAATAAACACCTATGTTGATTCCTTTCTAAGTCCTGCCTATCTGTTAATCTATAATGATCATGTTCTGGGATTCACCTATTAGATATAGTCATGTAATTCAGTAAATACTGACAATAAGAGATAATAATAGGAATATATTAATCATACCACTACAGTGTGGGTAATTTTTTAAAAGAAAGCATAGTTCCAAACTTCAAACCCAAGCCACCATCCCCTACTACTTTAACCATACCCACTGAAATGAACCAAAAGCAGAATATGAGTACATCAAGGAGCCTTTAAATAAAGCCTGAAACTCATTAATGAGGAAACATTAGAACCTTAGGGTGGCATGACATTGCAGTATTGAAATGCCTGAGTAAGTCCTGACTCTACCTTATGAAGGCAATTTCATTCAGTTACTTTGAAACGTCCATCTAGGGCAGGGTTTCTCAATCTTGGCACTGTTGACAGTTTGGGCTGAATAATTCTTTGTTGTGGAGACTGTCCTGTGCATCATAGGAGATTTAACAGCAACCCTGGCTTCTATGTACTAAATATCAGTAGTATCTCCCCAGCTGGAACAACCAAAAATGTTTCCTGACATTGCCAAACGTACTCTGGGGGCAACCCTTTCCCTGCAAGCCCTGATGAGAACCACTGATCTAGGAAGAGAACAACCATCAGAAAGGGGTCCTCTCAATATCAATGATCTTATTTGGGATTTTCCCAAAAAGACAAATCTAACAGTATAACTGAGTTCATAAGTTATAGACACATTTGCGAAATTTGTTTTGAAAGCTCTATAAGAACAAGTGCTAGGTCTGGTTTTTTCTGGCTATTGTATTCACAGCAGTTTCTGGCCCATGTCATGTGTAACAATGTCTGTTAAATGAGTTAAAATATATAGATATTCTACTCTTCGTATTGGGCAGTCAATCATTATTCAATTTTCAGAATAAACTATCATGATTTCTACTACATGTATTGTCATTGCTTAGATGTATTTCTCTCACCCATTTTACCTAAAAAAAAACCTTCTACTAGTTAAATCATATCTAAAATTAATTATTAAGACCTATGATGTAACCACTATATCCAAACCAATTACCTGTACAATTGGAACATGGGGGATAGCAAAGGGAAGTAGGAAAATTAGCACAAGAAAGAAAGTGAACCTCATCAGGAATCTGTGCTGAAGATCTAGCAGCTCAGGGCACTATTTGGAGAAAACAGAAGAAATTTTAGGTGCTGTCACTTTTCTGTTCAGATTGCTCTCTCTTCTCTTGGCTTATTGTTCAAAACTCATCTAAGGCCTCACTCTCTAAGTGTTTGCCAAACACTTAGAGACTTACTCTAGACACTTACTCTAGACAAGTAGTTTTAGAACTTTTTTTTTGGAGCCACAGACTCGTTTCAAAACCTGATGAAATAAATGGCAATTATACATCAATTGAAGAAAAGGGGGGAAAATCTGATGAAAACTGTGAACCCTCTTCCTAGAAAAATGCACTTGCATACAAACTTTACCAAAAAATGTGAGGGCGTTTGTGAACTGCCTAAAATCTACTGATGGACAATAGTTTCTCTCATTCCTCCATGACCTTTAGTATTTATTGTCCATACCATACATCTTAGCAATTCAAGTAAGTGGTGAAATTTAGTTTCTCAGCCAAGTAACTTAAATCATATAGCTTCTAGTCTGTCAACTGGGCACCTGGTATGGTGATTCTGAGAATCCCTTAAAACAGAATATGTGAGAAAAGTGCTTATGAACCGTAAAATACTAACAATACATAGCCTTAGGTTATGTTCTTCATTTCTGTCTCTCCAACCAGATTATAAAGAACCTGAGAGTAGGGACTGTATATTTTAACCCTCTTGAATACTTTTTGGTGTCCAGTAAAACTGAATGAATGTTTCTTAATGTTTATCTCAAGCAAGAAACTCTGGCTTATTTCCAGAGTTGAGGGTGGTGGTGGCAGTAACTACCTCTAACCTGAATCCAAAGATAATACAGAGATACCAAACACTTTACTTGCTTCACAAGAATGTCACTTGCCTAGTTCTATCTTTGTAAGTCATGTATTAGTTCACCTACTCACCTACTCCAGTGCTATAGCTATGGTAGAGAGGTAAACATTTGAAAAAATGAAGGCTTTGTAAATCATGAATTGGAGAGAAAGAGAAAAAAGAAATCAATCAAGTTTCTTTCCTTAAGACTGTCATCTGCTAAATTCTTTGAATCATGTTGTCAAGATTCACTGCAAAGAAGATGAACTGTTCTGAGGATCAAGCCAAGAGGTAGTACGTCTAAGCTCTTCTCTTTGCTTAATTTCTTCAAGGAATGTTTCATGGTGAGTTCTACACTAATTTTAATTTTCAGGCAAAAAGTTATGGCATGTAATGAATACCATAATGGACAAAAAACCCCAGCTCTGTTAAAAGCCAAGGGACTCTGGATAAATCCTACCTTTTTTTGGAATCCAACTCATATCAGCTTTTCATGAACTCTTTTCCCTTGACTTTGAGTTGCCTAGCATTTTTGTCCACAGTCCTTCAGATCACATTATCATAAACTTTATTGGTCAGAACTGCATACATAAGTACCTGTCTTATCTCCTTATCCAGACCAAATTCTGTGTAACATATTTGTGCAGCACAGATTTAGCTATACATTTAGCACTTGCTAAAGGATAGCTGAAATAGAATGAAGTTATAGGACTTATCCAGGACTCATTTTCTTCTTCTATAAAAACAATACTAATAATCCCAGTTCCCCAAATGTCTGTAAACACCGATCAAATTAACGTGAATGTGGTGACAGAAGGCCCCTAATAGTTTATACAGGGAGAAAATAGGCCATTCTTCTCATGGTCAGAAGCCTGTTCCTTGGAGATCCTACATATAAATGAGCAGAAGCCAATTCTCACCAGACTGTTTCTCTGATAGTTGATAGGAGAAGGAATAGAACCCTGGTCCCTAAAGTCCTGTTCTGTTACTTCTTTTCACTTTACCTTGACACTGGCTGCTAGTCCACAGTACTTGGTTCACCCTTTGAGAAAAAGATGCCAAGAATACAAATAAGACACTTACAGAACCAGGGAAGGCACTATGCAAACAAACTATATTAAAGAGCTACTTTCACATTTCTAAATTCTGTGCCTAATTTCCAATTTAAATTGGTAATTTTAAAAACAGGCCAACATAGAAATCAGTTAAAAGGATCAAAATAGGATGAAATCAACAAAAAACAAAAGTAAGAGATGAACCAAAAGGTAGATTAGAAGGCTACCAGAAATAAGATAAATACCTCTCCCTTCAAAATGACATCTTACAAAAATTAATTGGAGAGAGTGAAAGTTTGTTACGTAAGCCACAAATTCAAGTAAATCTACAAATTAAAATCTAGTCTTGGTTAATCACAATGCAGGAAAAGAATAAACAAATGGATTACAAATTTGCTGCCAAAATTTAGAAAATTTTGGAATTTAATTATTGGTATATTTAATACAAACAAGGGGGAAGCCAAAGAGCAAAAAGAACACCTGCAGGTTAGCAGCAGGAAGGCCATAAAACGGCAAAGAACAAAACTTTACTCCTTAAGGATCATGGTTTTTCTGTGGAAAATGTTTTGATGCCCCCTTCCCCCTAGAGACACAAAAACATTCTATAAATGATACAACAAATATTCCTAAATGACACAGTGAGTGATACAGAGCTATTATGAACAATAATGCTTATTATTTAAGGCATGGTTTAAAGGGTCATTCAAATAATTATTTTATTCCCCATCTTTCAGGCTCTACCCCCACACAAATGTACCCTCCGGTAGTTACTATTGTAAAAACCTATGTATCTGTAATCCCTTTTATAAATCAAACCAATGAACGCTCAGACAAAAACCATAAGCTGACATGAATATCCAAGAGAAAATTTATATAGAGCCTAACCAGGAAGAAGTAGAAAAATAAAATACACATACCCCAAAAGCCCAGAACAATAAATTTAGAAACAAATGGCTAAGTGCACCTGTGGTTGTTAAAAAATAAGTTACTACCCACCTGGTAAAATTATATAGGACCTCCCTTAAAACAACTAACTTACTCCATATTCATCCTTAATGTTCTCTCTACCTCTACTTAGACAAGGTAGTTCAAAGATTTTAGAGGGGAATTCTTACTTTAGAGAACTAAAACTCTGGGGAGAATGAGTTAGGCAAGTCCTCACCCAGAATTATTAGTCTCTCATAACATTTGACCATTCATTTGCTCATTAATGCAACAAGTTTATATTTGGCATCACTATGCCTGGTATTATCATAAGCACCTGTGACTCAATAAGCAATAAGAATAGCTAATTCCTACTTTCATGGCCCTTACAATCTCGTGAGATGGATAGTTAAACAAGCAACTACAACTGGGATAAGGTATTGTAACAAGGGAAAAGGAAAAGCTATGGAAGGTATGTAATAGAGGGGACTAAGACAGGGAAGTCAAGGAAAAATCTCCACAATCAAGGAACATTTGAGACATGAAGGATGAAAAGGAATTGGTTAGGTTAAGTTTCCCAGGGTAAGCACCTAAGCTTCCTCCTTGCTATTCATATGAAGAAGAATAGCACTCCTTCACCTTCTCTCTTATACCAGTTTGCCATCTTTGTTTCAGGTTCATCCTGAATAGCTTTGTATACAAGCAGGAAGTAGAACACTACAGAAAAGTCTATTCTGCCACTGTTCCCAATCATTTGGCGGGCAGACTCAGTTGGACCTAACTTCCAGAAGTAAAGTTCAAGTTGACTCAAATTTACACGTAAGGACAGAGCAAATAGGGGCATACTTCCTGCATATGAGATACCACTAAATGACAACAACAAAAAATTTTTAAACCTTTCCTTGTGGGATTGAAAACCGATTCTAAAGAGATTTGGTTCTTAAAAAATAAATATATATATTTTTTCTATGTATAGATATATACATATATATGTATAGATATATATATATGTAGAGAGAGAGAGAGAGAGGGAACTGAAGAGAAGGCATCTAATAAAGAAATATGAAATAAGGCAGTGAACTCAAGTCTGAGAATTTAAAAGACACCTTAGACCACTTAGCCATTATTAAGTAGAGACATCCTTAGTGAACATGACTGCTATTCTTATTTAATCTCCAACCAGCCAAGGGCCAAGGTATAAGCTATTCCCTTTGCCTAAAGCCATACACAGAATCACTGGCTTAGCTGGTTATTTCCAAAGGCTCTGACTCACTGACAAATCTCAAGATGATGATAGGGCTTAGCCTCTTTGAATAAAACAATGTGTGTTTAGTGGGTGAAAGACTGTACACTCAGTGTTCCTTACTCCAAAGTTAGAAGATACTTGACAATCTTCCCAAGTGTCTAAATCTGCACAGAAAAATAGGTTTGAAGTATTGTTTGGCCTTAAAAATAAAATGAGGTATTTCACTTTCTCATAAACACCTTTGGAAGGTAAAAGCATGAACTAGCCTGATATCTCATCTTCATCAAAGGGTTGTTTTTACCAGTGGCACCATTACCTCAGTGTCAGCAAAAATATGTAAAAACAGTGCAGTTATTACTCAATTTCTTTTATTAATAAAACAGACAGCAGAAAATACAAATAACTTTACACATGTAATTTATCAAGCAAAGAAAACTAGAAGTATTTTTCATTATAAACAAAA
Source organism: Mesoplodon bidens (assembly GCF_964165515.1). Classification (NCBI taxonomy): domain Eukaryota; kingdom Metazoa; phylum Chordata; class Mammalia; order Artiodactyla; family Ziphiidae; genus Mesoplodon; species Mesoplodon bidens. The sequence goes on from NC_138170.1 coordinate 37,212,112, forward strand.
CAGAGATCCAAAATTGTTGATCCAGAAAGTAGAAATGGATTCATTTAAAATAAACTAAAGCCATGAATGAAAGAAGTTTCCGACTGAAGCACATGATGTTAGATGATGGCACCTACTAAATGTAATATTGCATCCCTATATTAGTCATGAATACCTGAAGGAAGAACAAAGTTTCTGGTAGTGTGGACCTAAAAGATCCCCACAATCTCTTAGGAGTAGGGAGTACAGCAGTGTGAAGAAGAAAATGGTGATCAATGGTCAAGGAAAAATTCTGTACTAAAGAACATAACACAAACAAAAAGCAAGCTGATAGAGGTGTACTAAAAGCCCCAGCAAGGCAAATCAATGTTGGTAATATATAATCCCAAGGAGTCCAAACTTAACTTTCATTTAGTCTTTTGGATTTTAATTTTTAGGTATATTATATCTAATTTCACCATGAAAAATAAAACTAAAGTAGGATTCACTTGACATAAATTGTCGTAAAGGGAAAGTATACTCTGAAAACTAAGAGAGAGATTTCATGAATGATTCTTCACTGAGAAAGAGCATGGTTAGGGAAAGAGAATGAGTTTTACAGCCAGGGAAAATTGTGCTCAACCCTCTAACCCTCCTACTTGAGTTGTATGACCTTGAGTACATTGTTCAACATCGCTAAACCTTTTTCCTCATTTATGTACCTTAAAATAATATTTTAAGAACTGGCACATAAGAGGCACTCAACAGGTGACTATTATTAGAATTATTATGGAATTGCTATATTTTTCCCAGGAAGACTTTTGATCAATAAAACTGCATGTTACTAGGCCAGAAAATACCCAACCAGTTAAAAATTCCTTAATTCCTTTGGAATTCCTGGTTCTAATTTTTTGTTCAGTAGAAAGAGTTTTAAATAAGGAAAAAGAACATATCTTTTCAGATATTTTATTTTGTTAACTTCCAGAAGATAGGACACACTACCATTCTGGCATATCTCGCATTTAATACCCCATAGACAGATACATTCCTTTGTCAGATAGGACTGTGCTTTCCCATACATCCATAACAACCAGCAGAAACTGGCCAGCTTTGCTCAAAATTGTAACCTGGGCTATCCCATTCTGGTGGTATGATGCAAGGAACAGGTTAATCCCTCCGATATTTAAAATGCATATGCTGTGCAAGAGCTAGAAAATCAGGCAGCAACACCTAACCCTACAATGTTATTCTCACTTCTTTCTGAATCAAATTAGCTAATCAACTCCTTTAACAAGAGGCCATTCTAATACTCCATCAGGTAAAAGAGAAGAGAACAGACTTGTTCTCTTTAAGGCTGGAACACAACTACTGAGCCTTTTCTGAATAAAATCTATTCTTTATGCATGTCCCTGTGATTTCACAAGCTGTGGCATTTAAATAAATTTACAGGCTTGGGATAGTTTCCTAAAGAAAACATGAAGCTTGTATTCGCTGCTTCAAGGAAAGAAGAAAGGAAATGGCACCCAATCCAACTAAGCAGAGTAACGTAACAGCAGTTTCAGAAATGTGCTAACCCAATTTCAGGCGCAGTTTTCTGGCCCTTCAAAGACTGGAAATTAATGCAAGCATCCCAGACTTGATTTCTCTTGGGAATGCAGAGACAGTTAAAATTTTCTCCAAGCTAAGCTTCATTTATCTACTTATGTTATTAGAAACAGTGGAATAAAATTAATATAAAAATTTAAAAATAAATATACATACCTTTGTTTGTGTTTATAAAGTCATTGGCTTCCATTAGAAATCAAGTTTTAAGGATGGCTACCAACAAAACTTATTTTTAAAAAAAGAAGAAGAAATAACAATGCCCTAGATCACAGAAAATTAGGGGAAAAAACCATAGCTATTGTTACGATAAATTCTACAGGAAAATTCAAAAACATTTTGGATTTCTCAGTTATTTATTTATTATAAATTATTTATTATATCAGTTATTTATTATACTTGTTGATTCATCAGTTTTATAAACCACTATCTGAAAACAACTCTATCAGTTAGACAGAATTAGTTGTATTTTACATATGAAAAACTTAGAAAGATATGTTAAGTGACTTTCCTAACACTACAAAACTAGTTAATGGATAGCCAGAACTGGTACCTAGGTTTCCTAACTCCTAGGTCTTCCTACTAATCTGGTAGTTTCAAAGTTTAGCCCCAGAATCCTCTTTCAAACTAAATATTTTGTGGAACCCCACTAATTCAATAGGTAAAATTGCACCTGCTCTGACTGAAGTGGACACTGGGGCCAGAGCCCGGTACACCTATGCTCCACCTTTCCTCCCCCATGATGGACTTTGAGGCACTTCTGGGGATCATTGTGACTCAAAACAACAACAACAACAACAAAACACAGCATAAAACACCACCATCAAAGTTCATATTTCTGACTGATTCCCTATGGGAAATCCATAAAGTTAATCTAATCTAAATATGAACAAGACTAATAAAATAACACTTTTCACAGTTACCACAAACATATATTGATGGGAGTAAAAGTTACATCTGATATGTACCGTTCCAAAGATAATGAATACATAGAGTTTACTAATTACTGAACTACTCCCATGATATTGTGTGATATAACAGGAAGGAAGGAGGAGCATTTCATTCTTTGGCAACACTGTCACCTCATTTACAATGCTGACATAAAGACACTAGTTAAGTCATTTGTTTCCAATGTTAAATAGAGCCACCTTTCTTCAAATAAAATTTAACTAAAATCTTAAATGGAAATTATAAGCTATTCTAGTTAAATGGGGTGGAACGGGGTGGGGCAGTGCCAAAAAGGCAGCCAAGCCTCTCCAAAACTGCTGCAGACTCTAGGAACACTAAAATGGAAGAACAGCTGGCCAAAGTAAAGGATTATTTCAAGATTTCCCAGCAGTTTCTGAAATATAAATGGTGAACAGCATACATTGTTGATGGACTGACACCTGAAGTAGAAGCAGAGGCAACAGCGCTTGATTTTTAGGCATAAATAAATGGACTTGAGTGCAAAGTACAGCATAAACTTCTAGTCCACACTCACATGAGTAACCATTATATAATAACTCAGTATGCTCTGCAAAAGGACTATTGCCAGAGGCACACACAAGGCTCATAAATCAAAGAAGTATTATTTCTTAAAATACCAGCACAAATTTTCCAGGGTTAGAGCAGTTATCAACTAGCAGGCCAAGTTTATTAATCCCAAGTGCCAAATAGAGAGCAAACCTCAAGCTTAACTTACCTTTGAAAATAAACCTTAAATCCGGAAGAGAACCAGGATGAAGATGATTGATAGAGTAAATACAAAACCACCAAACAATGAGAGACTGCAACTACAAAAAGCATCAGGAAAGTCAGAGCTGATCTCAAAGTTTAAATCATACAAGGTCAGAAAAAAAAAAAAAAAAAAAAAACCCCACCAATAACCCTTGTTATCAGCTCCAGAGAAGCCAATATCAGCTCCATTACTTTCTCACCACCAAATACATTATATCCAATAAACTAGCTGTTGTACCTAAAAATATATCCTGAAATTGTAACACATGATAATTTAAAGACTATGTGGTCTTCTGAAAAGGACAGCATACAGGGAGGTGACTTTGTTCACTTCTTGCCTGTGCTACAGATTACCCATGTGAGCTAAAGCAAATAATTTTTCTCTCAGCCTTTTCATTTGTTAAAAAGGGATTCTAACAGCCACACTACTTATCTCACAATAGTGTTGTAATTATCTGATAAAATAATATACATCAAAGCATGATTTAAAGTACTAAATACCATGTAACTAGTATACTATGAGATATATCTATTTACCAATCAGTTACAGTAAATAGAAGGTTAATTTATCTTTGTTAACTAAACTTGAAAAGAATCTATATTAATTTATCACTGTTGACTGAAGAAGAAAAATCCCTATACCTATATGCTGGAAAACCATCCTATCTTGACAGCCACAGATTATACACAAGCTCTGGTTCTCTCTCAACATTACAGATACAGAACCGAGAATCTTCACCAATCAGAGGTCACAGTCAATAAAAACTTATTTCAATGGCCTGAGCAATTTTTCACTTGAGCTTTGAATTTCATCATAAAAGTTATGTATTAAAATAAGAGTGGAGAGGGCTTCCCTGGTGGCGCAGTAGTTGAGAGTCCGCCTGCCGATGCAGGGGACACGGGTTCGTGCCCCGGTCTGGGAAGATCCCACATACCGCGGAGCGGTTGGGCCCGTGAGCCATGGCTGTTGAGCCTGTGCGTCCGGAGCCTGTGCTCCGCAACGGGAGAGGCCACAACAGTGAGAGGCCCACATACCGCAAAAAAAAAAAAAAAAAAAAAAGAGTGGAGAGATATTTTCTGTAAACGTTTAGAGAAAGCATTAAGTGAGAGGTGCCAATTTTTTGAAAGAAAATATATCAATATACAAAAATGATACGATTCACTTAAACATGTAGTGAACCCCTACTCTACTCTGTCCAAGGCCCTTTGCTGCATAAGTTTGTGCTGTAGAGGCCTGGACCCATAGGCACTTTAACAAAATTTTTATCTAAATCAAATACTGAAATCTTGTTCTAAGCTTGCTGCTTGATGGAAGAGCTGAAAGAATTAAACATGTGAAATAACTCAGTGACAGTTTCTGGCTGTTTCATCATCAAAGATGATGATGATAAAGAATGTGATTTGGGCCTCATGTGCTAACTATGTCAGGTATCACTTGGTTTTCCTATTTCGTAGGTAATTAAACTGAGGCTCTAACAGTCTAGCATTCAAACACACAGGCTGAGGCTTCTTTTTTTTTTTTTAACTATTTCTAAAAGGTCAAAGATACTTCTGATATTATGTACATTGAGAAACTCACCAGTAACCCATTAAACATGTATCTGGTGACTGGCCATTATACTGCAACTGTTGTGTATTTTATACTATAACAACTTCCTGGTCAAGGTAGATATGGCCCAATTATAAAATGATGAGCTGAGCCCTGAACATCTGGAAACATTTAGGAAATATTAAAGGAGAGTTTGTTAGCTACGAATGAAAGGTTAAACTAAAAGGCTGTGAAGGAGAGAAGGGTTAGAAAAGACATGAGAATTACACATACAGCAGCTATGATGAAGCAACCAAAACAGCCAGTCCAAAGGGAGAAGAGAATGGATTAAGTATACAGAGAAAGGCTGAAAGTGACCATGCAGAAAGGGGAGTTAAGGAGGGGAAAGAGACAGAGAGAAAAAACCAGAGGGTCAGAGAGAGACTGAGTCCTGGAACATGCACCCTTATAATACACCCTCCTTTCTTTGACATAATTTGAGTGTGATAGTTAATGTAAACCAAAAGGACCCAACTAAATCACAGTCTCCTACCTGACATTTCCACTCCAACAGGCTGAATTTCTAAATGCATGATCTCTCTCTCTTTTTTTTTTTTTTTTGCTGTATGCGGGCCTCTCACTGTTGTGGCCTCTCCCGTTGCAGAGCACAGGCTCTGGACGCGCAGGCCCAGCGGTCATGGCTCACAGGCCCAGCCGCTCCGCGGCATGTGGGATCTTCCTGGACCGGGGCACGAACCCGTGTCCCCTGCATCGGCAGGTGGACTCTCAACCACTGCGCCACCAGGGAAGCCCCCATGATCTCTTTTGATACGTTTTCTAACTTCAGCTTTCATCATAAATTGTAGAGGTAGGCCATCACACCCTTTTATGGGTATCTCTCCTATAAGGTGGTATCTACTAGCTGACCATCTATGATTCAAATTTAACAACTAAATGTAGTCACTTGAGAGCAGAGCAATTCAAACAATCAAATATTTGAATTCTTACTATGCAAGGCATTTCTTTTTCCTTTTTTTTTTCTTTTTTCTTGAAGTATAGTTGGTTTACAACATTGTGTTAGTTTCAGGTATACAGCAAAGTCATTCAGTTATATACATTTTTTTTCAGATTAGTTTTCATTATAGGTTATTTCAAGATACTGAATATAGTTCCCTGTGCTATACAATAAATCCTTGTTGCTTACCTATTTTATGACTAGTAGTTTGTTAATCCCATAAAGGCATTTCTTTTTAAGAAGTAACTTTTAAAGAAGATATTTTTCTGATTTTCCCTCCCAAAGCTCTCGTTTTTTTTTTTTTTTTTTTGCGGTACGCTGGCCTCTCACTGTTGTGGCCTCTCCCATTGAAGAGCAGAGGCTCTGGACGCGCAGGCCCCGTGGCCATGGTTCATGGGCCCAGCTGCTCCGCAGCATGTGGGATCCTCCCGGACCAGGGCACGAACGTGTCTCCTGCATCGGCAGGCAGACTCTCAACCACTGCGCCACCAGGGAAGCCCCCACAGCTCTCTTAATTCAACATTTTCACTCCAAAAAATATGCCACACTTGCCTTTGTTCAGTAACTGAGGAGAAAGGTGAGTAGAAGTGTAATTAAAGCAAATCCTATCAGCAGAAATCATCTAAGAACTATAGTTTCTTCACTCAACTCTGGTAAATTACTCCTTATACCAGATATTCTTGCTTTCAAAGAATCAGGGAAGTAAATCAGGTCCTGTAATATTCATGTAATTTACTAACTTAAAGTTAGTAAAAAATAGTAACTAAATACAGAGTAGTCATAAATGGCCCAGGAATCCAAAAATGAAATTTAAGGTAATATACTTTTATTTCCGCCCTGTTTTAAAGAGGTTAAACCAGTAGAAAAAGAGCAGCAAGGGGAAGTCTATATGAGTGGATTAGGTTCCACTAAAGTAAACAATTCTCAATTTCAAAGAACATAGTTTGGGCTTCGAAAAACAGATATATGGCTTTTAACTCCTATGAGTCAGTGGTTTCTAGCACAATCAAATTTGAAGCAATTCTTCCTAAGAACAATTCACAAAATCTGCACATTCTGGGCAGTTTATAATCATTTGACAATCAATCACAGGCATATTCTGAGTATTTTCATGTTCAGTGTAAAATATATATCAGACAGTTCCTGTACTCAAAAAGAAATTAAATTCAACTATAAAGATAAGAAACCATATGGTAGAAGAACTTGCAAAGTATAAAGGGACATGTACTGATAATTGTTAGACTGTGTTACACAAACTAAAGTGCCAGAAGACTATAAAGGAAAGGTTGACCATGTAGTAGAAAAGCCCGTTTCACAGAAACAATAATCAACTAAGTGTTGCTGTCAACGTGATAGCAGATGTTCTCAAAAGCAAATTTAAATATATATATATATATATTTATTTATGTATTTGGCTGCACTGGGTCTTAGTTGCAGCATGCGGGATCTACTTCCCTGACCAGGGATCAAACCCGGGTCCCGTGCATTGGGAGCGTGGATTCTTAACCGCTGGACCACCAGGGAAGTCCCTCAAATGCAAATGTAAAGGAAGCTAAAACAACTCAGTTTCTATCTATTTCAAACACAGAAAATCTAAGTAAAGGTCACGAGAATCCCACCATACAAGCCTTTTCTTCATGATTAAATTAGAGATCAAATTCTAACTCTTTCTCAGAATGCAAAACCATTTTTAAGTCACCAAAAATCACAGAGTGAAGGTCTTTGAAAATAAAATTCAATGCAAGTGTGGCATCACTAAAGTAAGTAACCAAACAAAATTTAGTTTAACATAAATGGCAATAGGTTCCCAGAGAAAAGATGAACCCAGTGAAAGATGACACCCTGGCTCTTCAGTTTGAAGTAAAATGGAAAAACAGATATGTTAATAAATTTTAATTACCAACAACTTTCACTGGTGAAGCACATTTAGGGACAAGTAGTGTGCTTTGGTTTGTAACCTACCAATGAGAATTATGCTTCTTTATTACCAAGATTTTTTTAAATTAATTAATTAATTAATTTTATTTTTGGCTGCATTCGGTCTTTGTTGCTGTGCACCGGCTTTCTCTAGTTGCAGCAGTGCAAGGCCTTCTCATTGTGGTGGCTTCTCTTGTTGCGGAGCACGGACTCTAGGCGTGCGGGCTTCAGTAGTTGTGGCACATGGGCTCAGTAGTTGTGGCTCACAGGCTCTAGAGCGCAGGCTCAGTAGTTGTGGCACACGGGCGTAGCTGCTCTGAGGCATGTGGGATCTTCCCAGACCAGGGCTCGAACCCGTGTCCCCTGCACTGGCAGGCGGATTCTAAACCACTGCACCACCAGGGAAGTCCCAAGGATTATGCTTCATAACATGCTATAAGTCAAGCCAATATTGGGATGGAAAGAATACCTATGATCTTCAGTAATAGAGTTGAGTGCTTAAAGGATCAAATATGAAACAGTATCTACTGAATGCATTTGAGTTTCCAGGTAAACTTGATTGAAAAAGGAAAAGTATTCATTAAACACAGTAGCATTTATTTAGGACTTAATTATATTTTGTTTTATATCATATAGAGGCCTGGTTCACTAGAATCAGGGATATTATGTCTAACTACTGTGATGATTTACAGAGTGGGGTAAAGAAAGAAGCCTAAAAGTGAAGGCAACCCAATCTGAGCTGGGGCTGGCAGGTATAAGGTCAGACTAAGTGGAGCTCCTGAGAGGAAGAAAAAGGCAAAAAGAAGGCAGATAAATTAGTAAGGGGATGTGATGTTTTTATACTGGAGCAAGCAAGTTCTCATAAAAGATGAAAAGGAGAAGTCAATTAAGAGGTAAAGAGACCAAGGTCAATTGCCAAGAAAGTGAAAAGAGTAGTGAGGCACTGACCAATGTGGCCAGGAGCTGAAGAATTGAGAAAATGTTTCACAAAACCTCAAAGTATACGTATACTTAGCCTGTGTACATGCTTTTATTAATCATTTGGAAATCTAACAATGATAGTATTATCCCTTTTAAAATAACTGGTATTTTGTTAAGATAATATTAAAATAAGGAGTATCATCTGCATACATAACTGTAAACCTATATTCAAAACCTGGGGACCATAAAAGAAAAAATTTTAAGAGGATACATAGTCACCTTGTATATTGTAACTGTGTATTTTTATCAAATTGTAGAATATATTGGTTCTTTCTAAAGCTCAAAATAAATGGCAAAATAATATATTTTGGATGTCAGCATATAATATGCTCAAATAAATGTTAAAGGTCAAAACTAAGGCTACTAAAGCATCAGGAAATATTTTAAGTATATAGCATGTTAAGAGAATATGTATGTGACAAAGGAGATTAAAAGTGGTGCTCAGAAAAGGGAGAAAACACCACCACCACATATAAAGGATTTTTGCCAAGAATATCATAGATAGTGGTTCTCCACAAGGGGCGATTTTTGCCCCTGGGGCATTTGTCAACGTCCAGAGCCATTTTGGTTGTCACACTGGGGAAGCAAGGGAGGTATAATTGGCAACTAGTAGCTAGAGACCAACAAGGCGGCTAAACAACATGCAATGCACAGGACAACGTCCCACAACAAAAAATTATCCAGCACAAAACAGCAGTAGTGGGAGACTGAGAAACCCTTCTCTAGGTCTAATAGGAAATATAGGGGTCAGAGAAACAGGCTAAATTAAGAACTTCATGGTAATACAATTAGCAAAATCCAGAACTTGGGAAACTCTACAGGACAAATGACCTAATTTCATAAACTAGTAAAACTGCAAGGGAGAAAACCATGATGGGGATATACAGAGTAAATGAGACTTAAGAATCATATGAATCATAGACAGTGTGTGGACTAGAACAAAAAACTTTTAAAAACTGAAGTTATACAGTTGGGGAAGTTTTAACATCAGACCGTTGATGATGTTAAGATACAATTGTTAATTTTTTTCAGATGTGATAATAGTATTGTGGTTATACATGTAAAGAGACATATGGTTTTTACAGATGATTTTTGGAATTTGCTTCAACAATAATCCAATTGAAGATTTTGATGAAAACTAAACAGCTTTATCAGTCAACTGAAAAAAAATCAATCAAAATAATGGGGCTAATAAAACTACTGGATTCTTGAATTATAAAAGATACACATTTACAGTTTACATAAAGCATTGAAAGCTAATTTTTTAAAGTAAATATCTGCTAAATTATTACCAAACATTAAAGTGTGTCAAAATTGGAGATTAAGCCCCTGTAAATTTCAGAGAAAGCTATCGTCTCTCTTCTTTATGAAAACAACTTCCCTTCGCTTTCCACTGGAAAAATAAGACCTAAGAGCAGACCGATGTAGGAGTGATCATACTGGAAACCCTGTCTCTGCAAAGCTTCTTATATAAAACCATAACTGGAGTCATCTGGGCAGCAGAACTCTCCCTGGTGACTATTAGCTCCTACTCCATTCTTTCTGAATACGCTGGCATTGTCACTAGGTCTCTAAAGTATTCTAAAGTGAAGATTTTCCAAACTGCTGTTTGCTTTCATGTCCAAAACAGGCTAACATGAACTATCAAAATTAGGAACCCAAATTAGTTGCTACTTCTACTCATTTTTAAATTAAGACACAGGACTTGAAGACATTACTGTTTTTTTCTGTCACAAAATTATGCTAAAAATTTAAATGTCTCCAAAATATGCACAGCAATGCCCATATTCCAACATGATTCTATAGGAGGTGTTTCCATGTTGCCAGTAACTTTTACCTGACATGACACACATGCCAAAAAAAAAAAAAAAAGAGTAAAAACAATCCTATACAGGGTATGTTACTAAGAATAAAACAACCATTCTTAGAATTATTACCTATGCTCTTCTAAAGAATTAGCAATAACATAGTCAATTCACTAGATCAAATTACTATAGAGATGGCAAATATTAGAACCATGGCTTTATAAAATCTTATAGCTCTTCGTTTTGTACCAGCCAGAAGAGAAACATGAGCTGGAAATGTAGGATGCTGCACCTGTAGTCCACACAATTCAGAATTTATCCATGATATAATTAGACATATTAAGAATGAAACCACCAGGCTACCCTCTATCAATGATGGGGATTTAAGGTTTTAGGCTAGTGACTTTTGAGAAAACTACAAATTAATGGCACATGATATCATAATAGTACTAAGATAGTGGTTTATCATTAAAGAAATAAAAAAGGATTAGAGTATACATAAAACCAGGTGGTACCAAAATAAGTAGCAAAAGAGATCATTAGAATCCTCAAAAAAGAATTTTGACTAAAATTAAAGGAATTATAGGTGACAATGATAGTAGATAAATTGTGGAAAGAATGCATCTTTTTCTTTAGCCACTTAGGTTTTTTTAAAAAATTTATTTAATTTATTTATTTTCAGCTGTGCTGGGTCTTCATTGTTGCGTGGGGGCTTTCTCTAGCTGCAGCGAGTGGAGGCTACTCTTCGTTGCGGTATGCGGGCTTCTCATTGCGGTGGCTTCTCTTGTTGCGGAGCATAGGTTCTAGGCACACGGGCTTCAGTAGTTGTGTCACACGGGCTCAGTAGTTGTGGCTCGTGGGTTCTAGAACACAGGCTCAGTAGTTGTGGCGCACGGGCTTAGTTGCTCCATGGCATGTGGGATCTTCCCGGACCAGGGCTCGAACCTGTGTCTCCTGCATTGGCAGGCGGATTCTCAACCACTGTGCCACCAGGGAAGCCCCATTTAGTTATTTTCTAAGTGTGACAGGCACCACGAAACATACACATATCATATACCTTATATATTCATACACATAATATACATTATCTTTAACCTTCAAAATAACATTTAAAAGAATATGTTACTGTGCCCATTTTATGAATGAGAAAGCTGAGGACCATAATGGTTAAATGACTTGGCCAATAAGTATCAGAGGTGGAATTTAAGTCCAGGAATGGTAGGACCCAGAATCTACCATCTTTCCCCTATACCTTTCATGACAACATCACCTCCTTAGGAAACAGAGGGGCCTTGGCATCAAAGGGTGAGGTATACCCCCAAGAGAGACTAGCCCTAAGTGGCTAACAGTGAGGGAGAGCACCAATCACACAGCAACAGGTAACTAGATGGGTTGCTGAGTTATGACATAAGGTCTGACTGAACTCAAACAGGCCTGTGTCTGAATTCTAGTTCTATCTTCTACTAGTTAGTTCTGTGATCCTGGGCAAGTTACCTCACCTCTCCATGCCCAAGTTTTCCTATGTGCAAAGTAGGGATAGGAACAGTACATTGCCACCGGGCTTTTGCTTACCTGTCAGAAAGCAAATGGTATCTTTTTTATTATTATTGGCCTAGCACCCTTTTCTACCATCAACTAAAAAATGTCTCTTGCCATCTGGTTCTTCAAGAATTAAGTCACTAGCCACTGCAGACGCCAACCTTTTACACACCCTGAAAGAAGCTCAAGCTGGAGATGAGGAATGAGGCACTCTGTGCTGTGGGAAAAACTGGCAAAACAGGTCTTCAGATAGATATTTTCAGGAGAAAATTTTATGAATCCAATTTTTTGCATTGTATACCTAGAAAAGCATTAAAATCATTAACAGAGACATCTGCTCCTCGTAACTAGCAGCAAACTTCTATCGAGATGTGTGCTTGATTGCTTGCACCCCCTTTACCAAAATCATATATCTACTGTCCTCCCCTGCTACCTCTTCAGAGCAGTTCCTCAGAGCTATCTGAGAGGCTGTCTCCCAGGCTACAGTCCTCAGTAAGTTCCCAAATAAAACTGAACTCACAGCTCTCATGTTGTGTGTTTTTTTTCAGTCTACGCTTTGTTGAGAGGAAAAGAAATTACAGGTCAGAATGGTATTAGATAAGTTTGGGTAGAAAATAATATTATGGTAAATATTCTGAATTTTCAAAATACCATGCTGATAAGGTAACTCACACTAGTTAGATAAGGTAACATCACATTACATACTTACAGGAGCCTTAAACAAAGAACACTCTTAAGAGACTAGACAGGTAGAGAAAGGTCTTGTTTAAATTTGAATTTATACAGGTCCTGAAAAAGCAAGATTCTCTGAGATATTCATAGATAACTTTAAAGTTCTTCCCGACAGGTTCAATACAAAATTCCTAGTTAACCTCCCTGGAATGTAACCATCAACAGAAAAGATACAGGTATAATTTACTTATCTATAGAGCACAATCACATATACTATAAAGAAATTCACTAGGCTTGTAATTAACACTAAAAATCTTGTACATATTTCCTTTAGTTGAAAAAGATCCTACCTAGGTCTAGCTTTTTCTTGTGCAGATTGCAAGTAAAATAAAATACTGTCTCTAGCAGATTTAAATCCAAACACAGTGCAAAGATTTCTTCTACAACTTCATTACCCAAATACTGCTAATTATGGTTTAAAATATATATGGAGAGCATTTTTGACCAGAAAATATTAACACAAATATTTATTAATAAATTTTAAATCCTAAATGAAATGATGATCTTAACATTCTAGAATGGTGTCCAATAATAAGAAAGAACCTAAAACATTATCAAAGAGTTTAATTTTAAACCTCATTCAATTTCTTAATTAACCTTTTTCCTTATTATTAACCTGATGCAGTATAGCATTTTCTTGGACATATGCCAAAAATGAATCATTCAAGCCCTTCAGCCTTTTGTATGACATTTCAAAGTAAACAGAGAGAAAATAAACATTTTACTTAAATGAGTAAAAATAAAAGAAATAAACATTACTACTTTCAAGCTTAGAATGACTCTTTAGGAATAGGAAAACAAACAAACAAAGCACGTGAAAATGTGGAAAATACTAAAACTGATGAAGAATAAGAAATACAGATATCTCCAACACATAAAAATAATCTCTGAGAACACTTCTTGTATACTTTGGTGGGGGGGCATTTTTTCCTATGCAAGTAAATATATATTTCTAAAATTTGGATTATGATGGTTGCACACTGTGAATGTATTAGATGTCATTAAAAGTGGATTTTATGGACTTCCCTGGTGGCGCCGTGGTTAAGAATCCACCTGCCAATGCAGGGGACACGGGTTTAAGCCCTGGTCTGGGAAGATCTCACATGCCACGGAGCAACTAAGCCTGTGCACCACAACTACTGAGCCCACATACTGCAACTACTGAAGCCCTCACACCTAGAGCCCATGCTCCGCAACTAGAGAAGCCACGGCAATGAGAAGCCCGTGCACCGCAATGAAGAGTAGCTCCCACTCGCCACAACTAGAGGAAGCCCACTCGCAGCAATGAAGACCCAACGTAGCCAAAAAAAATTTTTTTAATATAATAAAATAAATAAATAAAAATTTTTTAAAGTGGATTTTGTTATATATATTTTACAAGATTAAAAATTTTTTTAAATTTGGATTTTACTATATATACTATATATACAGTTCTGTATTTTGCTTTTTTCACCTCACACTGAACATTATCTCATTTTCTAATATCATTAAATAATCTGTAAAAACATTGATTTTTTTAAAAATAGTGATTGTAGAGTATTTCATAGAGTGGATCTAAACATTTGTATGGTTATTCACTTATTCTCCCTCACTGGCCCCCATTCATTCACCTATTATTGGACATTCAGTTGTTTCTAATTTTCCATCACATAAATACCATAATAAATATTTATATAAATAAATATTTGTAGAATCTCAGGTTGTTTCCTTAGGCTAAATTCCTATGAGTACCCCTTCTTCCCCACAATGCACACACACTCAAATTTTCTTTTTGTTTTTGGATATTTTTTAAGTAATAAAAGTTTACTCTGTGCCACTGTTTTCTTCCCCTATCTCATTTTCCTCTCTTCACTCCTCAGAGGTACCTACTATTTACCACCCCATGCATATCTTTTAAGTGATCTGGATATTTTAAAAAACTTTTTATAAATGGTATACGTGAAATGCATTTCCTTCCTTTGACTGCACAGGAATCAAACTCAGCTACCAACACTTACTGTAGAGACTGAAGACCCACGATTTTAAACTCATTCATCTCTTTGCTCTTTGATTCCATTTCAGGTTTACAGACAAGTTTATCATTTATTAATGTGGCTAAGCCTTTTGAGTTTCTATTTTTTTAATTACTATTATCATTTCCACTAGAGCAGAGAGACTGCAAAGTATGAATTTACAAGTATTATGTTATTCAGGAGTACCCACATACTCAATTGTTAAAAGCAAACAAAAATGTGAAACTAGAATGAAAACACATTCTAAAAAAATATTTAAACAGACTGCTAAAAATACTTTACCCTCATAATTTGTTCACCAAGTAACTCAACTTACACTGGTCCCCACTTCATGTAAAGGAAAAGGAAGCACTTGGTATAAATAACATTAGAAGACTGATCTTAGAATATCTAACTTACAGTTTCTACAGCTATCCTCCTTCATTATCAATATTCAAAAGGTTAAAAAAAAGCAAAAAAAATTTCAAAAACTATGAATTAGCAACTTGCTTAGAGTCTCATAGAAGAATTAAAAACTACATTATAGGATGGGGTTCTTTCATTCTAAAATATAATGTCTAAAGAAAATATAACGCCAAAAAGAAAAATTCATTCAACCCCTACCTCACTCTCTGTATAAAAATTGACTCAAGATGGATCAATGACCTAAATACTTACACTGACCTATTTCTCTTAACCTAAATAAGGGTAAATCTTTATGACTCAGATTTGGCAATTGATTCTTGGACTTCACATTAAAAGCATGAACAACAAAAGAAAAAACAGATAAACTGGACTTCATAAAAATTTAAAACTTCTGTGCATCAAAGGGCATTACCAAGTACATGAAAAGACATCATATAGAATAGGAGAAAATATTTGAATCATGTATCTGATAAGAGTTTAATATCAAGAATTTATAGGGACTTCCCGGGTGGCACAGTGGTTAAGAATCCACCTGCCAATGCAGGGGACACGGGTTTCAGCCCTGGTCTGGAAAGATCCCACATGCTGCAGAGCAACTAAGCCCGTGTGCCACAACTACTGAGGCTGCGCTCTAGAGCCTGCAAGCCACAACTACTGAGCCTGCGTGCTGCAACTACTGAAGCCCATGCACCTAGAGCCCAGGCTCCATGACAAGAGAAGCCACCGCAATAAGAAGCCTGCGCACTGCAACAAAGAGTAGGCCCTGCTCACTGCAACTAGAGAAAGCCCGTGCGCAGTAACGAAGACCCAATGCAGCCAAAAATAAATAAATTAAACAAATTAAAAAAAAAGAATATATAAAGAACTCTTAAAACTCAACAACAAAAAAGACAACCTATAGTTTTTTAAAATATGAATGACTTTAAGCATATAGCATTCTTTTCTTTTTTTCTTTTTTTGCTGCGCTGGGTCTTCGGTGCGGCATACAAGCTCTTCATTGCAGGCTTCTCTCTAGTTGCAGAGTATGGGCTTCTCTAGTTGTGGCATGCGTGCTCCAGAGCACACAGGCTCTGTAGCTGCAGCATGCAGGCTTAGTTGCCCCACAGCATGTGGAATCTTAGTTCCCCGACCAGGTATTGAACCTGCATCCCCTGCATTGGAAGGCAGATTCTTAACAACTGGACCACGAGGGAAGTCCCTAGCATTCTTTTCTACAGGAGTTATTTCTACACTCACACTTTATGGCCACAGAGGGCAAGCTATATAGATATGTTCTTCAACTTTGCTTCCATGGTGGTGTTTTCATCCTTCAGCTTAATAGAAAGGCTAATGTCATAAACTTCATGATATAAAGGTACTGATCTCCTTGACTCAAAGAGTTTATATGAAGAGGAAACTGGAAACTTTCCACTGAAAGTGGAATTTACATGAATTCAGCATGTAAAGTAAGTGAGGCAGTGCTATCGTCAATACTTCTCCAATCTTGTACTCTTCATGTCTCCAATCTATCGCTGACTCCCTCCCAGCCTGCCTCCCTCACACTCTTTATTCACTTGCCCACTAAAGGTCCACAATTCTCAAAGTTCTACTCTTGGCCTTCATTCTGCTCCTCAATAACTTCTTAAATTCAATGGCCACTGAATGAATGCTCATGACTCCTAGACCTTTCTTTTTGCCAAGCCTACACCACTGAAACCCAGACCCATATTTCCAAATTCCTAATAAACATCTCAAGAATGGTTTAACAAAAGGAGCCAGAACTTGTTGGTTTTGAAGATTCTCAGTCTTTCCAGATGCAAACAATATTAAAGTAAGAAATGGCTTCCAAGAAAAGTTCAAATGCAAGGCATTGCCAAGAATACATGGTCTAAAAGACAAGGTTGAGAGTATAGCTATAAAATTCTTTGTTACAGCCTCAGAAAGCTCTAAGATGGTGACTCTGAGTACTATTCAGTTAGACAAAAGATGTTCTAAAGATTTAAAAAGTATGACTCACAGAGTCTTTTAATCAAACACTAGAGTTTCTAACATGCTAAAAGCCATTGTCCCTTAGCAGAATCCTAAAACAGAAAATGGCTTATCTCACACAGAGAGTTTTAGGTGTGGCTTTTACCTAATGGAGTGAGCTCAAATAAGATTTACAGGAGTGCCATAAAGTTGTTAAGAGAATTATACAGGCAGAAAAATCACCCATTTGGACTGAAAGGAGCAGAAACAGTACAAAATGAAGAGTCCTTTAGGTGTCCAAACATCTACAAGCAGGAAATAGGTAGAAGAAACTACACAGCTGCAAATGCAGGCTACCTTTCATAGAAAAGAAAAGAGAATGCAGAGTGTAGAAGTAAAAGCCCAAGAGATGGAGCTAAGAGCCATGGATAGTTACTCCCAGACTTTAAATTCTAATCAAGGAATTACCAGCCTATGCCCTATGAATTTTAGAAGTGGTATGAAGTAATGACACCTTTGTGCCAACATCTTCCCTCTCCTTGAACAAGAGTACCTATAGTGGTTACCTTCTTCTTACTCAACCATTGCATTTTGGGTGTTTGCAGAGTAGATAATTTGCCTCCTTAGTTTCACAGGTCTTCAGACAGAGAGGCAATGGACCCAAAGGGCTAAAATTAAAGAACTACATCTAAGAAGCCTCATCCAAACCTAGACTTGATTTAGATGACAACATCCTGGACTATAAGCTGATGCTATAAAGGAGAGACTTTTGCAGGATATTGGGAGAGGGTGAGTGTATTTTACAGGTGAGAGGAGTGTCAATAATTTTGGCTAGAGAGTGAACTGTGGTGGTTTGAAATATGTTCACAAATTCTTTGACACCTGCCTCAAAAGGCAGAGCCTAATTCCCCTCCCCTGGAGTGTGACTCACTTCTAACAATAAAAAAAAAAAAAAAGTAACTTCCAAAGAATAGAGTAGGGAAAGGGAAAAATATTAACTTTACAATGGAGAAACCTGGTAAATGCTACTACCTTAACGTGTGATAAAGGTTAACATCAACAGTGATGCCGTGTGTACTGCATTTATCCCCTAATATGGTGTGACAAGAAAGGCACTTCACCTCTGTTGAATTCTTTCCCAAAACCCACAACCCCAGTCTAACCATGAGAAAAACAACAAACAAGCCCAGATTGAGGGAAATTATACAGGATATCTGGTCAGTACTCTTCAAGACTGTTATGGTCATGAAAAAGAAGGAAAGATGAGAGACTGTCACAGGTCAGAGGAAACTGGGGAGATATGACAACTAAATGCAATTTAGTTTATTTAGCAATTCAGTGGTACTCTGGATTGGATCCTAGAACAGAGAGGAATAATAAATGGAAAAACTAGTGAAATACAAATAAAATCTGTAGTTTAGTTAGTAACAATATATCAGTGGCAGTTTCTTATTTTTACACATGTACCATGATAATGTAAAATGTTAACAGGGAAAACTGGATGAGTATAAGGGAACTCATTGTACTATCTTTGCAACATCTGTGTAAATCTAAAATTATTCAAAAATAAAGTTAACCTAAAGCCAGAAAAAAAATTCATACCTATTTCAGAGAGTTGGTAAGAGAACTGAATGAGTCAATGCATAAAATATTTTTAGAACAGTACCTGGAACATGGTGAGGATATAATAAATAATAGCTATAGTTATTCTGATATTAAACACTCAGCAGGTATTTGCTAAACAGATGAAAACTAAAACATACAGTAACAAGACAACAAGAGCTAACTTCATTAATTTCATACTTGATATACTGCGCTATCCCTCATTATTTCCCAGCAAAAATAAACTGTGACATATATTTACTTTTTTTTTTTCTTTAAAGCAGAAGTAATGGTGTTTAAGTCAGAGACTAGGTCATACAAGGCACTGCGGCTTCCTGCTTACTTTTTCTCTCTTGGATCACCCACTGTGGAAAAAAAACAGTTGCTATGTTACTTAGTGGCCAACAACAAGAAAGGAATTCAGGCCTCTTCCAACAGCCATGAGTGAGCCTGGAGGCAGATCCTCCAGTCCCATTCAAGCCGTGGGACGGGGGGGGGGGGGGGGGGGGGCGGGGCCCTAAGCTAGAATCACTTACCTAAGCTGCTCCCAAATTCCTATCACAATTCCTATGTGAGATAATAAATGTTTGTTGTTTTTTAAGCCCCTAATGTCGGGGGGCGGGTGGTAATTTGTTAATGCAGCAGCAGATAACTAACACATGGGTTCTCTCCCTTATCAATTCATCCAAAAATTTATCAAACACCTACTTTAATATTTTGAGGCTATAAGGGATACATATATTAATGATAAATTGTAGGCTTCTTGGGAATCCCCTGGTGGTCCAGTGGTTAGGACCCCCACGCTTCCACTGCAGGGGGCATGCGTTTGATCTCTGGTCGGGGAACTGACATGCTGCGCAGTGCAGCCAAAAAAATACATATACACACACACACACACACACACACACATAAATATATTGGCTTCTTGAAGGCATAAACTAACAAGGCACTGTAGTGGACATACACTGGTTTTGTTTGTCCAATGTACCTAATTCCTTTAGGAAACTACTCCTCACCTATTCCCTGTGGTATCAGCTCTCAATCTGTACCTTATCTTACCCCTGGTTAAAGAGCTGGGCAAATACTGCAAGTTTCAATTACCCTAATTCCTGTAAACAGTGACTTCTCCATGGGTAGCTATGTGACCTAAGCAGGGTAAATAAGAATTTCAGCCTTTAGTCAATGTATATACGTTGGGAAGAGAGAAGTACCTCTTTCCACTGGTATTGCAAAGCTGAAAAGATAAGTCTGGGCTTGACAGCCATCATTTTACCTCCACAGGGAGTAAGTTTGTTTACAGAATGACATGAACAGAGCCAGAGAGAGCCAAGAGGTATCTGAAGCCAAGAACCACTTCTGGGCTTCCTAAGTACATAACCTGCTAACCTCCTTTTTTTTTTTTGCTTAAGTTAGACACTAATATAGGTGCTTTGTTTTTCATTTTAAATCTAAGTTGTATGAAATGCCAAAGAAAGGTTCAAATACCCTGAGAATTCAGATTATCTGATCCAGCTGAGATAACTAGGGAGGAATTCATGGCAGAGATAATCAGTAATATGAACTCTAAAGAAGAGAGAGAATTTAACCAAGTGAAAATGGGGATGGATAAAGAACATTCCAAGTAGCAACAGAAAAGGATATGCATGTATGGAAAATACAGTCCCTCTTGGTAGGACTGTACAATATAAATAGATGATAGAGCATGGAAACCTTAAATTCTATTCCTAGAGGGCTAAGCTGTTTTTTCTAGACTAAGGGAATGTGTGACGGGGAGTTATCTATCATAGGATAACTGGTCAAACTCACTTTGTTTTTTTGTTTAATTAATTTATTTTTATTTTTATTTATTTTTGGCTGTGTTGGGTCTTTGTTGCTGCACACGGGCTTTCTCTAGTTGCACGGAGCAGGGGCTACTCTTCGTTGTCATTAAGCAGTGTACAGGCTTTTCGTTGCAGTGGCTTCTCTTGTCGCAGAGCATGGGCTCTAGGCACGCAGGCTTCAGTAGTTGTGGCACGTGGGCTTCAGTAGTTGTGGCATGCGGGCTCAGTACTTGTGGCTCGTGGGCTCTAGAGTGCAGGCTCAGTAGTTCTGGTGCACGGGCTTAGTTGCTCTGCAGCCTGTGGGATCTTCCTGGACCAGGGCTCGAACCCGTGTCCCCTGCATTGGCAGGTGGATTCTTAACCACTGTACCACCAGGGAAGTCCCAAACTCACTTTGTGATCAATGTTGTTCGGATGTCACCACTCAATTAGTTATGCACTCATGAGCTTTATCATCATAATTCAGTTCTTGTTTCTCTACTATAACCACAGACTATTAAATGACTTATTAAAATTCAGATATACTTTCACTATTAGTGACTTCCTCTAATCTACTTAAGTTAATAACCCTGACAATGAAAAGGATGTTGAACTTATTTGGCAGTTAATCTGAGCTCATTCCTAGTGACTACCACTCATTATTAAGTGCCACCTGTAACTTGGGTGATACTACTGAGCTCTCTTTGATTAATTACAGACAGAACTATCTAGAAAGTTCAGAAACATGATAAAACTGAAACTTAGCTTCTAAATTCAAATGTCCCACTTTCTGTTCCCTCAATTGAGAAATCATTTTTTAAGAATCCATTCAGAAGTGTTAAGGCCTTACACCATATATAAAAATTAAATCAAAATGGATCAAAGACCTAAACATAAGAGTTAAAACTATAAAACTCTTAGAAAAAAACAGGGGAAAAGTTTCATGACACTGGATTTGGTAATTATTTCTTGGTCATGATACTAAAAGCACAGGAAACTAAAGAATAAATAGATATATTGGACTACCTCAAAATTAAAATTTTTTGTGCATCCAAGGATATTATCTAGAGTGAAAAGACAACCCACAGAATGCAAAAGAATATTTGTAAATCATATATATGATAAGTGATTGATATCCAGAATATATAAAGAACTCCTATAACTCAACAACAACAGACAACCAGATTAAAAAACAGGCAAACGACTTGAGTAGACATTTCTCCAAAGAAGATACACAAATTACCAATAAGCACATGAAAAGATGCTCAACATCACTAATCATTAGGGAATGTTCACATCCATTAGGATGGCAATTAAAAAAAAAAAAAGGAAGGAAGGAAATAACAGATGTTGATGAGGATGTGCAGAAATTAGAACCCTCACACATTGCTGAAAAGGATATAAAGTGGTTGCAGCCACTGTGGAAAACAGTTTTGCAGTCCCTCAAAAACTTAAACATAAAATTACCATATACTCTCACAATTCTACTCCTAGGTATACACCCTATGCAGGGAATCAAACTGATACTTGTACACCATGTCCACAGTAACATTATTCACAAAAACCAAAAGATGGAAACAACTCAAATGTCCATCAACAGATTAATGGATAAATAAAGTGTGGTATATACATACAGTGAAATATTATTCAGCCTTAAAAAGCATTGAGGGCTTCCCTGGTGGCGCAGTGGTTGGGGGTCCGCCTGCCAGCGCGGGGGGTGTGGGTTCGTGCCCCGGTCCGGGAGGATCCCGCGTGCCGCGGAGCAGCTGGGCCCGTGGGCCGTGGCCGCTGGGCCTGCACGTCCGGAGCCTGTGCTCCGCGGCAGGGGGGGCCACAGCGGTGAGGGGCCCGTGTGCCGCAAAAAAAAAAAAAAAAAAAAGCATTGAAATTCTGAGACAATGCTACAAAATGGATCAATCTTAAGACATTATGCAAAGCGAAATAAGCCAGACACAAAAGGGCAGTTATTGTGTGATTCCACTTATATGAGGTACCTAGTAGAACAGGCAAATTCAAAGACACAGAAGGTAGATAGAGATTACCAGGGGCCAGAGAGAGGTGACAATGGGGAGTTATTGTTTAATGGGTGCAGAGTTCCTGTTTGGGATAATAAAAAAGTTCTAGACATAGAGAGTGGTGATGGTTACACAACACTGTGAATATACTTAATACCACTGAACTATGCACTTAAAAATGATTAAATGGTAAATTTTATGTATGTATAGTTTACATAATAAAAAAAAGTGCTAAGAATGGGCTTGGGTCAGAGGCCTTCATCTTGGCAGTAGAGCAACATACATGGAATGAAGCCCACAGCCCACCAGCCAGTACACAAATACTAGACAAACACAAGCAGTTTCAACATTTCTGGGCAGGATACACTGTCACCCTGAGTTTAGCACAAAAATTGTTTCCAAATCCTCTTAAGGCTTGGTTTCCTGGCTTCCTCTCAAGCACCCCAACTGTCCACAAGAATAGAACCAAAGAGCCTGAATGGTAACAATCTGAAAGAAGTCCAACACCAGGGGCTGCCTATTGGCAGGATATTAGTCAGAAGCCAAGGACTTCAGCTGTGCTAAAGCCCTCTTCTCATAGGTGCAACGAGTTTGCAAAGACAAACACTCGTATCTCTACCTCTTTAAATCTTTATATTGAAGCGTAATATACGTACAGAAAAGGGTACATCATAAGAAACAATGAAGTAATAAAATTACTTCAGCACGCCAAATGTTAATTTCTTTTTTTTTTTTTTTGCAGTACGCGGGCCTCTCACTGTTGTGGCCTCTCCCGTTACAGAGCACAGGCTCCGGACGCGCAGGCTCAGCGGCCATGGCTCACGGGCCTAGCCGCTCCACGGCATGTGGGATCTTCCTGGACCGGGACACGAACCCGTGTCCCCTGCATTGGCAGGCGGACTCTCAACCACTGCGCCACCAGGGAAGCCCCGTTAATTTCTTTTGATTTACTTTTTTCCCCAGAAGAAGGGCTGGGGAAAAACTCAAGTTGTGTATTAGATGGCCAATTTATCGATAAGACTGTTAAAGACTAGAGTTACCAATTTACACTAACATATTCATGCAAAAAAAGAGTTGTCCCCAATTCCTCACTTTCTTTCATTTTCTACATCCCTTCCAACCCATCCCAAAGCAACTCATCTACAATACATGAAAATGTTTCTCCTATCTGCTCACTTCTCTCCACATTGACTGTTAAAATTATCTCCATCTTCCTGGCTAATATTATATTACCTGGACCAGTACCATAGTGCCCTCTAAGTGTTCTCTTGGCTTCACTTTTTTCCCTTTTGGCACAATAATGGTTTGTATTATCTCTGGGCGTGCCAAATTTTTTTTTTAATTTATTGTATTTATTTATTTTTGGCTGCATTGCTGTGTGTGGGCTTTCTCTAGTTGCGGCGAGTGGGGGCTACTCTTCCTTGCGGTGCGTGGGCTTCTCCCATTGCAGTGGTTTCTCTTGTTGTGGAGCACGGGCTCTAGGCATGCGGGTTTCAGTAGTTGTGGCACACGAGCTCCAGAGTGCAGGCTCAGTAGTTGTGGTGCACGGGCTTAGTTGCTCCGTGGCATGTGGGATCTTCCCAGACCAGGGATTGAACCCATGTCCGCTGCATTGGCAGGCAGATTGTTAAACACTGCGTCACCAGGGAAGCCCCTGGGCTTGCCAAATTTTGAAACATGTTACAATAAAATTTAAAAAGGAAGGAGATTGTCATAATTGTGGGAAAGAGGTAAAAATGTGGAATGAAGATTGTCAGAAGTCCACGTAACCCCATTTTGAAGTGGAATATTAATTTTGGCTCTGTTCATTCTGTATACCTAACCTTGCTAACAGAATGAGGATGAAGTTTGGGGGTTTTTCTGTTTTTACCTTGAGACCCCATTTTACCTAACTACTACCACACAGAGATTTGTAAGCAAAAGAGAATAGCTTTTAACGTGCAAAAAAACAGTTCCAACCACAGTGATTTTTTTAAATAAGTTCTCGGTATCATGGCTTCACTCTTGATTATATTATTCATCCTTCACACATGCATCAGGGATCCTATGAGGACATAAATCACATTGCATCAGTCCCTTGTTTGAAGCCCTTCAATGGTTCCCTATTATACTTAGAATAAAAATTCAGATTTCCTACCAAGGCCAACTTCTTGCCTTTGCTGTTCCCTCTGCAAGTATTTTGTGCTCTCAGACCAGCTTGCCTCCTTAGAGAAGACTTCTCTCTCTCAAATGAAAGCAAAAGCCCTTTTTTAAAGGCTTTTAAATAATTTTTAACATCTCCTCCAGTGAGCCTGATACCCAGTGATGCTGAGAACCACTGTAGTAAATGAGTCTTGCTTTTGCTTACAATGATTTTTCTGCCAATTTACTTCTTGGTACCTGTTACCACCTGTGGATTAAGAAACTGGAAAACCAACATGTTGGAAGTGGAGGAAGGAAAGAAGGAAGGGAGGGAGGGAGGAGAAAGAGAGAGAGAGGAAGAGAGGAAGGGACAGAAGGAGAGGGAGGGAAGGAAAGAGGGGGAGAGGGAGGGAAGGAGGGAAGGAGGGAGGAAGAAAGAGAAGGAGAGAACGAAAGAAAGAGAGAGGGAGGAGGAAGGGAGGAAACAGGGAAGAAGAAAGGAAGGAAGGAACGAAGGAATGAAGGGAGGGAGGGAAGGAAGGACGGAAGGAACGAACGAACGAACGGACGGAGGGAGGGAGGGAGGGAGGGAAGGAAGGAAGGAACGAACGAACGAACGAACGGAGGGAGGGAGGGAGGGAAGGAAGGAAGGAAGGGAGGAAGGGAGGAAGGGAGGAAGGAAGGAAGGGAGGAAGGGAAGGACAACCTGTACTAATCCAGTGCCAAAGGTCACACCTATGTGCTAAACCCAATGGTTATGTTCATAAACTCTAGAGAAGTCATACTACCTGTACGAACTTTTTTGTTTTTCTTAGTTCATGACATTTAACTCTGAATCAGAGTTGAAATCAGAGAAACCAAAAGCAAATGTACCTCCTTAGAGCTGCCTTCCTCAGCTTCCTGGGTAAGGAGAGCCATTTCCTCTTCTGAGCTTTGATAAGGCTCTTCAGTCTCTGATACACTTTCTTACACTAATTACTACTATTTTTTGTTTACTGTCAGCTCCTTAGGATAAGAGGCTTGGCCGTATTGTTCACTGATACATCCTCAACACCTACACAGTGCATGATACATGGTAGATGCTTAGTAAAATAGTGAATTATATGATTCATTTATTCATTCAACAACTATTTCCTGAACATCATGTGCCAAGCAGCATCCTAGACTTTGAGAATACAGCTGTGAACAAAACAGCAATAATCCTCATCCCATTACATGCTAATGTGGAGCACAGACAAGATTAATAATTACAATAAAATATACAGCATGGTAGATAGTCATAAGTGCCAAGAAGAAAAAACAAAGCAGAAAAAACTAATCTATGATGATAAAAGGTAGATCAGTGGTTGTCTAGGAACTGTGCTGGAGAGAGAGAGATGGATTGTACAGGGGAAGAGAGAGACTTTTTTTTTTTTCTTGCAGTACGCGGGTCTCTCACCGCTGCGGCCTCTCCCGCCGCGGGGCACAGGCTCTGGACGCGCAGGCTCAGCGGCCATGGCTCATGGGCCCAGCCGCTCTGCGGCATGCGGGATCCTCCCGGACCAGGGTACGAACCCGTGTCCCCCACATCGCCAGGCAGACTCCCAACCACTGTGCCACCAGGGAAGCCCAAGAGGGAGACTTTTAAGGGATGATGAACACATTCTGTCACTTGACTGCCATGGTGGTTCCACAAGTGTATATACCAGCCAAAATTAATCAAATTGGACACTTCAAATTGATACAGTTTATTGTATGGAAATTATAGCTCAATAAAGTTTTCAAAAATTAAAGCAGAAAGTGGAGGACTAAACTTTTAGAGAGGTGGTCAGTGAAAGCATTATTGAGAAGGTGAATTTTTTTAAAAAGACCTCAGGAAAGTGAAAAGGCTAACTCTATAAATATGTGAGTGAAGACCAATCCAGAGAGAGGGAACAGCAAATGTACAGACCCTAAAGAGGGAGCACACTTAGCACGATCCATGAATCAGCAATCAGCATGGGTCTAGCTAGAGCAGACTGAGCAAGGGAGAAAGCTATTAATCTGATTGTGAAAGGAAGCCCCTAGAGTGAGATGAGAGCCATGAATACATTAACTGACTTAGGCTTTAACAGAGTCACTCTGTTGACACACTGCTGTGTGTTGACAATAGGCTAAAGAGCAGATGCAGAGAGGTCAGTTAGGAGAATGTTACTGTAATCTAGGAGAGAAGTAATGGTGATCTGAACAGAGTAGAAGGGAGTAGTGAAAAGTAATCAAATTAAACCCAACAAGATTTGATGATGAACTAGATGTGGGCATGAGAAAAAGAGGATATGAGCCGGAAGAATGGAGGTACCACTGACTGAGATGATAAAAAATATAGGAGGAACAAAGATGGGAGGCAAAGAAGGAACTTAGTCTGGGGCATATTCCATTTTTTGATACCTTTTTCACATTTAAATAGAGTTCTCAAGTATGTCATAAGTATATACCTGGAATTTAAGGGAGAAATCCAGTTTGGAGATATAAATTTGGGAGTTGTTAGGCTATAGATAGTATTTAAATCCATAGAACTGGGACTTCCCTGGTGGCGCAGTGGTTAAGAATCCGCCTCTCGATGCAGGGGGCACAGGTTCGAGCCCTAGTCTGGGAAGATCCCACATGCCGCAGAGCAATTAAGCCTGTGTGCCACAACTACTGAGCCAGCGCTCTAGAACCTGAGAGCCACAACTACTGAAGCCCACGCACCTAGAGCCCATGCTCCACTACAAGAGAAGCCACCTCAATGAGAAGCCCACGCACCGCAACAAAGAGTAGCACCCACTTGCCGCAACTAGAGAAACCCCGCGCGTAGCAATGAAGACCCAATGTAGCCAAAAATAAATAAATAAAATAAATTAAAACAAACAAACAAAAAACTAAATGAGATCACCTAGGAAGTGTGTTGGAGATAGGGAAGAAAACAGGACCAAAGACTTAAGCCCAGGGACACTCCAACATTGAGAAGTGGGGTAAATGAGAAAGAACCAGCAGAAAAAAGAGATATGAAAAGGGAAAAAAAAGGAACGGACTAGAAAATTAGGGGGAAAATTAGGCAAATGTGGTGTCCTGGAAGACAAGTGTTTCAAAGAAAAGAGAAGTCAAGTATGTCAAATGTTGCTCATGGATCAAGTCTCAAAAGGCTGTCATTTAAGACCAAAATAAATGCAAAATCATTATATAAATTTTTGAACAGAGGCTTGGTTAAGAAAACCAAGCATATTAATAGTAGAGCATTCTAATCTTAATACATCAAAAATATTAAGTACCACTTATTATTACACAATTCTTACATAAAACATACCCCCAAATGTCTACTTTTTAATGGGTAAATTATCAACTACTGAAAAGTTCTGATTTTAATTGTTTCAAAACTAGATGACCACTTACATTTTTTCCCCACTAGCTATTACCTATTCTCTGTTATGTAAATATTCATTCTAATTAGTAACGTTAAAAGTTTTTTAGCATCTTTTTCTCTTTTGTAAAACATTTCCTTCGTACAAGGTATTTTTTGTAAATAGTTAATTCAGAGTTATTCAGAATTTAAATATTAAGTTGTGGATCTCCATGTTTGTTTTTTAGCAAAAAATGAACACAATGAAAATCACAATGGCTTTCAAGAAGGACCAAATTTTTATTCTATTTATTTTCTGTGTTGTTATAGACTTTAGGCACTGTCCTTCTACAAATTATATCTTGGAACTGTAAGTTTAGGACCACAACTTTAGAAAACAAACTATTATGAAACACATCTTTGAGCTACAAAAAAGGGTTGACCCATTCAGAATTAAAGTTTAAATAAACTCAATGTTCAAAACCTGATATAAAATATAAAATGGAAAATTCCTTTATTTAAAAAAAAAGTGGGACTTCCCAGGTGGCACAGTGGCTAGGACTCCGCACTCCCAATGCAGGGGGCCTGGGTTCGATCCCTGGTCAGGGAACTAGATCCCACATGCATGCCGCAACTAAGAGTTTGCATGCCACAGCTTAGGAGTCCACCTGCAGCAACTAAGAACCGGTGCAACCAAATAAATTAATTAATTTAAAAAAAAGTATTCTAAACTGATTTAAGCATCCTCAAGCTGTTAAATTTCATCAATCTGTACTGACAAAGGGTGGTTTGTTTATTAGATTAGCTTGACTAATTTCTCTGGAGGCTTTCCTTTATTACATTGTTAAAAGTGAAAATCCAACCTTAAAAACAAGAATTATCAGAAATAGACGAAGCATTACAGCATGTATAACCAAATAAGATTATCTAAACTTTCCTCCATAGCTACTGAGAATAAAGCAACATGACCTCAAAACGGTGAGTAAGTGTTAATAAAATAAAATGGCATTTTATTTACTCTCTATATCCCATCTTTACAAATTTTCCCATATATTGGTACACATATAAATGTATGTATGTATGTAAGAGAGAAAGGGCATGAGAAAGAGAATGTGCTTTAAATTTTGCTTCTTCTATGACACAAAGCAGGGAGTTGTGGTGGCTCTACTCCGGCTTATGAAGCTACAATGCTACGTAAGAGAACTCAGCATAAACTGATTATTAATCACAGGTTTTAGCAGGTTCTTATTCCTTACCACCAGAATTATACAAGGAGATCAGTGTACCTTGTTGTAGAAGGAATTGTGGAAATTAAAAACAAGTGATTACTTTCTTTTGAGATTAGATGTTTACCTGTGTAAACAAAATGCTGGCCTTTTAATCCAGAGCCTAACCTGTCTTGATCCTAGAAATCAGAGTGTGTCTACCATTGTATATACTCTTTTTTTTTAACCATTGTATATAGTCTCTTGATATGTGATATTCTCTAATCTAACTGCTTGAAAATGACAGAATTGAGCATATGATCAGTTGGCCAGAAAAAAATTACATCAGTAAAGGTAGATTCTATCTTCTTCCCTCTGTCTGCTGAAAACACAACCCAAAACTAGAGGAGTTTTGGTACACTAAAACTTAAGTCTAGAAAAGGCAATAACATTATTCATTGTTTTAAAAAGACAATATGGACTTCCCTGGTGGTCCAGTGGGTAAGACTCTGCACTCCCAATGCAGGGGGCCTGGGTTTGATCCCTGGTTGGGGAACTAGATCCTATATGCATGCCACAACTAAGAGTTTGCATGCCACAATTAAAGATCCTGCATGCCGCAACTAAGACCAGTGCAGCCAAAATAAATATTTTAAAAAAATAAAAATAAAAAAGACAATAAAGAAACAGAGATTTATATTTCAGGATCTCTACAGGCAGGGAATCTCTAAATGCTTATGAAAGAACAATTCAGCAGAAGAAAGAAGAAATAATTTACTACTAAATGGTTTAGCATGGAAGCTGTGGCTAAATGTTTCCTCACAAAACATCTTACTGGTTTTGAAAAACAAGAAGTCACAAAAGAAAAACCAACATGTCTTTATAAAATGCCAAAATTCAGTCTCAAAAAAAGAGAAATAACCATGTATGAGACTCTACTAAGCATATAAATTATCTCCCCAAAAGTTACTGCTTAAAAAAAGAAAACACTCTATGAGAATTTCTATTTAAGTTCCAGGAAAGGAAAACAGTGGTATTAATGAAGTAAGCAGAACAATAAAACTTTCCTAAAGACACATGCCAGATTGCAACAGTCCTCAAGGCTTAGGTCCCTCAGT
Organism: Mesoplodon bidens; assembly: GCF_964165515.1. Taxonomy (NCBI): domain Eukaryota; kingdom Metazoa; phylum Chordata; class Mammalia; order Artiodactyla; family Ziphiidae; genus Mesoplodon; species Mesoplodon bidens. The sequence continues at coordinate 37,242,469 of NC_138170.1, forward strand.
GATTTATGATCAAATACGAAAGGATCTCAATTATACGAGTAAAACACTGATGTTCTTCCCTTTGGACAAGAAATGTTCACCACAGAGTTTTCTGTGTACTTTTATAACTGAATTCATGTTTTATTCTTGCAAAAATTTTATTTCTGTTGAAGAAAAACATTCACTACAAGAAAGGTATTTAGGTCACTAGTGCATAGTCATTTTCTCTAGCTTTACATATTTCCATAAATATATACTGCCTTAGTTACTTCTCTATTACTTTGCCTTCCTCATATCCCAAAGGCATTATATATTGTGGTTAATAAGAAAAAAAAGTTAATGCATGCACTTGGCTGCCAATTGTCAAATGCACTTTTTGGACCAAAGAAAGAAGTAATGCAGACAAACTGAGCAGGAGAGAGAAATTTAAATAGAGAGGGAAAGAGAGAAAAAACCTACCACATCTAGTGTATGAATAAATAGTCCCCAAGCACTTCATAAATTATGGCAAGTAGAAGTAATATGCCAACATATACTGAATTCTCACTGTAAAAATTTAATACCAAGCTATATTAACATTTCAAATCAGAGTAGTTGGCACCTTTAACACAGTGGTTCTCAACCTTGGATGAATACTGAAATCACCAGTTTTTAGTTGTTGTGTTCTTTTTTTTTTGGCCACACCGCGTGGCATGCGGGATCTTAGTTCCCTGACCAGGGATTGAACCCGTGCCCCCTGCAGAAGAAGTGTGGAGTCTTAACCACTGGACCACCAGGTAAGTCCCCCTACCCTTGTTTTTTTTTTAATCACCAGTTTTAAAGAATACTGATGCCCAGGTCCCATCCCCACAGATTCTTACTTAACTGGTCTGAAGTACGTCCAGAGCATGAAAAATTTTAAAGCTCCAAAAGTGATTCTTATGTGTAGCCATGATTGAGAACCACTGATTTAAAATGACAGAAATTGAAGACAGTAATTTAGTTGTTGGGGTACATGGACACACACACCCCAGAGTTCAAAAAACTTGCTCATTCTGCTTAGAAGCAACCTCTTAATATCCTAGAATCATTAATTCTCTCACAAGCTCATCCAATGACAGCAGTGTAAAAATAACTTTGCCTTTGTTGCCTATACGTGTTCTAAAAACTGCTAAGTTGATTTAGTAGAGTATTTCATAAATAACATTCACCTAGAAGCTGACAGAAGTACTAACCAAGGATCCAGGCCTCACAAAAACATTTCCGGTAGGATCTGGGTTGTATATTTTACTGCCAGCCTAGGTTCTATTACAGTTTACTTCTTTCTTTACAACTTTTCTTGATTTAAGAATATATTTGCGTTCAAAGGATTTTGTGGGTTAAAGTGCATTTTCAATCATTTTCACAGTGACCATTTTCTTTACAACTTTGAAGTATAAGTAATGTACAATAAACTGCATATCTAAAGCATGCAATTTCATAAGTTTTGACATACATATATTTACATCCATAAAACAGCTGCCACAATGAACATAAACATTTTTTCACACTTAAAAATTTTCATGCACCCCTCTGTAATCTAATCTATTCCTCCCTCTACTCTTATGCCCAGGCATCTGCTTTCTGTCACTATAGATTACGTTGCATTTTCTAGGATTTTATATGAGTAGAATCATACATTATGTTAAAAAAAGCTTTTATCTGGCTTACTTCACTCAGCAAATGATTTTGAGATTCAACCATTTTGTTGCGTATATCAAAAGTTCTTTCCTTCTTATTGCTGAGTGATATTCCTATCAACGCTCATGATTATTGCATTGTATAACCAACATGTTTTATAACCAACATGTTTTCTTGGCACAGACTATCGTGAGAAGCTAACAAAAGCTCCTAGATGTTGGTGTCAATGGTTTTTGGAAAAACTAAGTCTGGTGATCCCCATTTTATTTTTTTAAATTAAATTAAATTAATTTATTTATTTATGGCTGCATTGGGTCTTTGTTGCTGCGCTCGGGCTTTCTCTAGTAGCAGAGAGCAGGGGCTACTCTTCGTCACGGTGGATAGGCCTCTCACTGTGGTGGCTTCTCTTGTTGCAGAGCACAGACTCTAGGCATGTGGGCTTCAGTAGTTGTGGCTCGCAGGCTCTAGAGCACAGACTCAGTAGCTGTGGCGCACGGGCTTAGTTACTCCGCGGCATGTGGGATCTTCCCAGACCAGGGCTCAAACCCATGTCCCCTGCATTGGCAGGCAGACTCCCAACCACTGCACCACCAGGGAAGCCCCAATCCCCATTTTAGTTCTCACTTTACCACTTATCAGCTATGTTTGAAGCAAGTCACTTATCTGTCACATACACCTTCTCTGGAAAATGAGGATATACCACCTCACCTACGTAATTCACCTTAGATGAGTACTTAAGGACTCTCTGACTTCTAAGACCTATTGATTCTATTGAAATAGGTAAACCTTCTAAAAAGATAGGAGTGCCCATCTGTTTATATACTGTCTGTGGCTGCTTTTGAGCTGCACCAAGAATGATGAATACTTGTGACAGAAACTGTATAGCTGTCAAGCATAAAACGTCTGTCCTCTCAAAAAAAAGTTTACCAACTTATTCTAAGTAATCATGAAATGTTCCTGAAGCTAGCTAAAAAATCATGTGTAGGGCTTCCCTGGTGGCGCAGTGGTTGAGAGTCCGCCTGCTGATGCAGGGGACACGGGTTCGTGCCCCGGTCCGGGAGGATCCCACGTGCCGCGGGGCGGCTGGGCCCGTGGGCCATGGCCGCTGGGCCTGCGCGTCCGGAGCCTGTGCTCCGCGGCGGGGGAGGCCACAGCAGTGAGAGGCCCGTGTACCGCAAAAAAAAAAAAAAAAAAAAACATGTGTAGTGATGTTTAGATTTACTGATTGACAAAAACACATTCTACTGTTCTAAGAAAAAATGTTTTTTCTTGTTACTTTAGCTAAAAAAAATGAAAGAAAAACCATAGGAACTTAAAAATAGATTTTTTAAATCCCTGTGTCAATACCCAATAAATTCAGATGGTATATAAGTTACTAAAATCAAAAGGCACATTATAAACCCCAGTTCAAGAAATATTAGGAAAATATCGAGTTAAAGAAATACTATAATAGTTTTCTAGGAAAGTCAAAGTAGATATGTATGTTTTCATATTCCTGCCCAAATGATAAATACTTGACAAAATGAAATAATCACTACTTTCTAGGAAAGTCAAAGTAGATATGTATGTTTTCATATTCCTGCCCAAATGATAAATACTTGACAAAATGAAATAATCACTACTGCCAGAATAAAAAATGAACAGCCTATAAAAATGGCTGGTGAAACTTAGGTATCCAAGAATACTTCCTGCACCTTTCTGTCAGATTTTTGGTCTAGGAATAATAGGAAGAAGGCTGTATAACACAGTGGTTAAGAAAATGGACTTTAGGATCAGAGAAACCAAAGTCAGTAAAGGCAATTAGCACTATTGTAAAATAACTGAATAAAAGGTCCTCAAAATATATTTTGAAAAAGAACAATTTTTTAAAGGAATTATCTTTTAAATTAAAATTAAAGTCATTAGGGAACTACAAATACTGGAAAAACCCTAAGAAACTCAAGAAGGGATTATGTGAGGAAACCTGCCAGCTAAAAAAATGCGCTCATCATTAGAAGAAAAGATATAAATTTCTATTATAGGATGTAATAGAACCACTTATTTATTTATCTGAAAATAAATCTGGTTAGCTAATTCAATGATCTGGGTTTTCTCTTCCTAATTACAAGTTGCTGCTTTTTTTTTTTCCCAAAAGACATATACCAGGTCATTAAAAGTCTGATCTGGCAGTCATCTGGAGTACAAACTGAAGACTTCAAAGAAAAACCATGTAGATGTCTGCTATAATGACATTGGAAACTGCAAGGAAAGCAGTACTGTTTTGTAAATAATCAAGATCAATTAAAAACAATTTGTAGGCTAAGGACAGAAATAGTATACTTTAGGGTCTTTAGGAACAACACAATGTTGTAATTAAAATACATTGCTGGGAATTCCCTGGTGGCGCAGTGGTTAAGAATCCACCTGCCAGTGCAGGGGACACGGGTTTGAGCCCTGGTCCAGGAAGATCCCACATGCCGCAGAGCAACTGAGCCTGCGAGCCACAACTACTGAAGCCCGCGTGCCTACAGCCCGTGCTCCCCAACAAGAGAAGCCACCGCAATGAGAAGCCTGCACACCGCAATGAAGAGTAGCCCCCGCTCACCGTAACTAGAAAAAGCCCGCACGCAGCAATGAAGAGCCAATGCAGCCAAACATAAATAAATAAATAAATAAAAATTTATTAAAAAAAATACATTGCCTCCTAGACCTGAATGCCTATAAAGATGAATTTTGTGAGATAGGTTTGTTCTATGTTGTTTAATCTTAATTCCTGGTCTTTACTTAGCATCTTTATCATTGCCTTGGAGATTCTGACCAAACACCACAAACTCAGATCTAACCAAAAGGGAACAGTGGCCAACTTCTGTGCAATCACCTTATCGACCAACTTTGTTCATTTGAGATAGATGCCAGAGGCTGGTTTTCAGACTCTATCCACAGTTGGGAATATCCAAACTTTCAGATGATTCTATCTTTGAAAAGGGATTCTGAAAACCAGAATCTTTTCCTGTTATCATTATCCCTACAAACAAAGACTGTTACATAAAATCATTCTGAATGTATGGCTAATATGTAATGGAAAAATACAGTTTACAAAGAGAAATTGAAATTGAACTCACCTGTCCACTTTTCCCTATTTCCAGCTCCATTATGGCAACAGGAGTGTGCATTTGAGCTGAGTGTCTTGACTGCGATTTGCCATCAACTCTCCAGCTCAAGCCCCGAAGCCCACTGTCCCAGCGGCTCTGGTTCATGAGGCTCTCTCGGATTTTTGTCTTATGGCTCTTCCAGAATTTGGAAATGACAGCAGCTTGGTCAGATGTGATCCCGCCTTGCTTTTTGGTTTGAGCAGTCAAGAATGCCTCCAGCTGGTTGAAATCCATGTCTGCAGATGCAATAGACTATAATGACAGAAAAAATAACAAATATGAATTTGGTAGATAACTAGAAAAAGATGCATCTTAACTACAGATCACATTTTGAGTGATTCTTAATCACTGAATAAGCTTTCAAAAAGGGTCATCAAAAGACAGTAATGAGAATAAGCGCTTCATAAATACAAAAATATTCCCTTTGAAAATACTGAATATCAGAAAAGCTATTGTGAAAAATTCCATTTTGGGAATTCCCTGGTGGTCCAGTGGACAGGACTCCACGCTCTCACTACCGAGGGCCCAGGTTCAATCCACAGTAGGGGAACTAAGATCCCACAAGCCACGTGGCGTGGCCAAAAAAAAAAAATCCGTGTCACTCAAATTCTCTATCAATAACTAGAATCTATAAATATCCAGTTCCATGATGAGGAAATAATAAAATATAAATAAAATTAAAATGTAAAAATAATAAAACAAGAGAATAAAATGAATTAGTGCTCTGATGAAATCTTACATAATTTCACAGTGCCTTATAGCCAGGCTTGGTTTGATATACTATAACTGGGTAATGCCTTGTCCATACGAAGTACTAAGTAAATTTTGTTAAGTGAATGAATTAGTTTAGTTTTATAGCCCATCTTCAACCAAATAGCTCATATCCAATAATACTACTCTGAAACTGTATACTACTTTATTCTTTTCCATAAGTTTTCAAACCTTAATTGCCATTGCTGTTCTGAGAACAGTAAGCAGCTAAACTGAAGCGGGAAATCATCAAAGGGCTGGGGCAATGGAGCCCTGAATAAATCAGTGATGGTTAATGATTTGGTCTCAGAACAAGCTTTCCCCTGCCTGGCCATGAGGATTGGTATGAGCTCCAAACCAAAATATCATAGTACCTCCTTTCTCTGGGCACAATGATTGATCCAAATTAATCTCCCAATTTAGGAGGAGAAGTGGCTCTTGCCTCCTGGGGTCATGGTACCAGAAGAACATGAGACTGGAGGGTTGCAGACAGACATCTTTGATCTTTTGGCAAAAGCCTGATTGCAATAAAATAGAATGAAGCCAAGGAGAGATGAGAGTGGGTTCTAATGGAGTGATATCCTGTTCTGTAATCCCCAAGGCCTTGGTTCCTGCAGACCTTTCTTCAACTCTGTATGTTATCTCGGCATCTTTTCCACCTGTAGGCACCAAAAACTCCCATTTACTATTCAAGGTAGTTTAAGCTGTATTCCTATCATTTGGAACCAAGAGTCCTGCCTACACTTGAGCAGTAGCAGTGAGAACAGAGAAACGTAAAGGTAGACAGTGTACAGGTGGAGTATAAGTAGAATAGGTGGAACGGAGGCTGAAAGACAAACATGCTGTCTTTCATTTCTCCATTAATATGAAAAAGTTGTATGATAAATATTACAACATAGATTAACGATATTTCACATTAAAATTCAACAAATGTTTACTGAATATCTGCCTATTTACCAGGTAGGAGGACCCAAAATCTCTGGCTATGCCACTCAATAGAAACATTAATTTGTATAATATACTATAATTAAATAAAATTATTTCCACTGGCACTTTGCTTCACACGATCACATCACAACACAGGTGATGTGTATCATTCTTTTCCTCAAAGCATATTAAGAAATCTATTCTGATTTAACTTCACTTGTGATAGAAGTTATTTTGGTTGGGTTCCAGTCAACAATATCTTGAACTGGGGTCAATTCATCCAAAAAAGGTGTTACCGTCTCTGTAACATATTCTTCTTCTTTTTTTTTTTTTTTTTTTTTTGCGGTACGCGGGCCTCCCACTGCTGCGGCCTCTCCCGCCGCGGAGCACAGGCTCCGGACGCACAGGCCCAGCGGCCATGGCTCACGGGCCCAGCCACTCCGTGGCATGCGGGATCCTCCCGGACCGGGGCACGAACCCGTGTCCCCTGCATCGGCAGGCGGACTCTCAACCACTGCGCCACCAGGGAAGCCCCATATTCTTCTTTTTACTTGCCCAACTCTTTAAAAATGTAAAAACCATTCTTAGCTAATGGGCTATACAAAAATAGTGTGTCCTGCAGGATGTAGTTTGCTAACCCCTGCTCAAGAACATCCTACAAAACAAACTGACACGTGTCCTACATGACTTGGCAATGTCCCATCTAATATTATGTGGAACCTGTTTATAATTACCTGGGCCTAGAAATTAATCTTTTTCTTTTTACATAAAAAATTATTCTTTGGCACAGTTTTAATAAGCTCTAAATTTTCCAGGAATGCAACTAATACAGCTTGTATCAATACGTTGGTTTGGTCAGAACTTTACAAATAGGTTGTTGAGCATTTTGGACAATCTCATTACCAGTGGCAATACCATTCATAGTTTGATATCTGAACTACCAAAACAACACATCTATATATGTCTGCATTTACTGCTGCACAGTCACAGTGATTCTACATAGAGGTGCAAGTATTTGATAAATTCATTACATGTTCTAATGCAGTAATGCTTCAACATTTACATTGTTAAATATATTTTTTAAATTACTGTATTATTTTATTTTCCTTATAACTTTCCTTTATATTACATGTATGTTATCATATTATTAGAAATTATACATGTTAATTTTATTATATGTGAATTATAATTATACATGCATTTAATTTAAGGTTAATAAAGGAACTGTATGGTCAGACCACTCAAGATGGCTGTTCTCTTGCTCTCTGTACATCCCCTGCCTTACCAGTGCCTGCTTCACCTATACCCTACACTATGACTGACCTTCCTATAAACTTGCCCCAGACCCCAGCTAGTGACTGTTCTTATCAAAAGGGCAGTGAGGGGTGTGCCCCTCTGCTGGTTTCCCTGGTAACTAATGAGCCAATCTGATGTAATTCCCCCTATAACTGGCAATCTCCCCTTCCACCCAGGAGCAAAGCCTGCCACCTTGTCCTGCCTTCTGTCTGTCACACATGGTGGGGTGTTGCTCCAGGACCTTGCTTCAGATGTATAAGCTCCTCCATCCATTAAACCCCTGATGTCTCTGTCGCTGACTGAGCTCTTTCTTCGGTCTTGAAGCTGGGCAAGTGCAGGCCTTGTAGGCCTGCAGAGTGCAGGCCAACAGGGACACTGGAAAATATTTACTATAAAAAGGAAACCCTGGGTCTGATCGGTTTGAGAGCCACTGAGGATCAAGTCCAAACCCAACACAACAGGCCCTTCAAAATGTGAGCTGACTTATTATAAGCAGACAGGCTAGAGGGTCTTTGGAGAAAGAGAACCAAGAGTGGCTCTCTTGACATAAGAGAACCCATTTAGGCCTAAGCCATTTTGTGATCTAAGCCTGGCTGCCATGCTTGCCCTTGAACAGATCTCAGTAATTAATGATCTTAAGGGAGGGAATGCAGAAACTAGGGAGGAGCAGTCAAGAAACAACAGTGCAGCCTTGGGGCAGGGTCCTGGTTCCTCAAGGGATATACATAATATATCTTTGAGTTCTGCAGGAACTAAGGCCCCCACCAGGTGGAGGATGGAATGAAGATGTTGATAGTCTAGACTTTAATCAACTAAAGCTTGGACTCTGCCAACCTTTGTCCTAATTCTATGCTGAATTCTCCTCTGCTCAAGCCCCCTCATGAATATACATGTACTCTTAGTTTAAAACTTCCCCAATTTTGCTGTTCAGGAAGACACTGCTTTGAGAAAGATCCCCAGTGTTCTCCTTACTTGCTGCAAGTAATAAATCCTTCCTTCTCTCGATCTCTGGCTTGGTTGTGGCTATTGGCTCAATGTCCACCACTCTTGGGCAAACCCAGTTTTCTGGTAACATTATCCTCCTATCTTATTTTACTCCCTGCCTCCCACACTTGCCACTCAAACAGCACTAACTTGTTCATAATGCCTCTGCTACCAATCCCAATATGCTAGCTGCTTCTTTCTGTGTGCCTCTGTTCACGCTATTCTAACTGCCTGAAACGTCCTTTCATCACCACCTTCACCAGATTAACTTCTATTCACCATTCAAGACTCAGTTCAAGCATGACTCCCCCAATATTCCTCCTCCCCTCGTAAGGTAAGGGTGCCTCTCTATTCCAAAAATGCCCTAATATCTCTATCATAGCACTTACCTCAATGTAATGAAGCTTTCTGTTTACAAGTCTATTTCACCCAACAGACTTTAATCTTTGACAGTCTAATTTGTGTATCTCTGCAAATATAGGATCTAACACAACTTTTTGAATTTATGTTCTGACAAGCACAACTGTATGAACAACTTTTTAAACCAAAAGTAATAAATGTTGCAGATTAAGTCTAGAAGTATCTACAGTTACCAACTCCTTGCTCTACAAAATCTTACCATGTATATCACAAACTATAAACTCCTAGATAAAGCAGAAAATAATCCCATGGTGTTGATATCTGTTTGCCTAATCTAACCTTGCAAATTAGCAAGGGGCTCAGAGCTAAAGGATATTTAGGCTAGGAAATCAGGAGAAAGGAAGAATCTGATTGAAAGATAAAAATGCAAACCATCATATTAATGTTATTGATAATGTTGTGCTGCTAGAATATAATCATAGAACAACCCCACATGATGTGGCTGCTGGTGGGCAGCTTGGAGAAACCACTGGTCACCTAGTCAACACAGATCAGCAATATGCTAAAAATGTATTTGACTGAAATATGATGATCCAATTACAACTTTTAAATGTTAAAAATTAATAATTAGCAGTTTGAAACTGAAATTTCAAATGAACAAAAAAAGTGAGGTAGTAAGAGACAGGAAAACAGAAGAGATGTAAAAACATGCCAAGTTGTTCTGTCTATTTCAGAGAAAAGAAACAGACTGATATGTATGCAAGTCCGATCAAAATCCTAGCAAGATTTTTTGTAGGTATAGACAAAATTATTGTAAAATTTAAATGGAAAGGCAAAGGAAGTGGAGTAGATAAAACAATTTTGAATAAGAACCATAAAGTGGGAGGAATTGGTCTTCTGCATTTTAAGATTTAATTCACCGCTACAGTAATCAAGATTCTGTGATATCTGTAGAGAGACAGATACATAGACCAATGGAATACACAGACCAATAAAAACCACAGAAACAGACCCCCACAAAATGGGCAACTCATCTTTGACAAAGGTGCAAAAGCAATTCAATGAAGGAAAGAAAGAGAACATTTTCAGCAAAAGGTAATCAAGCAAGTAGATATCCATAGGTTAAAAAAGAGAACCTAGGGCTTCCCTGGTGGCGCAGTGGTTGAGAGTCCGCCTGCTGATGCAGGGGACACGGGTTCGTGCCCCGGTCTGGGAGGATCCCACGTGCCGCGGAGCGGCTGGGCCCGTGAGCCATGGCCGCTGAGCCTGTGCGTCCGGAGCCTGTGCTCCGCAACGGGAGAGGCCACAACAGTGAGAGGCCCGCATACCGCAAAAAAAAAAAAAAAAAAAAAAAAAAAAAAAAAAAAAGAGAACCTCAACCTTAGTCTCATAACATATAAAAGTAAATTTTAAGTGGATCACGGGCTTAGATATAATGAAAAACTGTAAATCTTAGAAAGAAAAAGAAAGACAATCTTTGGGATCTAGGACTAATCAAAGCATTCTTAGACTTGACACCAAAAGCATGATCCATAAAAGCAAAAACTGTTAAATTCAACCTCATCAAAATTAACCTCACCATGTGCAAAAAACCCCGTGAAGGGGATAAAGACATACTTAAAATTGGGAGAAAATATTTCAAGCCACATATCTAACCAAGGACTAGTATCTAGAATATATAAAGAACTTTCAGGGACTTCCCTGGAGGGCCAGCGGTTAAGACTGCATGCTTCCACTGCAGTGGGCGCAGGTTCCATCCCTGGTTGGGGAACTCTTTAAGATCCCGCATGCCACACGGTGCAGCCAAAAGACAAAACAAAAAAGAACTTTCAAAATGCGGTATTAAAAAATAACCAATCCCATTAGAAACTGGACAAAACATATGAGAGACATTTCACCAGAGCAGATATACAGACGGTAGATAAGTACAATGAAAAATGCTAAACATCATCAGCCACCAGAGAAATGCAAATTAAAACCACAATGAGATGTCACTACACACTTATCAGAATGGCTAAAATGTAGTGACAAGACAGGATACAGAGACTCTGGATCACTCATACATTGTTGGTGGGAATGTAAAATGGCACACCCACACTGCAAAACATTTTGGCAATTTATTAGAAAACTAAACATGCAACTTCCATATGACCAAGCAATAGCATTCCTGGGCATTTACCCCAGAGAAAGGAGAACTTACGCCCATACAAAAAGCTATACACAAATGTTTATGCAATAGCCAAAAATTAGAAACAAACCAGACATCCTTCAACTGGTGGTTAAATAAACTGTGGTATATCCATACCATGGACTATTTCTCTACAATAAAAAGGAAACGGGCCATTGATACTACAACTTGCATAAATTCTCAGAGAATTATGCTGAGTGAAAAAACCCAATCAGGAAAAGTTACACATTGTACTATTCCATTTATATCATATACTTGAAATGGCAAAATTACAGAAATGGAAGACAGATTAGTAGTTGCTAGTGATTAAGGAAGGGGTGGGGGCTCTTTGAGGAATATGTGGTTGCAGCTGCAGCTGAGCTCGGGTCCACCCACTCCTGCTCTTGGCTTGCCACTGTTTTTTCTCACCCAGGAACAAGTCAGTCAGGGAGGTACATCACAACCATGGCTTTGAAAGATACCAGAAAGATACCCGTGGAACCAGAGGTGGCAATTTCACCAAATTAGAATCACCCTATCCAGTCACAATGTAAAACCTCTGGAGAAGGTTTGTGCAGACTTGATGAGAGGTGCAAAGGAAAAGAATCTTAAAATGAAAAGACCAGTTTGGAGGCCTACCAGGACTCTGAGAATCACTACAAGAAAAACTCCTGCTGAAAGATTTGGTCTCTTTTTCAGATGAGGATATACAAGAAACTCATTGACTTGAACAGTCTTTCTGAGATTGTTAAGCAGATTACTTCCATCAGTATTTAGCCAGGAGTCGAGGCTGAATCACTACTGCAGACGCTTAAATCAACTATTTTAATAAATTGATTATCAGTTGTTTAAAGGGGAGAAAAAAAAAAGGAAGGAGCAAGGGTGGGTGGGAGGAAAGTAGATGTGGCTATAAAACTGCAACATGAGGGATCTTAGTGGTGATGGAAAGTTCTGTGTCTTGACTGTACCAATGTTAATATAGTGGTTGTGATATTATACTAGTTTTGCAGTACGTTATTGTTAGGGGGAATCAATAAAAAATACAATGGTATCTCTTTGTATTATTTCTTATAGCTGCATGTGAATCTATAATTATCTCTAAATAAAAATCCTAATTAAAAAAGAAACCTACATCAGGCCTATTTCTTGCTCTAAATGTAAGTTCTTTAAGAGGGCAGAGACCTTGCCTCTCTTGTTTAATATTTAACCTCTGGAGCCTCGCACAGTGACTGGCATATAGTAGGTGATCAGCAAATATATACTGAACGAGTGAATAGTTGGATGAGCATGAAATCTGGAATCCCCCCCAAAAAAAACTAGTCCTGTACTCACTTGATCTTGGGAAAGTCTTTTAGTCTTGTTGTACCTCAATTTCCCCATTTATAATATGTAGATATAATATAGAATATGGTTATTTAAAAACTTGGCTCCAAAATTCTTTGACCCTTCTCCCATGAAGAGTTAAGGGTCTATGTCCTATTTCCTAGAATATGGGCTGTGTGAGTGTTTGATCATGGCAATTCCAACTATACGACATTCTGGAAAAGTCAAAACTATAAAGATAGTAAAAAGATCAGTGGTTGCCAGGAGTTCAGCGGGAGGAAGGGAGAGACGAATAGGTGGAACACAAGGGATTTTTCAGGCAATGAAACAATTGTGTATAGTGTACAAAATCTGATACTAAATGGTGGACACACATAACTAAACATTTGTGTAGAAAGAATATACAAACAGAATGTACAAGACAAAGAGTAAATTCTAATGTAAACTGTGGATTTTAGTTAATAATGTAATCAACACAGGCTCCTCAACTGTAACAAATGTCCCACACTAATGCAAGGTGTTCATAATAGGGGAAATTGCTTGGGAGCAGAGAGCAAGGGAGTATATGTTAACTCTCTGCAGTTTCCATTCAGTTCTTCTGTAAACCAAAAACCGTTCTTAAAACAAAGTCTATAAAAAAAAACCCCAAAACTAGTGATAGATACAAAAACATGCATAAATTTCAGATATTATGCTGAATTTTTAAAGTTAGATACATCGAGTATATACTATATGATTCAATTTATGTTAGGTTCTAGAACAAGCAAAACTAATCTATGATAACAGAAACCAGAAAAGTGGTTACCTGAGGCAGAGGTGGGGCTGACTGGGAAGAGGAATGAGGGAACTTTCTGTGGTGAAGATAGGATGATAAGATGACAGAAGTGTGGATTACACAGGTACATACATTTCTCAAAAACTCAAACTGAATACTTAAGTATTATCATATAAATTATACTCAATTTTTTAAAAAGCAAAAAATAACTTCTTACAAAAAAGATACCATTTTTTAAAGTTTCAAATTCAAATGAAATACTGAGATTTTATAAAGTATATAACTGACAGAAGAGTAGTATGCAGAATATATAAAGAACTCCTTGAAATCAAAAAGACCTACCAGCTAAAAACTTGACCAAAAATATGAGCAGACTATTCATAGAAAGGGAAACTTAATTATAAATCAATCAATAAAAATATGCTCAACATAACTAATAATAAAGAAAATGTAAACTACTACCATTTCCCTTCCATTAAACTGGCAAAAAGTAAAATGCCCCACAATATTAAAAACTGTTTCTTCACTTCCTCACCAACAATTCTCATATACTGCTGTGGGAACAGAACATTTTTGAAGAGCAATTTTGCATTACCTGTCAAAATTTAAGATGTACGAATTCTAGAACTCAGCAACTCTTCTGCAATGGAAAAAACTTAGAGGAACTCTTATACATATGCACTGGGAGTCCTATGCAGGAATGGTTATTGCAACAATGTTGGTAATAGTAACAAATTAGAATCAACCCCAATGTCCGGAACAACAACAACAAAAATGGTTAGTGACATTCAAACCATGGACTAATACACAGTAAATGAATTAGAATTATATCTATCAACATGGATAAAGCACAAACACATAATGCCGAACAACAATAACAAAAAAGGCAGCTGCACACAAATACATAAAGTATGATACTATTTATATGAAATTTTATAAGGTAAAAAATACTATAAATTTAAAATATGTATGTAGTAAAAATGTAAAATTATGCATGAGATTGATAAACACCTAATGCAGGCCAGAGGTTACTTCAAAGGACAAGGAGAATGAAATCTGAGAGGTATATAGAGGGCTCTAGTAGTATCTACAATTTTTTTTATTAGTTTCTGCTTTATAACAAAGTGAATCAGTCATACATATACATCTGTTCCCACATCCCTTCCCTCATGCATCTCCCTCCCTCCCACCCTCCCCATCCCACCCCTCCAGGCGGTCACAAAGCACAGAGCTGATCTCCCTGTGCTATGCGGCTGCTTCCCACTATCTATCTACCTTACGTTTGGTACTGTATATATGTCCATGCCTCTCTTACGCTTTGTCACAGCTTACCCTTCCCCCTCCCCATATCCTCAAGTCCATTCTCAAGTAGGTCTGTGTCTTTATTCCTGTTTTACCCCTAGGTTCTTCATGAAATTTTTTTTCTTAAATTCCATATATATGTGTTAGCATACGGTATTTGTCTTTCTCTTTCTGACTTACTTCACTCTGTATGACAGACTCTAGGTCTATCCACCTCATTACAAATAGCTCAGTTTCGTTTCTTTTTATGGCTGAGTAATATTCCATTGTATATATGTGCCACATCTTCTTTATCCATTCATCCGATGATGGACACTTAGGTTGTTTCCAGCTCCGGGCTATTGTGAATAGAGCTGCAGTGAACATTTTGGTACATGTCTCTTTTTGAATTATGGTTTTCTCAGGGTATATGCCTAGTAGTAGGATTGCTGGGTCATATGGTAGTTCTATTTTTGTATCTACAATTTTTAAAACTAACTTTAGAACAGATGTACAGAAAACTTATGAAGATAGTACAGATTCAATACACCACACACTCAACTTCCTAGGCTACTAACATCTTACATTAGTAAAGTCACACTTGTGACAATTAGTGAATCAATACTGATAACATTATTATTAACCATAGTCTATATATTATTCATATTTCCTTAGTTTTTACCTAATGTGCTTTTTATGTTCCAGGATCCCATCCAAGTTACACTACATTTAGTCATCATGTCTCCTTAAGTTTCCCTCGGCTATGACAGTTTCTCAAACTTTCCTTGTTTTTGATAACCTTGACAGTTTTGAGGAGTGCTGGTCAGGTACTTTGTAGAATGTCCCTCAGTTTGGATATGCCTCATGTTTTTCTCATGGTTAGACTGAGGTTATAGGTTTTGGGAGAAAGACCAGAGGTGAACTGCCATTCTCATCATACCACATCAAGGGTACATGCTACCAACATGGCTTACCATTGTTAATGGAACCTAGCTGAGGTAGTGTTTTTCAGGTTTCTCCACTGTAAAATAACTCTTTTCTCCCCCTTTTCTATAATCTACTCTTTGGTGGGAAGTCACCACGAGCAGCCCACACTTAAAGAATAGGAAGTTATGCTCCACCTCCTTGGAGGCAAAGTATCTATATAAATTATTTGGAATTCTTCTGTGTAGGTCAATGTTTTAAAATACCCAAAAAAGAAAGAAATAATAAAGATCAGAGCAGAAATAAATGAAATAGAGACTAAAACAAAACAAAACAAAAACAAAAGGATGAGTGAAACTAGGAGCTGGTTCTTTGAAAAGATATACAAAATTGATAAACCTTTAGCCAGACTCATCAGGAAAAAAAAGAGAGAGGGCCTAAATAAATAAAATCAGAAATGAACAAGGAGAAGTTACAAAGGATCATAAGAGATTACAACAAAAAAGTATATACCAATAAAATGAACAACTTAGAAGAAATGGATAAAGTCCTAGAAATGTATAATCTCCCAAGACTGAATTAGGAAAAAATATAAAATATGTACAGACCAATTACCAGTAATTAAATTGAATCAGTAATTAAGAAACAAAAACAAAACAAGCAAAAAAACTCCCAATAAACGAAAGTCTAGGACCAGAAGCCTTCATAGGTGAAATCTACTAAACATTTAAAGAAGAGTTAATGCCTATCCTCAAACTATTCCAAAATAGATTGAAGAGGAAGGAATGCTTCTGAACTCATTCTCTGAGGCCAGCATCACCCTGATACAAACCAGACAAAGACACTGCAAAAAAAAGAAAATTACAGGCCAGTATCACTGATAAACAAAGATGCAAAAATTCTCAACAAATATTAGCAAACCAAATTCCACAATACATTTAAAGGATCATACATCATGATCAAGTGGGATTTATCCCAGGGATGCAAGTACAGTTCAACTCGAAAATCAATTAATGTGATACACCACATTAACAAGTTGGAGAATAAAAATCCTATGATCTTCTCAATAGATGCATAAAAAGCTTTTGACAAAATTCAACATCCATTTATGATAAAAACTCTCAACAAAGTGGGTACAGAGGGAACATACCTCAACATAATAAAAGTCACATGTGACAAACCTGCAGCCAATATCATACTCAACAGTGAAAAGCTGAAAGCATTTCCTCTAAGATCAGGAACAAGACAAGGATGCCCACTCTCGTCACTGTTATTCAACATTGTACTGGAAGTCCCAGCCACAGAAATCAAACAAGAAAAAAAAAAAAAAAAGGAATCCGAATTAGAAGGGAAGAAGTAAAACTGTCACTATTTGCAGATGATATACTATATATAGAAAAATCCTAAAGATACCACCAAAATAACTATTAGACCTAGTAACTTAATTCAGTAAGTTGCAGGATACAAAATTAGCACACAGAAATCTGTTGCATTTCTATACACTAACAGAGAACTATCAGAAGAGAAATTTTAAAAATAGTATCATTTACAGAAGAATAAGACACCTAGGAACAAATCTAACTAAGGAAGTAAAAAACCTGTACTCGAAAAACTATGACACTAATGAAAGAAACCAAAGACGACACAGACAACTGGTAAGATATACTGTGCTCACAAGTTGGAAGAATTAACATTGCTAAAATGACCATATTACCCAAGGCAATTTAAGATTCAATGCAATACCTACCAAAATACCAACAGCAGGGACTTCCCTGGTGGCGCAGTGGTTAAGAATCCGCCTGCCAATGCAAGGGACACGGGTTCAAGCCCTGGTCTGGGAAGATCCCACATGCCGTGGTGCAACTAAGCCCATGCGCCACAACTACTGAGCCTGCGCTCTAGAGCCTGTGTGCCACAACTACTGAGCCCACGCACCACAACTACTGAAGTCCGCACACTCTAGAGCCCATGCTCCACAACAAGAGAAGCCACCACAATACGCCCGCGCACCACAATGAAGAGTAGCCCCCGCTCGCTGCAACTAGAGAAAGCCTGTGAGCAGCAACAAAGACCCAACACAGCCAAAAAACAAACAAACAAAAAAAAACCAACAGTATTTTTCACAGAATTAGAACAAATAATTCTAAAATTTGTTCTAAAAGGCCACCTACTGAATGGGAGAAAGTGTTTTCAAACAATATATCTGGTAAGCAGTTAATATCCAAAATATACAAAGAATTCATACAACTCAATATCAAAAAAAATTTTTTTTAATGGGCAGAAGACGTAAACAGACATTTTTCCAAAGACATACAG
Source organism: Mesoplodon bidens (assembly GCF_964165515.1). Taxonomy (NCBI): domain Eukaryota; kingdom Metazoa; phylum Chordata; class Mammalia; order Artiodactyla; family Ziphiidae; genus Mesoplodon; species Mesoplodon bidens. Next base: position 37,260,341 of record NC_138170.1, read on the forward strand.
ATGGCCAACAGACACATGAAAAGATGCTCAACATCACTAATCATCAGGGAAATGCAAATCAAAGCCACAATAAGATATCATCTCACAGCTGTCAGAATGGCTATTATCAAAAGTCAATGAATAATAAACGTTGGCAAGGACATGGAGAAAAGGGAACCCTCATGCACTGTTGGTGGGAATATAAACGGGTGCAGCCGCTATGGAAAATAGTATGAAGATTCCTCAAAAAATTAAAAATAGAACTACCATACAAGAATCATTAATCTTTCTAATTTTACTCCATATCAAAAGAGGAAAGCAAACTTGCTAGTCTAATATAATAAATATAAATTAATGTGAAAAATCTTGGTTCTTATGACCAAGAATAAATACTGGGGACATAATTTCAACAACCCAAAAGTACTATTTCTTAAGAGTGTATCAAATATAAGTGATAAATCAATGCAATCTAATAACTTGTAGCTCTTTTTAATCAACTCGATAAAATACTGTCAAAGATAAATAATAAACTTCTAGGATAAGTATCTTACTGACTCAAATATAAGATGACCTTGAATTTAGGTATTCTATTTTTCCAAGAAAGAAACAAAGTTTAATTGTAAGAAATATTCTTTACCATGGTCAGTATTGCTAGTAACTCATATATATAATTAAAAAAAAAACAAGCAGAAAATTCTCATCCACAAATAATATACTTACCATCAATCTCATCCTGCTTGGAAATAACTGTCTTTTTCTAGATATATTATATGTGGGGTTTTTAATATTGTAAGAAAAAAAATATTGCTGGAATATGCCAAGGCAGTTGTTTGGATAGATAGCTATTTCTTTAGTGAGTAAGTTATATCCAAGGAGAAAGAATGATTAGGAATTAAGCAAGATAATGCATGAGATATAAATATTTGCTTCTCCAACCCCTTAATGGGAACAGTAATTAAGAATTTCAGAAAGTTATTCACTCCCCTAATTTCCATTAAGTAAGTGAACTGGAACACATCATGCAGATTTAAATTCATCATTTCTGAAGAAAACAGACTGACAAGCATAGAGGCTAACCAAGAACTAACAATAGTTCAACCCCCATAGAAACTACTCATGGTAACCAAAAACAAATCTTTACTTGTCAACAGTTCTGTGAAGGTTCCAAAAATATGCTGTGCCATAATGTGCACACATTCCCTTAGTTAAGCCTATAAACTACAGAATGCTACCAGCTGTCAATACAAAGAAATTAAGACCTTGAGAAAGCAAAAGCAATTTGCCTCTACTGACTATTAATATTAGCTTGTTAGTAAGTAATAAAGAGAATGTTTTTTCTTCTGATTTATTTCACCAGAATATTTTCTGACAAAAATATATATTTACACAATTAAAGATCAAATACCAGGTCAAAAGATCTTAGTTGCATTTCTATAGCCTCTTGGAATAAAAAAAATCATATGATGAGCTAAAGCAAGTGAAACTGTCCAAAAAATGGTTTAGGTAAACTAGTGTTTTCTAATGCTCTTAAAAGTTTTCTTGTTTTTTTTTTTTTTTTTTAATTTGTGTTTATTTATTTGGTTGCACCAGGTCTTAGTTGTGGCAGGCGGGCTCCTTAGTTGCGGCATGCGAACTCTCAGTTGCAGCATGCATGTGGGATCTAGTTCCCTGGCCAGGGATAAAAGCCGGGCCCTCTGCACTGGAAGCGTGGAGTCTTATCCAGTGCCCCACCAAGGAAGTCCTCAGTTTTCTTTTTTTCTTTTTTTGCAGTACGCAGGCCTCTCACTGTTGTGGCCTCTCCCGTTGCGGAGCACAGGCTCTGGACGCGCAGGCTCAGCGGCCATGGCTCACGGGCCCAGCCGCTCTGCGGCACGTGGGATCCTCCCGGACCGGGGCACAAACCCATGTCCCCTGCATCGGCAGGCGGACTCTCAACCACTGCACCACCAGGGAAGCCCCCTCAGTTTTCTTGTTTTAAAAAAACTAAATATTTCCCTTGAAATTGCTTATGATATTATTTTAAGTAGAACATAGTCCAAAACATAAGCAGAAATAGTCCAAAAGGAAAGCAACTCAGTTTTTGTGTGTTTTGTTGTTGTTGTTGTTTTAATTTATTTGGCTGTGCCGGGTCTTAGTTGCCGCACACAGGATCTTCGTTGCAGCTTGTGTGCAGAATCTTCGTTGTGGCATGCATGTGGGATCTAGTTCTCTAACCAGGGATCGAACCCAGTCCCCCTGCATTGGAAGCACAGAGTCTTAACCACTGGACCACCTGGAAAGTCCCGCAACTCAGTTTTGCCTTTTATTTACCTTCAGTAAATTCGTAAAATCTGGTTTACTATACTTACAGTTAGAAAATGGTTTTGCTGTTTGAAACACTTCTCTGGGCTTTAGTTTCCCTAAAATTAAATGAAGGGGATTTGCTAAATGATGTCTATGTACTCCGCCCCCAGTATTAACATTCCATGTTGCTGTATCTATACATTGAGCTACACAAAATTGCCAGTATGCAACTGTTTTTGACTTACAAAAATGGTAATTTGAAGTGGTTCAACCTTGTTAAATTTCCAAAGCTTTATTCCCTCCTATAAACTAACTTTGGCATAACTCAGTTTTTGTATTCTTTTTTTTTTTTGAAGTATAGTTGATTTACAGTATTGGGTTAGTTTCAGGTTACAGCAAAGTGATTTGGTTATACATATATATGTATATATCTGCATTTTTTCACTTCTCATTATAGGTTATTACAAGATATTGAATATAGTTCCCTGTGCTATACAGTAAATCCTTGTTGTTTATCTATTTTATATAATAGGTAGTGTGAGCTTTTGTATTCTTAAAGTAGACCAAAATGATGAAAGCTGGCTCTCAATTGCCATTCAGGATTGAATGTACTTTATTAGAAAATTTTTGTAAGGCCTATTTTATCCCTGAAGAAAAAGTAGATAATCTGATATGGAAACCCTCCTATGTTACTACTTCACAATTCAGTTTTGAATATTTTCAGAATTTGTTCTAGCCCGCTCAGTTTTGACTCCACTTGTTATCACCATATAATCTTCATCACCGAGTTTCAACCACCTTCCTATCAGGCCCTGTCCTAAGCTCTCAAAAAAGATGAATAACATGAACATGACTTTGAAGAGCATACAATCTGGTGTGTAACCAAAAGCACAATGCAGCATCCTTGGCTTTCCTCATTTGCCAGGAAATCTAGAGCAGTACTACCCAAAGTACAGTCTGCAGATCAATGCCAGTCCACAAACTTCATTACAAGTCCACTATGAGGTGGCTGTAGAGACTGAGAGTAAACATTCAGAAACTTTTGTGGCAATGTGACAGTATTTTTATGTTGATTTTTCTAACAAAATAATTGAATCTTATATTTTTATGTATTTTTGGTGAGAGACTGAACATTCTAAAAACACAACACACACACACACACACACACACACACACACACACTACAAATCCAGTCCTCAACAGACATCATTTAAGAAGCACTGGTGGGCTTCCCTGGTGGCGCAGTGGTTGAGAGTCCGCCTGCCGATGCAGGGGACACGGGTTCGTGCCCCGATCTGGGAGGATCCCTCATGCCGCGGAGCGGCTGGGCCCGTGAGCCATGGCTGCTGAGCCTGCGCGTCTGGAGCCTGTGCTCTGCAACGGGAGAGGCCACAACAGTGAGAGGCCCGCATACCGCAAAAAAAAAAAAAAAAAAGAAGCACTGGTGTTGAGGAGTCTATTGTTTTTGCAATTTAGGTCAGCTGCATTTTAAAGTAAAAACACTCATCTCATATCAGACTTCAACAACTAATAGCTAATTAGTCCCATTTCCACTATAATAAAAATCCTGGCTACATTTAAACGGGGAAAAAAAGGTTACCAAGAAAATAAGGTGCTGGCTATGGACAACTTGGAAAGATTAAGTCAAAGCTAAAACTAAGAAAAGAGAAAAATGCTATTACTTTTCACTGGGGAGAAAGGAAAATATTTCAAGTTGACAGCAAATCTTATAAATCACTGTTGCCTATGCCTGGTCCTTCTTACAGGAAAAAAAAAAGCTATAATAATTTGAACTTCTCAACTTACACAATTCAGAACTGAAAATTACCAATAGAAGGAAACTTCAGCAAAAAGAAGAGCTATGGAGTGGATAGGAGAATTTATTCCTCTCACATCTGTGTAATTAGTCCTGTTTCTTGCCACCTGTGATAAAATAATAAAGTCTCTGTTTATCTGATGTCTCCATGCCTGGGAAGTTACTGGAGCCTTTGTAAACAAAATACAACCATGTTTCATTTGGCACAGGTAAACACAGAAGTGCAATCAAATCATATTTCAAAGGCAAATTCATATTTCCCATTACTAAATTTAATACACAACTGACTAGTGTGTCTGTTGAGTACTACTGCCATATTCTGCATTCTAATTTAACAAATTTACACATTAAAAAAGAAACTAATTTGGTTTCATAAGACAAAAATTTGGCCAATGACAGACTCACCTAGAGTACCTCTGGACACATTCCAAAGTTCAGTGACTTACACAACTACTATGTAACAGTCACTATGCCAGGAACTTTCCAGTTACCTGGCTGCTTTAACATCCAATTAAGGGCAGTCAGGTGAAAAGTTAACCAAGCTCAAAATCTGGTTATAGAAAGCTAGGTGGGAGTGAGAAAAAATAAAAGTATACACTCTAACAGAGTGATGAATCTGGTTAAATATATTCATATCAGGTAGCAGCACACCAGTGAAAACTGAAGCTTGAACATCAACAATTTAAAAACAGCCTCACGGGCCTCCCTGGTGGCGCAGTGGTTGAGAGTCCGCCTGCGGATGCAGGGGATACGGGTTCGTGCCCCGGTCTGGGAGGATCCCATATGCAGCGGAGCGGCTGGGCCCGTGAGCCATGGCCGCTGGGCCTGCGCGTCCGGAGCCTGTGCTCCGCAACGGGAAAGGCCACAACAGTGAGAGGCCCGCATACCGCAAAAAGAAAAAAAAAAAAAAAAAAAAAAAAAAAAAAACAGCCTCTAGGGCTCCCCTGGTGGCGCAGTGGTTGAGAGTCCGCCTGCCGATGCAGGGGACACGGGTTCGTGCCCTGGTCCGGGAGAATCCCACATGCCGCAGAGCGGCTAGGCCCGTGAGCCATGGCCCCTGAACCTGTGCGTCCGGAGCCTGTGCTCCGCAACGGGAGAGGCCACAACAGTGACAGGCCCGCATACAGCAAAAAAATAAAAACAGCCTCTACAAAATAAATAAATAAATAAAAACAGCCTCATGCAATTGGGAAGTCTTTGGTATACAGCAATTAGTTATTGTGCTCTAACAGATTTTTTTTAAGTGTAAAGGTTTTTTTTTTAAATTATGTGTTAACACAAAGTTATTTAAGTCAATAAATTTTTAAGGAATTTCACATGTTCTGATTCTTCCCACTGCCAATCACCTTAGTTCCTCCAAACTCATAATCTTCAAGATAAAATAGCCCTTTCAAAAAGAAGTTATCATATAAGTCAGCCCACAATTCTTTTAGTTAGGCTTCTTTGATCTCCAACGAAATATGAACACACTTCAAAATTCCCCACCTGTAATCTTTGGGATCCAATTTCCTCAAGCGATTTACTTTAGGACTATGTTTAGGGTCAGGAGATGGATCTGCCTGGTTCTGAATTTGATACCCTCTAAAAATGTATTAGGTTCAAATCATATTCACTCCTAAGCCATCACACCCTAGAACAGTATAGATCATTGGGATATGCCAATACCTAAGATAAAAAGTTTGTTAGGTTTTTCATAGTTTACTTGGCATGTGCTCTAACAAATTTTAATCATGTGTTCTAGGAGGTATGCTTAGCTAGTAAGCATACCTACCCAACTTCCCAGAATTTTCAGGGCAGCTTCATGGAACTTGTTTCTTAAGGATATCAAACCTTGATACTTCAATAAAGGTAAATACTTATTTACCCTTTTGTATGTTTGAAAATGCTTAGAAAAGTTTTTTTTAAGGCAAAAAAAAATAAAATACTGAGGGAAAAAAAGGTAAAGGAGTCTCATGTGAGAAGGGTAGCTGAACTTTGAAGCTCCAACTCCTGTCCTTGAGATTTATCGTGCCCTTAAAGATAACTCAACCCCTTGCAGCAGCAATTTTTTTCACATTTAGTAACTACTCTGGTGGATTTTTAAACATCTATCCCTAACTCAGATTACACTTGTTTTTTCAAGATCTTTCTTAGTCATTTATAAGATTTCACATACTTCAGTCAGCATTGGTCAGTTGATCACCAAATATTTATTAAGTGTTCACAAAACTCGACACCATTGAAATACCTGCTCACACTATGTTTACAGTTTAGTAGGGAGACTACTGATCACATCCATAATTTTCTCTATTGAAGTAGTTTCGGCTCTGGTTTTTGAAATAGTCGACTTGGTAGCTAGGCCTAGAAGATAAATCACACTGCTAATCTAGATAGTCTTCTCCATTAACTAAGATATGTAATTTATCAGAAATTGACAGCTTAAAATTACAGAAATTAAAAATAGTTCAGCACATTTTACATGAAATTTTATTTCCATGTTTAAGCTTCCATATTAATAAAAACCTGACCACAGTAATTTTAGAATTTTTAATTATATTCATCTACAGCAAAATAAATACACCTGCTATTCTAAATATTCACAAAACATTTATTTATATATCAAACACTCTAAAGTCAACTAGCTAAAAAAATAAAATTCAGGTAATAATAGGTACAGAAAAACTACTCAATCTCTCAATTGTTTATCACAAACACAAAACTGAAAAATATAACAAAGAAGATGGCAGACATAGTAGAAAATAGTAAGAAACGAGTGTTAGGACTTCTGGGTATATAGATTTCTCTGGTACAGCTAGGAAGCAATTCCCACTGTAGAACTCCAGAAAGACAAAGAAATGGAAAGCACTAGGTATTTCTGAGTGAAAGAGAAGTTGGAAACCAAAGAACTGGTTGAAAATCTGCTTACTTAACCCAACTACTACCCCATCACTTCCCCTGGTGAAAGACTGTGGGTTTCCATTCTACAGAGTAAACTAGAGGGCTCTGGACTCAAGGACTCGAGGCACAGCTCAAGGTAAGGGATTCATTCTGAAAACTGGAAGATAACTCATTCTGAAAACTGGGAGATAAAGTGTAGGTCTACTTACTGAATGATGGGCTACCTAGTCCCCTTCCACCATCGACCCTGCAATGCAACTGGGACATGAATGACCCAGAGTTGAACCAGTCTTCATAAGTTAGGGCAAAATCCTTCACAAAGAGGATACCACCTCAGAAACCAGCCATGGAGCTGAGGGATTCCAAGCCACCCATACTTATGACCAAGTGGCTATAAATTTGGGGTTCCAACTACCCCGTTAAGCTCAATAATTTAGCAGAACAAGCCTCAAAACTCAGAAAAACACTACACTTACAATTACAGTATTATTCTAGCAAAAAAGTACATAAATCAGGATCAGCCAAAATAAGATATGCATAGGGCAAAGTCTGAGAGGGTCCTGAATGCAAAGTTTCCATGTCCCCTCCCAGAGGGTCAGGATGCATCACCCTCCTGGTACATCAATGCATAACAATACACAGAGTACTGTTTGCCAGAAAAACACACCCAGGGTAAAAATTCCAGTTTTTATTGGGGTTTCATTACATAGGCATGACTTTTTTTGTTTGTTTGTTTTGCTACTGAGTTGTATAAATGCTTTGTATATTTTGGATATTAGCCACTTATCAGAAATATGATTTGCAATTATTTCCTCCCATTCAGTAGGTGGCAGTTTCATTTTGTTGGTTTCCTTTGCTGTGCAGAAGCATTTTACTTTAATGTAGTCCCACTTACTTATTTTTGCTTTTGTTGCTTTTGCTTTTGGTGTCAGATTCAAAATATTATGGCCAAGACCTATGTCAAGGAGCTTACTGCTTGTTTTCTTCTAGGACTTTTATGGTTTCAGGTCTTATGTTCAAGTCTTTAATCCATTTTGAGTTAATTTTTGTGTATGGTGTAAGATAGTGATCCAGTTTCCTTCTTTTGCCTCTGGCTGTCCAATTTTCCCAATACCATTTATGGAAGAAACTGTACTTTCCCCATTGTATATTCTAGCCTCCTTTGTGGTAAATTAATTGATCATATATATTTGGGTTTACTTCTGGACTCTCTATTCTGTTCCATTGATCTATGTGTCTGTTTTTATGCCAAAACCATACTGTTTTAATTACTATAGCTTTGTAATATAGTTTAAATTAATCAGGGAGTGTGATGCCTCCACCTTTGTTGTTCTTTCTCAAGACTGCTTTGGCTACTCAGTGTCTTTTGTGGTTCCATACAAGTTTTAGGATTGTTGACTCTATTTCTGTGAAAAATACCATTGGAATTTTGATAGGGATTGCATTGAATCTGTAGATGTAGGTAGTATGGACATTTAACAATATTAATTCTTCCAATCAATAGTACAGGTTATCTTTCCACTTGTCTTCTTCTATTGCTTTCATTACTGTCTTGTAGTTTTTCAATACACAGGTCTTTCATCTCTGTCAGATGGATGATAAGCCTTTTAGATTATATGTGTGTGGACATATGTTACTAATACAGGTATTCTAAAAATTGTTTGAAGATCATAGAATGTGTCAATATCCTTGTTGTCCAATTATTATCTTAAAAAAATATTTTTTTTTTTGGCTGCATCGGGTCTTAGTTGTGACACGCGGGGTCTTTGTTGAGGCATGCAGGATCTTTTGCTGCAGGATGAGCTCTTTGTTGTGGCACGTGGGCTTCCCTCTAGTTGTGGCATGTGGGTTTTCTCTCTCTAGTTGTCGCATGTGGGCACCAGGGCACGTGGGCTCTGTAGTTGTGGTGGGCAAGGTCCAGAGCGCAGGGGCCCTGGAATTTGCGGCACGCAGGCTATCTCGTTGAGACGCGAGAGCTCAGTAGTTGTGGCACACGGGCTTACTTGCCCCGCGGCACGTGGGATCTTAGTTCCCTGATCAGGGATTGAACCCGCATCCCCTACATTGGAAGGCAGATTCTTTACCACTGGACCACCAGGGAAGTCCCTATCTTAAATTGTTGTGTCACAGAAATAACTAAGTTTTCTTATTAAAAGTCTATCAGGGGCTTCCCTGGTGGCGCAGTGGTTGAGAGTCCACCTGCCGATGCAGGGGACACAGGTTCGTGCCCCGGTCCGGGAGGATCCCACGTACCGCGGAGCGGTTGGGCCCGTGAGCCATGGCCGTTGGGCCTGCACGTCCGGAGCCTGTGCTCCGCAACGGGAGAGGCCACAACAGTGAGAGGCCCGCATACAGCAAAAAAAAAAAAAAAAAAAAAAAAAGTCTATCAGATCTTTAATCACGGCCATTTTTTAAAGTCTTTTGTCATTTTTAGACACTTACTATTTAACTCTGATACATTTGCAAAAGTACTTCATCTTCAGAAAGATTCATGGAAAGGACTGATAAGTACTCTAGAATACAGGTTTTGATAACTTTAAAATCATACAACTGAAATGGATAAGAATTTTCAGAACTCTAATGGAAAAATAGAACTCATGCAAAATAAGAATTAGTAACAAGGGATTTAGTGAACTGATGAGAATGATTATATTTTATGACTTTTTGTTTGAAACATTGCTGGTTCTTTAATGTTTTGAGTTAAACAAACAGGTGTTTGGAAGAAATCTAAATAATTTCATTCTTAAAGAAAAATCAAATAGTTCCCTGACCTTGCAAAATATATTTGAACTAAAATTTTTGAAAGCCATCTTTTCCCATCCATTTCACTATGAAATAAAAATTTCAGATGCAAATTTTTACTTGGAGAAAAATATAAACATGCATTTTCCTTCAACGAAAAATTATGCATTTCTTTCACATAAAAATTATAAGGAAATAATCTTGAGGTGCCAATTTTTAAAGCACCTGAAAAATTATTTTACCTATTATATGTGATCTTAAAACCAAGTTTTCTGACACAGATCTGTGGAACAAAATTGAGAGTTCAAAAATAAGCCGTTATATTCATGGTCCATTGATTTTCAACAAAGGTGAAAAGGCAGTTCAATGCAAAAAAGGATAGTCTTTTCAACAAATGGGGCTGGAATAACTGTGCACCCACATGCATAAAGTTTAAAATAGACTGTGTTCCTTAAGTTTTCATTATCACATTCCTAAGAAGTGCCTCTAGACATTTTAAACTTAATTGTGCCCTACCCTCAAAAAATTTTAATGCCACAAATATCCTGTTTATCTGTTTAGGTACTATAGATCTCTGCTTTATACATAAAAAATTGGTTCATTCTTAAAGAACCAATTCTCTCCTCCACTTAGAATGTATGAGAACATTAACTCACAAATACACAAAAATTAACTCAAAACGGATCATATACAAAAATATAAAACCTAAAATTATAAAACTTTTTGAAAAAAACAGAAGAGAACATCTTTGAGAACTTTTGATTATGCAAACAGCTCTTTAATACAACAGCTAAAGTATAACCCATAAAGAAACAAATTCATAAGCTGGTCTTTATCCAAATCAAATACTTTTGTAGTTCAAAAGACAATTAAATGACAAGCCACAGACTGGGAGAAAATACTTGCCAATAATATTTCTGATAACAAACTTGTATTCAGAATATATTTTTTTAAAGTTCTTATAACTCACTAATAACACAAAATGACTGAATTTTAAAATGGGTAAAAGATTTAAATAGACGTGTCACTTCTGTAGCTTTTGGGGCGGATATCCCTTGGATCCATGCCTAAGCCATAAAAAGGCATATGGTTTGAGTCACATTTTGAATTAGCATATTCTCTGAAGCGGGGTTAGGGTCCCAGGCTTCTTTTTTTAAGGTATACCTTGGGCTGGAAGTTATTCCTGGCTTCGGTTTCAAGGCCTCTCTGTTCTTTGCTTCGAAGCCTCTGTTTTCTCAGGCTGCAAGCCTTCTTGGATTTTTGTTTCAAGGCCTCTCTGTTCTCCCTACTTGATCCTACTCCTGTCATGGGAACTTAGTCAACTGAAATCCTCCTTCTCAAACCCCTGCTGACTATACGCTCTGCCACTATGGCACTAACTTTACTTTCTCCCTTGTTGACATGATTGTACTAAGAATAATTTAGAACTTTCAAGGCTCCTTTGGAAAAACTTAAGATTTCCCAAGCTGGCTCCTCTAAGGCTTGCCCATTGCACTCCAGCCCCTCAACTTCCTACAGTCATTGGAATTCCAGACCCCTGCCGACTCCCTCTAAGGACTCAAGGAATACACAAAAGCAACCACTTAGATAAAAAGGTACAATCACATAAGTTAATTCGCATGTCTGGAGTACACTGTCACGTGCGTGCATCCTCTACAAGTGGTTGTGCTTTTGTGTACTTTACTGTACAGTACTGTATAGAGTACAGTAGTACAGTAAAGATAGTAGTACCTTTATTTCAAGCCCAGGATGTCCGGAAGCAAGTGTAAAAGCAGCAGTGATGTAGCAGGTACTGCTAAGAAGCGCCAAGCAATAATGAGGGAAACAAAAGTGAAAATAATTGAGCGTGGAGCGACAAGAGGAAGAAGAAGTAACTAAAGAACTGAAGAGATTCATGACGCAGGATATGACAAGGGGATTTTCTTTATTTGAGGAGGCACTGTTAGTTTTTGAAGCACAGGACCCGAACGTAGAATGGTACAAGAAGGTTGCAGCAGCAATTCAGAATGCAATCCGTTGCTATCATGTCATCTATGATCACTGGATCATTTTTTCAAGAGGGTAGATAGAATTGAATCCAGCAAGGAACCAGAACCTGTGCCATCAACGTCAGGCATGAGTGAAACTGCAGCTAGCCCTCCGTCTCCTATTGCTGATGATCCTTCAGCTCAGCCATCTCCCAACTCCTCTCCCTCCTCCAGTCAGTAACTCTTCTTCCCTGTTCACTCAATGCCAGCCCCTGTATGCCAACTGTTGTACTGTACTACTGTACTTTTCAAGGTACTGTACTGTAAGATTAAAATGTTTATTTTTTGTTTGTTCTTTACGTATTATTTGTGCAAAAAGTATTATACACCTTTTACATTACAGTACTACATAGCCGATTGTGTCAGTGAGGTACCTAGGCTAACTTTGTTGGACTTAAGAACAAACTGGACTTATGAACCTGCTCTCAGAACGGAACTTATTCGTATGTAGGGGACTTACCGTAAATATTCCTAAAACTCTCAGAAATATACGAAATAACCAAAATATTTTTCAAGTTCATGTGATTTGAAAATAATGTGATTTGGTAAATAACAAAACTTTAGTATTGTTGGTTTAATAAAACAGGAAGGTCCTCAAACTTGTCAGCATTAAGTTTAATGCAGACTTACATTTTATTCTACTTGGACTTACTAGTCAAATAAGCTACTATTATATTTACTAGATGCTTAAGATAATAAAACTCACAGGTTTGATTTTAATCAAATCGAATCATTATTCTGACAAATTTTATTTCAACAATAATTGTGTTTTAAAATGTGACTGCTTTGAAGTACTTTCCAAAATCTTTTTGGTAAATTGAACCTTCAAGTTATACTATGTTAAATAATAGATATTTATTGAATATGTGGGTCATTCCTAAATAAGATAAAACATTGAAACATTGTTACTGAATATAAGTTTAAGTGCATATACTTTTGTTTTCTTATTCTTACAAAGAGACTAAAGATATTTAGGTCTGTTAATAAACATGTTCTTGTCACACTGAGAAGGTATACTATGAAGAAGCATATATGTCTAGAAGTTATGAGATAATATATTCATCAAATGTGCTAATCTGCTACAAAATGCTAGTATATGACAGGCAATTCTGTTGTCTACTAACTAGTTTTCTCTATAAAGGTTACTAATGATTAAAAATTATCATCATTTTGGAGGAAAAACCCACATGATCATCTCAATAGATGCAGATAATGCTTTTGACAAAATTCAACACCCATTTATGATAAAAACTCTCCAGAAAGTGGGCATAGAGGGAACCTACCTCAACATAATAAAGGCCATATACAACAAATACACAAGAAACATCATTCTCAATGGTGAAAAACTGAAAGCATTTCCTCTAAGATCAGGAACACGACAAGGATGTCCACTCTCACCACACTTATTCAACATAGCTTTGGAAGTCCTAGCCACGGCAATCAGAGAAGAAAAAGAAATAAAAGAAATACAAATTGGAAAAAAAGAAGTAAAACTGTCACTGTTTGCAGATGACATGATACTATACATAGAGAATCCTAAAGATGCCACCAGAAAACTACTAGAGCTAATCAATGAATTTGGTAAAGTTGCAGGATACAAAATTAATGCACAGAAATCTCTTGCATTCCTACACACTAATGATGAAAAATCTGAAAGAGAAACTAAGGACACACTCCCATTTACCACTGTAACAAAAAGAATAAAATACCTAGGAATAAACCTACCTAGGGAGACAAAAGACCTGTATGCGGAAAACTATAAGACACTGATGAAAGAAACTGAAGATGATACAAACAGATGGAGAGATATACCATGTTCTTGGATTGGAAGAATCAATATTGTGAAAATGACTATACTACCCAAAGCAATCTACAGATTCAATACAATCCCTATACAATTACCAACGGCATTTTTTACAGAACTAGAACAAAAAATCTTAAAATTTGTATGGAGACACAAAAGACCCCAAATAGCCAAAGCAGTCTTGAGGGAAAAAAACGGACCTGGAGGAATCAGACTATAATACAAAGCTACAGTAATCAAGACAATATGGTACTGGCACAAAAGCAGAAATACAGATCAATGCAACAGGATACAAAGCCCAGAAATAAACCCACGTACCTATGGTCAACTAATCTATGACAAAGGAGGCAAGGATATACAATGGAGAAAAGACAGTCTCTTCAATAAGTGGTGCTGGGAAAACTGGACAGCTACATGTAAAAGAATGAAATTAGAACACACCCTAACACCATACACAAAAATAAACTCAAAATGGCTTAGAGACCTAAATGTAAGACCAGACACTATAAAACTCTTAGAGGAAAGCATAGGAAGAACACTCTTTGACATAAATCACAGCAAGATCTTTTTTGATCCACCTCCTAGAGTAATGGAAATACAAACAAAAATAAACAAATGGGACCTAATGAAACTGAAAAGCTCTTGCAAAGGAAACTACAAACAAGACGAAAAGACAACCCTCAGAATGGGAGAAAATATTTGCAAATGAATCAACGGACAAAGGATTAATCTCCATAATATATAAACAGCTCATGCAGCTCAATATTAAAAAAACAAACAACCCAATCCAGAAATGGGCAGAAGACCTAAATAGACATTTCTCCAAAGAAGACATACAGATGGCCAAGAAGCATATGAAAAGCTGCTCCACATCACTAATTATTAGAGAAATGCAAATCAAAACTACAATGAGGTATCACCTCACACCAGTTAGAATGGGCATCATCAGGAAATCTACAAACAACAAATGCTGGAGAGGGTGTGGAGAAAAGGGAACCCTCTTGCACTGTTGGTGGGAATGTAAATTGATACAGCCACCATGGAGAACAGTATGGAGGTTCCTTAAGAAAGTAAAAATAGAATTACCATATGATCCAGCAATCCCACTACTGGGCATATACCCAGAGAAAACCATAATTCAAAAAGATACATGCACCCCAATGTTCATTGCAGCACTATTTACAATAGCCAGGTCATGGAAGCAACCTAAATGTCCACGGACAGATGAATGGATAAAGAAGATGTGGTACCTACATACAATGGAATATTACTCAGCCATAAAAAGGAACGAAATTGGGTCATTTGTAGAGACGTGGATGAATCTAGAGACTGTCATACAGAGTGAAGTAAGTCAGAAAGAGAAAAACAGATATCGTATATTAACGCATATTTGTGGAACCTAGAAAAATGGTACAGATGAACCAGTTTGCAGGGCAGAAATTGAGACACAGATGTAGAGAACAAACGTATGGACACCAAGGGAGGAAAGTGGTGGGGGGGTGGGTGGGGGTGCTGTGATGAACTGGGAGATTGGGATTGATATATATACACTAATGTGCATAAAATGGATAACTAATAAGAACGTGCTGTGTAAAAAAATAAATAAAATTAAAAAAAAAAACTATCATCATTTTTGGACTTCCCTGGTGGTTCAGGGTCAAGGATCTGCCTCCCAACACAGGGGACATGGGTTCAATCCCTGGTCAGGGAACTAAGATTCCACATGCCACAGATCAACTAAGACTGCATGCTCTAGAGCCTGCGTGACACAACTAGAGAGCCCACGTGCTGCAACTATGAGCCCGCACACACTGGAGCCTGCGCGCCACAACTAGAAAGAAGCCTGCGCACCGCAATGAAGAGCCTGTGCGCCACAACTAGAGAGCACACACGCTGCAACAACTGAGCCCGCGCGCTCTAGAGCCCACACGCCACATCTAGAGAGAAGCCCACATGCCACAACAAAAGACACTGCATGCCACAAAGAAGATCCTGCGTGCTGCAACTAAGACCCAACACAGCCAAATACATAAATAAATAATTTTTTAATTATCATTATTTTATATGTAACCAAAACTACTAGAAACAAATAAGAGTTAAGGGAAACATCTGTGTATGAAAAGTATTCAAGGAATGTAGGATATGTTTTTATTGAGGGGGGGAAAAAAGAGTAATTTTGTCCTAAAGTAGTTGTTTGGAGGTCGTTTAAAGATTGTTCCAGAGAAAGAGGAAAGTGAAAGGACAAAAAGGTGAATTGATATAGAAAGTTGTAAAGGGTCTGTGGGGAAAACAAAGAGTGAGAGAAATTTATCTCATGTGGTGAAGGTAGTTAAGATTGAATGGATTTATTACAAGGTTTTAAAATGAGCTTTATTTATTTAAATTAATTTATTTATTTTTGGCTGCGTTGGGTCTTCGTTGCAGTGTGCAGGCTTCTCAATGCAGTGGCTTCTCTTGTTGCAGCATGCAGGCTCTAGGTGCGTGGGCTTCAGTAGTTGCAGCTCGCAGGCTCAGTAGTTGTGGCTTACGGGCTCTAGAGCACAGGCTCAGTACTTGTGGCACATAGGCTTAGTTGCTCTGCAGCATGTAGGACCTTCCTGGACCAGGGATTGAACCCGTGTCCCCTGCATTGGCAGGCGGATTCTTAACCACTGTGCCACCAAGGAAGTCCTAAAATGAACTTTAATATCAATAGTGTACACATGCAACTAGAACTAGGTTCTTTTCTCTCTTAAAAGAACAAAGATGATTGGACTATTGGTCTGCTCTTAAGAGGCTGTAACAGATTTTTATTTACCTTCTAAGTAATCCACCTAAGAAAACAAAACTTCTGTGTCCATTGGAATAACTTCTGGTGCTTTACCATGTCTTTATTTAAGAGAACTAAGTCTTCCTTTTTTAAAAAGTGACCTGTGATCTATTTAATCAAGTGTTCAAACCTTTTGACATTTTGACAACTTGATATTTTGCCTTCCTCAAATGAAATCCTAAATAAAATCTTGATCTTGAAAATCTCAAAGGATCTGTTCTTTCATCTTTTAAAAAGAGAGATGTTTGAGATAATTAAGTTTATTTGACACGTTAAACTGCATGGGAAACACTGTCAAATAAGAAGTGATGCTTAACGTTCCGTAGATTATATTTATATGAGTAAATGTTATTAATATAAGTACTTCAGAAATTATTGGGTTGGCCAGAAGGTTCATTTGGGTTTTTCCATAATATGTTATGGAAAAACCCGAATGAACTTTTTGGCAACCCAATATACACAGTTCCTAGAAATTTGCAAATGCCCCTGAAGTCTTTGATATGTCCTGATACAATGTTATGAATCATAATTCCAGTTATTATCTTAAAATGTGTTATGTCACAGAAACCAAATTTCTCATCAATTGTATTATTTTTATAATGAACTCTCATCAGATCTTTAACCAGAGCCATTTTAAGTATTTTGTCATTCACAAATAGTTATTGTCTTACTCTCATGCTTTCTTGAAAGCTCTTACAATCAGCTACAAACCAGAATGCTTCATCTTCAACAAAGGGACAGTTTTAGAGACCCATAGAGAGGACTATGACAAGTAATCTGAGATACAAGCTTCTGATGGCATTGCTTAAATAACTGCAAGGTCATACCACTGGACTGAGCAAGGAGTCCAGAACTCTAGGGAAGAGGCTGATGGATTCATAAAATTGATAACCCAAGATCAAGCAGAAAGAGAATTAATTACATGTGACCGAATCAACTGATGAAGAATAATTATGATTTTAATAGTTTTTTTCTTTGTTTGTTTGGAACATTGCTGGTTCTTTAATGTTCTATTTTCTGGAGATAATGTACCCCATTTCTCTATTCTCTTAAGCTATCTATAACTCAAACCACTTCATAGATTAACCTTTGTAAACAAAAATAAAACATATACCTTTTTCTCCCTGCCTGAACCCTCTAGATTTTGGAAACTCTTATTTCATATTCTTATTTTCATGGCAATACAGTTATTCTAATAAGTTCTCTTTGTATCAGTACACAATTGGAAACATTGGTTATATTATCAAGGCTTGGACTGAAATGCCACATTTGAGAATGATGGGCATAGAATTAGATACAACCAGACAGTTTTAAGGAACTATATGGTTGATATAAAGAACCAGTGTTTACAAAGCCCTCTTGGAAGTTAGCCTGGAACTTAACTTACAGGTTACCAGCCTTACAGGTGACTAAGGAAGGTCACTGGTAGCAAGCTCAGGAACTTTAAGACATTTAGGGGACCTCAAGAAGAGAGGAATTCACCCAAACCGATAGATTACTGCAGGTGAAGTCTGGTGGTGAGTTCTTGGCTTGGCTTTCTGGCCTCAAGAGAGTTTTAAGTCCAGCAAAGAAAAATTGAAAAGGTCTATGTGGTCAGTTATCATTCTTGCTGCCTTTATGTAAATAATTAGGCCAAATTTAATTATATTAGACTTATTTTATAAATAAGGATAATCTTACTTTGCTATAATTGATCAAAATGGGGGTGACTGTAGAAAGAAATTTTATGATTGCAGAGAGAAATTTTTTTCAATAGAAAACTACAACCCAGGTCTTCTCTGGTGGCACAGTGGTTAAGAATCTGCCTGCCAATGCAGGGGACGCAGGTTCAATCCCTGGTCCGGTAAGATCCCACATGCCATGGAGCAACTAAGCCCATGTGCCACAACTACTGAACCTGCGCTCTAGAGCCCACAAGCCACAACTACTAAGCTCATGAGCCACAACTACTGAAGCCTGCACGACTAGAGCCCGTGCTCCACCACAAGAGAAGCCACTGCAATGAGAAGCCCACGCACCACAACGAAGAGTAGCCCCCGCGCGCCACAACTAGAGAAAGCCCGCGTGCAGCAACGAAGACCCAACACAGCCAAAAATAAATAAATAAACACATAAAATTTATTTTAAAAGCCCAATAGAACATTCCATACCTTCTCACTGAAGCCCTAAACTGACCACCACCACCCTTGTTAAATTTGATATATAAACCTTTTATCACTGGCTATTGAGCACTCCCTCATGCATACCATGCAAGCTTAAATAAACTTTGTCTTTTCTCCTCTTAATCTGTCTACTGTCACAATCTGTAGTCACCAACCACTGGACCCAAGTTGGAAAAGTTTTCTTTCAGCAACATCAAGCAATGAAACAGTAACAAAATTAAAAAATAAAAGCAATGATACAGAAAAGATATTCTTAATACAGTCTAGTTAATAAAAATAACCTCAACACTCTGAAGACAACGAACACCCTGGAGAGTAATATTTGGCTCTAGTGGGCTCTTCACTAATTTATAAAGCCTAACTGACAAGCCAGTGAATGCTTCACTACCCTAGCCATTTGTCATCCATTTTGTTTAGTTCTCAATTTCATATCTTTAGCCTTCTCCTTTAACTGAAAATTTCAATCCACAACATGAACTTGTAAAGCCATTTAAAAGAGAAAAACACATTTTATTTACGATCTTATTCCTTCATGCTGATAGACCAGAAGGGCACAAGCCTGAGGCAAAACTCATTTAGGGTGTGTGGTATGGGCATCCCCTGATTCTCTCTTCATAAAGCATCACTCCCATGGTCCCTCCAGGGCAGCTTTCCCAACTGTCCCACCTAGGGGATAAGCCTACTAATAAATAAAACTTATTTTTCATTCTCTGCTTCCCTCCACGTGCCACACGCACGCGCACACACACACACAAACACATCTCAAATCTATTTTGTTTTTAAATGTAGTTGATGATGTTTAAACAGGACTTAGGTATTTTAGCATTATACTGAAAAAGAAAAATGAACGTTTGTTCCCTTGCTTTTCTTTGCTCCTTAGATGTAGTGTCAATCTCTGCAGTTTATGGTGAACTAAGGACTGAAAAGAGGGAGCAGAGAACAGAAAGCCAATAGGTCTTTTATTTGTCTGTCTCACTTGTGCTCCATGCATGGAATATAGCTGCCTGTTTTACTATTGAAAGGTCTGTAAAACATGGGTGGTATCTGAATCTCCTGGCCATTCAGACAACCGAAATAACAGCAAGGAAATGCCAGGAATAAGAGTACTGTTTTATAGAAATCCACTTGTGGCCTTCATATACATTTTATCCAAAGACCTTTCCAGATGTAGACATTAAAGTCAGAGAAGAATTAAAGATGTCGGCAGAGAAAGAAAGAGAGATTTGTAGCCAATTTGAAAAAGAGGACAAGGCCTCCAAAGTTGGCAGGGTTTGCTGAAAGGGTGGTTTTAATTCCCATCAATGTCAAATTCCCTAAGTTAAATAGTAAGAGAAACACACAGGTTGCCTGGAGTTTCTATATATAGTGGATAAAAGAAAATTTTAAATCATCAACAAATGGAGAAAGGTGCTTTCTGTTAAAGGGACGATTTGTTTTATTTATAATCTACTAAACTTGAACTTGAAAATAACAACATAATCAAATGTGATTATTCACAATGAAATCTAGGGCTTTATTCCAGGAAAACGAAGAGGCTAATTTTGGGGATCCAGACATGTAGTCTGCTTCTGGAACTCTACCAGTAGACCCCAAGATATTGACAAAGAACAGAAAGAAGACAAAAAGGGGGGTATCTGACAAAACAAAGACCCCAAAGCTATGAGTATTTCACTTATCTACATTACAAATTTAAACGTTTAGTTATTCATTTATCAAGTACTTGAGTACCCCTGTTGTTCAAGCCAGAGAGCTTGATGATAAAGACCATGGGGTCTTTCAAGGGTCTTAGACACAACTGGGATAGAAATCCTGCAGTGTTCAGCTACATCCCCATATGCCAAGTTCCTTTGGCACATATCTTCCTAAAATTTTAATTCCCCAGGTTACCTTTCCTAACTTAAGCTAACAATGCTTTTCATCAAGCCTTCTGGAATTTATCCAGTTGTTGATCAAGTCTCCTACACCCTTAGCATACTTGAAACTTCGTTCTTCTCCAAAGAACCCCAAAGACACACACCCCCTCAACTCTCTCTGCCCCAATTAAAGCAACGAACCAATTATTAACTCTGTAGATAACTTAAGTCTCCAGGTAACACCTCTTAGAAAGAAGTGTCTTGAATGATGGATACAAATATTTTGGTCAATGAAGAGGTGAGCTAAACCATAAGGTGACCAAAAAAAAAAAGCTTTCTGGATTATACAGCAGTCTCTTAGAAGTCTACTTAGATTGTTCTCTGAGAGACTGACCAGTCCGAATGCCAGCACAAAAGAGAAAGCGTCTGTATAGCATCAACGGTGAATCCTAGTCACTCTCCAAATTCTGCCATGTAAAGAGGACTGTCCTGGAAGTTGGCTGGTTTTCTCTATAACTCCTATTTTTCTTGAACTCCAATAGCAGCCATCTGGAATTTTAATAACATGTAGTCACGCTCATATAGATAAGGTGGTATCCGTGAAAAAGCCAATACATGACAAATTCCTTTTCCAAAACTGAAAATTTTAGCTAGCGCTTTAGGATATTGAAAAAAGTTATTAAAAAACCCCCAGCTGCATATGACTTAGCTTCTTACAAGACTGTTATCATTGTGTCTAAAAGCTTATTCCACTGCAGATGGACATGGCTCTCAAAGACAAATAACTGAAACCTAACTTTATAAAGAGGAAAGTCTTACTTGTACATTACTTATGCAAATGTTTATGTTTAATTTAAAAAACACTAACTCTGCAACTGGTCTCTTCTTTTAGCTGTGGAGGACCCTTGTAATATATTCTGTATCCACTGGATCTAAATACAGATCCCTGAAGTAAATGACTTTCCTGAAGGAGTAAAGAGAATTAACACTTTACCACATAGCACGATTTTAATATAATAATAGCTATGATTATTAAATACAAACCATATGCCAAGCACTATTTAGGAGTTTTACATATAGTATCACATGTATTATATTACTAATTCTAGCTGAAGTATAAATATTTTTCTTATTCTGTATATGAAGAAACTGAGGCTCAGAAAGATTAAGCAACTCACCCAACTTAACTAGTAAACTGTAATACTGGGAATTTTAACTAAAGTCTTTCTGCCTCCTAAATCCTATTATTTCCAGAGTAATAAACTGTCTCCTAAAATGCACAAACTCACTAAAATGGTCCAAACCTCATTTTCAGTAACCAACAGAATGATTTCTTCTTTTAAGCAGGAAGATGGGGATTGCTGACATTTCTTTGTACTTATTGTTCCCCAAATATCCCAGGATCTTTTACATCTCAATGCTCTGGCTCAAGGTGCTTCTGGTTGTGATATCCTCTACGACCCCACCTTTTCTCCAACTCCTTCAGAACACAGCACAGGAAACTAGTGGTTTCCTCCTGTTTATCTACATAGTGCCATTTTTATATCTGTTATGGGTGATTAAAACTACAGATTAAGGAGTCAAAATAACCTGTGTTCAGTACTCTTTCCACTTCCCTAAGTAAGATCTTGGGCAAGTTAGTCATCCACTCTAAGCCTCAATTTTGTCATTTCTGGTATAGAGATAAGATTATCTCCCCTGCTGGATTGTAGTGAGGATTAAATGAGGAACTCGGAACAAAATATCCTATGTATCCTCTATAGCACACTTTTCCAGGCTATCAGATTCTAGTCCAGTTAAATGACTTGGAGCTACTTAGCAACTCTTCATAAGTGGTATACTACTGATAGATACGTAAATTATGTCCTGTCAAATAGTAATTTAATTGACATCCCCCCTCCTTCCTAGGGGAGTGGGGGAAAAAATCTAGTTTTGCCTAGTCTCAATTTACAATTCATACCATGCCTTTACATCACATTAATTTGTGCTGCTTTGATTTTTCCTTTGAATGGGTTGTATCTGCCTGGTTGTCTCACATAATATGAGTAAAATTAATTCTTTAACGTGTGTTCGTTTTTGTTTCTGTAGGAGGGTAACAATTTGACTTTTTTGGAAAATTACATTTTAACAGTACTATCATCATCATTATCACGACAACTCCCAATCTTGATCTTTTCTAAACTCCATATTCCTTATATTCAAGCCTACTAGAATAGTCACTTGAATGTCCCAATAAATGGTTTTCTTTACTTAGAAAACTTGTTCCTCCTTATAGTAAGTAGCCAGTCTCCAAGATGACCCGCAATGATCCTGTCTCCCCAGACTTTTTGAAGAGTCTAGGGTGGCTGTTTTGCAAAATTACTCATTAGAGTAGGTTTATGATTTTGGGGCAGAAATATCATATATGAGGCAGAGATGTCAATTTGTCTATTGACGATGCTGAGTTTGATCATTTGATTAAGGTGGTATCCATCACTGACTCTCAATGCTTCTGTTGCTGGGCATTCTTATCCACCAAAGATACCTAGCGTCTATTTCTCCACCTCTGACTATATTTATCCCAAATCTTTTCTAGCCTCTCCAGACTCCAAATCCTCTTTCCTACCCCTCAGTCTCTGCAGGGAATCTATGTCCTACTTCATTACTAAAATCCAAAAATGACTCCCTCAACCTCATCTTTACTTCTGATTTTCCTTACAGATACAACAACCAAATGCAATGTTGTGGTCTATGATCAGATCCTGGTTTGAGTAAACCAGCAATAAAAGACATTTCTGGGGGCAATTAGGGGACCACTGAATATTAAGGAATTATTGTTACTTGTGTTGGTCGTATAATCATATTGTGTTATGTAGTTTAGAGACACACACTAAAGTTAAAATGAAATATCATGGCATATACTTTAAAGTACTCCAGAAAAAAAAAAAGGAAAGAAAATATAAAAAAATATTAACAATTGATAAATTAGGTGAAGGGTTACTATTCTCTACTTTTCTTACGTTTGAACATTTTCATAATAACTCAAAGTTTTGTTTCTATCTTTAAAAAAAACTGAAGCACAGATTAAGTGACTGGCTCAAGATCACAAGCCATAAATGGGATTTAATCAACTAGGATTCTAACCCAGTCAAGGCTCCAAGTCCGGGCCCTCAGCTTCTTGTGGCTACACTGTCTCTTGTTCCATGGATCACAGTTTGTGAGCCATTAGTACTTGGGATGGAGGAAAAAAGAAGATAGAGGCACAGCAGAGATTAACAAATTAATATATGTAAAGCACTTAAAACAGTGCCTGGCATATAGTAAGAACAATGTAAGTGTTAACTATTATAGACCACCTGTTCCACAGAAAATTATTACGGTTGCTATGGTGTAGGGGGTCAGGGAGAAGAGCTTCCATGGACTGAATAAGTTTGAGAAACCCTAAGTCAAAGAAAGTCAAACATGTTTCTCTGTGCAGAATGTCTTTGTGTCTTTAATATGTTAACACCCATTTCCAAGAAAGAAATCTAGTATGTGGCATTTTCCAATTCTAATTGATCACTAAATGCTTTTTTTCTTCCAAAAAAATAACCTGAGGTACTGATATTCTGTGGGACAAGCTTTAGGATTCCCTGATTTACATGAAGAAATCAGGTTCTCCACAATAAGGCAACATTTTATTTCAATGCTTAGAAAAAAAGAATCAAATGATAAATCCATAACATTTTCCTTGACAAACACAATGTTCACTTTCAAATGTTTGTTATCAGTATGCCTAACAAACAGTCTTTCTGAAGTTTGCTAACATGTATGACTACTGGCTCCATCTATGTCCCTCTCCAAGGTTGAGTATCATGAGATCTCATGTCATCTACCTGAGAGTCAAGTCTTCTCTTTCCTACCTGTGCACCATGAGAACTCTCCTCCCTGCTGATAAGTCAGACCACTCCCCTCTTCTCTCCCCACACAAAACAGGTCTCTTATAAAAAAGACAAATATAATTTTGATGTACTAAGAAAATGAGATGGCAATCCTCACCATCTAATTGGTGAGCACTCCCCTCCTTACTTCCTGCAATGCAGTTCTTATAAAAGCAAAATTTTTATTTTAAATTTTGAATCTTTTTCTCTTGCAACATGACTTAGCACGTAAGTGATATATAATTTGTTATATATTTTGTTTGCTGCTGATGTAATTTGTTTTCAAGTCTTATTTTTGCTTTGTTTGAAGAAAAACATAATCAAGGAGAACATTTGTCAAATTTCAAAGGAACCTAACAGAATACATGTAAGAGTGGAATTTAAGAATTTTAAGGTGAGAAGTCATTTAGCAATCTGAATTACCGACCCATGGGTATGGTATTTTAGGTATTTTAAGAGTCATTAATGTTTTAAATATACAAAGTCATTAAAATCCATGGTAGCCCACATTCTACTTCTTATCAAATTGCCATATTTATGGAATATAATCAAACATACAGAAAAAAATGACCAGGTTTAAGAAAAGATTTTATAAATGTGTACCTAACAAAAACAAATGTCACAAAGACGTAACAAAACGCCTGGATTATAACTAAAATCAACTCAAATATTAAATATTTAACACACATCCTGGAGCTGTTGGCATGTGGGTGGCCTGGCCGGGGCTCCGACTGTAGCTGTGTCAGCGTGTTATGATGCCGTCTCGTACCAATCTGGATACTGGAATCCCCAGTAGTAAAGTGAAATACTCAAGGCTCTCCAATACAGACGATGGCTACATTGACCTTCAGTTTAAGAAAAGCCCTCCTGGGCTTCCCTGGTGGCACAGTGGTTAAGAATCCATCTGCCAATGCAGGGGACATGGGTTTGAGCCCTGGTCCGTGAAGATCCCAAATGCCTTGGAGCAACTAAGCCCGTGCGCCACAACTACTGAGCCTGCACTCTAGAGCCCGCGAGCCACAACTACTGAGCCTGAGTGCCACAACTACTGAAGCCCACGTGCCTAGAGCCCATGCTCCACAACAAGAAAAGGCCAGCAACGAAGAGTAGCCCCCGCTCGCCGCAACTAGAGAAAGCCCGCGTGCAGCAACAGAGACCCAACGTAGACAAAAATAAAAATAAATAAAATAAATAAATTTATAGTTTCCTTCTAGCTCTTCTTTATATGCATATATGATTTGTGATTCTAGTTATAGTCAGAGTATAAATATATATTAAAGCAAAGTAAACATTTAGACGCTTAAGATTCTTTGGCAATTGCAATTAGATTCTATTCTGATATGTTGTCTGTCATGAAAGATATTTAATAACACTTTCACACAATCAAGCAGTCCCTAGAATTTTCATAAATAAACCACCAAATCAAAAAGTAACAGCAATGCACCCATTACAATGGACAAAATCCAGAACACTGACACACCAAATGCTGGCAAAGACGTGAAGTGATGTAAAATTTCAGTCATTGCTGTTGGGAATGCAAAATACTACAGCCTCTCTGAAAGACAGTTTGGCGGTTTCTTACAATACCAAACATACTCCAAAACAAACAAACAAACAAACAAAAAACATACTTTTAACCATACGATCCAGCAACTGCACTCCTTGGTATTTACCCAAATGAGCTGAAAACTTATGTCCACACAGAAAACTGCACAAGGATATTTATAGTAGCTTTATTCATAATTGCCAAAACTTGGAAGCAACAAATATGTCCTTCAGCAGCTGAATGGATAAACTGTGGCACATCCACACAATGCAATATTATTCAATACAAAAAAGAAATGAGCTTTCAAGCCGTGAAAAGACATGGAGGAAACTTAAATGAATATTACTAAGTGAAAGAAGCCAATCTGAAAAGGCTATACACTCTATGATTCCAATTATAAGACATTCTAGAAAAGGCAAAACCATGGAGACAAAAATAAATAAATAAATAAAATTTTAAAACAGTGGTTGCCAAGGAGAAGAGGGAGGGAGAGATGAACAAGTGAGCCCTAATGTAAACTATGGTCTCTGGGTGATAATGATGTGCCAGTGTAGGTTCATCTATTGTAACAAATGTACCGTTCTGGAGGGGATATGGAGAATAGAGGAGGCTGTGCCTATGTGGGAACAGGAAGTATATGAGAACTCTCTGCACTTTCTGCTGTAAACTTAAAACTGCTCTAAAAAATTAAGTCTATTTACATTTTTTAAAAAGTAACAGTTCTGGGGCTTCCCTGGTGGCGCAGTGGTTGGGAGTCCGCCTGCCGATGCAAGGGACACGGGTTCGTGCCCCGGTCCGGGAAGATCCCACATGCCGTGGAGTGGCTGGGCCCGTGAGTCATGGCCGCTGAGCCTGCGCATCCAGAGCCTGTGCTCCGCAACGGGAGGGGCCACAACAGTGAGAGGCCCGCGTACCGCCAAAAAAAAAAAAAAAAAAAAGTAACAGTTCTGTGTTTCACTGATCTTAGCTACTATAAAGAAAATTAAATGCACGTTTTCATATCAGGAGACATACGTGGTCAAAAGAAAAATTTTAGTCTCTCTTTTTTTTTTTTTTGGCTGCACTGGGTCTTTGTTGCTGCACACGGGCTTTTTCTTCCTCTAGCTGCAGCGAGCGGGGGCTACTCTTTGCTGTACGCAGGCTTCTCATTGCAGTGGCTTCTCTTGTCGCGGAGCACGGGCCCTAGGCGCGTGGGCTTCAGTAGTTGTGGCTCTCGGGTTCTAGAGCGCAGGCTCAGTAGTTGTGGCACATGGGCTTAGTTGCTCCGCGGGATGTGGGATCTTCCCAGACCAGGGCTTGAACCCGTGACCCCTGCATTGGCAGGCAGATTCTTAACCACTGAGCCACCAGGGAAGTCCCTTAGTCTTGTTTTTTAAGGGGAACAGGAGACAGAGTTGTTTCGCCGGAGTGGACATTGTTACCTCCTTCTTTAGTCAAAAGATAAGAACAAGCCAGTATCACCGCTCAAACACATGTCCAACTCCCGTTCTGTTTACTGCTTGCTCTCCCTGTGCAAAAAACAACTTGGATTTGGTAGACTTCAGAATGAGGACATTCCACAGGTTTTAATTATGTGAATCTGAAAATGTGAAATTCATTAGCTAAAAGATTCTGATGGCTACTAAATTCTCAAGAAGCAGTTTATACATAAACTAAACAGTAAGCATGAAGATTAATTTCCTCTTCAAACATGAATAACAATTTATGTCTCCCCTAAATTCATATGTTGAAGCCCTAACCTCCAATGCGATGATCTGCAGATGGGGCCTTTGGGAGGTAATTAAGGTTAGATGAGGTGATGAGGGTAGGGCCCTCATAATGGAATTAGTGCCTTTATAAGACAAGACACCAGAGAGTTTATCCTCTCTCTCCCTGCATACATGCACAAAGAACAGTTTATGTGAGCACACAGTGAAATGGCAGTGCCTATAAGCCAAAAGAGGACTCAGAATGAAACCTACCTTGCTGGCACCTTGAGCTTAGACTTCCCAGGCTCCAGAACTGTGAGAAATAAATTTCTATTGTTTAAGCCTCCCAGTTTATGGTATTTTGTTATGGCAGCCAAAGCAGGCTAAGACATAGTGGAAACTAAAAGCAATTCTAATGGCTTGCCCCAATTAGAGCCTGATCCAAACCAATGACTCAGGCCCAATACTTCCAGATTTATACCCATTAATTTTTTTTTAATTTTTTAATTTATTTTTCACTGCGTTGGGTCTTCATTTCTGCACGTGGACTTTTTTCTCTAGTTGCAGCGAGTGGGGGTTACTCTTCGCTGTGGTGCGTGGGCTTCTCATTGTGGTGGCTTCTCTTGTTGTGGAACACTGGCTCTAGGCACGTGGGCTTCAGTAGTTGTGGTACACGGACTCAGTAGTTGTGGCTCTCAGGCTCTAGGGCGCAGGCTCAGTAGTTGTGGCGCACAGGCTTAGTTGCTCCACGGCATGTGGGTTCTTCCCGGACCAGGGCTCAAACCCGTGTCCCCTGCATTGGCAGGCAGATTCTTAACCACTGCACCACCAGGAAGTCCCCCCATTAATTTTTTAAGTAAGTTTACTATCAATGAATACAAATTCACAATAGGAGAGAAAATAAAAGCAAAAGGTAGTGTACTATGGGAATCAAAATTCAGTATTTCATACTGTGGAAAAATCTTTATAATTCAGGATCCATCTCCCATCTTGTGGATCATACAGCTTACTTTGCTTCCTTCTGCTGCACTCATGTGACTATTTTGTTGTTTACTGAAAGTCTGAGCTGAGTAAGTAGCAACAGAATGTTGTGAAATTCAAACAGATTAAATTTGATCCTTCTAAACAACTTTAATGATGAAAATGAAGCCTTATCATTGGTGGGCCGGGTGTTATAAACTAGTAAACTTCAGGCTCCGTGTGAAATTCACAGTGTCTTACACGAATCATATTCCCCCCAGCACTTAGCAGGATACTTTGCACACAGTTGAATGAATATAGGAATAAACGAAAGAAAAATGTCTACTACCATACTTGTTTCATGACCTGATTAAAATAAACACTTCAATTCTGCATTACCTATCATCCAGTCTACCTACCTAGTCAGAGAAAATTAATGACTATGACTAACTTGATGGAGTGTTAAAAGGGTTTACAATTTAGTAATGAAAAAATCTTGACAGATATTCTATGAAAAGTGGTGTTTTCTGTTTTCAAATCCACTAATCAAGCCAGCTTTCAAATCTTAATATTCTAAATTCCTGAAAGAACAGCCTAGTATCTGCTTCTGCAAAGATCTCTTGAGGCTAGATATCTTGGAAGGAATTTGCTGCTTTCTATATTACTCTAGTCTAATTTCAGAACATTATATTAGGATTATGTTAAATTACACTGTTACTCAATGAAAAGATCTACAATTTTAGTGATTCTGGAACAAATTAAGACGGTTAATTCAGAAATCATGCAAAGTCAATAGTGATTCTATGAATTTGATTCTAATCATTTTCCTCCAAACAGATGTTTACCCCCACCTTAACCTTCTCCTACATAGGTAATATACAATCTTTGGCCAGATGTCTATACGGTATCTTTAAAAGTAATTATAGTTAATAGTATCACTGGAATTGCTCCACATTTGTTTATTTTAATCAAATTCAAGTTGCATAAAACTGCAAAAGGGGAAAAAATTAAACTTCACAAACTTTTGAAAGATAATAAGATAGCCACAAAGCTATAAAAAATAGGAGGGAAACAGAACCAAAAAAAACAGACTAAGAATTTAAGATTCTGTCTTCAGGGCAAATCTTTAGAATACTTCCTGCATTGGCCCAGATTCCTCCAAAAAAATAATCCCATGTCATTGTTAAACACCAAAAATTACCAAGTTTTCTAATGTCATAATATGAAACATTATAAGCCAAGACCTGGTCATTTTCTGTATTAAAAAGGCTATAGGGACTTCTCTGGTGGCGCAGTGGATAAGATTCCACACTCCCAATGCAGGGGGCCCAGGTTCGATCCCTGGTCAGGGAACTAGTTACCACATGCATGCCGAAACTAAGAGTTCACATGCCACAGCTAAGGAGCCCGCAAGCTGCAACTAAGGAGCCCACCTGCCACAACGAAGACCCAGCAAAACCAAATAAATAAATAAATAAATAAATAAATAAATAAATAATTTTTAAAAGGCTATAAACCTAATTATTATCTCCTACATTTCTTCTTGTGCAGTCTGTTATTAAAGTGGTAATAAATATAATTTCCAAGTCCAAACACTCTACAGAACACATTATAAGAAAAAAATTGTAAAGTTAAATAAGGGTTCAAAAAAAACTAATTTTCCAGTTTGTACCTATATAATGAAGAAAACATAGTAAGTTAACAAAAGAAACAAAGGAAGCAGTAGCACTGCCAATTTTGGACATCTTCTTAGATACCAAGATGAAAAAAATTCATGCAAAACAGGTAGGTAAACCAATGTTCACAGCAGCATTATTTATAATTGGCAAGGTATGGAAGCAACCTAAGTGCCCATCAACAGATGAATGGATAAAGAAGATGTGGTATATACATATGTGTGTGTGTATACACACACACACACACACTGCAATACCACTCAGCCATAAAAAAGAATGAAATTTTGCCATTTACAGCAACACAGATGGACTTGGAGGGCATCATGCTAAGTGAAATAAGTCAGACAGAGAAAGACAAATACTGTATGATATCACTTATATGTGGAATCTAAAAAATAGAACAAACTAGTGAACAAAACAAAAAAGAAGCAGATTCACAGATACAGAGAATAAACTAGTTGTTACCAGTGATGTGGGGGAGAAGGGGCAAAATTAGGGTAGTGGGGAAAAAAAGGGGGTATTATGGGATTATATGAAATCGTGTGTGAAACTTTTAAAAACTGTAAAGAACTATAGAATTACAGGGCTTCCCTGGTGGCGCAGTGGTTGAGAATCTGCCTGCCAGTGCAGGGGACACGGGTTCAAGCCCTGGTCTGGGAAGATCCCACATGCCGCAGAGCAACTGGGCCTGTGAGCCACAACTACTGAGCCTGCGCATCTGGAGCCTACGCTCCGCAACAAGAGAGGCCGCGACAGTGAGAGGCCCACACACCGCGATGAAGAGTGGCCCCCGCTCGCCGCAACTAGAGAAAGCCCTCGCACAGAAACGAAGACCCAACACAGCCAAAAATAAATTAATTAATTAATTTAAAAAAAAAAGAACTATAGAATTTAAAGAATCTTTCATTCAATAAAAGAAAAACAAAAAAGAATGTGCGTGCGCGCACACACACACACACACACACACACACAAACCAGGTAGGTAAAGAAGGGTAAAGCAAACTCATCAATCACCCCTCCCCTCAAAATAAGGCTAGGTTTGTTTAATTCTAAGAAACAATAACCAATTAGATATATTTACGTAACACTTTAATGCTTCTATAAATGACTAAACTCAAGAATTTAACACATTTTAAACGATTACAAATGTTTATCTCGAGTATTATTATTAAAGATAGAAAATATATTTCTGAGTAAACCCAGGATTTTCTCTACTAAAAATCTTTTAGGCTTAGGATTTCCTCTATTCACTGGAGAAGCAAAGAGTGATTTGGATCTGTTGTTAAGTGGCTATTTATGCCACAAGGAGAGCACCTAACATTCAGGGTGCTTCCAAATTACACTCTTTACTACTAGAAGTTCACGGTTACTAACTGGCTTTCAATCTGCCAAGTTACTTTTACCCGATAACTTACTCATCTTCTATGTTTTTCCCGTTTGGGGTAGGACTTCTGTCTCTGTCAGCAAGCGGAAAAAAAAAAAAATCCATGATGAGGTACAATGAAAGTTTCCTCCTATTAAACACTCCAAGCAAGACATTAGCCTCTAACTTCACGGAGAAAGAATTTTGCCTTTTCAAAAAGAACATTTTGTGGCCAGCTCAGGGATGTAAGTGTGGGAAAGTCTCCAGAAGCAATTACAAAATTTAAAAAATACCCCTTCTTCTCTTTCTCTTGACAGACCATAAAGCCTTCTCTTGGGAAAGAGCACATGATTAGTGTAGTATCCAAACCAAGTGCCTAAATTAATACTTATGTAAAAAAAATACTGTACAAGAAACAGAATTGTGGGACTTCCCTGGTGGTGCAGTGATTAAGAATCCACCTGCCCATGCATCAAACACAGGTTCGATTCCTGGTCCGGGAAGATCCCATGTGCCACAGAGTAACTAAGCCTGTGCGCAACAACTACTGAACCTGCACCAGAGCCCGTGAGCCACAACTACTGAGCCCACGTGCCACATCTACTGAAGCCCGCACACTCTAGGGCCCGCGTGCCGCAACTACTGAGCCCACGTGCTGCAACTACTGAAGCCTGCATGCCTAAGCCTGTGCTTGCAACAAGAGAAGCCACCACAATGAGAAGCCCATGCACCACAACAAACAGTAGCCCTTGCTCACTGCAACTAGAGAAAGCCCGCGCGCAGCAACAAAGACCCAATGCAGCAAAAAACAAAAAAACAAAAAAAAGAAAGAAACAGAATTGCTTAGAGGTCATCTTTTATTATAACCAGAGCCCCACTACCAGATGAAGTTCATAGGTCTGCAATAGGAGACACAGTCCTGACCCTGTGGAAATATAAATGACTTAATAATAAAGGAAAAATAAGAACAAGAGAAAAGAGATAGTGTTGCAGTTGTTCAGTCAGGGACGAAAATGAGTCCAACACACGAGACGTATGCGTTAAAGCACAGTGGTAGAGGGCTGTTGCTCGCTCAGGCAAAAGAGCAAAGCCCTCAGTCCACTATGGCATATTTATTTAAGCTTTATCTAATACAAAAAGGTTCTTTTTAGCACAGGCTGTGTCGTCCTTGAACATCTAAGCAATGCACCTCCTTATTTTCTTATGTTCCCAATTATACCAAGGACATGCGTGGATCAGTGCCCAGAGCAATCAGTACTGCTTGCAGTCCTGAAACATTCTCACGCACCCAGCTTGTTAGGTAAGCCGATTCTTGGGTCACGTCTTTTCCCATGTCCTCAGTTACCCTGCTACAAGATAGGTTCAAGATGGTGGAGTAGAAGGACGTGCACTCAATCCCTCTTGCGAGAGCACTGGAATCACAGCTAACTGCTGAACAATCATTGACAGGAAGACACTGGAACTCACCAAAAAAGATACCCCACATCCAAAGACAGAGGAGAAGCCGCAATGAGAAGATAGGAGGGGTGCAATCACAGTAAAATCAAATCCTATAGCTGCTGGGTGGGTGACTCAAAAACTGGAGAACACTTATACCACAGAAGTCCACCCACTGGAGTGAAGGTCCTGAGCCCCACGTCAGGCTTCCCAACCTGGGGGTCCAGCAACAGGAGAAGGAATTCCTAGAGAGCCAGACTTTGAAGGCTAGAGGGATTTGATTGCTGGACTTCAACAGGACTGGGGGAAACAGAGACTCCACTCTTGGAGGACACACACAAAGTAGTGTGTGCACTGGGACCCAGGGGAAGGAGCAGTGACCCCAGGGGAGACTGAACCAGACCTACCTGCTAGTGTTGGAGGGTCACCTGCAGAGGCAGGGGGTGGCTGTGGCTCACTGTGGGGAAAAGGACACCGGCAGCAGAAGTTCTGGGAAGTACTCCTTGGCGTGAGCCCTCCCAGAGTCTGCCATTAGCCCCACCAAAGAGAAGGGTAGGCTCCAGTGCTGGGTCGCCTCAGGTCAAACAACCAACAAGGAGGGAACCCAGCCCCACCCATCCAGCAGTCAAGTGGATTACAGTTTTACTGAGATCTGCCCACCAGAGCAACACTCAGCTCTACCCACCACGAGTCCCTTCCATCAGGAAGCTTGCACATGCCTCTTAGATAGCCTCATCCACTACAGGACAGACAGCAGAAGCAAGAAAAACTACAATTCTGCAGCCTGTGGAAGGAAAACCACATTCACAGAAAAACAGACAAAACGAAAAGGCATAGGACTTTGTACCAGATGAAGGAACAAGATAAAACCCCAGAAAAACAACTAGATGAAGTGGAGATAGGCAGCTTCCCAGAAAAATAATTCAGAAATAATGATAGTGAAGATGATCCAGGACCTCGGAGAAAGAATGGAGGCAAAGATCAAGATGCAAGAAATGTTTAACAAAGACCTAGAAGAATTAAAGAACAAACACCTAGAAGAATTAAAGAGCAAACAAACAGAGATGAACGATACAATAACTGAAATGAAAAATACACTAGAAGGAATCAATAGCAGAATGACTGAGGCAGAAGAACAGATAAGTGACCTGGAAGACAGAATGGTGGAATTCACTGCTGTGGAACAGAATAAAGAAAAAAGAATGGAAAGAAATGAAGACAGCCTAAGAGACCTCTGGGACAACATTAAACACAACAACATTTGCCTTATAGGGGTCCCAGAAGGAGAAGAGAGAGAGAAAGGACCCGAGAAAATATCAGAAGAGATTATAGTCGAAAACTTCCCTAACATGGGAAAGGAAATAGCCACTCAAGTCCAGGAAGCGCAGAGAGTCCCATACAGGATAAACGCAAGGAGAAACATGCCGAGACACACAGTAATCAAATTGGAAAAAATTAAAGACAGAAAAATTACTGAAAGCAGCAAGGGAAAAATGACAAATAACATACAAGGGAACCCCCATAAAGTTAACAGCTGATTTCTCAGCAGAAACTCTACAAGCCCGAAGGGAGAAATACAAAGGATCTACAAGCCAGAAGGGAGAAATACAAAGGATCATAAGAGACTACTACAAGCAACTCTATGCTAATAAAATGGACAACCTGGAAGAAATGGACAAATTCTTAGAAAGGTATAACCTTCCAAGACTGAACCAGGAAGAAATAGAAAATATGAACAGACCAATCACAAGTAATGAAATCGAAACTGTGATTAAAAATCGTCCAACAAAAGTCCAGGACCAGATGGCTTCACAGGTGAATTCTATCAAACATTTAGAGAAGAGCTAACACCCATCTTTCTCAAACTCTTCCAAAAAACTGCAGAGGAAGGAACACTCCCAAACTCATTCTATGAGGCTACCATCACCCTGGTACCAAAACCAGACAAAGATACTACAAAAAAAGAAAATTACAGACCAATATCACTGATGAATATGGATGCAAAAATCCTCAACAAAATATTAGCAAACAGAATCCAGCAACACATTAAAAGGATCATACACCATGATCAAATGGGATTTATCCCAGGGATGCAAGGATTCTTCAATATATGCAAATCAATCAATGTGAAACACCATATTAACAAACTGAAGAATAAAAACCATATGATCATCTCAATAGATGCAGAAAAAGCTTTCGACAAAATTCAACACCCATTTATGATAAAAACTCTCCAGAAAGTGGGCATAGAAGGAACCTACCTCAACATAATAAAGGCCATATACGACAAACACACAGGAAACATCATTCTCAATGATGAAAAACTGAAAGCATTTCCTCTAAGATCAGGAACAAGACAAGGATGTCCACTCTCACCACTATTATTCAACATAGTTTTGGAAGTCCTAGCCACAGCAATCAGAGAAGAAAAAGAAATAAAAGGAATACAAATTGGAAAAGAGGAAGTAAAACTGTCACTGCAGATGACATGATACTACACATAAAGAATCCTAAAGATGCCACCAGAAAACTACTAGAGCTCATCATTGAATTTGGTAAAGTTGCAGGATACAAAATTAATGCACAGAAATCTCTTGCATTTGCATACATTAACAATGAAAGATCAGAAAGAGAAATTAAGGAAACAATCCCATTCACCACTGCAACAAAAAGAATGCAATACGTAGGACTAAACCTACCTAAGGAGGTAAAAGACCTGTACTCCGAAAACTATAAGACACTGATGAAAGAAATCAAAGGTGACACAAACAGATGGAGAGATATACCATGTTCTTGGAGTGGAAGAATCAATATTGTGAACATGACTATACTACCCAAAGCAATCTACAGATTCAAGGCTATCCCTACCAAATTACCAGTGGCACTTTTTACAGAATTAGAACAAAAAAATCTTAAAATTTGTATGAAGACACAGAAGACCCCAAATAGCCAAAGCCGTCTTGAGGGAAAAAGGTGGAGCTGGAGAAATCAGACTCCCTGACCTCATAATATACTACAAAGCTACAGTAATCAAGACAATATGGTACTGGCACAAAAAAAGAAATATAGATCAATGGAAGAGGATAGAAAGCCCAGAGATAAACTCACACACCTATGGTCAACTAATCTATGACAAAGGAGGCAAGGATATACAATGGAGAAAAGACAGTCTCTTCAATAAGTGGTGCTGGGAAAACTGGACAGCTACATGTAAAAGAATGAAATTAGAACACACCCTAACACCATACACAAAAATAAACTCAAAATGGCTTAGAGACCTAAATGTAAGACCAGACACTATAAAACTCTTAGAGGAAAGCATAGGAAGAACACTCTTTGACGTAAACCACAGCAAGATCTTTTTTGATCCACCTCCTAGAGTAATGGAAATACAAACAAAAATAATGAAACTGAAAAGCTTTTGCACAGCACAGGAAACCATAAACAAGATGAAAAGACAACCCTCAGAATGGGAGAAAATATTTGCAATGAATCAACAGACAAAGGATTAATCTGCAAAATATATAAACAGCTCATGCAGCTCAATATTAAAAAAAAAAAAACAACCCAATCCAAAAATGGGCAGAAGACCTAAATAGACATTTCTCCAAAGAAAACATACAGATGGCCAAGAGGCCCATGAAAAGCTGCTCAACATCACTAATTATTAGAGAAATGCAAATCAAAACTACAATGAGGTATCACCTCACACCAGTTAGAATGGGCATCATCAGAAAATTTACAAACAACAAATGCTGGAGAGGGTGTGGAGAAACGAGACCCCTCTTGCACTGTTGGTGGAAATGTAAATTGATACAGCCACTATGGAGAACAGTATGGAGGTTCCTTAAGAAAGTAAAAGTAGAATTACCATATAACCCAGCAATCCCACTACTGGGCATTTATCCATAGAAAGCCATATTCCAAAAAGATACATGCACCCCAATTTTCGTTGCAGCACTATTTACAATAGCCAGGTCATGGAAGCAACCTAAATGCCCATTGACAGATGAATGGATAAAGAAGATGTGGTACCTATATACAATGGAATATTACTCAGCCATAAAAAGGAACGAAACTGGGTCATTTATAGAGACATGGATGGATCTAGAGACTGTCACACAGAGTGAAGTAAGTCAGAAAGAGAAAAACAAATATCATATATTAATGCATATATGTGGAACCTAGAAAAATGGTACAAATGAACCAGTTTGTAGGGCAGAAATAGAGAAACAGATGTAGAGAACAAACATATGGACACCAAGGTGGGGGAGAATGGCGGGAGTGGTGGTGGTGGTGGTATGAATTGGGAGACTGGGATTGACATATATACACTAATATGTATAAAATAGATAACTAATAAGAACCTGCTATATAAAAAAATAAATTAAATTAAATTCAAAAACTCAAAAAAAAATAGAACGAGAGAAAAGATAAATACTGCACTTAGCTATACTAGGTCATCAGACCATTAAAGAACTATTGGAAAGGCTGTAAAATGTACGATGAGAGATAGAGTTACAAAAGTTGAGGAAAAGAATATACAAACATATTTAATTATTTGCAGCTTCAAAGCAGAACACATCTCAGTTATATAGGAGTTCAAAAGAAATACAACTCAGGGACTTCCCTGGTGGTGCAGTGGTTAAGAATCCGCTTGCCAATGCATCGAACACGGGTTCGAACGGGTCTGGGAAGATCCCACATGCCGCAGAGCAACTAAGCCCGTGCGCCACAACTCTTGAGCCTGGGCTCTAGAGCCAGCAGCCACAACTGCTGAGGCCCGTGCGCCTAGAGCCTGTGCTCCGCAACAAGAGAAGCCACTGCAATGAGAAGCCTGCCCACCACAAAGGAGAGTGGCCCCCACGCGCCGCAGCTAGAGAAAGCCCGCGTGCAGCAACAAAGACCCAACGCAGCCAAAAATAAAAATAAAATAAATAATTAAATTTATAAAAAGAAAAGTAGTATTTTCTATCCATAATAAGGCAAAAACTGGAAACTTCTCAAATCCCCAACAACAGTAGAATGGATAAGCATATTGTGATATATTCAAACACTGGTGTATTCAGCAGAAGTTGGCAAAGTTTTCCTATAAAGGGCTGACAGTAAGTATTTTAGGCTTTGCCAATCATCCCATCTCTATTGCAATTACTTAACGCTGCCCTTGTAGAGCAAAAGCAACCATACACTTTATTATGGACACTGAAACTTGAATTTCATATAATTTACGTGTGCCACAAAAAATTCTTTTTCTTAAACCATTAAAAAATGTAGAAACTATTCTTAGCTCACTGGCTGTACAAAAAGAGGCAGGGGACCAGATTTAGCCTATGGGGCATAGTTTACTGACCCCTCCTCTACAGCAATAAGAATGAATGACTCTACAACTATATGCAATAATGCTGAATCTCATAAACATGTTGAGTGAAAGAAACCAGACACAAGAGTATGCACTATGGGCTTCCCTGGTGGCACAGTGGTTGAGAGTCCGCCTGCCGATGCAGGGGACACGTGTTCGTGCCCCGGTCCGGGAAGATCCCACGTGCCGCAGAGCCGCTGGGCCCGTGAGCCATGGCCGCTGAGCCTGCGCG
Organism: Mesoplodon bidens; assembly: GCF_964165515.1. Classification (NCBI taxonomy): domain Eukaryota; kingdom Metazoa; phylum Chordata; class Mammalia; order Artiodactyla; family Ziphiidae; genus Mesoplodon; species Mesoplodon bidens. Next base: position 37,298,853 of record NC_138170.1, read on the forward strand.
TCCGGAGCCTGTGCTCCGCAACGGGAGAGGCCACAACAGTGAGAGGCCCGCGTACCGCAAAAAAAAAAAAAAAAAAAAAGAGTATGCACTATAAGATTCCATTTATATAAAGTTTACAAACAGGCAAAACTAAACTATGGTATTACAAGTTAGTAAAGTGCTTCCCTTGGATGTGGGTGCCTAGTGACAGGAAGAGGGCATAAGGAGGGCTCCAGAGTGCTAGTAGTATTTGGTTTCTTGATCAGGGTGCTGGTTATATGGCTATGTTCAGTTTGTGAAAATTCATTAAGTTGCACACATGTGATTTGTGTACCTTTCTTTATGTATGCTATATTCAATTAACAAGTGTCTGAAAATAAAATTTAAGTGCTCTTTCTAGGGAACTAGCTGAAAAGCCAGAAAAGATACAAAGATCCACTGACTTTAGGGACAGATAATTAAAGAGATCTAAAGAAGAGTACATCTCATGCATGGTACATGTATAGGAGTGGAATCCTCAATAGAAAAATTAAGTCACTTTATATCTCTATACCAAGAAATTTATTATACACCAAGCAAATCTGGATGGTAAAAAAATAACATACTAGGAGATTTCGTTAGAACATGAAATTTATATAAGATTAATATGTTAACATCTATCACCTTGATTTTAAGTAAAATCTAGTGGTTTTCTTAAAAGAAAATCAAAGATACTAATGATTTAAGATTCATTATCCCAGGGAAGTGTCTGTCATTGAGTTTAATGGATCAAAAAAGATTATTAGAGGTGAAGGGGAGGAAGTACATAAAAAATGAATACATTTTCTGCCACCATTCTTTTATGCACATATTCTTGTTTACTGTCAGGAAATCACAGCCCCCCTTCAGTGTAAGGTTAAAGAAGCAGGAAAATTGTCAGTTTGGTTCATTCATATTTCCAGTGCCAGGCACAGGACCTGGCACATAGCAGGTACTCAATAAATGTTTGTTTGAATAAACAAACATATTTTAAATAAATGATAAATGATTTGTAAATGTTTTATTATTTCTTAATAATCAAATATAATATATGCTATGTAATATATGTAACATATGCTCAGGAAAAACATAATGGAAATTTAAGGATTTCATAAATGATAGCTTCTTTGTATAGAAATAGGTCTATAGGGACTTCCCTGGTGGTCCAGTGGTAAAGAATCCGCCTTCCAATGCAGGGGATGTGAGTTCAATCCCTGGTCAGGGAAATAAGATCCCACATGCCACGGGGAAACTAAGCCCGTAAGCCACAACTACTGAGCTCGTGTACCTCAACTACAGAGCCCACGCGCTCTGGACCCCACACGCCACAATTAGAGAGAATCCCGCACACTGCAATGAAGAGCCCGCGCGTGGCAACGAAGATCCCACGTGCCGCAACTAAGACCTGTCAGCCGAAAGGAAGGAAAGAAGGAAGGAAGGGAGGGAGGGAGGAAGGGAGGAAGGAAGGAAGGGAGGAAGGAAGGGAGGAAGGAAGGGAGGAAGGGAGGAAGGAAGGAAGAATTCTATAGAAAATTGTGGAAGAAATCAGATGTCATGACAGAGAACAGTATCTTTCAGAGATAATCCCATACTGGCATATAAAAACATTAAATTTAATCATATATACAGCATATATAACACAACCCATACCAAAATTTCTACAATTTAGTATCATATGGCTTTTTTCAAAAAAAAGGAACTAGTTGAAACATAAATTTTTATTAAAGATGATCCATAATGGAAGTTAAAATTTATAAAAATTACATTCTAAGTTAAAGCCAAAAAAAGTATGTGTTTTATTATGACCAAACCCCCCTGACTTTTTATATTTCTGTAGTTTATAAGGATTATAAATTAGGTTCCATTCTAGCAGAACACATTATTTATGCCTTTCTTAAGGCATTTACCATATAATACAGGATTCTTTAAGACATGGACTATCACATTCACCTTTGTGTACAGAGCAGGGTATAGCACATTAGGGACTCAATAAATACAGTTGTCCCTTGGTGTCCACAGATCACAGATGCTCAAGTCTCTTATATGAAATGGCATAGTACAGTTGTCCTTCTGTATCCTCTGATGCAGAAGCCATGAATAAGCAGGACTGACTGTATTTGATAGGTAAATCAAAGATAGAAATTTTCTTTAAAAATATTCCTACCCAGGAACTCCTTCAACCCAAGTCAAGTTTTCAGACCTAGAATAGTTGCTTTGAGATAGGAGAACCAAAAAAAGGTCTTCAATTAATATGCATTTTACTCTAAACGAAGAAAGAAAGGAAAAGAACTTACAGAACACCTCATTACAGGTCATTTGAGCCTATTCACATAGTCTGCAAATTCTAGCTGGTAATCTGCAGTTGCTGCTTTATCATGTGATGTCCAGTGACATAAAAAACATAACATCAAATAGTTGTTTGCCAGTCCTTCAGAGAAGTAGGAATACATCTCATGAGTTACTATCTTAATTCCCAAAAGTGAGGGAGGGGCAAGATAGGGGTTGGGGATTAACAGATACAAACTATTATGTATAAAATAAATAACTTACAAGATATATTGTATAACACAGGGAATACAGCCAATATTTTATAATAACTATAAATAGAGTATAACCTTTAAAAATTGTGAATCACTATGTTGTACACCTGTAACTTATATAATACTGTACATCAACCATATCTCAGTTAAAAATATATTATAAAAATAAAATTAAATTTTTAAAAATCATCAATGAAATTAGCTAAATTTACTTAAACAAAACCTAAAGAACTGTAGCAAAAGGAATCTGTTTACACAGCTTTAAGTTTTCCAGAAAATGATATTACTAAATTCAATATATCAAACCAAATATTTAGACTTCTTTTGGATGAGAAATTCTTATTGTTGAGTAGACAACTTTGTTTTCTGAACTAGAACAATTCAAGAGAAAGAACATTTTAAATATTACGTTGCTTCCAACGTATCTTATCAGTGTTACTAGCAAGCCAATATTCTACTGCCATCTAAAGTAGAAAAAGAGAATTACTGCTTATAGTTAAGACAGAACACAAATGAATCCTGAAAATATGACAGAATAAGTCAAATGTTTTCAGTCTCTCCTATTCAAGTCTCCTGACCTAAACATTTTAAGACCAGATATTTTGCATACATTTTTTATACTCAAGTTAATTTCTTATTACTTAATATTTACTGTCCAAAACGTATACGGGTGAAGTTCGTTCTTAAACTGACTGAAGTATCAAAAAGATACTGCTTTACATACTTTTCTTCATTTGTAAAGAAAGGCCAATACCAGATTTTTTAAATTAGTTTCTGCTTTATAACAAAGTGAATCAGTCATACATATACATCTGTTCCCACATCCCTTCCCTCTTGCGTCTCCCTCCCTCCCACTCTCCCTATCCCACCCCTCCAGGCGGTCACAAAGCACGGAGCTGATCTCCCTGTGCTCTGCGGCTGCTTCCCACTATCTACCTTACGTTTGGTACTGTATATATGTCCATGCCTCTCTTACGCTTTGTCACAGCTTACCCTTCCCCCTCCCCATATCCTCAAGTCCATTCTCAAGTAGGTCTGTGTCTTTATTCCTGTTTTACCCCTAGGTTCTTCATGAAATTTTTTTTCTTAAATTCCATATATATGTGTTAGCATACGGTATTTGTCTTTCTCTTTCTGACTTACTTCACTCTGTATGACAGACTCTAGGTCTATCCACCTCATTACAAATAGCTCAGTTTCGTTTCTTTTTATGGCTGAGTAATATTCCATTGCATATATGTGCCACATCTTCTTTATCCATTCATCCAATGATGGACACTTAGGTTGTTTCCATCTCCGGGCTATTGTGAACAGAGATGCAATGAACATTTTGGTACATGTCTCTTTTTGAATTACGGTTTTCTCAGGGTATATGCCTAGTAGTGGGATTGCTGGGTCATATGGTAGTTCTATTTTTAGTTTTTTAAGGAACCTCCATACTGTTCTCCATAGTGACTGTACCAATTCACATTCCCACCAGCAATGCAAGAGTGTTCCCTTTTCTCCACACCCTCTCCAGCATTTATTGTTTCTAGATTTCTTGATCATGGCCATTCTGACTGGTGTGAGATGATATCTCATTGTAGTTTTGATTTGCATTTCTCTAATGATTAATGATGTTGAGCATTCTTTCATGTGTTTGTTGGCAGTCTGTATATCTTCTTTGGAGAAATGCCTATTTAAGTCTTCTGCCCATTTTTGGATTGGGTTGTTTGTTTTTTTGCTATTGAGCTGCATGAGCTGCTTATAAATTTTGGAGATTAATCCTTTGTCAGTTGCTTCATTTGCAAATATTTTCTCCCATTCTGAGGGTTGTCTTTTGGTCTTATTTATGGTTTCCTTTGCTGTGCAAAAGATTTCAACTTTCATTAGGTCCCATTTGTTTATCTTTGTTTTTATTTCCATTTCTCTAGGAGGTGGGTCCAAAAGGATCTTGCTGTGATTTATGTCATAGAGTGTTCTGCCTATGTTTTCCTCTAAGAGTTTGATGGTTTCTGGCCTTACATCTAGGTCTTTAATCCATTTTGAGCTTATTTTTGTGTATGGTGTTAGGGAATGATCTAATCTCATACTTTTACATGTCCCTGTCCAGTTTTCCCAGCATCACTTATTGAAGAGGCTGTCCTTTCTGCACTGTACATTCCTGCCTCCTTTATCAAAGATAAGTTGACCACATGTGCGTGGGTTTATCTCTGGGCTTTTTATCCTGTTCCATTGATCTATCTTTCTGTTTTTGTGCCAGTACCACACTGTCTTCATTACTGTAGCTTTGTAGTATAGTCTGAAGTCAGGGAGCCTGATTCCTCCAGCTCCGTTTTTCGTTCTCAAGATTGCTTTGGCTATTCGGGATCTTTTGTTTTTCCAAACAAATTTTAAAATTTTTTGTTCTAGTTCTGTGAAAAATGCCAGTGGTAGTTTGATAGGGACTGCACTGAATCTGTAGATTGCTTTGGGTAGTAGAGTCATTTTCACAATATTGATTCTTCCAATCCAGGAGCATGGTGTATCTCTCCATCTATTTGTATCATCTTTAATTTCTTTCATCAGTGTCTTATAATTTTCTGCATACAGGTCTTTTGTCTCCTTAGCTAGGTTTATTCCTAGATATTTTATTCTTTTTGTTGCAATGGTAAATGGGAGTGTTTTCTTGATTTCACTTTCAGATTTTTCATCATTAGTGTACAGGGATGCCAGAGATTTCTGTGCATTAATTTTGTATCCTGCTACTTTACCAAATTCATTTATTAGCTCTAGTAGTTTTCTGGTAGCATCTTTAGGCTTCTCTATGTATAGTATCATGTCATCTGCAAACAGTGACAGCTTTACTTCTTCTTTTCCAATTTGGATTCCTTTTATTTCCTTTTCTTCTCTGACTGCTGTGGCTAAAACTTCCAAAATTATGCTGAATAAGAGTGGTGAGAGTGGGCAGCCTTGTCTTGTTCCTGATCTTAGTGGAAATGGTTTCAGTTTTTCACCATTGAGGACGATGTTGGCTGTGGGGTTGTCATATATGGGCTTTATTATGTTGAGGAAAGTTCCCTCTATGCCTACTTTCTGCAGGGTTTTTATCATAAATGGGTGTTGAATTTTGTCAAAAGCTTTCTCTGCATCTATTGAGATGATCATATGGTTTTTCTCCTTCAATTTGTTAATATGGTGTTATCACATTGATTGATTTACGTATATTGAAGAATCCTTGCATTCCTGGAATAAACCCCACTTGATCATGGTGTATGATCCTCTTAATGTGCTGTTGGATTCTGTTTGCTAGTATTTTGTTGAGGATTTTTGCATCTATGTTCATCAGTGATATTGGCCTGTAGTTTTCTTTCTTTGTGACATCCTTGCCTGGTTTTGGTATCAAGGTGATGGTGGCCTCGTAGAATGTTTGCGAGTGCTCCTCCCTCTGCTATATTTTGGAAGAGTTTGAGAAGGATAGGTGTTAGCTCTTCTCTAAATGTTTGATAGAATTCGCCTGTGAAGCCATCTGGTCCTGGGCTTTTGTTTGTTGGAAGATTTTTAATCACAGTTTCAATTTCAGTGCTTGTGATTGGCCTATTCATATTTTCTATTTTTTCCTGATTCAGTCTTGGCAGGTTGTGCATTTCTAAGAATTTGTCCATTTCTTCCAGGTTGTCCATTTTATTTTTATATTTTATTTATTTATTTATTTATTTATTTTCTGTATGCAGGCCTCTCACTGTTGTGGCCTCTCCCGTTGCGGAGCACAGGCTCCGGACGCTCAGGCTCAGCGGCCATGGCTCACGGGCCCAGCCGCTCTGCGGCATGTGGGATCTTCCTGGACCGGAGCACGAACCCATGTCCCCTGCATCGGCAGGCGGACTCTCAACCACTGCGCCACCAGGGAGGCCCTCATTTTATTGGCAAAGAGTTGCTTGTAGTAATCTCTCATGATCTTTTGTGTTTCTGCAGTGTCAGTTGTTACTTCTCCTTTTTCATTTCTAATTCTACTGATTTGAGTCTTCTCCCTTTTTTTCTTGATGAGTCTGGCTAATGGTTTATCAATTTTGTTTATCTTTTCAAAGAACCAGCTTTTAGTTTCATTGATCTTTGCTATCGTTTCCTTCATTTCTTTTTCATTTATTTCTGATCTGATCTTTATTTCTTTCCTCCTGCTAACTTCGGGGTTTTTTTGTTCTTCTTTCTCTAATTGCTTTAGGTGCAGGGTCAGGTTGTTTACTCGAGATGTTTCCTGTTTCTTAAGGTGGGATTGTATTGCTATAAACTTCCCCCTTAGAACTGCTTTTGCTGCGTCCCATAGGTTTTGGGTCATCGTGTCTCCATTGTCATTTGTTTCTAGGTATTTTTTTATTTCCTCTTTGATTTCTTCAGTGATCACTTCGTTATTGAGTAGTGTATTGTTTAGCCTCCATGTGTCTGTATTTTTTACAGATCTTTTCCTGGAATTGACGTCTAGTCTCATAGCATTGTGGTCGGGAAAGATACTTGATACAATTTCAATTTTCTTAAATTTACCAAGGCTTGATTTGTGATCCAAGATATGATCTATCCTGGAGAATGTTCCATGAGCACTTGAGAAAAATGTGTATTCTGTTCTTTTTGGATGGAATGTCCTATAAATATCAATTAAGTCCATTTTGCTTCATGTATCATTTAAAGCTTGTGTTTCCTTATTTATTTTCATTTTGGATGATCTGTTCAGTGGTGAAAGTGGGGTGTTAAAGTCCCCTACTATGAGTGTGTTACTGTCAATTTCCCCTTTTATGGCTGTTAGTATTTGCCTTATGTATTGAGGTGCTCCTCTGTTGGGTGCATAAATATTTACAATTGTTATATCTTCTTCTTGGATCGATCCCTTTATCATTATGTAGTGACCTTCTTTGTCTCTTCTAATAATCTTTACTTTAAAGTCTATTTTGTCTGATATAAGAATTGCTACTCCAGGTGTCTTTTGATTTCCATCTGCATGGAATATCATTTTCCATCCCCTTACTTTCAATCTGTATGTGTCTCTAGGTCTGATGTGGGTCTCTTGTAGACAGCATATATATGGTCTTGTTTTTGTATCCATTCAGCCAATCTGTGTCTTTTGGTGGGAGCATTTAGTCCATTTACATTTAAGGTAATTATTGATATGTATGTTCCTATTCCCATTTCCTTAATTGTTTTGGGTTTGTTATTGTAGGTATTTTCCTTCTCTTGTGTTTCTTGCCTAGAGAAGTTCCTTTAGCATTTGTTGTAAAGCTGGTTTGGTGGTGCTGAACTCTCTCAGCTTTTGCTTTTCGGTAAATGTTTTAATTTCTCCATCAAATCTGAATGAGATCCTTGCTGGGTAGAGTAATCCTGGTTGCAGGTTTTTCTCCTTCATCACTTTAATTATGTCCTGACACTCCCTTCTGGCTTGTAGAGTTTCTGCTGAGAGATCAGCTGTTAACCTGATGGGGATTCCCTTGTGTGTTATTTGTTGTTTTTCCCTTGCTGCTTTTAATATGATTTCTTTGTGTTTAATTTTTGACAGTTTGATTAATATGTGTCTTGGCGTATTTCTCCTTGGATTTATTCTGTATGGGACTCTCTGTGCCTCCTGGACTTGATTAACTATTTCCTTTCCCATATTAGGGAAGTTTTCAACTATAATCTCTTCAAATATTTTCTCAGTCCCTTTCTTTTTCTCTTCTTCTTCTGGAACCCCTATAATTTGAATGTTGGTGCGTTTAATGTTGTCCCAGAGGTCTCTGAGACTGTCCTCTGTTCTTTTCATTCTTTTTTCTTTATTTTGCTCTGCATCAGTTATTTCCACTATTTTATCTTCCACCTCACTTATCCGTTCTTGTGCCTCAGTTATTCTGCTATTGATCCCATCTAGAGTATTTTTCATTTCATTTATTGTGTTTTTAATCGATGCTTGATTCATCTTTTGTTCTTCTAGGTCCTTGTTAACTGTTTCTTGCATTTTGTCTATTCTATTTCCAAGATTTTGGATCTTGGAAATAGAATCTTGGATCATCTTTACTATCATTATTCTGAATTCTTTTTCAGGTAGACTGCCTATTACCTCTTCATTTGTTAGGTCTGGTAGGTTTTTATCTTGCTCCTTCACCTGCTGTGTGTTTTTCTGTCTTCTCATTTTGCTTATCTTACTGTGTTTGAGGTCTCCTTTTTGCAGGCTGCAGGTTCGTAGTTCCCGTTGTTTTTGGTGTCTGTCCCCAGTGGCTAAGGTTGTTTCAGTAGGTTGTGTAGGCTTCCTGGTGGAGGGGACTAGTGCCTGTGTTCTGGTGGTTGAGGCTGGATCTTGTCTTTCTGGTGGACAGGTCCACGTCTGATGGTGTGTTTTGGGGTGCCTGTGGCCTTATTATGTTTTTAGGCAGCCTCTCTGCTAATGGGTGGGGTTGTGTTCCTGTCTTGCTAGTTGCTTCACATAGGGTGACCAGCACTGTAGCTTGCTGGTAGTTGACTGAAGCTGGGTGCTGGTGTTGAGATGGAGATCTCTGGGAGATTTTCGCTGCTTGATATTATGTGGAGCTGGGAGGTCTCTTGTGGACCCGTGTCCTGAAGTTGGCTCTCCCACTTCAGAGGCACAGCACTGACTCCTGGCTTCAGCACCAAGAGCCTTTCATCTACCCGGCTCAGAATAAAAGGGAGAAAAAGTAGAAAGAAAGAATTAGTATAAGAAAGAAAGAGAGAGAGAAGGAAAGGAAGGAAGGAAGGAAGAAAGAAAGGAGGGAGGGAGGGAGGAAGGACGGAAAGAAAGAAAGAAAGAAAGGAGGGAGCGAGGGAGGAAGGAAAGAAAAAGAAAGAGTGAGAGGAAGGAGGGAGGGAGGAAGGAAAGAAAAAGAAAGAGTGAAAGGAAGAAGGGAGGGAGGGAGGAAGGAAAGGAAGAAAGAAAGAAAGAAAGAAGGAAAGAAAGGAGGGAGGGAGGGAGGAAGGAAAGAAAAAGAGAAAGGAGGGATGGAGAGAGGGAGGGAGGAAGGGAAGGTAGGAAGAAAAGAAAGAGAGAAGATAAAGTAAAATAGAATAAAGTATAAAATATAGTAGCGTTATTAAAATAAAAAAGTAATTATTGGAAAAAAAAACGGACAGATAGAACCCTGGGATATATGGTGGAAGCAAAGCTATACAGAGAAAATCTCACACAGAAGCATACACATACACATTCACAAAAAGAGAACAGGGGGAAAAAAATCGAAAATCTTACTCTCAAAGTCCACCTCCTTAATTTGGGATAATTCGTTGTAAAAAGAGGAAAAGAGGAAAAAATCTTAAATCTTGTCCTCAAAGTCCACCTCCTCAATTTGGGATGATTCGCTGTCCATTCATGCACTCCACAGACGCAGGGCACATCAAGCGGACCCGTGGAGCTTTAATCCGCTGCCTCCGAGCCTGCACAGAGAGATTTCCCTGTGTCTTCTCTGCTCTCACAGCTCCCGGGTCTCAGCCTTGGACCTGGCCCCGCCTCTGCGCGTAGGTCGCCGGAGGGCGTCCGTTCTTCGCTCAGACAGGACGGGTTTAAAGGAGCCGCTGATTCGGGGGCTCTGGCTCACTCAGGCCGAGGGGAGGGAGGGGCACGCAGTGCGGGGCGGGCCTGCGGCGGCAGAGGCTGGCGTGACATTGCACCAGCCCGAGGCGCTCCGTGCGCTTTCCTGGGGAAGCTGTCCCTGGGTCCCGGGACCCCGGCAGTGGCGGGCTGCACAGGCTCCCCGGAAGGGGGGGTGGACAGTGACCTGCACTCGCACACAGGCCTTGTGGCGGCGGCAGCAGCAGCCCCAGCGTCCCACGCCCGGCCCCGGGGTCCGCGCCTTTAGCCGCGGCTCGCGCCCGTCTCTGGAGTTTCTTTAAGCAGCACTCTTAATGCCCTCTCCTCGCGCACCAGGAAACAAAAAGGAAGAAAAAGTCTCTTGCCTCTTCGGCAGCTCCAGACTTTTTCCCCGGATTCCCTCCGGGCTAGCCGTGGTGCACTAACCCCTTCAGGCTCTCTTCCTGCCGCCAGCCCCAGTCCTCTCCCTGCGCTCCGACTGAAACCCGATACCCGAGCCTCAGCTCCCAGCCCCGCCCGCCCCAGCGGCCAGGCAGACAAGCCTCTCGGGCTGGTGTGTGCCTGAGGGCACCAATCCTCTGTGCCGGAATCTCTCCGCTTTGCCCTCCACACCCCTGTTGCTGTGCTCTCCTCCGCTACTCCGAAGCTTTCCCCCTCCGCCACCCACAGTCTCCGCCCGCGAAGGGGCTTCTAGTGTGTGGAAACCTTTCCTCCTTCACGGCTCCCTCCCACTGGTGCAGGTCCCGTCCCTATCCTTTTGTCTCTGTTTATTCTTTTTTCTTTTGCCCTACCCAGGTATGTGGGGAGTTTCTTGCCTTTTGGGGGGTCTGAGGTCTTCTGTCAGCGTTCAGTAGGTGTTCTGTAGGAGTTGTTCCACGTGTAGATGAACTTCTGATGTATCTGTGGGGAGGAAGGTGATCTCCGCGTCTTACTCTTCCGCCATCTTCCCTCGGGAGGTCCAATACCAGATTTTAAAATATCTTACACAGTAAAATCTTTTAACATTATACAATAAATCCAAAAACCCTACTTCAGAGACAAGAAAGCTCAATATTTAAAAGCATTATGGCTTTTTCACAACTGGCTCTTTCACTGCATATATGCCACAAGATAAATTTCAAAAGAGAAGCTGGTAAAACCACTCTTTGGCAACAATAACAAAATCACTAATGGGCAATGACCTCGAGTCATTTTGTAAACTTGATACCAAATTCACTCTTAAGCCTCTGCTTTTACCATATGTACTTTCCACAAAAGTTTCCAGGTTATTAGGGCTTCCCTGGTGGCACACTGGTTAAGAATCCGCCTACCAATGCAGGGGACATGGGTTCGAGCCCTGGTCCGGGAAGATCCCAGATGCCGTGGTGCAACTAAGCCTGTGCACCACAACTACTGAGCCTGCGCTCTAGAGCCTATAAGCCACAACTACTGAAGCCTGCGCCACAACTACTGAAGCCCACACGGCCTAGAGCCCTCACACTGCAACTACTGAGCCCACGCACCACAACTACTGAAGCCCACACGCTCTAGGGCCCGTGTGCCACAACTACTGAGCCAGTGTGCTGCAACTACTGAAACCTGCATGCCTTGATGCTGTGCTCCACAATAAGAGGAGCCACCGCAATGAGATGCCTGCTCACCACAACGAAGAGTAGCCCACGCTCACTGCCACTAGAGAAAGCCTGTGCGCAGCAGCGAAGACCTAACGCAGTCGGAAGAAAAAAATACATATTCAGAAATAGAGTCAAATTTTTTAAAAGCCAAATGCAGAAAATTATGTATATGCTCTCCCTTGTATTTTTTTTTTTTTTTTTTTGCGGTACACGGGCCTCTCACTGTTGTGGCCCCTCCCGTTGCGGAGCACAGGCTCCGGACGCGCAGGCTCAGCGGCCATGGCCCACGGGCCCAGCCGCTCCGTGGCACATGGGATCCTCCCCGACCGGGGCACGAACCCGTGTCCCCTGCATCGGCAGGCAGACTCTCAACCACTACGCCACCAGGGAAGCCCCTCCTCCTTGTATTTTAAGAAAGAGAGGAGAGGCTGGTGGTGATGGGGTTCTGGACATTCTATCCCAAATTACGGCACCTTGGCATATTGAATATCTTAAGGTGAAGTAATTTAAGAAAAGGAAGAGGAGGAAAGTCACCCTGACCTCCTCACCAACGCTTCTCCCTAAAACAGGTCATAAAACCCTCATGAGAGGTGCCCTCACTATACACAGAGGAATGGAATGTCCATTCTCATCTCACAAAACAAAGGAGTGCCAAGAAGAAGCCTACAAACAGGCCCTGCTAAATTCCCTCAGTTTACTACAATTACTTCATACTCCTTAACCTATTCTATTTCTCCATGAACTGTCCACTCTTCATCAAACATATAAAATACTCAGGTCTGTTTCTTTGGGTTTTCATTTCCTTATGAAGGCTCCCTTGTCACATAAAACTATATTAAACAAATTTGGACACTTCTCGGGGCTTCCCTGGTGGCGCAGTGGTTAAGAATCTGCCTGCCAATGCAGGGGACACAGGTTCGAGCTCTGGTCCGGGAAAATCCCACATGCCATGGAGCAACTAAGCCCATGCACCACAACTACTCAGCCTGTGCTCTAGAGCCCACAAGCCATAACTATGGAAGCCCACGCACCTAGAGCCCATGCTCTGCAACAAGAGAAGCCACTGCAATGAGAAGCCCATGCACCGCAATGAAGAGTAGCCCCCGCTCACTGCGACTAGAGAAAGCCCACACGCAGCAACGAAGGCAGCCAAAAATAATAAATAAATTAAATAAATTTATTTTAAAAAAGACTTGTATACTTCTCTCCTGTCAATCTGTCTTTGTCAGTTTAAATTTCAGACCTGGCCAGGAATTCCAAGAGAGTCAAGGAAAAACTTCTTCTTCTCCTACATTGGCTAAATATAGGATATTGTCCATGTCAAAACAAAACTCTTGGAAATTAAAAACATGATCTAATGAAAAATTCAATTAAAAGGCTAGAAAGGGGACTTCCCTGGCGGTCCAGTGGTTAAGACTCCACGCTTCCACTGCGGGGCGCATGGGTTCAATCCCTGGCCGGGGAACTAAGATCCTGTATGACATGTGGTGCAGCCAAAAAAGAAAAGGCTAGAAGGCAAAGTTGAGAAATCTACCAGACAGTAGAAGAAAAAACAAATAAATGGAAAATAGAGAAAATAAAAGAAAATTTGAGGATTCAGTCTAGAAGGTCTAACATTTGAAAAATCAGAGTGCTAGAAAGAGAATGGAGAAAAAAAGATATAAGAAAATAACCAACCTAAATGTCCACTGACAGATGAATAGATAAAGAAAAGATGGTACATGAAGAAGATATGATACAATGGAATACTACTCAGCCATAAAAAAGAACGAAATAATGCCATTTGCATCAACATGGATGCAACTAGAGATTATCATACTAAGTGAAGTAAGTCAGAAAGAGAAAGACAAATACCATATGATATCACTTATATGTAGCATCTAATATGACACAAATGAACCTATGAAGCAGAAATACACTCATAGAGAACAGACTTGTGGTTGGCAAGGGGGAGGGGAGGTGGGGGAGGTATGGACTGGGAGTTTGGGGTTAGTAGATGCAAACTATTATATATAGAATGGGTGGATAACAAGGTCCTACTGTATAGCACAGGGAACTATATTCAATGTCCTGGGATAAACCATAATGGAAAAGAATATAAAAGAGAATGTAGGGCTTCCCTCGTGGCGCAGTGGTTAAGAATACGCCTGCCAATGCATGGGACACGGGTTTGAGCCCTCATCCAGGAAGATCCCACATGCTGCGGAGCAACTAAGCCTGTGCGCCACAACTACGAGCCTAAGCTCTAGAGCCTATGAACCACAACTACTGGGCCCACGTGCCCCAACTACTGAAGCCTGTGTGCCTAGAGCCCATGCTCTGCAACAAGAGAAGCCACCACAATGAGAAGCACGCACACCGCAATGAAGAGTAGCCCCAGCTCACCACAACTAGAGAAAGCCCGCGTGCAGCAACGAAGACCCAAAGCAGCCAAAAATAAAATAAATTTATTAAAAAAAGAATGTATATATATATACACACACACATATATATGTATGTGTAACTGAGTCACTTTGCTGTACAGCAGAAATTAACACAACATTGTAAAACAACTATATTTCAATTTAAAAAATAGAAAGAAAAAAGAAAATAAAGTAGAAATACAACTTTTCCCAGAACTAAAAGGTCATGAGTCTCCAGACTGAAAGGGCACACAGTAGCCCAAAGAATGAAATGAAAGAAAATCATACATCAATGACATTCGAGGAAATAAAGGATAAAGAGAAAATCCTAAAAGCTTCCAGAGAGAGAAAAAGACAAGTCACATTCAATGAAACAATGCCTTCAAAACTGTGACTCAATTATTCACAACCTAGAAATATCTTCTCAGCCAAACTAGCACTTAAGTGTGAGACTAGAATAAATATATCTTTTATGACTTAAAAAGAAAAAAGTTATCTCTCATATATCCTTTCTTAAGGAGCTACTTGAGAACATGCTTCAGGATCTGAGAAGAGGCACAGTAAGTAAGCTGAGCCCCAGTGAGAAGAGATGGAGCTACTATAGCACACATCTTGGTCTGGTCAAGAGACACTCTGACAGCCAATACGGTCCCAAAGATCAAGGCAAGAAACTGAAAATGAGGTCCCAGAGCAGCCATATACTCATCCAGGAAAGACATTATCATGACTTTCGTCAGCCATATTCATGAGAAACCTCAACCTTGGGACCAGGGCTACACAACTAGGGGAAGTTAGTTCTGTGCTGTTTCTATCTTTTCTTTTTAGTCCACTGTATCTAAAAAGTAAGACTGGGACTTCCCTGGTTTTCCAATGGTTAAGAATCCATCTTGCAATGAAGGGGACGTCAGTTCAATCCCTGGTCGGGGAACTAAGATTCCACATGCCACTGGGCAACTAAGCCCACATGTCACAACTAGAAAGCCCGAGTGCTGCAACTACAGAGCCCACGCACTCTGGACCCCATGTGCCACAACTAGAAAGGAGCCTGCACACCACAACGAAGAGCCCACCTGCCGCAACTAAGACCGGATGCAGCCAAAAAATTTTAAAAAGTAGGACTTTTCCCCCCTTTCTCTTTCTTTGTTCATGCTGTCAAGTGGGCTAGGAGCTACTCTAAATTGCCTATAATTTACTTAAGTTGACACAGAGTACTCTGTGACTGCCTTTTCCAAATACCCCTAACCATTAGCTTAATGCCTATATTCTCCAGGAGCTATCTGATCCACTGGGGCAGGGACTACAGCTGTGATGTTTATTGCTATATCCCAAGCATAGTGCATGGTATACAATTAAGATGCTTAGGGAAGCCAGGTGGTGCCCGGGTTGGGCACACACACACACCCCATCTCCCAGAGAACACTGAATCCCATCAAGTCTAAATTTGTTGAAATTTCTTGTTGGCCAATGACCAACTCTTTCCAAGCTGAGTTTTCTTCACTGTTACACAGGCCTAAGTATCTGTACACTGTCTTTTATTTTACGTTTTAGGAGTCAGGTGAAGTAAATATAGAATATCTTCAATTAGTACCTCTAACAGAATTTCAATTACTTTTTAATACTTGCTGCTTAATGAAGATGGATTTACTACTGTCCACCACGGGCCAAGCACTTCGTGAGGTTCTGGAGGATTTGTAAAAAGGACAACCAAGGGCCTCCCTGGTGGCACAGTGGTTGAGAGTCCGCCTGCCGATGCAGGGGACATGGGTTCATGCCCCGGTCCGGGAGGATCCCATATGCTGCGGAGCGGCTGGGCCCGTGAGCCATGGCCGCTGAGCCTGAGCGTCCGGAGCCTGTGCTCTGCAACGGGAGAGGCCACAACAGTGAGAGGCCCGCATACCGCAAAAAAAAAAAAAAAGGACAACCAAGATGTACCGAAAATTTTACTACACTGGAGGAGTAAAGTAAACCATTTAGTTGGTGATGTTCCTTTCATGGACTTGCTTACCAGCTCTAATTTTAAATGAACACATTAAACACAATGGTGAAAATACCAATTTAAAAAAGTCTACTCTCCATTAAAAAAATATGTACGCTGAATAAACATTTGTTGGATGAATAAATGTACAAAAATATTAACAATGGTCATGTCAGCAGATGATATTGTGTGTTTTTACAAATTTCAAATTTCTATACTTTCTTTAATAAAGTTAAATAATATTTACAATACAAATTATTAAGAGAAAGCATACAGGTAGCTGAATGTTTGCAAAATTAAAAATTAAATTAAATCCAGCATACGTCACATGACCTATCCCCATTATAAGATATACAAAAACTGTATTACCACAGGTCTTTCCTTTCCAGTCAATATAATTCTCAAAAAAATTATAAATTTTCATAGCTTCAAGAGAAGAGACAAAACCAGGTATTTAAAATACAAATATTTCAGGACTTCCATGGTGGCGCAGTGGTTAAGAATCCGCCTGCCAATGCAGGGGACATGGGTTCGATCCCTGGTCCGGGAATATCCCACATGCCGTGAAGCAACTAAGCCCGTGCACCACCACTACTGAGCCTGCACTCTAGAGCCCATGAGCCACAACTACTGAGACCGCATGCCACGACCACTGAAGCCCGTGCGCCTAGATCCCGTGCTCCATAACAAGAGAAGCCACCGCAATGAGAAGCCCACGCACGACAACGAAGAGTAGCCCCCGCTCGCCACAACTAGAGAAAGCCCGCGCACAGCAACGAAGACCCAATGCAGCCAAATATAAATAAATAAAATAAATAAATAAACTAACTAAATAAATAAATAAAATGAATAAAATACAAATATTTCTTAGGCTTTTACTATTTAAATCTTAATATATGTTACTGATATTATTTTCTCAAATAAATTTAAACCAGTTTTCATATGTTGACAGTAAAAACTTGATTCTCAAGTTTACATTAAATTTTATATTATTTTAAATTATATTAATAAACAAAAATTTTACATCCTCTGAATATGAAAAAAATTCCAAGTTCAAATTATAACCATGTTTTACCAAGAACACACACTGAGTACTACAGAATTATTAAAGCTTACTTTTTATTTACCACAAACCTCATGAGCATAAAGAACAAACTAGTGAAATTCCTCAAGAGGACATAAGAGCAGGGCTTCCCTGGTGGCGCAGTGGTTGCGAGTCCGCCTGCCGATGCAGGGGACACGGGTTCGTGCCCCGGTCGGGGAGGATCCCATGTGCCACGGAGTGGCTGGGCCCGTGGGCCATGGCCGCTGAGCCTGCGCGTCCGGAGCCTGTGCTCCACAACGGGAGAGGCCACAACAGTGAGAGGCCCGCGTACCGCAAAAAAAAAAAAAAAAAAAAGAGGACATAAGAGCAAATAATCCCTATTTCCTAAATATTCCTATTTTAGATTTGAGTCAAGTAACCAACTTATAATTTATATACAATATTGTTTGCAAATACCAAACATTATGAATTTAAGAACATTCTGAAACAGGGGTCGGCAAACTTTTTGTGTAAAGGTTCAGATAGTAAATATCTTAGGCTTTGAAGGCCACAAGATCTTTGTCACAACCACTCAACTCTGTTATTATAGTGGTGAAAGCTATCATAGGCAATATGTAAATGAATGAGCATGTGGCCATGTTCCAATAAAAATGTATTTATAAAAACGGGTTGCAGGCCAGATTCTCCCAGGGGCCATAGTTTGCTGACCCCTGATTATACCTTCCAGAGTATTATACCTTCCAGCTCTCCCCATACAGAAGTAGTGTAGGTTTTCTCTCTGTGCTTACCTTTTCAATGGCAATCTCCACATTTAAGCACTATCCATTCATTCACATTTTCTACAGATTTTTACTAAGTGCATACCACATGCCAGAAACAGTTTTAGGTGTTAGTGATAAAAAAGGAAAAAATAATAATAAAGTCCTGCCTTCTTAATGCTTACATTCTAATAGGGGAGTCAACAAATAAACAAGCTAATAAGTACATAATTTCAGTTAGTGCTAAGTATGAAGATAAGCAAAGCAGGGCACAAAGAGTGGAGAGGAAGGGTGAGGCTCTTTGTATAGATCAGGGAAGACCTCATAGGAAATCACTTTTAAGTAGAGAATGAATGAAGTAAATGAACAATCCATGTGACTATCTGGGGGAAGAGCACTGCAGGCATATGGACAACTACCTGCAAAGGTCCTAAAGAAATTCAGAAAGCATCTACCAGGTTTAAATAAAGACAAGATGAGTGTGGCTGGAATAAGACAATGAGATCAGAGAAATAGGTAAGGGGGAGATCACAAGGACGTGAAGGCTATGGTAAAAGGACTGGATCTTATTTGAAGTTTGAGGTGAAGCCATGAATATGGAATGGTTGAAAGCAGGAGAGTTAGTAGGTATGATGTATGTTTTAAAAAGATCACTGGTTTGTCAATTATATCTCAATAAAGTTGGGGGAAAAAAGAGGTTCACTGGTAGCTGTGCTGAGAATAGATCAGGAGGTAGAAGTGGAATAGGAAGGCCAATCCATAAGCTGTCGCATGTATTTGTAGACTTCTAAAACAGGATCTAGGGACTTCCCTGGTGGTCCAGTGGGTAAGACTCCACACTCCCAATGCAGGGGGCCCGGGTTCAATCCCTGGTCAGGGAACTAGATCCCACATGCATGCATCAACTAAGAGTTCGCATGTTGCAACTAAAGATCCCACACACCACAACAAAGATCCCACGTGCTGCAATTAAGACCCAGCACAGCCTAAATAAATAATAAATAAATAATGAAATAGGATCTAAACATTTTAAAAATTTAAATTATAGACAAAATAGTATAAAATAAATAAGCAACAAGGATAGATTGTACAGCACAGGAAAATACAGCCATTATTTTGTACTAACTTTAAATGTAGTATAATCTATAAAAATATTGAATTGCTATGCTGTATGCCTGAAACATATATTGTAAATCAACTATAGTTCAATTAAACAAAAAAAAGGAGGGCTTCCCTGGTGACGCAGTGGTTAAGAATCCGCCTGCCAATGCAGGGGACATGGGTTCGATCCCTGGTCTGGGAAGATCCCACATGCTGCGAAGCAACTAAGCCTGTGTGCCACAACTACTGAGCCTATGCTCTAGAGCCTGCGAGCCACAACTACTGAAGCCTGTGCACCTAGAGCCTGTGTTCCACAACAAGAGAAGCCACCGCAAAAAGAAGCCCGCGCACTGCAACGACGAGTAGCACCTGCTCACTGCAACTAGAGAAAGCCTGCGTGCCAGCAACGAGGACCCAATGCAGCCAAAAGTAAGATAAATAAATTTTTTAAAAAAGGAAAAAAAATTATAGAGGG
This sequence comes from Mesoplodon bidens, assembly GCF_964165515.1. Lineage (NCBI taxonomy): Eukaryota > Metazoa > Chordata > Mammalia > Artiodactyla > Ziphiidae > Mesoplodon > Mesoplodon bidens. The sequence continues at coordinate 37,318,275 of NC_138170.1, forward strand.
AAAGAGAAATGGAAAAATTAACACTTGATTGACAGAACTGAATAAAGAATTATATCAACAATAGACCCAAAAAATTCAATAGAATTTTCATCAAAAATTTTTGTTTAGGGACTCCCCTGGTGGTCCAGTAGGTAAGACTCTGCACTCTCAATACAGGGGCCCGGGTTCAATCCCTGGTCGGGGAACTAGATCCCGCATGCATGTCGCAACTAAAGAGCCTGCATGCCACAACTAAGACCTGGAGGAGCCTAAATAAATAAATAAATATTTTTTAAAAATGTCTTTGTTTAACATGAGATTTCAGTGATGAAATATAATATCATCATCAACAGAGGGCAGTAGTGAATACAGGACATAAGTGTACAAACTGCGATCCAGCTTCATAGTTAAAGATCCTTCTCTAGAATTCTAGTAAACTAGAATTAAGGAGCATACCCATGAGGTTAACAGCAGGAGCAAGAAGTAGAGAGTATGCAAACACATATCTATGAGAAGTTGAAATTACAAATGTGAGCAAAAAAAAAATTAGATAAAAACGGCAGAGTAGGACTTCCCTGGTGGACCAGTGGGTAAGACTCCCAGCTCCCAATGCAGGGGACCTGGGTTCGATCCCTGGTTGGGGAATTAGATCCCACATGCATGCCACAACTAAAAAGATACCACATACCACAACTAAAGATCCTTCATGCCGTAGCTAAAGATCCCACATGCTGTGATCCCGCAACTAAAGATCACGCGTGCCCCAACTAAAACCTGACACAGCCAAAATAAATAAATAAATAAATAAATATTTTTTGTTAAAAAAGGCAGAGTATTTATATAGGATGTCATTTCCCTAACTAAACACACCACTCTCAATTCACTGATTTCACTGCTTCACAGGAGATACCAAAAAATAAAACTAAAGCAAGTGAACAGTCAGCTTCACGTATCTACAAGCAGATGAAGGGTTTGTCCTTTTGTGATCAACAGGCAAAGCTACAGAGGGTCAATGTCCCAGCCAAGTAGGGTAGAAAAGCTCCAGTTCACTCCAGTTCACCCACTACACCTGGGCAAGGAACGTGAAGATTAGAGGGAAAAGCTACAGCTCAGGAAGCACCTGAACTTGAAACACAGGCTATGAATAAATGAATGCAGGCAGCTGGCAATAAGATTATTAATGGGTACGCACTGTCCATTCCCTGCCGGGAGTTACACATCCCTCCTTCCCTTTCCTCCTACCCCTGTTGTCCCTTTTCATTTTCACTCTCTTTATAGAACTTGATGTTCTATAGATGATTGAAAGGTATGGCCACCAAATGACAATTGGGGTACTACTCCATTTTTATCCTCAGTTTTTGTCCCTCTGCTTAGACTCCTACATTTTTTTCTTTAGTATTTTTCCTCACTGCTTTTATTCTAGCCTGCATGTTGAATTCAAGATTGTTGAGACTCCACAGACAAAGAGAAAGCCTGCATGCAGCAACAAAGACCCAACACAGCCTTAAATAAATAATTAATTATTTGGGGGAAAAAAACCAACAAATATGGCATCTCCATCTGCCAGAAGGAACTAATATCTCTTTTCTGTCCACAGTAGTCCACTCAGACCTCTATTTCCAAATGCTACAGCATCTTTGCATCATGTTTATTTGTGTATATTCTCTTTTATTGCAGCTAGACGTTCCATCTCTGCTCAAAGCCTTTTTGTTTAAAAATCATGTTTGCTTTTTATGTTTCCATAAGAATTAGAGAGATGTTTTATCCCTCAGTGTTGCTTATAAGGTAAATGAAGATTGGAACTAGATGTTATCTTGAGCCCATAGTTTCAGCCCTAAGTCAAACAATCAAAGGCTATTTCCCTTGGTACCTCAGACCAGCAGCTGTGCAGAGTCTGTGCTGCCAGGCACAGGCAAATCTTCTATTCTTCTCCCAATACCAAGAGAACCATGCTACTCAAAGACCACTCAGAAAACTTAAGTATTCTAGCCTTGGGCAGAGGACTGAGAATAGTGAGAGCAAGACCTAGATATTACTTAGCAATGTATTTTAAAGAAAATAAGAGAGAGAGTTTCTAGACAATCTTTTCTCGCAGTATACTGCAATTTTTATCTCATAACAAAACAAAAGAATCAAAATACGGGCCACCTAGAGAGAAGTAGCCCCCAATATTTAGAAATCCTAAGACACTGCCTACACAAGTGCTGTTCTTACTTTTTGGCCTGCAGTCCCTTATCCTCATCCCCTGTAGACCTAGCAAACACTTCAGAAACTCAGGTAAGATGTCAAATTCTCTAGGAAACCTTTTCTGACCACTCAAAGGGTAATATTTGATAGAAATACAAGGTATTCACTAGTGATTTATGATATCAACTAAAATTACTTAGAATGTCTAGAATCACATATGAGATATTACTCCTTACATTTCTATGAGACAATCCATTTACTTTCTGTGAAATAATTGCTTTGTTTTTTTTTTTCAGATTCAAATCCTCTAAGCAAAAGCAGTTTTAAAAAAGAAACATAGGGGACTTCCCTGGCGGTCCAGTGGTTAAGACTTCACCTTCTAATGCAGGGGGTGAGGGTTCAATCCCTGGTTAGGGAGCTAAGATCCCACATGCCTCGTGGACAAAAAACCAAAACATAAAACAGAAGCAATATTATAACAAATTCATAACCATAATTCAAAAAGAGACATGTACTACAATGTTCACTGCAGCACTATTTACAACAGCCAGGACATGGAAGCAACCTAAGTGTCCACTGACGATTGAATGGATAAAGTAGATGTGGCACATATATACAATGGAATATTACTCAGCCTTAAAAAAGAGACAAAATTGAGTTATTTGTAGTGAGGTGGATGGACCTAGAGTCTGTCATACAGAGTGAAGTAAGTCAGAAAGAGAAAAACAAATACCGTATGCTAACACATATATATGGAATCTAAAAAAAAATGGTTCTGATGAACCTAGGGGCAGGACAGGAATAAAGATGCAGACGTAGAGAATGGACTTGAGGACTCGGGGGTGGGGGAGCTGGGGGGAAGGGGAAGCTGGGACAAAGTGAGAGAGTGGCTTGGACATATATACACTACCAAATGTAAAATAGCTAGTGGGAAGCAGCCGCATAGCACAGGGAGATCAGCTCGGTGCTTTGTGACCACCTAGAGGGGTGGAATAGGGAGGGCGGGAGGGAGGTTCAAGAGGGAGGGGATATGGGGATATATGTATACATATAGCTGATTCACTTTGTTATACAGCAGAAACTAACACAGCATTGTAAAGCAATTATACTCCAATAAAGATGTAAATATATATATATAGTAACAAATTCAATAAAGACTTTAAAAATGGTCCATAACAACAACAAAATCTTTAAAAAAAAACATAACTGCCTTTTTAAGGTATCATAAGCAGTTTTGAAACACAGTAACTGCAAAAGGATAACAGATGAAATTTCAACACTGATTTTAATCAAAGTGTAATGCTTAGGCTAAATGCTTAGACTCCTTGAGCCTGTTTCCTAATCTTTAAAATGGGTGTACACCACATAAGGTTTTTGCAAGAAACAAATTAAATAAAATATAACATGTCTAACAGAGTTCCTAACACATAGGAGGCCCACAAAAATAATTTTTACAAGTTATCTCTAGAGTACACTTAATTACTAGATTCAGTCCTATCACTAGTTCTTAGTCTAAACCAGTGTTGTCCAATATGGTAGCCATTAGCCACAAGTGACTGTTGAGCACTTGGAATGTGACTAGTCCAAACTGACATGTGCTTTAAGTGTAAAATACTCACCAGATTTCAAAGACTTAGTGAAAAAATAATATAAAACATCTCATTATTATTTTGTATAGATTACACGTGAAGAGATAATACTTTGGATATACTAGGTTAAACAAAATGTTAAAATTAATTTCACTTTTTTCTTTTTACTTTTTTAATGTGGCTACTAGAAATTGTAAAAATTACATGTTTGGCTCTCATTACATTTCTATTGGACAGGCTGAGCTACGCTTTGACTTCAAGCTGGTGAACGTACTCTCTTAACCATATGGTGGACTGCTTGACTGGGGTTCACTCCGGCTAACCCACCCCTTATGCCGGCATACACATGATCACTTGAACATTTTTGAACACTTCCACGGCCTAGGAAAGCTGATAGCTTGATCGCTCTTAATTTTAAAAAGTATGGAGCGCACAGATCCGCCGAGGCAACTCGAAATCGTAACCTACACAAGAGAGGTGTCTGGAGACAAAACCCAAGTTTTCTCCGGTGGGTGTCGGTCAGCACTGCTGCGGGGAGCCCTAAGAAAGTGAGAAAAGGGACAGAACGAGTGCAGGGGATCTGAAGGAGCGTAATGTGGAGCCCCTGGGGCGGAGGTCTGAGGAGGGAAGCCTTTCAGCTTCTGGGGGGACGAGTCGGAGGGTGGCGGGGAAGAGATTAGGCTCCGCGGCGGAGGCTGCAGGGAGTAGCGGTACCTTAAGAATCCCCTTCATCTTCGCCATAAAGGGGCGGAACTCCTCAGGTGGCACCTCCGGATAGAGCTGACTCCGCAGCAGCTCCTCCGTGATGCCCCGGTGCCCATGGAAAGCGTCCTGAGCCAGGCCGCTCAGCAGCCCGCTCAGCGGCTTAGAGCCCTCAAGCTCGCCCGCCATAGTTGGCGGAGGCCCCGCCCCCCAACAGCTGAGCGTTTCCCCGCCACGGCAGCCGATATGGGCCTAAACAGCTGGACAAAGGCGCGAGAGGAAAGTGGCGGCGGAGTTCCAGCAGGGGTCGGTGTTGGCCCCTCCCAGCTCTGCAAAACCCAACCCTTAGGTTTGCCACCGCGGAGCTATCAATCCATTAAGTTCCATACCGCTCACTTTGCTTCCGCTGATTTTCTTCATCACTCCAGGGGCTTGTCGAAGAAAAAATTGCTCAATGGATATTACTTTAGATGGAGTAGCATCCTATGCGGGTGGCAGTTTAACTTTCGGATGGCTGTATCTCACTGCAAGGTTTGCCAATCCATTAACTGAATAGGATCTATCACTCAAATCTGACCTCTGCCTAATCCTTACCTGTGCACCTTTGCCCACCAAAAATTTAAATATGCCCTGGTAATATGTTTTCTTGGGTTGTTAATTGCCTTTTTACGTACATGCGTCTTGTCTTTCCAGCTAGATTAGTGGCTCTGATCCAATGTTGCTGTCTATAACAAATATTTTGTTAACACTTTCTTTACTATCCTGAAATAAAGTGCATAGATAATATAACTTCTTACCCATATAATTTCCAAAAATCAATATGTTACTCACCAATAAAAAGGAATGAGTTACTGATACATGCTGCAACATGGATGAGCCTTAAAAACATGCTAAGTGAAAGAAGACTAACATAAAGGGCCAGACATTGTATGATCCCATTGATATGAAATGTGCAGAACAGTCAAATCTATAGACACAGAAAGTAGATTAATGGTTGCCAGCAACTAGAGGAGTGGGGAATGGAGAATGACTGTTAATGGGTTTCTTTTAGGGATGATGAAAGTGTTCTCGAATTAGATAGTGGCTATGATTGTATAACTTTGTGAATATACTAAATCCACTGAATTGTACACTTTAAAAGAAAATGAACTTCACAGTATGTGAATTATATCTCAGTTTAAAAATCAATATAATGATCTAACTGTAATTTAGGATAAAAATAAAAGGAAAGAAAGTTATAATATATGCATTTCAATGTATAAAGTTACATTTCAGGCTCAGACAATAATAAACAGGTAGGTTTTTCACCTATACGAATGTCCCCTGCATGGCAAGATGTCTTGTATCCTTGGTGCCTGTCCAGCCCTGGCCATTCCTCCCCCTCCATTATTGTGAAAACTGAAATACCCCTTTTGAAGTAGTGCCATGCTGCTGAGAATCACTGATCTAGACTACTTTAACTAATATTTATCCAGCATTTGCCTGAAGTCAGGAGGTATTCTTTTTTTTTTTTTTTTTTTTTTGCGGTATGCGGGCCTCTCACTGTTGTGGCCTCTCCCATTGCAGAGCACAAGCTCCGGACGCGCAGGCTCAGCGGCCATGGCTCACGGGCCTAGCTGCTCCGTGTCATGTGGGATCTTCCCAGACCGGGGCACGAACCCGCATCCCCTGCATCGGCAGGCGGACTCTCAACCACTGCGCCACCAGGGAAGCCCAGGAGGTATTCTTTATACTAGAAAAGATATGATATTTCTTTCCCTAAAGGAATTAATTTTCTAAAAAGCAAATTCAGAGATGCTTTCAGAATGCTAAGAAAAACAAACCTAGAGATAAACTATACATCCTGTTAAGTGTGCCTACAGGTGTTGCAGAGAATGGTCCATGTAAGGGAAAAAGTAATATAAGGGTGGTGAGTGGATAGAAAGCATTATTAAGTACATGACTTCCAAATTACCCACCAGAAAGGCTGTACCCATTTATTTCCATGAAACCTTACTAACACTGACTGGTATTATTCTTTAGAATCTTTGCTATTTGATACATGAGAAATACTATCTTATTGTTTTAATATGTATTTCTTAAATTTTGAGAGTGATTTTTAAAATTTATATAATTGACAATATAACATTATGTTAGTTTCAAGTGTACAGCATAATGATTCCATATTTGTATATATTGCAAAATGATTGCTACAATAAGTCTAGTTAACATCCATCACCACACAGCTATATTTTTTTTTCCTTGTGGTGACAGCTTTTAAGATTAACTCTCTTAGCAACTTTCAGGAATTCCCTGGCAGTCCAGCGGTTAGGACTCCTCGCTTTCACTGCGAGGGCCTTGGGGAACTAAGATCCCACAAGCCACACATCTTGGCCAAAAAAAAAAGACAATACACTATTATTAACTATAATTAACATGCTGTACATTACATCCCCAGGACTTATTTATTTTAAAAATGGAAGTTTGTACCTTTTGAACTGTTAAAAAAACAAAATTCAACTTTGTAAATTGTAAAGGTTTTATTGGCTTTATTCAACAATTCATGAATAGGGAAGCATTCAATCTCAGCTAGAAAGGTGGTCCAAGGAGCTGTACAAAATGAAAGACTTTTATAGGCAGAAGGGAGTGAGAATAAGCAAGTTGTACCTCAAAACAAAAAAGCAGGTTGGTTATCACAAGGTCACCTTCCTTTAGGGGACATCAGGGATCTATCAGGCAGATTACCTAACTAGTGCTGATTAGGCGGTTCCTGATTGGCTGGTTTAAGATTCCATTTCTGGGAAAGGTGAAACTGTAATTCTCGGTTTGGTTATGTGGGGCTGGTTTAGCATAAGTGACTCCATTTGGGGCCTGCTGTCTTGTTTTAAACAACCACCTTTACGTGAGGACTTTTTTATATATAGTTATTGACTGCTTGTATTTCTTCCCATTTCCTTGTCCACCTTCTACAGAGGTTTGTCACTTCAGTGATTTCTAACAGCTCTTTACACATTAGTAATACTAATGTTTGTCACTTACATTGCAATATGTTCCTTAGGTTTATATAGTTGAATCTATCAACCCGCCTAAAAAAAAAGTCTGGAAAGTTATTTACCAACATGGTTATGAAGTATATCTCTGAGCAGATGGCTTTTATTTGCTTCTTTCTGCTTACCTGATTTTTCTAAATGTCTACAGTGTACATATAATATTGTTGTAATAAAAAGTTATTTAATGAAAAGATAAAGTGCCCATCAGGAGTTGCCTGGTGGCCTAGTGGTTAGGATTCTGGGCTTTCACTGACGTGGCCCGGGTTCAATCCCTGGTGGGAGAACTGAGTGAGATCCCATAAGCCGCACGGCGCAGCCAATAAAAATAAATAAATAAACTGCCCATCAACAGACAATTGGTTTAAGAAGATGTGGTATATATACGTACATATATATACAAATATATATGTATACAGACACACATATTGGAATATTACTGGAATAATGGAATATTACTCAGACATAAAAAATGAAATATTGCCATTTACAGCAACACGGATGGACCTAGAGAATATCATACTAAGAAAGTAAGCCAGACAGAGAAAGACAAATATCATATGGTATTGCTTATATGTGAATCTAAAAATATATATATATACAAATGAACTTACATACAAAACAGGAACAGACCCACAGACATAGAAAACAAACTTATGGTTACCAAAGAGGAAAGGAAGGGAGAGATAAATTAGGAATAAGGGATTAACAGCTACAAACTACTATACATAAAATAGATAAGCAGGGCTTCCCTGGTGGCGCAGTGGTTGAGAGTCCGCCTGCCGATGCAGGGGACACGGGTTCATGCCCTGGTCCGGGAAGATCCCACATGCCGCGGAGCAGCTGGGCCCGTGAGCCATGGCCGCTGAGCCTATGCGTCCGGAGCCTGTGCTCCGCAACGGGAGAGGCCACAACAGTGAGAGGCCCGCGTACCGAAAAAAAAAAAAAAAAAAAAAGATAAACAACAAGGATTTACTGTATAGCACAGGGAACCATATTCAATATCTCATAATAACCTATAATGGAAAATAATCTGGAAAAAAATATATATATATATCTGAATCACTTTGTTATATACCTGAAACTAACACAATACTGTAAATCAACTATATTTCAGTTTTAAAAAAAGATGTGTGTCATAAAATCAGAATTCTTTTAATGAAAAGCTTTAAAGAACATGTGTTCTACATTACTGAGAAAAGCCACACACCTTACATAGTGTTTCATAACCATTTTGACAAAATTAGATGCTTTCAGAATCTTATAGAAGCCTCAGATATTTTCTCCCCAAAATGCAAATACACACCAAATGTAGTCTACAATATCTAGGGGTTAATTTACCCCTCTGAAGTTTCTGGAAGCCTGCTAGTTTTCCACTGGTTCTAAGAACTCTCTCTTAGTACTCCCAGTTCTAATTAATCCTTACAATAAATAGATTGCTCTTTTATTAGAAGCAGGGGGAAATTCTGCATATCACTATCATTATTCAACTTTTATTCCAATATATGTTATACCTGGACATATCACTTGTTAAAAATAAGAAAGGAGGCCCAAAATGGAGTCACTTAACGCTAAGCTCCACATCACCAAACTGAGACTTAATTACCAACTCGGAATCTCCTAATCAACAGTAGTTAGGTAAACTGATAGATCCCTGCCATCCGCTAAACGAAGGTGACCTTGTAATAACCAAACTTCTTTTTTGTCTAGTGTAACTTCCATGTTCCCACGCCCTTCTGTCTATAAAAGTCTTTCATTTTGTACAGCTCCTTGGAGCTACTTTCTACTTGCTAGATTGGATGTTGCCTGATTCATGAATCACTGAATAAAGCCAGTAAAATTTTTAAAATTTACTCAGTTGAATTTTGTTTTTTAACACAGGGCCTGCCTGAGCCTACAAGTTCCAAAACACCAAGGTGACCAATAAAAGAAAATCATCCCTGTGCCACCAGGGGCTGCTATTGCCAATGTGACTGTTCAAGGCTGGTAACAGCCGCATTTTTAGAATGCGTTTCAAACAAAAGGATCAAAGCACAAGCTTTATTTTATTAAATTTCAAAACACAACCTGTTTCGCAGATGATAAACCTGGACGCAGGCCTATTAAAAGAATTGCCTAATTGCTGTGAGACAACAGCAAGGAAAATACCTTGAGCCTTGGCTCAAGGGAAATTATAAGCATCTAACTAGCCGCCCTTCTGCTAAACAGGTTTCCTTTTCATTGTGGTCAGATAGGTTCCCATTCTAAGTCTCATCAAGCAACTAGTCGCTTCCCCTATTAAACTGCTCCTATTATGGCTTACAGGCTGTCTGGTCTCAGGCCAGCAATACATGTTTTTATAAGATTTTCCAGCTCTGCAAAATGTTAAAATTTAAAATGTGAACTGAAGTAATGTGGAAAGACAGGGGCCCCTAAGTTTTGCAATAAACTCCCCTTGCTCCCTGTCTCTCCTCTGCTTTTTCCAGTTCTACTTTAATCTCCATTCACTCTCCACTCAACAGATATTGGTTGAGAGCTTTGTGCCAATCATTCTGCTAGGCTCCAGGGCATACAGAATGAATAAGACACTCTGCTCTAAAATCTTACATTCTGGTAAAGGAAAATAATATGTAAATGAAGGGTAGCAGAATATGCCACCCCGAAATATACCACTTTGGCATAAGGATTCTTTTGAGCTGAAGGCAACTGAGAATAAGCAGATACAAGGAAAGCTCACAGCCCTTCTCCGATTCACCTAAAAGCAGGACATACATTTTCAAAGGTGTCTCTCCTTCCCTGTCCACCAGAAAGTACAAAAACCAATCCCAGAAGACAACTTTAGACCCTTATCAATGGAGAATGCACCGACTTAAATCTGCGATAACTCACTCTTGTTTACCATGCTTTTCTCTGTCATCTCTCCATAAATGAGCTCCTGGACATGGTCCTTTCCTTTGTCTTTGGCTGAAGATGGTATATAAACAGGAGTTCTAAGCCACTGCTTTGAGTTATTCATTTTTCCCTGGGTATGTCACATGTATACATGAGGTATACACGTGTATACACGTATACACGTTAATAAACCTCTGTTTTTCTCATTAATCTGTCTTTTGATACAGGGGTCCCAGCCAGAACAGAAAAGTGGGAGGGAAAATTATTTTTGCCTCCTCTGTATCAACAAATTATTAAAATGCAATGAACTAAGGGTTGTTACTACTTAGTACCTAGAAGTAGCTATCAGAATTGGTGGAGAAAGAAAGAAAATAATTATTAACTCAGTTTGAATCAGGCAAAGAAAGGCTTAATGTGAATAGCCAGGTATGTTGCAGGTGAAATAGCATGTCCCTATATATGCAAGCACAAAACATAGTGGTGTATTGAGGTACACTAGGAACCCCATAGTGTAATGGTAGGATTCAGGACACACTACCCCAAAATATGGCACCTTGGCATATTGAATATTTGAAGGAACTTGAGAAACGACAGGTGCAAGAAGGATTCTCTGACTTCCCCCTTCTCCCCTGAAACAGTTCATAAGACCCTCATGTGAGAGGTACCCTCCCTATACCCAGAGCACTCTTATCTCCAAAGACAGAGGGAAGAACAGGCTTTACTAAGTTTTCCCAGTTGACTACCCTTAGCTCATATCATTTGTCCCATCACATTTTCCCACAACTTTCCACTCTTCATCAAATCACAGCAACACTCAGTTTTAACCACTTCTTCAAGTCTTAATTTCCTTATCAAGGCTCTCCTGCCACATAAAACTTACATTAAATAAATCTGTATGCTTTTCTCTTGTTATCTGTCTTTTGTTACAGAGCCCCAGCCAAGCACCTAGAAGGGTAGAAAGAAAAAGATATAGCTTCCTCCCCTACAGTAGCAAAGTGGAACCAGGATCCTAGGATAATAAACCTGGAAAGATAGACAGGGCCTCAGTCATAGAGATGGAAAGTTTACATGTAATGCGATTTTTATATCTGGTCCTTGAAGAGTGACTGAAAGGTTTTAAGCAGAAGAGTAATAACAAGATCAGATTTGAGCTTTTAAGATTCCTTTGTGGTAGTGATGTGGCAATGAACTGAAGGAGCAAGGGAGGCCAAAAGCTAGACCATCACAGTAATCAAATTGATGATGATGTGGGTCGGATCCAAGAGAGCTGCACTTAGAATGGAGAATATGAGATGGATTTTTTGACATAAAGGAGGTAAAATTAGCAGAGTTTGGATGAGGGAAGAGGGAAAGGAATGACTCCCAGGTTTCTGGTTTAGGTGACAGAGTAAGTGATGGTTCAGAGCATACGGGGGCTCATTTATCTGTGGGCTACCTCTCTATGTATCTTGTGTGTTATTTTATCCTTTAATGAGCTGTGTTAATCAAGATAACTATCACAGCAAGCATTTGGAATGAAACTGCCACAGAACAAAACTCTCATTCTGCATTTTAAAGTATTTTAATTCAAATTCAGACTCAAAGATTTAAATGGGATTGAATTTAGAAAGATGGAAAATACATGGAGAAATCTAGTCTTGTTTTCTTTTTGAATAGCCAAACATTTTTTAAAAACATTTTCTCATGGAAAATTTCAAACACATAAAAGGTATAAACAATAGTATAATGAGCTCCCATGTCCCCATCACCAACTTCAATGAATACCAACACACTGCTTATCTTGTTTCCTTTCTACTCCCAACCACTTCACCCTTCTCTTTTATTTGGACAATCCCAGATATCATAGCAGTTTATCTGTAAATATTTCAGTATGCTTCTCTTAAAAGATAAAGGCTCTGGGGCCTCCCTGGTGGCGCAGTGGTTGAGAGTCCGCCTGCCGATGCAGGGGATACGGGTTCGTGCCCCGGTCTGGGAGGATCCCATATGCCGCGGAGCGGCTGGGCCCGTGAGCCATGGCCGCTGGGCCTGCGCGTCCGGAGCCTGTGCTCCGCAGCGGGAGAGGCCACAACAGTGAGAGGCCCGCGTATCGCAAAAAAAAAAAAAAAAAAAAAAAAAAAAAAAAAAGATAAAGGCTCTTTAAAAAAACCATAATACATTTTTCCATATTCTACGTGTAAAAAATACTTTCTTAATAATCAATCATTGAATATCAATCAGTATTCAAATTTCTGTCTTACAAACTTCATATTTTTTAACTGTTTGTCTGAATATTTAAGTAGTTGATTAGCTAGCCAAATGCAATTACCTATAGGTTCCCCTTCCAACTTCATTGTTTTTTGTTTTCATTTTCTTGCAATTCGTTTGTAGGTCATTTGTCCTACTGAGTTTCCCATGATTTAGATTTTATTGATTATACCCTCCTGGTATCATTTTTTAAAAATATATTCTTGTATCCTTGTATGTCCTACAAATCTGTAAATTTGTAGTTAGATCTAGGAACTTGATCAGACTCAGGTTCAGCTTGTTTCATGTTCCATCAGAGGTATCTAGTGTCTGCTGCCTCTCTTTTTGTGTTGTGTCCCTCCACACCCTAGACCTCCAAAATAACAGTCATCTATTTTGTCCACAAATTTGCAACTTCTATGGCTCTGGATAGTACTACCATAATTAAATACTAGTTCACTTCTGTTTTTAGATAGGACATCTGGTTACTTGTTTACTTATAATAGATCACAAAACTTCTAAGTTTTCCAGCACCCCCCTTGGGCTTTTCCTTCTCCCATTTTCAGATAGTAATCTTATAATTGGGAGGGTTAGAAAGTGATAAAAATGTGAACTAGAAACCTTTCAGAGAAAATTAGAAAAATCAAAATGTATTTAAGGAAAACAGGCCCCTGCTTCATGTTAACATATTGCAAGCCAAACTTTAAAAAAGAATGATGCAGACAATATGGTTTAGGAAAACAGAGCTTAATGGTGGTCTCAACAACATAAACTGATTCGGAAGGGAAGAAATATGGATAATAAAAATAACAATTAAAAAATTGTCTTTAAGATGGAGTGAAAACCTAAGAGAGAAAAGTTAAACACGTTCCTGCCTCCTTTTCCAATCCAAAATGGTGCCTGGCTCAGTCTTATTATTGAGGGCTTAGCACATGGTTCAACATCCATCCTAGAGAGGAGAACCCTCAATTGGATGGTTGGCCAAATATTATTGTTTTATAAAAACTATTTTACAAATCATTAGAGAACTTCTATAAGGCTACTGTTATTGCCAACATTCCCACATCTGTCTTAACTCTGCTTGGATCTGATACAATAGGAATTTTTCCAACATGTCTATCCTTCACTAGCAACAGTGCTTTGTATCTATAAAGTATCCTACAAAAGTTGTATGTTTTAATACTTATTGAAATCCCATTCTAATGGAGAATTAGTGTACATCAATACTTTTAAGCAATCAAATGTTCAGCATTTATTATTGCTTAATCCTAGGAAGAAAAATAATTCCAATATCAGTTGTCACAGAAAAAGAAAAATATGTATTTATAACTTGAAACCTCTCAGATAATTAAAGCAATTGTCATACCTATGGAGACTGTCCCCAAAAGCCAATAATGGCATATTCCAAATTCTGCTTTGTCCTTTCTGACACGTCTACTCCTCACACTGATAAAACTAGTAGTTTAATAAGCCTTTAGAAGCCATCTAATTCAACCCTCCTATTTTATAGGTGAGGAAAATGAGACCCAGAGAACTTAAATGACTCACCCAAGATTACATAGCTAATACGTAGCAGAAGTGGAACTCAAGCCAGAACTTTGAGCCCCCAAATTAATGCTATTTCCATCATCATCACACTTGTTTCCATCATACTACACCAGTTGTTTTAACAAATAATCATAGCATGTTTGTGGGCTGCATAGAAGTAATCTGCTCCTTTAAAGAGAAATCAGCACTAGACTTATGGATCTCAGAGCACCTAAGAAGCTTCATCTTCTACGGCCAGTAACCTGACTGAGTGTAAAAGCTCCTAAGGATCACAGGATTAAGTACTATGAACAATTGTCCTTGAACTTATCCCAGGCATCCATCATTTTATGGATGCTAAGTAACTATTTGTGAATGAATATCGAAAGAACCTCACCTGCATTATTTTCATATTAAAATATAGAAGTAAAAAAAGCCCAGCAGTTTAGCTCATGGCCTCTGAAGTCGTTGCTCTATTGGAATACTTCTTCCATTTATTTACAAGTTTACCTTGGGCTTCAGTTCTCCCTGTGCTTCGTTCCCTTACCTCCTACCAAAAAAGACAGACACCTACTTCATAGGATTGTTGAGAGTATTAAATGAAATGAAACGTGTAAAGGGTTTAGCACTGCAACTAGCACATAACTGAACTAAATGATTGTTATGAAAATGTTCAGGCTCCCTAAGAGTCATTGGCTATGTTATGCAGGAGAAAATACTGTAAAACTAAGGCACTGTACTAACTGGACAGGCAGTCCTGATTTGGTAGGCAATCACAGGTCCAAAACTTTTAAGATTCTCTGGTATTTAGCCAGTGTATATTTAAATTTCTAACTACCACCTAGTATCAATCAATATTCAACAACCAACTCCAACATCTAAATCAAAGAAAAGCAGTCACAAGGAAACAAAAGCAAAAATAAACAAATGGGACCTAATTAAACTTAAAAGCTTTTTTGCACAGCAAAGGAAACCATTGACAAAATGAAAAGACGATCTATTGAACGGAAGAAAATATTTGCAAATGATATGATATGACCAATATGGGGTTAATATCCAAAATTATAGTACCAAAAAAAAGGAACCCAATTTAAAAATGGGCGGAAGACCTGAATAGACGACATTCTTCTTGTGAAAAGATGCGCAACATCGCAAATCATCAGAGAAATGCAAATCAAAACCACAATGAGCTATCACCTCACACCTGTCAGAATGGCTAGCATCAAAAAGAACACAAATATTGGCAGGCATGTTGGTGAGAATGTAAATTGGTGCAGCCACTGTGGAAGACTGCACTGAGGTTTCTCAAAAGACTAAAAATAGAACTACCACATGACTCAGCAATTCCATTTCTCCGCATGTATCTGAAGAAAATGAAGACACTAATTCCAAAAGATACATGCACCCCAATGCTCATAGCAGCAATATTTACATTAGTCAAGATATCGGGCGGAATTCCCTGGTGGCACAGTGCTTAAGAATCCGCCTGCCAATGCAGGGGACACGGGTTCGAGCCCTGATCCGGGAAGATCCCACAAGCTGCGAAGCCGGTGCGCCACGACTACTGAGTCTGCACTCTAGAGCCCATGAGCCACAACTACGGAAGCCCGGAAGCCCCCGCACCTAGAGCCCGTGCTCCGCAACAAGAGAAGCCACCGCAGTGGAAGCCGGCGCACTGCAACGAAGAGTAGCCCCAGCTCCCGCAACTGGAGAAAGCCCGCGTGCAGCAACGAAGACCCAATATAGCCAAAAATAAATAAATAAATATTCTTTAAAAAAAATTCAAAAAATATATATATATGGAAGCAACGTAAGTGTCCATCAACAGATGAATGGATTAAGAAGATGTGGTATATACACACAATGGAATACTACCCAGCCATAGGAAGAATGAAATTCTGCCATCTGCAACAACATGCATGGACCTAGAGGATATTATGGTAAGTGAAATGAGTCAGAGAAAGACAAATACTATATGTTATCACTTATATGTGGAATCTAAAAACGAAAACAAATGAATGAATATAACAAGAAAAACAGACTCACAGATACATAATTTAAAAAAACTAGTGTTTACCAGTGGAGACAGGGAAGGGGGGGAGAGGCAAAACAGGGATAGGGGATTAAGAGGTAGAAGCTAGGACGTATAAAATAAATAAGCTACAGGGATATATGTATTATACAGCCCGGGAAATATAGTCAATATTTTATAACTTTTTTTTTTTTGTCTGCGCCACACGGCTTGCAGGTTCTCAGTTCCCAGAATAGGGATGTAACCCGTGCCCCCTCAAGTGGAACCACTGAGTCCTAACCACTGGAACACCAGGGAATTCCCTATAATAACTTTAAACGGAGTATAATCCATGAAAAATTTTAATCACTGAGTTGTACACCTGAGACTAATACAATGTTGTAAATCAACTATACCTCAATTAAAACAAGAAAGGGGGAAAAAGAACTCACCCCTGCCAACCTCTCTTCCAACTCGCTTTCAAAATATATAAAACTGAATAAAATACACGTCTACCGCCAGTAAAAACCGACTCAGCCCTGCCCCACCCACACAGGAGTAACTCCCGTTGGCTACAACACCTAGCGGACAGGTGCAGCTTGAGTTAACAGAAGGGACCTCAGGGTCAAGGAGATGTGATGTCCCAACACCAGCCTTTACAATCGCAGGCGGTCCTTTCTGCCTCCCAGGAGCCCGCCCACCGCCCACTAGGCCGCAGGCCAACAGCTCCCAACAGCCCCAAGATCCGCGGCGCGACCCCCGCACCCGGCATGCAGCGGGCAGCCTTTACGTCACGGCGGCGCCGGGCCTCCAGGGAGGCCCCTTTCCCCGCCTCCTCCTCCCGGCGCCGGCGTCGCTCTCTGGAAGCTTCGAGAAGGCGGTGGGCGTTTACCTTTAGTCCCGGGCCAGCCGGAATCCGCGTCCATCTGTCCTTCCAGAGCTCACGCAGACCCGTCCAAGCTTGCCATGCCGGAGAACGTAGCCCCCCGGAGCGGGCCGCCCGCCGGGGCTGCCGGCGGCCGCGGGAAGAGCGCCTATCAGGACCGCGATAAGCCGGCCCAGATCCGCTTCAGCAACATCTCCGCGGCCAAAGGTATCGCTGCCCGGCCTAAGCCGTGGCCCTCCGGGCTTAGCTGTGCATGCTCACTCCCAGTCTTGGATGGGCATGATTCGTTCTCTGTTCCTTCAGATGATCCCCTGTGGCTTCCCGTAGAATAAGCTCAGTGCAGGGATCCTCCTGTCTGTTCTCTGCCCATGATTTCCGACCCCGAGTATGGAGGCCTTTGGACTTGCCCCATTCTGCGTCTTAGACGCCCATAATTTTTCATGCCGGGCCGTGCTGCATTCATTCATCCTATTTAAGAAAGGGGCCGGGCTTCCCTGGTGGCGCAGTGGTTGAGAGTCCGCCTGCCGATGTAGGGGACACGGGTTCGTGCCCCGGTCCGAGAAGATCCCACATGCCGCGGAGCGGCTGGGCCCGTAAGCCATGGCCGCTGAGCCTGCGCGTCCGGAGCCTGTGCTCCGCAACGGGAGAGGCCGCGACAGTGAGAGGCCCGCGTACAGGGAAAAAAAAAAAAGGGCCGAAGCCCGCATGCAGCGGTCCACTGGTAGAATGTTTGAACAGGACTTTTTAGTTTTCTTGTTCTTATTTAAAAACTTCTTTCGGTACAGCTATTGAAACGAATTCGGGTAAACTCTCTGCGCCTTAGATTGGGGCGGGGCCCATTGTACTGGGATGTGGGGAACCAACCGACCCATCTTGTTTGAGAATAATTATGAAGCTGCATTGTGCTTTGATGTCCTCTCTGCACGTGCAATGAGCAACTGGAGAACAGTTTGGCCTTTGGTGGAATTTAAGAAGTCCTGGGTTTCATTCAGTTACCTTACTTCGTGGCTTTGTGACCTTTAACCAAGGTTTCCTTACTTATAAAATCGGGGAGGGAAAGTTGCCCTTTTTTTAAAAAAAAAAAAAAGGGAGTTGTGAGGATTAAGATAAGCCGGGTTGAGATGGAAGAGTCTGGAAGGAAAAGTGAGAACAAATGCTTAGAGATCTTGCCGTTATGTGTACTGGCTACAGTGAGTATTTCATTCGGGTTAGAGCATAAGGTGCATGAAGAAATGAGAGGTGAGATCGGAAAGGTAAAGTCGGTCCGAATCTGGAAGGGCCTGGTGTCTTGGAAAGGGTTTAAAACAACTCGCGCAGCTACAGATTGTTCTTCAGTGTAGTGAGATAGTACCTAATTTGGAGGGTTGCTGTGAGGATTAAGTGAGAAAGCATATGAAGAGCCAGATGTATATAAAGTACAGCCTTACAAATATTTGAGGTTATTTGTCTAGGTGACTGAGGGTGGGATGCTGCTGCTGAAAGAAACAGGTGCACTGAAGGGAGGATGGTGGAAGAAGAAAGAATAGGTTCTCGTTTGAGCCTAAATGAGTTGAGGAGGTCAGAGTGACCAGATGGGTAAATTTAGGAGTCATTTGGAAGTTCAAGAGAGAATATTTACCTGGAAATAAAAGTTGGTGGATAGTTATCTAGGGAGCATAGTTGAAGCTTAGATTTATTACATTAGAAGCAAGATGTTAGATCAATTCTGGGGCTGTTGGAGGGGGGTGGGCAAGAATGCTATATAATATGGTAGATTTTCAACAAACAAGGAGGATACAAGATGGGACGTTTACTTTGGTAGCTTTTGAAACATCAGGGCACAGAGAATTAAAACTGGACAAGGGAGGTATGCATATAGGAAGAAAAGGCCATCTATTTACCTAATAACATGACCCTTACATCTTAAATGAGGAGAGCTCCTGGAACAAAGGGCCACTCGTAGTCTGTCCACTCGTAGTCTGTCCAAGTCAGGCAAAACCCTACAAACTGGTTGAGAAAAGCTTTTGCCGGATGCATCTTTAGTGTACTTCATGGAGCCAGTTTTTTATTTTGCTAATAACCAAAAAGTATATTAAGTACCATTGGTTGATGATATCAAAACCACACACACAAAAGTAGTAGTGGTCGTTTAGTACTATTCAGCACGAGTCATTTAACATATAATTGTGTACTACACAGTATGTTAAACTTCAAACACTTTGAGAGAGGTGATCAGTCTAGAATTTTTTATTTTTTGCACAATGTGTCTTTCTGGAGTCTTCACATAGATGAATATAAGGGCACATTCTTAAAATGAATTGGTCTGCTTGTAGAATTGTGGCCATGTGGGTCCACTAAAATCACCTGAAAGGGTAGGGATGGCTGAATAATTAGGAAATGCAGCCCCAAATTATGAAATAATTAAGTAGAATATAATTCTTAAACTATACCAAATATTTTCTCTTACCCTCTTTAAGATTATGTATTTTTTTTAATTATTACTATTATTTTTTGTTTTGGATGCATTGGGTCTTCATTGCTGTGCGCAGGCTTTTCTGGCTTTTCTCTAGTTGCAGCGAGCCAGGGCTACTCTTCATTGCGTTGCGCAGGCTTCTCATTGCGGTGGCTTGTCTTTGTTGCAGAGCACGGGCTCTAGGTGCGCGGGCTTCAGTAGTTGGGGTGAGCAGGCTCTAGGGTGTGCGGGCTTCAGTAGTTGTGGTGCACGGGCTTAGTTGCTCCATGGCATGTGGGATCTTCCTGGACCAGGGATAGAACCCATTTCCCCTGCGTTGGCAGCTGGATTCTTTACCACTGCACCACCAAGGAAGTCCAGGTTATGTATTTACACAGTTAAGGGGAAGCATTATGCTAGTTGTGGAGTACACAAAAATAGGGCACTATTTTAGCCCTTTGTATATGGGGTGAAATGGTATATGAGAAAGGGGAAGGCGGACTTCCCTGGTGGCGCAGTGGTTAAGAATCCATCTGCCAGCGCAGGGGACACGGGTTCAATCCCTGGTCCGGGAAGATCCCACATGCTGCGGAGCAACTAAGCCTGTGCGCCACAGCTACTGAGCCCACTCACCTAGAGCCCATGCTCTGCAACAAAGAGAAGCCACCACAACAAGAAGCCCGCACACCACAGCAAAGTGTGGCCCTCGCTCGCCACAACTAGAGATAGCCCACGTGCAGCGATGAAAACCCAAAGTAGCCAAAAATAAATAAGCCAAAAATAAATAAAATTAAATCTTTAAAAAAAAAAAAAGGTGGGGAGATTTAATCGTTTGTCCTGGACCTGTCGCAGTAAAGGGTATCAAGTACATCAATTACAATTTCTCTTAGAAAATAATAAGTGGATCAATAAAATAGAAACATGCTCATGGACAAGTAATAAGAAGAATGGAGTGGTAGACTATATGTCCAGAGATGGTTCATAACATACTAATGATGACTAAAGACTATGATTTTAGGGACTTCCCTGATGGTCCAGTGGTTAAGATTCCGTGCTCCCACTGCAGGGAGCACAGGTTCGATCCCTGCTCAGAGAACTAAGATCCTGCATGCCACACAGCGTGGCCAAAATATTTAAAATAAATTTTTTTTTAAATACTGTGATTTTAGGGCTTCCCTGGTGGCGCAGTGGTTGAGAGTCTGCCTGCCGATGCAGGGGACACAGGTTCGTGCCCCGGTCTGGGAAGATCCCACATGCCGCGGAACGGCTGGGCCCGTGAGCCATGGCTGCTGAGCCTGCGCGTCTGGAGCCTGTGCTCCGCAACGGGAGAGGCCACAACAGTGAGAGGCCCGCGTACCACCCCCCCACAAAAAAATACTATGATTTTAGATTTGGTTTTTTAGTTAAGGTTTTGTTTTTTTGTGGGGTTTTTGTTTGATTTGGTTTGGGGTTCAAAGAGGGTTTTTGTTACTGTTTTTTAAACTGTGGTCTATCCATATACCAGCTTCACATTAGTAAACAAAAATCTTTGCCCTCAGAAATTACACTATAGTTTAGAGAGACAGAGTAAACAAATAAGCAAATTATATAGTTGTCCTATTATTGTGGCTTGTTTTAAGGAATGGAGAGAATAATATAGTCCTCATTCAGAGCGCATAAGTAGGTTATACCATTTTGATACTTAAAGGAAGATTAGGTGAACCATCAAAATTTATTTTACCACATGCAGAGTACAAGTGCTATATATAGTGATAGTAACAACAAAAATTGAAGTGTCGTACAATTAAAGGAGTAAAATAATTACTGTTTCCAGTAGATTATTATTAATGACATTGAATTTTCTTTAGTGAACATGGTGAATTGTCCACCATATTCTAATAAGTCGAAAATGATTATTTGAGGGTAGAAATGCTCTTTAAAGAGTCTTGATTTCTTTTTTTCTTCTGTTTACAGCCGTTGCTGATGCTATTAGAACAAGCCTTGGACCGAAAGGAATGGATAAAATGGTAAAAGGCTCAATCATTCATTACTTACTGAGTGCTGCTGTTCATACTGCAAGCGCTCTATAGAGGGTTAAGATGTGCTGTTTAAAAAGTAAAGTGTTAGAAAGGCTTTGAGAGTTCAGAAAGGGATAGATTACTTTGGGATGAATGGGACCTAACTATAATTCATATTTTGTTTATGATAATGATTCTTCATAATATCATTTCCATCCCTTTTTTGGTGTCTCAGTTACTTCACTTTTAAGTAGGAAAAAACCCAGCTATTTCATTTGCAAAGCTGGACTATTACTGCATATTCTTAAATCATTATACCAATGTAAGGGAAAACAATTTGAAATTAAACAATATGCAAACATAAGTTAACTTCTGTACAAGAAGTGTTAAAATTAGTAGAGCTTTTAGGATTTCACATTAATACTGGATGAAGAAAACAAAATTTTTGAAATATAACTTTCTTTTAAAAATAACAAACTTTGTAGATTCAAGATGGAAAAGGTGATGTGACCATTACAAATGATGGTGCCACCATTCTGAAACAAATGCAGGTGTTACATCCAGCAGCCAGAATGGTAAGTATAATTTTTAGGTGAGGGTTTTGTGGGGGGTTTTTAAGTGTGTTGTTTGATATTTGGTAAACAGTTAAATTTTTTTATTTGATCACATGATATTGCTTAAAACATGGTGAAAATATTTCCTTTTTTATGCTAAACATGCATATCTTTAGGATACGTTGTATGTCTAGCATGTTCTCCATTGCAAGTTGTAATAAAACATGAATCTTGTCTTTGTTCACAGCAATGTGCCACACATGAGGAAGGAAGAGAGAAAAACATGAAATTGTACAAATTATTAGTTCAATGGGTGTTAACTGAAAGAGAGCAAAATAATTTTAACTGTTTGCAAAATAAATATTGTGTTTAAACTTGCACTGACATTTATTTTTAAAAACAGTTTCTAATTCAACTACAGATCATAATGGTGATTGCAGTGTCAAGTGAGAAGTCACCATATCAGCAAAAACAAATTCCTTAAAAGTTCCTATCTGTTAAAAAGTCTCTTTTAATTAGTTAAAGATGACTGAAAATGAATCAGATTATGCTTCATGCAGGGTCAGTTTAGATAAACTTGGCCAGGGATTTCAAACTGACAATATTCTCTCATCTGAATGCTGCATTTCATAGCTTCTGAGTCTACAGGGTACCCATAGTTCTCTTAAGTACTGGGAAGAAGAAATTTACAACCCTTAGTCTGAACTGGAAATCATAATATAGCTTGTTAGAAAGTATGTAAGTAGAATTTTGCATGCCACAACTATATAGGTCATCATTTTTATTTTTATTTATTTTTATTTTTTTTTTTGCGGTACGCGGGCCTCTCACTGTTGGGGCCTCTCCTGTTACGGAGCACAGGCTCCGGACGCGCAGGCTCAGCAGCCATGGCTCACGGGCCCAGCCGCTCCGCGGCATGTGGGATCTTCCCGGACCGGGGCACGAACCCATGTCCCCTGCGTTGGCAGGCGGACTCTCAACCACTGCGCCACCAGGGAAGCCCCAAGGTCGTCATTTTTAAATGAGACCAAGGTGGACAGCGAATCAGAAGTCAAGTATATTGAATCTTACAGTGTTGATAATAATCAAATTCTATATGTGAACCTCGTGGTGAAGGTCATTGATGTTATATTTGAATTAGATGTTACTGGGTCTCATTCTCATTGAGCAACTTGACTTGTTCTGTTCACTTAGCTGGTGGAGCTATCTAAGGCTCAGGATATAGAAGCGGGAGATGGCACGACATCAGTGGTCATTATTGCTGGCTCTCTCTTAGATTCCTGTACCAAGCTTCTTCAGAAAGGTGGGTAGGACATAGGACATGCTTTATTACTGAATAAAGGCAAAAAAATATTAAGTAATATGAGATTTACAATTTAATTTGAAGCAGAATTTTCTAAGCAGGAATTTTTAGATTACATTTTGCTATATTTACCATATGAATTAGAAATTTTTTTCTTTTTGCTCTGGATTTGGTTTGGGGGGGGTTGTTTGTTCTTGTTTTATTTGTTTTGGCTAGGTTTCCTTTTGAATGGAACTTGTTAAAATTTTCCTTTTCAAAAATGACTGGTTGGTGGTGTACTAAACTTAAGATATAGATGAGAACTGTGATTTAGGAGAGAAAGTATGGGTTCCTGCTTTGGTAAATGGTGCCTAAATGTCATAGTGACTCCCCAGTCACTTATTCTAATTATTATGTAGATTTGTAGAGTTTTGAAAAGTGAAAAATTGGTTTTAGTCTTAAATATCATAGTATGTAATCGATTTATTCCAAATTAAATGGAAATAAATTATTAGACATATTAGTTGTTAAGGTTATTCAAACCATTATTATTTAAGATTAATTTAAAATTTGACTACTTTGAAATTTTAATGAACAGAGAAATTTTAAGTCATATCAAATATGAAGTTTATCTGTTACAATTAAATAACTAACCTTTCACAAATGGCAGGGATTCATCCCACCATCATTTCTGAGTCATTCCAGAAGGCTTTGGAAAAGGGTATTGAAATCTTGACTGACATGTCTCGACCTGTGGAACTGAGTGACAGAGAAACTTTGTTAAATAGTGCAGCCACTTCACTGAACTCAAAGGTGAGACAAGCACTATGGGATCATTGTAAAATTACAGTTTACAGTTCATTAAGAAGCACAACTGCGACTTTTATTTTTATTTATTTATTTTGCGTTGGGTTGTCATTGCTGCGTGCAGGCTTTATCTAGTTGCGGTGAGCAGGGTCTACTCTTCGTTGCAGTGCGCGGGCTTCTCATTACAGTGGCTTCTCTTGTTGAGGAGCGCAGGCTCTAGGCACGTAGGCTTCAATAATTGCAGCACGTGGGCTCAGTTAACCACTGCGCCACCAGGGAAGTCCCTACACTGATTTTTGATGCTGTACAGTTCATAAACGTTAACTCTAAAGAGTGACTAGGTAGCTAATTTGTGTAACTGAATTAGTTCCAGTAAAATTTACTCCTTCAAGGCTTTCAGGTAAGTTGTAGTATCCTCATTTTACAGATGGGAAAAGAGGTCTAGTGAAGTTATATAACTTACCCAAGACCCACTAATAAGAGGTAGAGCTGTGATTTGAACCCAAGGTAGGGCTGCCCATCATGGTCCATCTCTTACTAATATCTATGTTGCTTTTCTTATCAAACTTAAAGAAGTGATGTTAGTTTAAATTTCTTGGGAACTCATGTCACCTGTTTTCTGTTGTGTGTCACACCCCCACCCCGTTCTTTTTCCTTTTCATCAGCGTTATTTGTATATTAAGTGGAAAGCTAGATAGTATTAGTGATATTAAGTAATATTATTGATAAATGTCCCCAGAACTAATATAGACAGAATATCATAGTGGTTACAAGCATTGGTCATAGAACCTAGACTGCTTGGGTTTAATGCTGGCTCCATTTAATTAAGCTGTTTCAGATTTTTCGTCTGAAGGTTGAATGAATATATGAATGTACAGTGTTAAAACCACTGCCTGACATATAATATGTGCTCAATAAATGTTAACCATTAGCTATTTTTGTCAGCCCCTCAGTAATAGGGGTGCACATATATAACATCTGATCATAAATTCATTTTAGATAGGAAACCTCAGCATAAAATTAATTTGTTCTTTTGGATTTCCTGTAGAATTACTAGTAATCTAGTCCTGACTACTATATTAATAAAAGAGGAACACAGGCATATGTTTTTATATGGTGACTGACAAACCTGAGTGGAAAAGACAGTTTATATGGAATGTTTTCTCATATGCTCTCCACCCCAGCCAAATAAATGATTGACATTACTTCTTGAATATCTTTGTCATTAAAAAACTAGGACATTTTGTGTTACAACACTGACTTTATTTTCTTTTTTAATAATTCTAGGTTGTCTCTCAATATTCAAGTCTCCTTTCTCCAATGACTGTAAATGCAGTGATGAAAGTGATTGACCCAGCCACAGCTACTAGTGTAGATCTTAGAGATGTTAAAATAGTTAAGAAACTTGGGTAAGCATCTCTAATTATAACTTTAATAAAAATTAATTTTGAAATTAAACATAAGCTCTTGCCAAAAATAAATAAGTTAAATGAAAAGTACATAGGTGAAAGTCACATACATTTGTTGTTTTGTTTTCATGACAACTTGTGTTAATGTGGGAATTTCAAGAATTTGTTTATATTCCCTAATGATGGCAGGGCAGTGGTGTGACCGGAGAGGTTCAGGAATGGGGCACTAATAAATGTGAGTGAGGCTGAAGCACATTTTATCAGACTGATGATTTTTAATCTGTTAGCAATCTATTAAACTTGCAGGTTTCTGCCCCTCCTTCATAACTATTTCATTTTCTTTTTTCTTAGTGGGACAATTGATGACTGTGAGTTGGTGGAAGGTCTGGTTCTTACTCAAAAGGTGGCAAATTCTGGTATAACCAGGGTTGAAAAGGCCAAGATTGGGCTTATTCAGTTCTGCTTATCTGCTCCCAAAACAGATGTAAGTAAAACCAAATGAAATGATTCCTTAGGTGTTTGACTTTCTAATAATGAAACTTTTCTTTTTATAAAAATAGAAAGTGCTGATACTAGTGATAAAAAGCAAGGATCTAAAAATAATTAGTAAAATTTAGATAAAAGTAGAAAATGTTGGATGCCACACATGATAAATCTATAATCTCAGTTGGCTATTTACTGAAATTGAGCGTTCACTTCACAAATGAAGACAAATAATGATAGCGATGTCTGTGAAACAATAAAAATAGGTTATGTGAAAGTGATAGTATAAATGGACTTTGCAGATTCTTTCTAGCTTTCTGAGAACAGAAACCTTCACCCATCCTTCCCTAGCAGGCAGATCTTTTGTCTTTATGTCGGCACAATGGAACTTTAAAACCAGTTTATTACCCATACTCCGAAAAACTTGATTTTTTATTATTCCCATATCTATCAGTCATAAGTACCATCCCCTGAAGGAGTGGTTGATCTTTGTCATCTCATTCAGGTTTGCTCTCATTTTACATTGTGTTGGCATACAAGTTTCCTGTTGAGTCGTTTGTTTCCCAGATTTTAACCCACATAAAAATGTTGTTTTGTAGGTCTTTGTATAACAATATTTGTCCTTCGTAGTTCCTTTCAGCATACCAGTTTTTTTTAACAATCCCTAGAGTAAAAAGGTTGCAACTGAAATTATTGATATTTCAGTAATACGTAAATTCATATGAAAAGAACTGACATTCACAAAATAGGATAATCATTCTTATGGTTTTTTTTTTTTTTTTTTTTTTTTTTTTTTTTTTTCTTTTTGCGGTATGCGGGCCTCTCACTGTTGTGGCCTCTCCCGTTGCGGAGCACAGGCTCCGGATGCGCAGGCCCAGCGGCCATGGCTCACGGGCCCAGCCGCTCCGCGGCATATGGGATCCTCCCAGACCGGGGCACGAACCCGTATCCCCTGCATCGGCAGGCGGACTCTCTGCGCCACCAGGGAGGCCCATTCTTATGTTTTATAATCACCAAAAATGTACTTGTAAAAAATAAGACAGCAGTTTGTATAGATGAAAATAAAAAACCTGAGTTAAGTTTTGTGTATATTCCTTTTTCTAAATTTTTTCTGTGCATGTCTATATAATTTCTTGTATGATTTTGGTTGAATTTATACTATATATAATATTTTCATTAAAAGTCATTTTTTTGCTTAAGGACTCTTAAAATGCAAATTATTAATACATCCTTTTTCTGAACAGATGGACAATCAAATAGTAGTTTCTGACTACGTCCAGATGGACCGAGTGCTTCGAGAGGAGAGAGCCTATATTCTAAATTTAGTGAAGCAAATTAAGAAAACAGGATGTAATGTTCTTCTCATACAGAAGTCTATTCTAAGGTGTGAGGCTGTTTATTTTGTTCACCTCTTAATGATAATTGATTTTGGATCCCTTCTAGCAATTTTTTAAGAAACACTTGAGGTGGGTAAACCACTAGAAATCTGGAATGAATCTGCATTTTAGGGTATTGTTGTATTCTGGTAAATGATCTAAAGTGAGTTCTCTTCCTGTTATGATCATTTAAATGTGGGATATGTTATCCTTCTAGACCAATATCCTCACTATCAAGTAAAAAGCTAACTTTAGTCTAAAATTAATTAGCTAGCTAAAATTTTAGAGGCATTTATTTAAAGGTCCATGTAATAGCTTGCCTTGAAATTTTAGAAGTTCTTTTGGGGGGAATGCTGGATAGTCCATGGATTGGAAGAATTCTCCAAAGTTTGAACTGATCCCTTTTTTGTTTGTTTTCAGTGTTTTCTTCTAATAGGTAGACACATTCTCATGTACTATATATTAATATGTTATGCCAGAAAGTATTATGGATGCTCTTGATATAGAAACCTTGATGAAGAGTTGGAATACCTGGTTCTAAATACAAGTTATGTAATAGCTAGTAACCTCGAATAAACTGCTCTCAAAGCTCAGTGTGCTTATTTGTAAAACAAGGATAGTAATATCTGCCCTTCAGTATCAAGGGTTGTCAGGAGGATCATTCCAGGTAATTTGTGTAAAAGTGTATAAATTTGTGGAGTCTTGAATTACATCATACTTAATTTATAAATTCATAAAGCATCGATTGTTAATTATCAGAATTATACTTATTTAGTATTAAGAAAAACTTTGACATAATTTTTATTGTGTGTTTTACAAATCGTGTCGTTGGGGTACGTTTTAAATATTCATTAGAAATCTTATTTAAGAATTTTGAGGTCATAAACTTGGTAAGCTGTTTAAAGCATCTTCCTTCACAAATAATTTGTTAAATCATTGGCCATTTAAACAACAGTAAAATTACTAAAACCGTAAAAAAGGAGTTGAACAGCAAAGTTTTTTTCTAACCTAGTATTGACATAATCACTGATTTTGTATTTTAGAGATGCTCTTAGTGATCTTGCGTTACATTTCCTGAACAAAATGAAGATTATGGTGGTTAAGGATATTGAAAGAGAAGACATTGAATTCATTTGTAAGGTAAACTATTCTTAGTATCTGTATGTGTGAAAATGTTCACTATTCACACTTCTCAATTTGTGGATATCACTATCTTTCTCAGACTATTGGAACCAAACCAGTTGCTCATGTTGACCAGTTCACTGCTGACATGCTGGGATCGGCTGAGTTAGCTGAGGAGGTCAGCTTAAATGGTTCTGGCAAACTGATCAAGGTAACAATATTAAAATTAAGCTTCTATTTGTCTGGTTTTATTTTATTTGTTTTAATCCTTCAAATACCTAATTAGGAGTTTGTTTACTAAAGATTACAGGCTGTGCAAGCCCTGGAAAAACAGTTACAATCGTTGTTCGTGGTTCTAACAAATTGGTGATGGAAGAAGCTGAGCGTTCCATTCATGATGCCTTATGTGTTATTCGCTGTTTAGTGAAGAAGAGGTAACATTAAATTACTATGTAACATTTTGAACATAAAAACTTGTATATTTTTATTAAGGTAAAAATACTAAGTTATTATTATTAAAAAATAGCTTTCTGTTGGATAAAATAAGCTAAAAATATATTTGTGAATTTCAGGGCTCTTATTGCAGGAGGTGGTGCTCCAGAAATAGAGTTGGCCCTGCGGTTAACTGAATACTCACGAACATTGAGTGGTATGGAATCCTACTGCGTTCGTGCTTTTGCAGATGCTATGGAGGTCATTCCATCTACACTAGCTGAAAATGCTGGCCTGAATCCCATTTCTACAGTAACAGAACTAAGAAACAGGCATGCCCAAGGAGAAAAAACTACAGGCATTAATGTCCGAAAGGTAATAATTTAATCTTTAGTTACTGCAGAAAATGTTGATTATTATAAAATACTAAAAGCTTCATAATTGTCGAATGAAAGGCTTTGTAATTAAAAATAGAGTTAACCTTGGATTTAAGTATAAGACCTGCAGGTTAATGTATGCCACCTAGTGAGAATGAAGATGATGCCTTAAGTGAGAAGTATTGTTCATTAAGTCTGCCATTTAATGGTTGTACAACTTTTAGCGGGTTACTTAGTCTGTGCTTCAGTTATCTTGGTTGTAAAAACAGGGACTATTAATAGTTCCCTCATAGGCCTGTGAGGATTAAATGGATTACTAATTAGAAAGTTCTTACAAAGATGCCTGGTGTGTAGTCAACCATTGCTGCTGTTGTGAGCACCACCCTAGTGTAGTTGTATAGGGTAAACACATAGAACAATAATAATTTCCCCTTTTGAATTAATGTTTTATGTCTCCTTTTATTGAGAAGACAAATAATATGTAATGGAAAAAAATTGACAATCCAAGATGATATTTTTTGAATGGTTACAGAACTCAAAGGAGGGCACTACCTGGTTAGGGAAAGTTTCATGAAGCTGCAGCCTTGGTTGGTAGGGAATGAAAAAGTTTCAGATGGGGAAGCAGTGGTTTACAGGTAAGGGACCAAGAAGTTACTCATTTTGTCTAGAGCAGAGGTTATATGGTGGTCATACAGTGGACTTTAAGATTGGAAAGATCAGATAAAAGCTAGAATGAGGAGTCCTTTGAGTTGTTGAGACAGGCATGGGTGTTTGTGTTTTTTTGTGTTTTAATTCTAGTAGTTGGGAGCCACTAAAAATTTTTTAACCAAGAGGCTAAGGTGCTGAAAAGAGTATTTTAAGGAGGGAAGAATGGAGATAGGTTCACCTGTTAGGACCATCACCAGTAATCCTAGGATAAAGGTGACTAGGATAGTGGCAGTAGGAACCTAAAAGTGGGAAGTGAGAATGATGTAAAGGCAGAGTAGAGCAGACATGACCAAATTCAGAATTGGGAATCAGATGATTTAAAATCTTATAACTTTTTTCTTTAATTGAAGTATAGTTGATTTATAATATTGTGTTAGTTTCAGGTATACAGTAAACAAATCTCATAATTTTTTTTTTTTTTTTTTTGCTGTACGCGGGCCTCTCACTGTTGTGGCCTCTTCCATTGCGGAGCACAGGCTCCGGACGCGCAGGCTCAGCGGCCATGGCTCACGGGCCCAGCCGCTCCGCGGCATGTGGGATCCTCCCGGACCGGGGCACGAACCCGTGTCCCCTGCATCAGCAGGCGGACTCTCAACCACTGTGCCACCAGGGAAGCCCCAAATCTCATAATTTTTAATAATTATGATCATCTACATAATTTTTGCCAGGATACTTTTTATTTTTTAATAAATTTATTTTTTATTTATTTATTTTTGGCTGTGTTGGGTCTTTATTGCTGCACGTGGGCTTTCTCTAGTTGTGGCAAGTGAAGGCTATTCTTTGTTGCAGTGCACGGGCTCATTGCGGTGGCTTCTCATTGCAGAGCATGGGCTCTAGGCGCGCGGGCCTCAGCAGTTGCAGCACGTGGGCTCAGTAGTTGTGGCTCGCGGGGTCTAGAGCGCTGGCTCAGTAGTTGTAGTGCACGAGCTGGCATGTGGGATCTTTCTGGACCAGGGGTTGAACCCGTGTCCCCTGCAATGGCAGGCAGATTCTTAACCACTGCACCACCAGGGAAGGCCCTTTGCCAGGGTATTTTTAACTAAAAGATGCTTACAAGGAGTTGTTTTGGAGTTAGGCTTGGAATTCAATTTTTCCAAATTTTAGTTGAAACACAAGCTACAGTGTAGAGAATAGCTTAGTAGAGAGTATCTTACTCTTGACTAGACTAAGGGAAAACTAAGTTTGAGAGGCCTTGAGGTTTACTGGTAACTGTATTTGGTGATATGGATCAGTTAAAAACACTAAAAGCAACTTGTACTGGTTTGCAGGGTGGTATTTCCAACATACTTGAGGAACTGGTTGTCCAGCCTCTGTTGGTTTCAGTCAGTGCACTGACTCTAGCAACTGAAACTGTCCGGAGCATTCTGAAAATTGATGATGTGGTACGTATATACAGGTCGTGTATTTCCCTACAAGGTCAAAAAGGCATATTTTTGAAGAGTTGGGGTGGGGGGCAGTAAATGTTGTTAGTTTGCTAGTCATCAGGGTGAAAACAGTTCATACTTCTAGTCTTTTTTCACCTATAAAAATAGGGAGATTTGGATAACCACCTTAAACATCTTCCATCCTTAAAGTTCTGTCCTTACAGGTTTTGAAATCTAAGTTTTTCTCTTTTCAGGTAAACAGTCGGTAACATGGATAACACTGGCTGACTGGCACCATCATGGCCACTATTAGTGCAGTTGGAGTGGAAGAGCACCTTGGCATTCCTTGTTGTTTGGAAGATTGTTTCCTTTATGAATTTGTGGGCCTGGTCTTCCAGCTGGCATTTGCTTCAAATTGTATTGACACAGTTTGATGAAACATTAAAAATATGGTTTCAAAGGGCAGATTAATTGTGCTCCTGCATTACCCCCACTGCCCTGCCCTCACAACCTCTGTTACCTCTGATCCTCTTGAGAAATCTGTATAGGAAGGGAAGGAAGAATTCACACTTAACGTGTTAACTTCCTTACGGGCTTAATCCTGGGTACTTTTAAGTTTTCTGTTAGTTTTTTAACAAGTATTGAGAAGGAAAAATGGCCCAATATGCTCATCACCCTGATAAATCCCTGCTTACAATAATATATATGCTGTTTGAAAAGTTAACAATACAGAAGAAAAGTGAAAAATGAAAGTCTTTCTCATGCTAATCCCTTTCTCCAAGAATAACCACTGTTGTGTTAATTGGGATTCTTTCTAAAAATTAAAATGTAGCAAATCTTATTTGTACAAAAAGGATTCATAACTAGTAAGTCTTTTTCCAGTGGTTTAAAACATCTTTATTGCCTCTACCCTGATCAACAAGCATCATCTTGCACCATGAATGGTGTAAAATCTAAGTAGTGTCTGTCCTTGCTTTAGCCACCTTCCAGTCAATTCTGCATACACTATATATATAGCTAGTGATCTTTTTAAACTTGTCAGGCACTCCTTTATAAAAGCTTTCATGACTTCTAATTGCCTTTGGAGAAAGGCCAAACCCTTAAGGTGGACCACAAATTGGGCCTCTGTAATCTGGTATCACACTCAACCATCTTTCTTTTGTGTATTTCACAAAAGTGTTATGAAAGCAGCTGGGGGGAGCTCCTTCACATCTGGAGAAAACTTCAGCAGACCAGCCTGAAGTTTGGTTGTGTCTGAGAACTCCGGTAGTTAATTAAAATGACTAATTTGGTACATGGTAAATTCAGATAAGTCTTTGGATAGTCTGGAATTTAATAATTCAGTGATTATCATTTTAGTGGGTATTAGGAGCTTGCTGTTAAAAAAATCATAGCTACCATAAAACAACTGAATTATGTATATCGTAAATACTTTTTTTTTTGGCTGCGTTGGGTCTTCGTTGCTATGCAGGCTTTCTCTAGTTGTAGCGAGTGGGGACTACTCTTTGTCGTGGTGCGCGGGCTTCTAATTGTGGTGGCTTCTGGTTGTGGAGCACGGGCTCGGAGTATGCAGGCTTCAGTAGTTGTGGCTCACAGACTGTAGAGTGCAGGCTCATGAGTTGTGGTGCGTGGGGTTAGTTGCTCTGCAGCATGTGGGATCTTCCCGGACCAGGGATCGAACCCGTGTCCCCTGCATTGGCAGGTGGATTCTTAACCACTGTGCCACCAGGGAAGCCCTATCCTAAATACTCTTAAGTGAAAATACTTTAACCAAAATTATTTATATTGGAACTTTTAATTGAGTTATTCAGCATCCTTACGTGTGTCTGTGTCTTAGGCTATACCTATATATCTAAATATATGAGTAGTTTATATTTAAAACCTTGTAAAGGGAACTCTAACAAGACAAACATTCCCTAGTCATTTATTCTGTTAAGTTTGATATAAATTAAGCCACTAACTACTTTATTTAGGGTTTGACTTGGGTTTTACAACAGTTTATAAAATAAGTTATGTTTTAGGAAATCGAAGCCCAAATGACAAAACTCAAAATAGTGGTTTGATACAGTTAAATAATTCTGAAGTAATGAAAGGGAAATTATCCTGTTAAATATTTAAAAGGTATGCTTTTTAACAATGAGAAAGGATGACTATCCTAATGAGGCAAAAGTTTTGCATACTTTTTTCTTCTTGAGTACTATTTATTCCTCACCCTCAGTTTTTCTTTTTTCTTTTTCGTTTCTTTCTTTTTTTGGGGGGGGGGCCACACGCAGCAAGGCTTGCAGGATGTTAGTTCCCTGACCAGGGATTGAACCCCGGGCCTAGGCAGTGAAAGCACCAAGTTCTAACCACTGGACCACTAGGGAATTCCCACCCTCAGCTTTTCATTAAGATGAAAAAATTTTAATACAGTGAAGTTCAAAGAATAGTATGAACACCATATACCCTCCACCTAAATTTAACTACTTTGGTATTTTGCCATAAAGTCAGTTCTGTAACATGTATAACTAAAAATCATGGTGTGCAAAATTGTGCAATAGAAATCACAGGGCTTACAGAAATATGGTTGAGGCAAAACTTAATCAGCAATGCAAAAGGAACCTGATAAGACAGTTTTACAGATGCTAAATGGTTAACAACTGCATAGTATATTAAATATGCCACTTGGAAACACCTCAAGTTGTGGAAGTAGCTGTCGGAAGTAGGAGCTACTGTCATTGTAAAGTAGAAGGAGGGTTATCTGAAACGTGACAAAGTTGTAATAACTGATGTGATGAGTGTGGCTCATAAAAGTTAATTGATGTCTCTGTATTTTGAGGTATAAGTGTGTGGTTTTGTGTGTTTTGGGGCAGTTTGATTCAGATGGATGCATTTTTTCTGTCTTTGCTTTTTTTTTTAATTGTCATTTAATTTTTTTTTTTTAATGTTTATTTATTTATTTAGGTTGTGCCAGGTCTTAGTTGCGGCACGTGGGATCTTTAGTTGCAGGATTGTGGCATGTGGCTTCTTAGTTGCGGCATGCATGTGGGATCTAGTTCCCCAACCAGGAATCAAACCCGGGCCATGTGCATTGGGAGCACAGAGTCTTACCCACTGGACCACCAGGGAAGTAAGTCCTTGTGTTTGCTTTTTTCTTTTGAGGAAATGACACAAATGTGAAACTGGGATTTTGCTCAGATTGTTCACTTGCTACTTAAAGATTCTTCGTATTTTGACAGTTTGACTATCGTGTCTTAAGTTTGGTCCCCTTCAGTTTCTTGAGGTTTTTAGAGGTACAGGTTAATATTTCTTCCATCGGTTTTGTTGAATTGAGTTAGGGATCAAAGTTCCAAAAGACTGAGTTGGCTAGAAGTTGTGGGATGAAGTACTAGAAAACAGGAAGCTTTACAGAAATAGTTCCCAGACGTGTAGAGGTGTAGCCTTGAGTATTTGGCTGAGTACTTATTTCTGTGTCTGGGGTAAAACTAGAGTTCAAGGAACAACCAATGAAAAGCAGTAGACTGAAGTTTACAACAGGCTAGGAATATTTTAAATTCTCATTAGCCAAATTGGAGAAACCTTGCAATATACAAGGACTGAATAGAGCCTTCAGAAGGGTTCTGCCTTAGTAGCGAAGCTAAATTTGCCATAGAGTAAAGATTGCTGTGGACTCTTCATAGCAAAGGATTTCTTTAAAGGATCAAACCAATCCCAAGCAACATACCTGTGTATCTGAACAAAGCTTAAAACTCTTAAAGGATACAATAATATAAAATTCACAATGTCTGGTGTTCAATCAAAAATCATCAGTAATGTGAATGGATAAAGAAGATGTATATATATATACAATGGAATACTACTCAGCCATTTTAAAAGGATGAAATTTTGCCATTTGCAGCAACATGGATAGACTTGGAGGGCATTATACTAAGTGAAATAAGAGAAAGACAAATACTGTCTGATGTCACTTATATGTGGAATTGACAAAATAACAACAAACTAGTGAGTATAACAAAAAAGAAACAGTCACAGAACAAACTAGTGGTTACCGGTGGGGAGAGAGAAGAAGGGGGGGCAATATAGGGGTAGGGGAGTAAGAGGTACAAACCATTAGGTATAAAATAAGCTACAAAGGTATTATTGTGCAACATGGGGAATACAGCCAATATTTTATAATAACTATAAATGGAGTATAGCCTTTATAAAGATTTGTGAATCACTATATTGTACACATGTAACATAATATGGTATAGCAATTACATCTCAGTTTTAAAAAGAAAGGGCATCAACATATGAAAAAAATCAGTCATGCAAGTGAAAGCACAGTAGAGAGTAACTCAAAGCCATATGGAGAAATAAAGATCTCAATAAAGGTAATTACATGGGCAATATAAAAGCTAGTGTTTTTGTAAACAGTTTCTAACTACTTTTTGTCTTCTATATGACTTAAGAGTGATATATTTAAAGAAAAAAATTAGTCTAAGTTTTACAAACTTTGGTTTGTAACTTCGAATCTTGTTTTCTACATAGTTTAAGAGAGTAATGCACTTAAGAGAATTATTAGTTTATGTTTTGGGGCACATAGTATATAAAGGTGAAATTTTGTGACCTCAAATGAAAGTGGTATGAACAAAGCTATGAAGTAGCAGTTTTTGTATGCTGTTGAAGTTAGTTAAGCTGCTATAAATTCAAATTAGAGGGTTATAACTTTAGGATATTAAATGTTATCCCTGTGGTAACCACACGCACACACAAACTATAGAATATATACAAAAGAGAGTGAGAAAAGAATTTAAACAATTCGCTACAAAAAATTAAACACAAAAGACAGTAAATCATAAAATGAGGGATGAAAAAACCTATAAGCCATATAGAAAAGAAATAGGAAAAAGACAGTTGTAAGTTCCTCCTAACCAGTAATTAAATGTAAATAGATTAAACTCATCAAACTAGAGATTGGCAGAATGGATATAAACACATGGTCCAACTATATGCTGTCTATGAAGACTCTAGATCCAAAGACAAATATATTGAAAGTGAAATGATAGAAAAAATATATTTCATGCACATAGGAACCAAAAGAAAGGAGTGGCTCTACTGATAACAGACAAAATAGAACCTAAAAAAAGTCACAAGAAAAAAAAGAACATTGTGGAGATATGACAATTAGAAATGTTCATGCACCCGATGACAGGACATCAAAGTACTGTGAAGCAAAAATCATCAGTCATGCAAGTGAAAGGACAGTAGACAGTAACTTGAGGCTGTATGGAGAAATAAAGATCTCAATAAAGGTAAATACATAAGCAGCATTACTGGCAATTGAAGGGAGATACAAAAAAGTAGTTGGGGACTTGAGTACCTCACTCACAATAACGTTCAAAACAATCTTAAGAAAGTAAGGAAATGGAAGACAGCACAATAAACCAGCTAGATAGAACAGACATACAGAACACTGCTCCACAATAAGAGCATACATATTCTTAAGTACACATGGGACATTTTTCAGGATGTGCCATATGTTAAGCCACAAGTCGTTTCAATAGATTTTAAAAGGTAGATAGCATACAAAGTATCTTCTCTGACCACAACAGGATGAAGTTAGAAATCAATAACGGAGGGAAGAGTGGAAAATTTAAAAAATTGTGGAAACTAAACACACTTTTCAACAACAAATGGGTCAAAGAAGAAATCATAAAAGAAATTAGAAAATACCTAGAGTTGAACGCAAATGAAAACACAACATACCAAAACTTATGGGACACAGCAAAAGCAGTGCTAAGAAGGAAATTTATAACTATAAAGCGCTTACTTTAAAAAATAAAAACTCAAAACAACCTAACTACAACTTTAACTAGAAAAAGAAGAACAAGTTAAATCCAAAGCTAGCAGAAGGAAGGAAATAAAGATTAGAGCAGAGAGAAATGAAATAGAGGATAGAAAACAATAAAATTGATGAAACAAAAAGATGTTTGTTGGAAAAGATCAATAAATTAACAACTCTTTAGATGGATTAAGAAAAGAAAAATTACTAAAATCTACAAGAAATTAGAAAATACTTAGAGATGAATGCAGATGAAAACAACATACCAAAACTATGGGACACAGCAAAAGCAGTGCTAAGAAAGTGACATTACTACTGATTTTACAGACGAAAAGGATTATAAGAAAATATAATGAACAATTTGTATGCTCACAAGTTAGATAACCTGGATTGAATGGACAAATCCTAGAAACACAAAACCTATCAAGTCTCAATCATGAAGAAACAAAATCTGAATATACCTATAGCCAGTAAGGACATTGAATCAATAATCAAAATCTCCCAACAAAGGGGCTTCCCTGGTGGCGCAGTGGTTGGGAGTCCGCCTGCTGATGCAGGGGACACGGGTTCGTGCCCCAGTCTGGGAGGATCCCGCATGCCGCGGAGCGGCTGGGCCCGTGAGCCGTGGCCGCTGAGCCTGCGCGTCCGGAGCCTGTGCTCTGCAACGGGAGAGCCGCGGCAGTGAGAGGCCCGCGTACCGCAAAAAAAAAAAAAAAATCTCCCAACAAAGAAAAGCCCTGGACCTGACACAGTGGCTTTACTGGTGAATTAAACCAAACATTTAAAGTACTAATACCAGGCCTCCTCAAACTTTTCCAAAAATTGAAGAGGAAGGAACACTTTCTAATTCATTCTATAAGGCCAGCATTAAAGCCAGACAAAGACATTACAAGAAAACTACAGACCAATATTCCTTATGAACAATGATACAAAAATTCTCACTAGTAGCAAACCAAATTTAGCAGCATAGTATAAGTATTATACACTATGACCAAGTGAACTTTTATTCCTAGAATGCAAGGATGTTTCAACATGTGAAAATTAATCAATGCAATATATCATTAAATTAATCAATGCAAAAAAAATTAAGTGAAAAACACCTACATGGGACTTCCCTGGTGGTGCAGTGGTTAAGAATCTGCCTGCCAATGCAGGGGGCG
Organism: Mesoplodon bidens; assembly: GCF_964165515.1. Lineage (NCBI taxonomy): Eukaryota > Metazoa > Chordata > Mammalia > Artiodactyla > Ziphiidae > Mesoplodon > Mesoplodon bidens. Next base: position 37,356,581 of record NC_138170.1, read on the forward strand.
TGGCTTCGAGCCCTGGTCTGGGAAGATCCCACATGCCATGGAGCAACTAAGCCCATGTGTCACAACTACTGAGCCTGCGCTCTAGAGCCCGTGAGACACAACTACTGAGCCCTCATGCTACAACTACTGAAACCTGTGTGCCTAGAGCCCGTGCCCTGCAACAAGAGAAGCCACCACAATGAGAAGCCCGTGTACAGCAATGAAGGTGCAATGCAGCCAAAAATAAATAAATAATTTATTTTTAAAAAACCAAAAAAAAGAACACCTACATGATCATCTCAATTTATGCAGAAAAAGCATTTGACAAATTGCAACAATTTCATGATAAAAAAAAGGAATAGAAGGAAACTACCTCAACATAATGAAAAGCCATATATGAAAAACCCAAAGCAAACATCAGACTCAATGGTGAAAGACTGAAAGCTTTTTCTTTAAAAAAGCCAAGGATGCCCACTTTTACCACTTCTATTCAACATAGTATGGACATTCTAGCCAGAGCAATGAGGCCAGATAAAGAAATTAGAGGCATACAAATTGGAAAGGAAGACGTAAAATTACATCTGCAGATGATATGATCTTACAGGTAAAAAGCCCCAAAGATTACACACACACACACCCAAAAAAGCTGTTAGAACTAATAAATGATCTCAGCAAAGTAACAGGATACAAAACACACAAAAATCATTTGCATTTTTATACACTAACAACAATCTGAAAAGGAAGTTACAAAAACAATTCATAATAGCATCAAAAATAAAATATTTAGAAATTAACCAAGGAAATGAAAGATTTGCTCAGTGAAAATTACAAAACATTGTTGAAAGAAATAAGACAAATAAATGGGAAAAGATCCCATGTTCATGGATTCAAAGACTGAATATTGTTAAAATGTCAATATATCCTAAGTGATCTACAGATTCCATGTAATCCCTATCAAAATACCAATGGCATTATCACAGAACTGGAACGAATATCCTAAAATTTGTATGGAACTACAAAAGACCTTGAATGTCCAAAGCAATGTTAAAAAGAACAAAGCTGGAGGTATTATGCACCCTGCTTTCAAGCTATACAGCAAACTACAGTAATCAAAACAGTGTGGCACTGGCATAAAGACCCACATTTAGACCAGTGGAATAGAATAAATAAACACAAATATGTTCAAATGAGTTCAAATGGCAAGCCAAGACCACTCAATGTGGAAAGGTCAGTCTTTTCAACAAATAGTGCTGGGAAAAGTGGATGTCCACATGCAAAAGAATGAGGTTAGGCCCTTACACCATATGCAAAAATTAACTGAAAGTGGATGAAAGACCTAAGACAATAACACTCTTAGAAGAAAACATAGAACAAAATCTTCACAATATTGGATTTGGCAATGTCACTTCTTAGATATGACATAAAAGACACAGATAACAAAAGAAAAAATAGACAAATTGGACTTCATGAATATTTTAAAGTTTTGTACATCAAAAGACACTATCAACAGAGGAAAAAGCAACCTACAGAAAGGGAAAAAATACCTGCAAATCCCATATCTAATAGGGATTAGTACCTAGAATATATAGAAAGAACTACTAAAACTCAGCAACAAAATAACAACCCAATTTTAAAATGGGCAAAGAAGAAAAAGGGCAAATGACTTGAATAGATATTTCTTCAAAGAAGATATACAAATGGCCAATAAGCACATGAAAAGATGCTCAACATCACTAATCATTAGGGAAATGCAAATCAAAACTACAGGATATCACCTCATACCCTTTAGGATGGCTACTATCAGAAAAACAAAACAACGGGAATGCCCTGGCGGTCCAGCAGTTAGGACTCTTCACTTCCACTGCAGGGGGCATGGGTTCGATCCCTGATTGGGGAACTAAGATCTTGCAAGCCACGTGGCGCAGCAAAAAAAAAAAAAAAAAAGAAAGAAAAGAGGGACTTCCCTGGTGGTGCAGTGGTTAAGAATCCGCCTGCCAATGCAGGGGACACAGATTCGATCCCTGGTCCGGGAAGATCCCACATGCCGCGGAGCAGCTAAGCCCATGCACCACAACTACAGAGCCTGTGCTCTAGGCCTCGCGTGCCACAACTACTGAGCCCACATGCTGCAACTACTGAAATCCGTGTGCCTAGAGCCTGTGCTCTGCAACAAGAGAAGTCACTGCAAGTGAGAAGCCCGTGCACCACAATGAAGAGTAGCCCCCACTAGCAGCAATTAGAGAAAGCCTGAGTGCAGCAATGAAGACCCAACACAGCCAACAAAAAAAAAAAAAAAAAGAAAGAAAAGAAAAAACAATACTGGGTACTGGAACCCGTGGATATTGTTGGTAGGAATGTAAAATGCTACAGCTGCTGTTGAAAACAGGATGACAGTTCCTCAAAAATTAAAAATAGAATTACCACATGATCCAGCAATTCCACTTCTGGGTATATACCCAAGAGAATTGAAAGCAGGGTCTCAAATAGGTATTTGTACACCCATGTTTGTAGCAACATTATTCACAATAGCTAAAACGTGGAGGCAACCCAAGTGTCCATTGATGGATGAATGGATCAGCAAAATGTGATATACACACACACACACACACACACACACACAATGGACTATTATTCAGCCTTAAAAAGAAAGGAATTTCTGGCATATGCCACAACATAAACCTTGAGGACATTATGCTAAGTGAAATAAGTCAGTCACAAAAAAAGACAAATACTATATGATTCTACTTATATGAGGCACTTAGAGTAGTCAAAATCATAGAGACAGAAAGTAGAATGGTGGCTAATTAAACTTAAAAGCTTTTGCACAGCAAAGGAAATCACCACCAAAACGAAAAGACAACCTACTGGATGGGAGAAAATATCTGCAAATGATATGGTCGTTAAGGGGTTAATGATGGTGGTGTCATGGGCTACGTGAGCTGAGGAGAAGTGATGTGTGAGAGAAGGAAAACCGTGCCTTCTGGTGGGTGGTGGGGAAGGACTTCTCTAAAAGGGAAAATCTCTTTCTGGCACTTCTGTAGTGATGGAGAGGCATTCTGAACTGCCACCTGCCTACCTCACCATTTCTCATGTAGGACTTCTGGGTCTATCATCACCATCATCATCTGAGGAGGAGCTGGTTTTGTCGTCTGATTTGGTGTCTCTGCTGCACAGAAAATGCAGCAGCCATTTTGCCACCTTTGTCCTCTGATTCAGAGAACTCCACTTTTCTAGATGAGGGAGCCTTTTTTCTCAGTACTTTCTTTTTCTGTTTTATTTTCTACAATTTTTTAAAAAATATTTATTTATTTATTTATTTGGCTGCGCCGGGTCTTAGTTGTGGCATGCGGGATCTTTTAGTTGTGGGATGTGAATTCTTATTGTGAACTCTTATTTGCGGCTTGTGGGATCTAGTTCCCTGACCAGGGATCGAACCTGGGCCCCCTGCATTGGGAGCATGGAGTCTTAGCCACTGGCCCACCCGGGAAGTCCCTATTTTATACAATTTTTAAAGGTTACTTTCCATTTACAGTTATTACAAAATATTGGCTATACTCGCCATGTTGTGCAACACATCCTTGAGCCTATCTTACACCCAATAGCTTGTATCTTCTACTCCCCTACCCTTACATTGCCCCTCCTCCCCCCACTGGTAACCACTAGTTTGTTCTCTTTATCTGTGTCTACTTCTTTTTTGTTATATTCATTCCTTTGTTGTTTTTTTTTAGATTCTTTTTTTTTTTTTTTTTTTTGCAGTATGCAGGCCTCTCACTGTTGTGGCCTCTCCCGTTGCGGAGCACAGGCTCTGGATGCACCGGCTCAGCGGCCATGGCTCACAGGCCCAGCCACTCCACGGCACATGGGATCTTCCCGGACCGGGGCACGAACCCGCGTCCCCTGAATCGGCAGGTGGACTCTCAACCACTGCGCCACCAGGGAAGCCCTAGATTCTTTTTTATGGCTGAATAGTATTATATTTTATTCTCAGTACTTTTATCACTTTTTGTCACTTCTATCACTTTTTGTCACTTTACCTGAAGTTCTCCCTGGAGAAACAGAAATACAACTTTTTCTTGTAGGGCTTTGCTGCTGGGTGCTGGGGAATGATGAATTTCTGGTGGTAGAGTTGCTGTAGGTGATGTTTGGTGCTTTTGCCTTGGAGGACTTGCTGAAGGAGATAACCTGCTGAAACCATGCAACTCAGATTGGGACTTGAACCCACGGTCTTTTAACTGAGATCACACACCTGGTCTCAGGACTTAATGAAGCTCAGGTTCTTGATGTCTTGCTGCAGAAAGAATTCTGTGAAAGACAGAGTGATAGGTAAGAAGTGGATTTACTTAGAGAAACACATTCCACAGATGGAGTGTGGGCCATCTCAGAAGGCAAGAGTAGCATCAGGGTATGGGGTTGTCAGTTTTTATAGGGGTGGGTAATTTCATAGGCTAATGAGTGGGAGGAGTGGTCCAGCTATTTGGGGGAAGGGGTGGGGATTTCCAGGAATTGGGCCACCTCCCATTCTTTGACCATTATGGTTGGCCTTGGAACTGTCATGGCACCTGTGGGTGTGTCATTTAGCTTGCTGATGTGTTACAGTGAGCGTATACTGAGGCTCAAGGTCTAGTGGAAGTCGACTCATCCACCATCTTGGACCTATTTGGTTCTCATCAGTTTATGTCACGTCCTCGGGCTATGCCGTTCTTTTCAAGGTTGTGCCCTGCCTCCTTACCTCCTGTTTCACTACCAGTTTTTCAAGGGGGCTGAAGGTCCTCTTGGGAGACTTGTCAGTGACCCAACACAAGACAAAGTGGACAATGAACTACTCCTAGACAAGAATGCTGATGAGTGCCTTTTTCATCTCACTGGAGATCTGCTCCGTCTATGCTTTGGTGGAGTTCTTCCTCCAGGTGAGCTGCCTCCTTGGGCTTAGCTGTCTTCTAGGTGAACATGAACTTGGTGGGATCTGTAGCACCAGCAAGATCAAGTATGAGAAGAAGCGTGAGATTTTGGTTGATTCTTCTCCTTTTCCTTTTGTTTTTGGAATTTTTTTTGTCCAGAGAATATCCTTTAGCTTTGGTACAGTTTCAGGCTGGGGAAATTTCAGGATATCACTAAGGGTCAGAAGTGGTCACTTGTACTGAAGGTTCTGGGAGTGCTGGAGTGTTCTTTTCTGGAGTAGAGAAAGGACTCTGGCTCTTGGTTCTTTGATGAGAAGGCCGAACATGATTGTGCTTTCTCTCTGTCCTGACTGGGCAGGATTGTCTTTTAGGGTAGGAGATCTGGAGTCTTCTTGGACTTCAAGATCTCTACCTTTTCTCTCTACTGCTTTCTTTTTCTTCTTTATCTTTCTTTTCTTTGTCTTGCTTTTTTCATAGGTGGCAATTTTTCTTCTTCAATCTGTCTGTTTCCTTTCTTCTTTCTTCAGGTCTAGGAAAGTGAAAGGGATTCCAGTGATATTTTCTTGTGGAGGGGCCACAGTTCTCCCATAAACTCTGTAGAATTTTTTTTTTCATTCAAAACACCAGTCTGGTTGATTCGCATCATTTTAGAGCCTGGATTCTCCAAAAACAGCCAAGAGAATTGGGCCAGAGCCACACTGGGTCACTCTGTTGTGACCTAATAAGGTGATGGTACTACACTTCAGATGCAAAGAATAATTTCCATCTTGGTTCAGCCCTTCACTTCCAGTTGGTTGACTAAACTCAGTCATAACATTCTCTTTATTTTATTTTATTTTATTTTTATTTTTATTTTTTTTGCGGTACGCGGGCCTCTCACTGTCGTGGCCCCTCCCTCTGTGGAGCACAGGTTTCCGGACGCACAGGCTCAGCGGCCATGGCTCACGGGTCCAGCCACTCCGCGGCATGTGGGATCTTCCCGGACCGGGTCACGAATCCGTGTCCCCTGCATCGGCAGGCAGACTCCCAACCACTGCGCCACCAGGGAAGCCCATCTCTTTATTTTTTTAAAAATAAATTTATTTTTTTTTGGCTGCATTGGGTTTTCATTGTTGCAGCAAGTGGGGGCTACTCTTTGTTGCGGTGCGTGGGCTTCCCATTGCGGTGGCTTCTCTTGTGGAGCACGGGCTCTAGGCGTGTGGGCTTCAGTAGTTGCAGCGCATGGACTCAGTACTGGTGCGTGGGCTCTAGAGTGCAGGCTCAGTAGCTGTGGTGCATGGGCTTACTTGCTCCGTGGCATGCGGGATCTTCCCGGACCAGGGCTCGAACCCATGTCCCCTGCGCTGGCAGGCGGATTCTTAACCACTGCACCACCAAGGAAGTCCCATAACATTGTCTTTAAACCCAAGGATTTCTGTTACTCATTTTGTTATTCAAGGCTTTTTAACCTCAAAATTTATTTTTCTCATTTCTGCCTTATTTTTCTAAGCATTCTGCACATTTCAGCTACTTCAGTAGTTTCTGTTTGTTGCTGAACCAATGATCTTACCCTGCACTTGTTCTGTGGAAGAATCCAGGAGTCATATTGCTCTGAGAACAATCCCTATCCCAAGGTGCATGGGAGATTATATATATATACACACACACACATATACATATATATATATTTATTTAATACATTTTAAGTGGTTTGAAGCCACTTATATTATTATATTATAAAATTATATGTTAACCTATACATTATTATATAAATATATAATGTTACATATAATATATTTTTTATGTAATATTATTTTTTATTTTATTATTTTTAAAAATCTACTAATATTTTATTGGGTCATTAAATCCCAGGACATCAAGAATGTAGAAGAAAGGGAAATGAGACAGCAAAAGATGGAAAACAAATACAAAGGTATGAATTACTAAGCTGGCCATTTCTTTAAAAAAAAAAGATCGGTTTCTTGTCATTAGTGACTTGCCCAGACAGTCTCCATAGAATCATCCTACCTTAGAAGAGTCTGTCAGGTAAAGGAAGGGAAAGAAATGTATTTGCCAGTTTCACATCTCTCATTGGTCAAAGCTTATCCTAGCATGTTGATCCTTGCCCAGTGCCTCCAGTCAGCTGCTGGGGAAGCCCAAAAGCTCAGTGCTTCATCTAAGTCTGGAAGTGGTGCAAGGAGCGAGAGCCTCTGTGGGTGTAGGCAGCGTTGCTTTAGCACAAGAGATGCTACTTTGCTACTACAGCAGCGAGCCAGAGGACCAGAGAGCAAATGGAACTGAGCAAATAGTTAGGTATCCTAGAGAAGAATTAGAGCCTTGGTTCTCCAACCTGTAAAAGATTAGAATCATCTGAAGCATTTTGGAAGCTATCTGATAATCCAGTGTTCAATTATCTATTTCTGCATTAAAAAAATTACTCGAATTCCCTGGCGGTCCGGTGGTTAGGACTCTGTGCTCTCACTGCTGAGGGCTCCAGTTTGATCCCTGGTTGGGAAACGAAGATCCCACAGCCCATGCGGAGCAGCCCTCCCCCCCCCAAAATTATTCTAACACATGGCTTAAAAACCACTTAAAATATTTTATTAAATACATTAATATACTATCACAAATGAATATAATTACATAATATTACATTTTGTATATTATATGTAAATTTAAATATAATTAATATATGGTTTCTATTTATTTAATATACATTTAAGTGGTTTCTAAGGAACATATTAATATATTAATAAATATATTTATTTCATATATAATTTAAGTATATATACTTACTATATATTTTATAATTTCTTTCATGAATTCTTCTGTAACCCATGAATTGTTTTTTAGAAGTATTTTAGAGTTTCCAAACTGAAAGCCTTTTCTAGTTTTTAAAAAAGATTTAATGTCTAACTTAATTGCATTAAGTGATCAGAGAATGTTAACTGTATAATATTAATCCTTTGAAGTCTGTTGAGGCTAGCTTTATGGCTGAGTGCTATGCTTTCTTTTTATAATGTTCCTAAGATAATATATATTCTCCAATTGTTATATATATATTTATATAAATTTATTTCTATAATATAATATATAAAATATATTTATATACATATTAGAAAAATATATTTTCTAATAGACATATGTTACCTAATTATAATTGTGCTGTTCAAATCTTCTATATCCCTCCATATATACACAAATGTATCAAAGACACTTACAGGACTGTTCATAGCTGCTTTATTCACAATAGCAAATGTGGCAGTCATCTAGCTTAGCTGCTTAGATCTCCTTTAAAGACAGGCTCTGCTGTGAGGAGTGCAGTCAATTGACACAGCAGTGTGCAGGGGCCTGTTAGTACTGGCTTGAAAGACCTGACTGTAAAAATTTCAGGATATTTGCAAACTGTTAAACACAGCCATTATTAAAAATTAAGTTTTGCTAAATTGTAATTAAATAAATTATATTTAAAACAAAGATAATTTCTCAAAACTCTTCACTTCCTCTTCTGTTACTACATTTTACTTCTACTTAGGCTCTCAAGATTATTTGCATCTACTCTATCTGTATGGTGGAAAAACTATATAATGGTGTCCTATTGGGCATCATTCCCCAAGTTCATGTTCAGTGATGTCACACTGGTTACTTGAAATTGGCCTTGGTGAGGGTACTGACATCATGGAAATCAGCGAGTGCTACAGGTTGGGTTTTAAACTTAAAACAATGAGGAAAATGCTAATAATACAGAAAAAAACTTAGTGTGTGGTGTCTATAGCTGTCACATTGTGAACAGCATAAAAATTTAAGGAAAATTCTTTTAGTATTAGAAAAGTATTTATCTATTCTAGCAAAAAAGTTACTCACAACATTGGCACACAAGTGAAATTCTGACATACATGTTGGTTGTTTCACTTTCATCTTAGTCATTAATATAAACAAAAATATCAACCAGCATTCATGCTGGAACTACATTCACCAGTTGCAACCATAGGTTGGCTATAGATACAAGAGTTCAGCAAAGACCAATGAAAGTACTCTGGGAGAATCATTTGTGAGGGATTTACAGTAAAGAGTATGTTTTATTTATAAGCTTTGTGCTACAATTCTTTATATTACTAAAATTTATAAGTACAATCACATACACACACACATTCTCCCGGAGAGCCAGTCATCAAACATTTACCAGCATAACACTGGCTAACAGCCGGCAACCACAGCACTTCAGGGTTTTCCCACAGTGTTCCATTTGAGAACTTGCTCTTCAGAGGGAGTGCTAGCCAGTGATTCAGATGGCAGGGCTGGTAGGGTCTGGCCATGTCTGCTCTATGAGCAATCTTTGTGCTGGAGTTCTCTTTCTACCTGGCTGAGACTTTCTCAGACCTTCACTGTAGTTTCAACCTTCACCTACACAATTATTCTCCTTTCCCTCTCTTTTCTAAGGTGTTAGAATATATCTTGTTCTGAAAACATTCCTACTCCCCTCCCTTTATCTTTCACAGGAACTTCCCCCAATAACTCTCTTTCACTTCTAACTCCTTCCTGGTATCATCTTCCTGAAGGACCCAAACTGACAGCTGAAAATATGGAAACAACAGGTGAGTGAATAAACTTAAGAAAGTGATAAAGACAATGTCAATGGCACGGATTAAATTTAAAAGTATGTCTTGGGGCTTCCCTGGTGGCGCAGTGGTTGAGAGTCCACCTGCCGATGCAGGGGACACGGGTTCGTGACCCGGTCCGGGAAGATCACACATGCCGCGGAGTGGCTAGGCCCGTGAGCCATGGCCGCTGAGCCTGTGCTTCCGGAGCCTGTGCTCTGCAACGGGAGAGGCCACAACAGTGAGAGGCCCGTGTACCGCAAAAAAAAAAAAAAAGAGTATGCCTTGACTGTAACTGTTACATTATGAATAGCACAGAATAATGAGGAAAATTCTTCCAGTATTGGAAAACTATTATCTCAGCAAAGAATACTATTCAGCAATTAAAAAGGAACAGACCACTCATATATACAACATGGATGAATCCCAAAAAAACAATATGCTGATCAAAAGAAGTTAAGAGCAAAAGGAGTACATACAGTATGATTCCATTTATATGAAGTTCTATAACAGTCAAGGGAATGTGGAATGGGGAACAGACTGGGAAGGGGCACAAGGGAATCTTTCCAGGATGACTGAAATGTTCTGTCTCTTAATATGATTTCATGAGTGTATGCATTTGTCAAAACGCATCCAGCTATACATTTTTTGTACACTTAAAAAATATATCTATTTATTTGGCTGTGCTGGGTTTGGCACACGGGATCTTCCTACGGCACGTGGGATCTTCAGTTGTGGCATGTTAACTCTTAGTTGCAGCATGTGGGATCTAGTTCCTTGACTAGGGATCAAACCAGACCCCCTGCATTAGAAGCACAGAGTCTTAGTCACTGAACGTCCAGGGAGGTCCCCCAACTATACATTTAAGATCTATTCATTGCACTGTGTATGTTACATCTCAATATAAAAGTGCAAAAATAATTCTTCCTATGATGATGTAAGATTTGTCATTTTCTTGTAGACCTGTCCATTTCTGCTGTATATATTTTGAGGCTATATTATTAGATATCTGCAAATTTATGTATATATAACTGAATGACTTTGCTGTACATCTGAAACTAACACAACATTGTAAATCAACTATATTTCAATCAAAACAATTTTAAAAAGATATCTGCAAATTTAGAATATTGCTGATGAGTGGAAGCTTTTCTGCTCTTCTATAAACACATACAATATGTCCTCCACACTCATTCCTTCTATCCTATTCTAGCCTAATCTTCCATTTGCAGTGCTTCAGCACGTAGACTTGTCTTGCTGGTTTTGGGTCTGAGTTAAAACGAATCCCAAGAGGGGGACGTGCAGCCACAGAACTAGCTGCATGCAAATGACTGGAAGTCCCTTCTCCGGTCACTTGGGGCATCCATACCTCATGGGCTTCCAACTCTGGCTTCTGCTCAAAATCCAGCCAGCGTCTGTTCCAGTGGTCGAAGCAAATGTTCAGTCAAAACAAAGAGCAGCCTGAAGAAGGTGAGGGAATAGGGGATTTTGCAAGTGCTCACACTTCAGACCAGCGAACAAGAAAGACTTGGTATAAAGGGCTCAGATCTCAGAGAAGGGTTCTAGACATCGCGCGCTGCACACTCTACCTTTGTGGTGGCGGTGGCAGGTTGTATCGCAGGGAGTGGGAGGAAGCTGAAGAATAGGGGGGGGGAAGGTTGCTGTAGCCTCAGCCTCAGGAGGTAGGGGCTTAGGTAGCAGGTGGCTGGACTGCACCACACCTGCTATTTTAAGGCTAGGCCTCTCTTCCAGGCGCGTGGTGTAGAGGGAAGGCGTCATTTGAAGCACCCACATCCCAGGTGGGAGATGTTGATGGGGGTGAGATGGAGATGACACTTGTCTGTGGCTACTGCTGGGCTCTCTCGCCCTCCGACCCGCGCCACTATAAGGCTGAGGAACCCAAGGAGCAAACATGCGGTTCATACACTTGCACTGTCACTCACTGGTGGGTGGACCAGGCTCCACCCAACTCTGGGCTTTTATTGGTCAGACGAGAGGGATAGCTAGCAGCCTCCTCCGGATTGGTCGATTTCTGCTAGCTCTCAAGTCAATCAGAACAGAATATACTGGACTCCCATTCTCTGGCTTCCGGGGGAGCCATGTTGGGTAGCGGCATGCGAACTTTCCAGTCCTGAGACCGCAACGTGATAACATCCCCAGCTTTCCTCTGCCGCCGCCGTCTCCTCCTAACAGGTTATTTCAATGAATAAAAATGCGCTTTTTCACTCACAAAACGTGTCGTTTCATTAGTATAATGTGAGAAGCCTGCGTTTAGGCGGTGAAGCGCGAAGGAGGGGAAGAGGTGCCCTATTCTGCCCACCAGCCCTCTAAACCAGCAAAGATTCAATACTGATTCCCGCTATCCAGGAGGCCCCTACTTCGGGCCTCCCGCAGTGTGCGCCGGTTTTGAGTGACGTTTGGCCCGTTGCGGCACCTGTAGCGTCCTTAGTTACCGGACCCCTAGTAACCACCTCCCCAAGCAAGGAGCTGTCGGGCGCCTACGGCCGCGCCGGCTTCCACGCCCCGGCCCAGCGCGGGCGCTCAGGCCTCGGTGGCGTGGTGATGGCCGCCTCGCACCGAGCAGCGAAGCTGGCGGCCAGCAGTCTCCAAGCCCCGGTCAATCCCAGCACCGGAGCGCGGGTCACCCATTACGAACGCAAAGACCCCGTAGAGTCCCTGTCGGCGGCGGCGGCGGCCTTGGAGGAGGAAGAGGCAGCGGGGTCGGCGCGGGCGCCGGTAATGCAGGGGCGGGAAGTGGGCTGGGGCTAGGCCCCGGGGGGGTGCAACTGGAGGCTGGTCGGCGACACCGCTGGTGAGGCGCGTGCTGGGAAACGCGCGCCCTGTCCAGATCCCTCCCTACCGGTGAGCCTGGCCCACCACGTTCTCTGTGATCCCACGGAAAATACTCAAAACCAAGGCGTTGAAAAGTCTTTTAACTTTAAGTAAAGAGATTGTTGTAAAAATTTCTTGGAGAGCATTTACGTTAGTCTGTTTCCAGAGAGTGAAAAGTACAGAACTTTACTCCTTATGCCCCAGCATCTGTTGGGAGTAGATATTTGCTTTTCTTTTTCTTCTTTTTTTTTCAACTTGAGGAAAACTGTTCTAACCATAGAGGATAACCCATAAAACGCAACTGAATCAGCTGTGCTGTCAGGTGTGTTTTGTTGTCATCTTGATGTCTTGGTTATTGGTGCATTTTAATACAGAACATGAGAGATGATGTTTAAAACCAGCAAGAGTTCGCTGGGTAAATCAGACAGATATAGTTAAGCCTCCAGAAAAACAAATTACTGAGGTTCCAATGTTTCCACACGGCTCTTAAGGGTGGGGTGAGACAGCTTTTTCACTGATCAATTTTCGGTGTCCAATGTGTTGTGACCCACCTGTCTACCAGGTAGAGGGTCAAGTCTGCCATCGGTTCTGTTCACTTAAAAGATGGGAACCTTGAATTTTAACTAGTAATCTGCAGACATAAACCTCCTTAACCCCGGTTAAAGATTCTTAATACCATTTGTCCAAAGCTTCTCAGATTCAAAACATTGTGGTCTGGGGCTAATAGAAATTACTGGGTATTTTGGAATTCTAATCTCTTTAATCTACACTAAAACTGTTAATGAGAAAATCTGTAGCAACACCTTTTATGGGCAGTATTTTATCAACAGATAAACTACTTGAGGTTATCCAGAGTAAGGCAGATTGAGACCCTGAACATGAACCAGGGTCAGTGACCTAGGACCAGATTCATTCATGATAAAGCTTCCCCTCAACACAAATTTCAGGAGCCAACAAAGGAGGCAAACTTATGTTGGAAAAAAATTTGAATGGAGAAAAAGGATTTGGAGTCCCGGGCTAGGATCTGTTCATTTGCTAGTTGATATTCAGAAGTAACTTCCTTCAATCTCAGTTTCCTTATCTGTAAAAGAACTATAATAACTGTCTCTCTTTCTTGTCTCACTGGGCTATTATAATAACCAAATGAGAGAGTATGTCATAGCTAAAGGACAGTTTGTATAAATTAGTAATAATAATAACAACTGCCAGTGGGACTGTTATTTGAACAACTCTCGCAAAGATTAAGTTCTACTTTGGCTTGCTGTGGTGGAGGAAGCAGTCAGTTCTGTAGCCACAGGTATACTTCCAGAGTGCCCTGGTAAACTGCAGATTTGTATGAGAAACATCACCTTAGGAGAGGTTAGCTTAATGAGCTAATCTCCAAGGGGCATGGTCCTACTGAAAAAGGAAGCTAAGTTTGGAGTTTGACACTGTTTTGAGACCACTGTACTTGAAGGACCCAAAAGCAAATCTGGATAAGCTGCCACTGTAGAAGGCCTGATGGTCAGAGGACATGGGGTTGGCAGACAAAGCACTGAAAAGCCAAGAAAGGGAGTGCAGGAGCCAAGCTTTGCCTTCTTCACAGTTTGGCTTGGTCTCCACCTTGGGTTTTTTATTTTTCTATTTATTTGTTTTATTTATTTATTTATTTAGGCTTCATTGGGTCTTTGTTGCGGTGCACGGGCTTCTCATTGTGGTGGCTTCTCTTGTTGCAGAGCACAGGCTCTAGGTGCGCGGGCTTCAGTAGTTGCAGCACACGGGCTCAGTAGCTGTGGCGCACGGTCTTAGTTGCTCCGAGGCATGTGGGATCTTCCCAGACCAGGACTCGAACTTGTGTCCCCTGCATTGGGAGCACAGAGTCTTAACCACTGCACCACCAGGGAAGTCCCTCCACCTTGGTTTTTTAAAGGTTAGTTTGTCTCAGCTTCATCATCTATAAGATGGAGTAAACTCAGCTTACCAGAATCACCACACAAAATTGATTAGAGAACCAACTGTCACAGTAGGCCCCTTTAAGTCCTTTGGTTTGCCAAAGCAACCCCCGCCCCACCACCGGCTCCATTCACACCCCTTGCAGGACTCCGTGCCCATATAGGGCACTAAGTCATATTTCTTGAATCCAGCCTCAGTTGGAGATATCAGTTCATAGACCTTGCTATGGGGTTGATGATGACATGGGTAAAGCACTATTCTATAATTCACAGTTAAAATTTCACTGACTTTCCTAGTGGGATGGCCTTCTCTTTTTCAACAAATATTGAGCATTTATTAAGTGCCAGTCACAGACTATTCAGTAGTGAATGAAGCAGACATAGCTCATGTCGTCACAGTGCTTCCATTCTGATGGGGAAGTTAGACAATAAAAAATGGACAAATGGTTGTAAGACAGGAAATGTTGGGAAAGAAATGAACAGCTTACTATAATTAAAAAAAGAAATAGGAAGGAACCTATTTCAGTGAGTTAACATTTAAGCCAATGCCTAATCGATGAGAAAGAGCAGCCATTTGAAGAGTAGGGGTGGGAAAAGCATTCCAGGCAGAGGGAGCGGCATATGCAGAGGCCCAAAGATAGGAAGAGAGAGAGTTTTGTGTGACTAAGGATCTGAAAGAAAGCCAATGGGACTGGAGAAGAGAGAGAGGGAGAGGGGAGGGGATGAGGTTGGAGAGGTAAGGAGGGCCTTGTAGACCAAGGTAAGGAGTTTAGCGTTTATTGCAGGTGCAGTGAGAGGTCCTTGAAGACCTTTAAGTGACATGTTCCTATTTACATTTTAAAACGATGACTCTGATGGCTTTGTGGAGAATGATTGGAGGGTTTGACAAAGAAAGGAGACTGGGTAGGAGGCTTTTGCAGTAATTCAGGTGCTAGAAGTGGTGGCTTGGACCTAGAGCCCGGGGGAGATGGCAAGAAGTGGACAGATTGCATAGGACTTAGATTAGATTGGATGTGAAGGCCAAGGAAGAAGTAGTCAAGAATGCTCATTCCCACGTTTCTGGTTTGACCAGCTGCATAGAAGATAACATCATTTACTGAATTGTGGGTAACTTGGGGAGGAATAGATTCAGGGGCTGAGTGGGAATCAAGGTTTCAGTTTTGAACATGGTAAATTTGAGATACCTGTGAAACTACCAAGTGGAAAGATGTAGAAAGCAGTTGGGCCTATGAAACTGTAGTCCTGTTGGGTGTGGGACAGAGAATCTCCATCTGGAGTTTTCAGCATTTTTGAAGCACTGGATTAAGTCACTTAAGGGGGGAGTTCAGAGAAAGAAGAGAAGGGGCCTAGTATAGAACTCTTAAAACCCTTGACATTTAACAGTCAGGTAGAGAAAAAGGGGGCAAAAGAGATTAAGACCAGCTACAGTGGTAGAAGAATTATTGCAGGGGTGTGGAAGTTTCCAATTTATTGCTTTCAATGCTAAGGGAAAGGGGCAAATGCTGCTAAGAGAAGGACATTTCATCCCCGAAGCAGGAGGGAAGGAGCAAAGGGGCACAAAGGCAGGCAGTTTTGTAGATGGGAAGATGAGGGAACTTCCCTCTGACGGGTTTTTTTTTACTGAAGAAATAAAGGAATTATCATGGGTAGTTGGGAGTCAGGGTGGGAGCAGGTAGAAGAGCAAGGGACAGGTAGGCAGGATCTCTGGGGCAGTGTGAGAGCCACTTCCCCAAGGAGCACGGGAGGTGCCAGGCAGACCAAGTAGCCATGAGAAATTGTTCATTTTTTAATTTAGTATTAATATTCACAAAACATTCTTTTTCTTTTTAAGTTACATTTTAATTATAGAAGTAATACATGAACACATTCTCCTTTTAAAATTTCAAATGTTATACCGTGCTTGCTTCGGCAGCACATATACTAAAATTGGAACAATAGAGAGAAGATTAGCACGGCTCCTGTGCAAGGATGACACTTAAAATTAGTGAAGTGATCCATATTTTTATAAAGATGTTAAAAAAATGTTATAAATAAGGGTTAGGCCCTTTTAACACTTCTCCCCTCTAAAAGAAAATCTGGTTCCCCCCTCCCTCCTCATCAGTAGCCACTGTTTTGAAACTGATATATATTCTGGGCTTTTTCCTGTCTCCTGTGTACATAATATTTTAATATATGGTAGCATTTTATAGATACATATTGTTCTGCCACTTGCTTTTTTTCTCTTATGTACATTTAGATCTGCCTCATTCCTTACAAATCCCTTTAATGCAAAAATTTTTTTAAATAAAAATTCCATAATTGTAGATGATAGTAGATCGACTATAACACAAATAATTATGAGTGCTGATTACTAATGAAGCAACATGTGTTGGAAGGAGACATCATCTAAATGGGTCAAGCCAATCTAGGGAAGATTATCCTCTAATCTGCATGAACAAAAACATTCCACAGAAAGCTCAACAATTAAAGGGAAAGGGTGCTATTTTAGGCTCTTGGAAAATAATGTCCTTGGTCTAGATTATTTGAACTACTAAATGTTTCCTTCAGTGTGGAGACAATTTAAGATGAAATTAGAGTTGGAAGTTGCTTATTAACCATTTATCTGTTTTGGGTAAAACACTGTGAGATCAGTTTACCCGAAAAGTTGAGGCTAGTGTTACCAGTATTAAGCTGAAATGGAATGGATACTGTGCAAAAGTCAGTGCATACGTATAATTATCATTTACCGCATCTCTTCAGAAGCTACTCATCCTTCTATATCTTTTTCAAAGTTTTTCCAGGTTCAAATAAACTTCATCCTTTCTGTGAAAATGATTGTTATAAGGACTCCTTTTAAGGAGTGTTCTAAAAGAATGAATGGAGAGCACGTGGATGCTTTTGCCTAAAAGCGAGTGTTTGGAATATCCACTCTGTTTCAATGGTAGTTTTTGGAAAATAAGCCCTTTCCTTAATACTCAGTAGGATATCACTCTTGAGCAGCCAATATTTCTTTGATTCAGTCTTTATGAGGGAATACCTGTCCTCTTCCCTTGGGAGAAACTTAATATTGTTTTAGCTGGACATTCGCTCATCCAACAAATACTTATTGAGCATCTGCCATTGGCCAGGCACTTTTCTAGGCGCTGGGGAACAACTGAACGAAGTACACAAACGCTTTGCTTTTGTGATGCTCACTTTTTGGTGGAGGCAGGCATCCAGTACACAAATCAGCAGAGATATCAGTTGGTGGTGAGTACTTATGAGAGAAAGCAGCAAAGGGAGGCTGACAGTGAGTCAGGGGAGAGGCTGTAATTTCTTTTTTTTTTTTTTTTTCCTTTCTTGTTTTTGCGGTATGCGGGCCTCTCACCGTTGCGGCCTCTCCCGTTGCGGAGCACAGGCTCCGGACGCGCAGGCTCAGCGGCCATGGCCCACGGGCCCAGCCGCTCCGCGGCACGTGGGATCCTCCCGGACAGGGGCACGAACCCGCGTCCCCTGCATCGGCAGGCGGACTCTCAACCACTGCGCCACCAGGGAAGCCCTGTAATTTCAAACAGGGTAGTCAATGAAGGCCTTGCTGAGAAGATGACATTTTGAGTGAAGGTCTGAAGGAGTGAGCAGTTGGGCTGTTCATATATATATGGAGGCAGGGAGAGGGAACAGTAAGCCGAGGTGATATGCTGATTCTGTGAGCTTCGGAAAAACTGCAAACTGGAATCGGCCACTTTTGCTAGTAGGAGCTCCTGCCGCCCGCCCGGACGAGGAACCCTGCTGGGGCGGTACAAGTGGATTAGCAGATGGAGAACTAACAGGAAGGAATAAGTCCCTGCTTCTTCCTCCAGCCTTGCAGTCTCCCTGTAGCCCCACTGTTAGCAGAGTCTAGCGGGAAGCAGCTGGCAAAGCGGAAATGTGGTTTGCAGAGTCCCAAGCCCAGCATCACATAGCACGGCTTTGGAGCCGAGACACCGGTTTAACAACCTGGCACACATACTTTATGTATCGTAAAGCTAAAGTTCAAAAGGCTAGGGCCCAAGTCACATGGCTAAGAAGTGCAGAACCTAGGCATGAATGAGAATGCTGATACCACGTCTGTAATCTTTTCCCCACGCCACGAGAACGCTCCAAACTGAAAAGTTACTTAACTTTCATCAAACCCTTTCAGCTTTGAAGGGTTGTAAAGGGGCTGAAACCAGGTGACCCGTGAGTGGTCAGGAGCCAGTGGTAGACAAGAAACAGAAACCACCGCCTGCTTGCCCTAACTTCCCTTTCCAGGCTTGCTTCCCAAAATTGCTTTATGCATTTTTACTTTCCTTTTAGCCTGCAGCTGTGTGCACGTTGCTTTCCACCACACACCACCGCCCCCATCCCCATCACTTTTGCTAACGTCATTTCCTTTGGAGTACCTGTTCCCTCTTTCCCCATATATAATACTTTCTATGATCCCCCAGATTCTTCCATTCGTTGACTCAGCCCAAACATCACCTCCTATAGGAAGCCTTCCCTTATCTTCCAAACTCAAACCAAACCAAAGCTCCCTTCTTTTAAATACCCTTATCACTTTGTTGCTGAACTCAAGTTTGTGTGCCTAATGCACAGTGAAGCCAAACAAACCAAAATAGTGGAGTTTGGAGCAGAGAAAGGTTTATTGCAACCCCAAGCAAGGAGAATAGGCGGCTTGTGCTCAAAAAGCCCAAACTCCCCTAATGGGGAAGAGTTTTTATAGGCAGAATTAGCGGGGAGGGCTGCAGGGTGTGTAACCTTTCTCTGATTGGTTGATGGGGAGGTAACAGGGTGGTGTTCCAGGAATCTCAGTCATCAGCCTTCTGGTTCCAGCCAGTCTGGGGTCCATGTGCTTGGGCTCAGCCTAAAGTTACCATCCTCCACCTGGGTGGGGGTCTTAGTTCCTGTAGAAGAACTCAGAGATTCGTATCAGATTGTTACATATATCCCTTGAGGAGGAACCAGGACCCTCCCCTTTCCTTCACTACTGTTTCTTGATTGCTTTTCCTTTGTTTCTGCATTCCCTCACTCCTCAAATTAGTAACTGTTTGAAGCTGCCCTTTGAAATGGGGACACAGAAAGACTTCTGTGCCCAGGAGGACCCTACAGGGTTCTGCTCAGTTTCAACTAGATCTTTGTATCTCTCATGACCACTGTCCATTTCATGTTAGTCCTCCTGTCACTGCTTATTTAGATGCTGGTGTTTGCCAACATTTCCATCCTCAGGTTCTTGCCTCTCATTGCCCACAGGCAGCCTTATCCACACCCAAGGCTGCCCCTGCACTTCTGTGTGCATTGCTGGCTCCCATATCTCTATCTCCAGCCCAGCCTTCTTACCAGGTCTCCAGACCTATTTTCCTCCATTTCCTGTACATTTGGCTGCCCTACTATCCTCTCACACTTAGTGTGTATAAAACAGAGATTAGTTTCCTTTCCCTAAAATACTCTTCCTCCCTGTATTCCCTATATTAATGAATGGAAGCCCCGTCATCTACCTAGACATACAGCACTCCAAAAAGAAACCTTTTCAGTTTCTTGCCCACAGTCCAGGCTATTATCAAGTTGATGATTCAGCTTCTTAAATCTCCCAAGGCAGCCTCCTTTCTTGTGTTCCTGGTGCTGTTCCCTAATTCTGCCCTTAATACCTCTAACTCGGACCCTTGCAGTAGCCCATCAACTGCTGCCAACCTTGCTTCCCTTCACTCTACCTCACTTGCTACCAGAGAGTCCTTCTGAGTGTTACTGACCATGTCTGTCCTCTGCTCACATCCTTTAAGGCTCCTGTTGCCTGTGGCTTGGCCCCCTGGACTCTTGGTACTCTTGGTTGGGGCTTTTTTAAAAAAATATTTATTTATTTTTGGCTGTGTCAGGTCTTTGTTGCAGCACGCGGGATCTTTCATTGCAGTGCACAGGCTCTTCTGTCCATTGGTGAAAGTGGGATGTTAAAGTCCCCTACTATGATTGTGTTACTGTCGATTTCCCCTTTTATGGCCGTTAGTAGTTGCCTTATGTATTGAGGTGCTCCTATGTTGGGTGCATAAATATTTACAATTGTTATATCTTCTTCTTGGATCGATCCCTTGATCATTATGTAGTGTCCTTCTTTGTCTCTTGTAATAGTCTTTGTTTTAAAGTCTATTTTGTCTGATATGAGAATTCCCACTCCAGGTTTCTTTTGATTTCCATTTGTATGGCATATCTTTTTCCATCCCCTCACTTTCAGTCTGTACGTGTCCCTAGGTCTGAAGTGGGTCTCTTGTAGACAGCGTATATATGGGTCTTGTTTTTGTATCCATTCAGCCACTCTGTGTCTTTTGGTTGGAAAATTTAATCCATTTATATTTAAGGTAATTATCTATATGTATGTTCCTATTACCATTTTCTTAATTGTTTTGGGTTTGTTATTGTAGGTGTTTTCCTTTTCTTGTGTTTTCTGCCTAGAGAAGTTCCTTTAGCATTTGTTGTAAAGCTGGTTTGGTGGTGCTGAATTCTCTTAGCTTTTGCTTGTCTGTAAAGGTTTTAATTTCTCCATCAAATCTGAATGAGATCCTTGCTGGGTAATCTTGGTTGTAGGTTTTTCTCCTTCATCACTTTAAATACGTCCTGCCACTCCCTTCTGCCTCGCAGAGTTTCTGCTGAAAGATCAGCTGTTAACCTTATGGGGATTCCCTTGTGTGTTATTTGTTATTTTTCTCTTGCTGCTTTTAATATTTTTTCTTTGTATTTAATTTTTGACAGTTTGATTAATATGTGTCTTGGTGTGTTTATCCTGTATGGGAGTCTCTGTGCTTCCTGGACTTGATTAACTATTTCCTTTCCCATATTAGGGAAATTTTCAACTATAATCTCTTCAAATATTTTCTCAGTCCCTTTCTTTTTCTCTTTTTCTTCTGGGACCCCTATAATTCGAAAATTGTTGCGTTTAATGTTGTCCCAGAGGTCTCTGAGACTGTCCTCAATTATTTTCATTCTTTTTTCTTTATTCTGCTCTGCAGTAGTTATTTCCACTATTTTATCTTCCAGGTCACTTCTCCGTTCTTCTGCCTCAGTTATTCTGCTATTGATCCCTTCTAGAGAATTTTTAATTTCATTTATTGTGTTGTTCATCACTGTTTGTTTGCTCTTTAGTTCTTCTGGGTCCTTGTTAAACATTTCTTGTAATTATTCTATTTCCAAGATTTTGGATCATCTTTACTATCATTATTCTGAATTCTTTTTCAGGTAGACTGCCTATTTCCTCTTCATTTGTTAGGTGTGGTGGGTTTTTGCCTTGCTCCTTCATCTGCTGTGTATTTTTCTGTCTTCTCATTTTACTTAACTTACTGTGTTTGGTGTCTCCTTTTCGCAGGCTGCAGATTCGTAGTTCCTGTTGTTTTTGGTATCTGTCCCCAGTGGCTAAGGTTGTTTCAGTGGGTTGTGTAGGTTTCCTGGTGGAGGGGACTAGTGCCTGTGTTCTGGTGGATGAGGCTGGATCTTGTCTTTCTGGTGGGCAGGTCCACGTCTGGTGGTGTGTTTTGGGGTGTCTGTGGCCTTATTATGATTTCAGGCAGCCTCTCTGCTAATGGATGGTGTTGTGTTCCTGTCTTGCTAGTTGTTTGGCATAGCGTGTCCAGCACCGTAGCTTGCTGGTCGTTGAGTGAAGCTGGGTGCTGGGGTTGAGATGGAGATATCTGGGAGATTTTCACCATTTGATATTATGTGGAACTGGGAGGTCTGTTGTGGACCAGTGTCCTGAACTTGGCTCTCCCACCTCAGAGGCACAGCCCTGATGCCTGGCTGGAGCACCAAGAGCCTTTCATCCACATGGCTCAGAATAAATGGAAGAAAAAATAGAAAGAAAGAAAGAAGATAAAATAAAATAAAGTAAAATAAAATAAAATAAAGTTATTAAAATAAAAAATAATTATTAAGAAAAAAAATTTTTAAGTAATTTTAAAAAACCCACAAAAAACGGACAGACAGAACCCTAGGACAAATGGTAAAAGTAAAGCTATAAAGACAAAATCACACACAGAAGCATACACATACACGCTCACAAAAAGAGAAAAAGGTTAAAAAATGTATATATCTTTGCTCCCAAAGTCCACCTCCTCAATTTGGGATGATTCGTTGTCTATTCAGGTATTCCACAGATGCAGGGTACATCAAGTTGATTGTGGAGATTTAATCCGCTGCTCCTGAGGCTGCTGGGAGAAATTTCCCTTTCTCTTCTTTGTTTGCACAGCTCCCGGGGTTCAGCTTTGGATTTGGACCCGCCTCTGCGTGAAGGTCGCCTGAGGGTGTCTGTTCTTTGCTCAGACAGGACGCGGTTAAAGGAGCAGCTGCTTCGGGGGCTGGCTCACTCAGGCGGGGGGGAGGGAGGGGTACGGATGCGGGGCGAGCCTGCGGCGGCAGAGGCCGGCATGACGTTGCACCAGCCTGAGGCGCGCCGTGCGTTCTCCCGGGGAAGTTGTCCCTGGATCATGGGACCCTGGCAGTGGCGGGCTGCACAGGTTCCCGGGAGGGGAGGCGTGGATAGTGACCTGTGCTTGCACATAGGCTTCTTGGTGGCTGCAGCACCAGCCTTAGCGTCTCATGCCCGTCTCTGGGGTCCACGCTCAGAGCGTGGCTTGCGGCCGTCTCTGGAGCTCCTTTAAGCAGCGCTCTTAATCCCCTCTCCTCGCGAACCAGGAAACAAAGAGGCAAGAAAAAGTCTCTTGCCTCTTCGCCAGCTCCAGGCTTTTTCCCGGACTCCCTCCGGGCTAGCTGTGGCACACTAGCCCCCTTCAGGCTGTGTTTACACAGCCAACCCCACTCCTCTCCCTGGGATCCGACCTCCGACGTCCGAGCCTCAGTTCCCAGCCCCCGCCCTTCCCGGCGGGTGAGCAGACAAGCCTCTCGGGCTGGGGAGTGCTGGTCAGCACCGGTCCTCGGTGCGGGAATCTCTCCGCTTTGCCCTCCGCACCCCTGTTGCTGTGCTCTCCTCCGTGTCTCTGAAGCTTTCCCCCTCCGCCACCCGCAGTCTCCTCCCGCGAAGGAGCTTCCTAGTGTGTGGAAACCTTTCCTACTTCACAGCTCCCTCCCCGAGGTGCAGGTCCCATCCCTATTCTTTTGTCTCTGTTTTTTCTTTTTCTTTTGCCCTACCCAGGTACGTGGGGAGTTTCTTGCCTTTTGGGAGGTCTGAGGTCTTCTGCCAGCGTTCAGTAGGTGTTCTGTAGGAGCTGTTCCACATGTAGATGTATTTCTGATTTATTTGTGGAGAGGAAGGTGATCTCCGCGTCTTACTCTTCTGCCATCTTGAAGCTCCTCCAGAAGGAGGCTCTTTATAAAGGGTGGTTTGGCTTGATCCTACTGTAGTGTATAGGTTAGTACATGACCTGGGAATCTAACCATCCTTTATAAAATGGACTTAATAACATTTATTTTATGGCAACTTGGTCTCTCGCTCTTGTTCTTAATAAAATGTCATTAGGAGAAAATGTGCATAGCCCACAAGTAACTTATAATCTGTTATATGTACATAGTCCACACATAACATATAATATATTTAAGTGGACTTTTTAAAAAGCAGCATTGGGAACCATGTCAACTTAATTTGTCTTTCAATTCCAGCCATCATATAACAGGTTTTTTCCTCCTACCAGGCTGATTTTAACGCCAACATTTCTGGGGTAAATGAACAAAAACGTATAAGCTGTGAGGATTTTGTGGACCTTTCTGATATTTACCACTCTAATGAAGAGTACTTCAGGAAACTAGAAGAGCTGAAGGCAGCCCACATGGAAACTATGGCAAAGTTAGAGAAAATGTACCAGAATAAATTAAATTTAAAGGAAGTTCAGCCAGCGATCACCATGGAAGAAGCTGCTAGTGTCTCTTCCAGGTAAGTTTGTACATAATGTTATTTGTGGACTGTAAAGTAAAATGTATACTTAAAGGTGCAGAACAAAATTATTTCAGAATATTTTCTCTCAAATATCCCCTTGTGCTTTTAATGATATACAGAGGTGAGATTTTATTTAGATTGTTTGATGGCTGATCAACCTATTAGGTGGCTTCTTGCCTTGTGGGTCATTTGATGGCCCTTTGTTCTTTTCTCTCTGACCCACCATTCTTAGACATGTATCAGAATATTTAGTCTGGGCCATTTTCAAATGATGAATATTAAAATTTAACTTTAAAAGCCCTTTTTAAAATAATATGTGGATTAATATGAGCTCAGTAAAGATATAGTACAGAAGTTTCAGAGCTAAGACATAGATCTGATTTAAGTTTTCAAAATAGTCATTTTTGCCATAAACTTGCTTCTTTTGAAACTTGAGTTGGTCAGCTCTGATTGTGCATCTCCTGTGTGCCAGACCTTGTCTGGGCACCGAGGAGTCAAAATCAAGATGCCCTCAAGGAGGTTAAAGACTAGCTGAGATCCAAACACACGACATGGTGTAACAGAGTATCATGGAGACAGAGGAAGAGCAGTTGATCATGTCAAGGTGTCAGTGGAGGGATACAGGCACATTGATTGTCGTATCTGAGTTCAGTCTTGAAGGAGAAATAGCTGAAGCAGATGTAGGAAGCAAGGAGTGGCCTTCTAGGCAGCAGGAAGCATGTGTGCCAAGGCATGGTGCCGTGAGAAATCACCGTGTGTTGTGTGGAACTTCCCATGATTGGATCTTTTTTTTTTTTTCCTTGTGCTGGGTCTCCATTTTGGCGCACAGGTTCTTCTTCGTGGCAGGTGTGCGGGCTTCTCTAGGTATGGCACGAGGGCTCCAGAGCTCGAGAGCTCAGTAGTTGCGGTGCACGGGTTCCCTAGTTGCAGTGCGTAGGCTTAGTTGCCCCGAGGCATGTGGGGTCTTAGTTCCCCCCCCCAGGGATCAAACTCGTGTCCCCCTGTATTGGAAGGCAGATTCTTAACCACTGGACCACCAGGGAAGTCCCCTGTGATTGGATTTTTTTTTTTTTTTCTGTGTTGGGTCTTCGTTGCTGCGCACGGGCTTTCTCTAGTTGCAGTGAGTGGGGGCTACTCTTCGTTGTGGTGTGCAGGCTTCTCATTGCGGTGGCTTCTCTTGTTTCAGAGCACAGTCTCTAGGTGTGCAGGCTTCAGTAGTTGTGACTCGTGGGCTCTAGAGCGCAGGCTCAGTAGTTGCAGCACATGGGCTTCAGTAGTTGTGGCACACGGGCTTCAGTAGTTGTCGCGCACGGGCTTAGTTGCTCCGTGGCATATGGGATCTTCCCGGACCAGGGCTCGAACCCATGTCCCCTGCGTTGGCAGGCGGATTCTTAACCACTGCGCCACCAGGGAAGTCCCTATAATCTAGACTTTGTAACAATGACAAATCACGGGAAAGTTTCAGGAAGGAGAGTGATGTGATCAGATGTATGTTTTAAGATGGTGACTCTGGAAAACGTGTGGAGAATTCAAGATTAGACCCAAGGAGCCTCTGCTGTCTTAGGTTCCTGCCCTGTAAAATGAGGGAGTAAAACTAGATCATTTATCGGCATCTACCAGGCTCTGTTCTAAAACAAATTTATGATTTTCACAAGCCTTATCCAGCCCCTATTTTCTAACTGATTTTGCCTTGATCTTAGAAATTATGTAGGTCTTAATTTTTATATTTGGTCACATGCAGCTGAAAGAGTAACCTAATTATTCTTCTCATTTACTTAGGTCTGTATCAGAAAAGAGCTCCCATCATCCTGTTTCATTAATGACATCAGTTTCAGAGCCTGATTTAGGTCAGTCTTCCTCCTTGATTGTGTCTTCCTCTGAAGATGAGTTGCCCAACGTAGAAAAAGAGTATTCTGAGAAAAGCAGAATGATGACCTATGCTAAGGAGCTCATCAACAACATGTGGACAGACTTCTCTGTTGAAGATTATATCCAGTTTGAAGATGCTGACTTGCCAGCACTCGAAAAAAAAAAAAAGAAGCCAAAAGAATGGGTGCCAAAGATTACAGTACCTGAGCCTTTTCAAATGATGATTAGAGAGCAGAAGAAAAAAGAAGAGAACGTGAAATCTAAATCAGATATCGAAATGGCACGCAAACTGCTCAAGAAACAAGAAGAAGAATCAGAGTGTAAGAAAAAATTCCGAGCCAACCCAGTTCCTGCGTTCGTCTTTCTCCCCCTTTATCATGATATAGTCAAGCAAAATGAAGAACGGAGGAGGTCTATGAAGGAGAAAAACAAAGAAGCTCTTTTGGCCTCGCAAAAGCCATTTAAGTTTATTGCAAGGGAGGAACAGAAGCAAATTCAGGAAAAGCAGCTGAAAGACTGTTTTAAGTCTAAAAAGAAAACAAACCAATTTAAAGCCAGACCAATACCTCGATCTACTTATGGTTCAACTATCAATGACAAGTTAACAGAAGAAGAGCTCTATAGAAACATTAGGATGCAGCAGAGAACCCAAGACTTTTTACAGAATTCATCCCCTCTTCCTTGTAGTCCAGCTCGCAGAAGTTATGCTACAAGGAAGCCCAAGTGTCCTGAACAGGCTGAAAAGTCCAAGTGTAAACACAAGGTTAGGTGCCAGACTGCTGATTCTGAAGACCTTCCTGAGAGATATCAGAAACATCACTCAGAACAGAAGTGTCCAAAACCCCTGACAGTCTGTGAACCATCTGACCTTCATGCAGCCTCACACGCATCCACTGAAAGAGAGAAAATCTTGGCAGATATTGAAGCAGATGAAGAAAATTTAAAAGAAACACGTTGGCCTTATCTGTCTCCAAGGCGCAGGTCACCAGTAAGAAGTAGAAATACAAAACCTGTGCCTTGTAGCTGCAACCCTCCCATGCCCACGGTGTCCTCCAGGGGAAGAGAACAAGCCACAAGGTAAATAACTGATACAGCACTGATTGACTCATGGTTGCTCCACTGATTTTGTATTGGGGAATTTGAAAATATGACGTTATTTTATCTGGTAACATATTTTACTATATAATATAGAACATTTTGCCGGAGGGTGTTCTTCTAAGAAATTAATGTGTTTTCCATTTTATGAATCTTTGGGGATAGAAAAGTTTACAGTCACCCTATTGATTTTCTAATTACAACTCAGATCCTTCTCAGAAGGTTGCCCCTTTTATTCAACCGTTGAATTATCCTGTCTTAAGTCTTTGCTAAACAACATTCTCATTGGCTTAAAGTGAATTAAGCCTTAGTTTGTTGCCCTCAGGAGATCACTTGAGGAAAAGAAAATATTGGAAGAAGAGAGAAATCGGATCCTAACTAAGCAGAAGCAAAGAATGAAAGAATTGCAGAAACTCTTGACAACCCGGGCTAAGGCTTATGACTCACATCAGAGTTTAGCTCAAATGTCTAAATCCAGAGTAAAATCTCTCAGGTATCATGAGAGAATCCTGACCCTCCAGATCATTGGTTTTCAAACTTTTTTTTTAATCAGTGGACCCCCAATATATGAACAAATTAAGAATAGTATTAGTATTTCAGTTTCTGGATTCAAGTTACTATCAGTTACTTATAGTTAACTTACACACACGCACGCACACACACACACTCTCTCTCTCTCTCTCTCTCTCTCTCTCTCTCTCTCTCTCTCTCTCTCTCTCTCTCATACTCACTCACTTCGTGGTGAGAACAAACATGTATACTGACTCCAGGACCATGACGCCATGTTGATGAACAGAAAAACATATTGTGGCCATGGTTCACAGTTGTAATCTTACATCAGCATCTAAACTTTTTCTTTATATTATTTTTTATTGCACAGTGCAATATTGAGAAAAATCTTGATTCACACAGATAAAGCTCTTTTTAACAGCTTGCCGTGTCATCTTAGAATATTCTTCAATAAACAGATATGTCAGAGAGCTTTGTTCTAAGGTCTGCATGAAATCTGATAGCACAAATTAACACATTGATGTTAACATCAGTTATGTGGTGTGTCAGTTAACACGTGTGTTAAGGTTTAGTAGTATGTATTACATGCTGCAATTCCGCAGTACAAAGTTTGAAAATCAGTGTTCCAGAGGAACATTTTTATGTTGCGACATAAAAATGTTCATGTTTAAGTAGTAAAATATCTCCCTCAAAGCTGGGTAAGTAATATGATTTATTAATTTTAATCTGATTTATAAGTACCCCCAAATCTATATTTGCTTTTAATTATGAGTGCTCCTTTTTAAATGTTTATTATGTATAATAATTATTATATTCCTTTGTAACAGATGTTATGTATACATTCCTTATAATGTGTATCAATGTAATTCATTGATAGAAGGAGCTTTATTTGATGAACTTGAGCAAAATATTCGTTAGAAATATACTGGTCGTCCTTAGAAAGTAAATGGGATTTTCCATAATGCTAAATTGTGTATAGTTAGGCATAATTATCATTTTATGGTATAATTATTTTTTCTAATCCATGAAGTCTTATGATCTTGGTAGAATTAATGTATTTTACATAGAGAAAGTAGCATAATTTAATTTATTATAGGATCTAGTTCAAATAGTAAGTATACTTACTGTGAATTTATGTATTTTGGTTCCTGTTCCTCTCTATGTGGTATTCCCATACTCCCCATTACTCCCCTACCCTGCTCCCATTTAACTGTGCCATCAACCTATAGGAGATATCATTAGGGGAAAAAAGAAGAGCAAGGTCTTGTTTTCAGAAGAAATTCCTTAAAGAGAAGATACCAAATTTGGACCAAACTTTTTTGGTTTATAAATACTTATAAATGAGATAAGAGGGCATTCATTTATCTCCTCAGGCCAGTTTAAAGCCACTGAATCCATTATGCTTTGAAGATTTCAGGAACCTCAAGGTACCCAGACTGTTGCTGGGATGTAAAATGTGTGCTCTCAGAACCTAGAATTTTTATCCTGCATTCCATAAAAATTTACCAGTCTAGAAAAGAAATTGTGATAAACTGTGCTCATGACTTAATTTCTGATTTGTCATCTACGCTAAATGTTATATGTGCAAATTCTTATTTCTTTTAAAAATTCCATTCCTTTTATTTGATTTTAGAAAGAGTGAAAAAGAAAGGATGAGAGAATACCGACGAGAACTAGAAGAAAGAGAAGAAAAATTAAAAAACAGGCCACTGCTATTTGAAAGAGTTGCTCAGGTTGTGTTTGTTGGAATTTGATAGCTATTGTCAGCTTTTTTTTCTTTTTTTTTTAACATCTCTATCTCCTAATTTTTATAGTCCATTTTTCTTATGTGTTATATAATTTACTGAGACAGTATTATTTCTGTGACAGCTTCATCACATCAGTCAAGTAAGTAGTTTTGCTTAAATCTGAGCATTGAATCTTGATGAGGCTTGTAAGCTTGATAAAGAACATGCTGCTAATCCAATCATTTTCAAAATAATAGTTTCACAACCTGTTTTTAATGGCTAGTCTTTTTTCAGTACCAACTTGGCCAAATATTAAGGGGAGTTTTGGAAGTCTTTGAAAAATTAAAAAATGAAACAAAATGGCTAATTGAATCAGATTTATTTCTGACAGGTTTTTTTTCAGTTTTCTTGGGATAAAATTGACATATAGCAGGTATAAGTTTAAGGTATACAGCATAATGACATACGTATATTAGGAAATGATTACTACAGTATGTTTAGTTAACATCTATCACCTCGTATTGTTACCAAAAATATTTTTTTTCCTTGTGATGAGAACTTTTAGGTCCTACTCTCTTAGCAACTTTCAAATATGCCACACAGCAGTGTTAGCTGCAGTCACCATGCTGTACGTCACACCCCCAGTACTTATTTATCTTATAACTGGAAGTTTGTACCTTTTGACACCTTCATCCAATTCCTCCAGTAGCCACAAATCTGATCTCCTTTTCTATGAGTTGTGTGTGTGTGTATTTAGATTCCACACATAAATCAGATCATATAGTATTTGTCCTTCTCTGTCTGACTTACTTCCCTTAGCATAATGCCCTCAAGGTCCATCTGTATTGTCACAAATGGCAGGATTTCCTTTTTTTATGGCCAAATAATATTCCATTGTGTATATATATATATATATATTTTATATATATATAATATATATATATATATACCACATTTTCTTTATCCATTCACCTTTTGGTGGCCATTTGGGTTGTTGCCACATCTTAACTATTGTCTATAATGCTGCAGTGAATCTACATAGTGATTTCATTTTCTTTAGATAACTACCTGGGAGTGGAATTGCTGGATTGTGTAGTAGTTCTATTTTTAAGTTTTTGAGGAACCTCTATACTGTTTTCCATAATGGCTGCACCAATTTACTTTCCCACGAACAGCACACAAGTGTTCCCTTTTCTCTACATCCTGACCAGCATTTGTTATGTCTTGTCTTTTTGAGACTAGCCATTGTAACAGGTATGAGGTGATATCTCATTGTGGTTTTGATTTCATTTCCCTAATGATTAGTGATGTTGAGCACCTTTTCATGTGCCTGTTGGTCATTTGAATATCCTCTTTGGAAAAATGTCTATTCAGACCTCTTGCCCATTTTTAAATTTGATTATTTGTTTTTTGCTAATGACTTGTATGAGTTCTTTATATATTTTGGATAGTAACCCCTTATTAGGTAGATGATTTACAAATATTTTCTTCCATTCAGTAGGTTGCCTTTTCATTTTGTTGATCAGTTTTTTTAAGTGAGTCTATAATTTTTAGTCTTATCTACAATTACCAAAAGGACTTCCTTTTTTTAAAAATTGAAGTATAGTTGACTTACAATGTGGTATTAGTTTCTGGTATATAGCAAAGTGATTCAGTTATATAGGTATATATGTGTGTATATGTATATTCTTTTTCAGATTCTTTTTCATTATAGGTTATGACAAGATATTGAATATAGTTCCCTGTGCTATACAGTAGGACCTTGTGGTTTATCTGTTTTATATAAAGTAGTGTGTATCTGTTAATCCCACCTCCTAATTTATCCCTCCTCTCCCAATTTGGTAACCATAAGTTTGTTTTCTGTCTGTGAGAAGCACTTCCTTTTTATCAGAAAAAATACTTTGATCCTATGGACAATGAATTCTGATTTTACTAGATTTATACTCAGTTTTACAGTCTTTCCTTTAAGAGAGATTTGTCAATTTCAGATGATCTTCCCCTTTGTGTCCATAAGGGAGGGGCTACTATGGGCAACATGGTTTAACAATGGACAAAATCACTGAAGGTTACAGGTGCTGTGTTGTGAATTTCAAGCTGTTACATTTGGAGCTTCCTGCCAGCAAGTGTCTGGGACAGATGAGTGTCCTTATAGGGCTGCCCGTGTCAGTGACTCACTGAAGACAGAGGACATGTGTTATGGGTAAATCTACATATTACAGCCTCTCAAAGTTATGGGAACCCTTTACTGACTGATTTGGATATAATTTTATGTAATGCTTTTCTTTTTTTTTTTCTTTTTTTTTTTTTGCGGTACGCGGGCCTCTCACTGTTGTGGCCTCTCCCGTTGTGGAGCACAGGCTCCGGACGTGCAGGCTCAGCGGCCATGGCTCACGGGCCCAGCCGCTCCGCGGCATGTGGGATCTTCCCAGACCGGGGCACGAGCCCATGTCCCCTGCATCGGCAGGCGGACTCTCAACCACTGCGCCACCAGGGAAGCCCTGCTTTTCATTTTAAGGGATTTTTTTTTTCATATCTCAGTTTCAACTTTAGGGGAAAAAAATTATCTTAAGCTGTTCTGTGTTACTCAGCATAAAGTGATTGACTTTCACCTCAAAGTAGTTATCTCCAGCTCCCAACTGCAGGTTTTATGTCCACTTGTCTGGATGTATCTACCCAGGTTTCCCACAGGCGTCTTACATTCATCTTGCCCCAAACTAGATCTTCCTCTTTGAGTTCATGTTTTTGTTGGGCCACAATTTAGATAACTGGGAACCTCTTTTTCTCTCCATTCAGTTGTCACTGAGAGATGTGACAAGTTCCTTTCTAAATAACTTTTGCATCTACCTTTCTCCATTTCTAATGTGAAATGCTAGGTGAAACCTTTGTTATTTCCTATCTGAGTTATAATGGTTTGACTGGTTTTCCTGCCTTGCATTCTGTCTTCGCTTTGCCATTCCCATTCCCTTGCCACCACGTTCACCCTGAGTACGAAGTTAATAACCCCAATAACAGTGGCAATCATCCATTTCACTGATGCCATTCATTCTCATTTTCATTGAATGGTATCAAGGGATCTTGACATTGACTTCTCCAAACAATGCTGCAAGGTGGGTATTCCTGTATTGCAGAGGAAGAAACTGAAGTTGAAAGAAAGTAAGTAACTCATAAGGTTTATAGTTAGTAAATAATAGAACTAGGATTGGAACCCAAGTCAGTCTGCTTCCAAACACTTAACATTAAGCTGTCCTACTTTCTCCTGGAAGAAAGTCCACGAGTCTTAGCATGGTGTACAGAATCCTCTATTATCTGATCCCTGTTGACCTCTTTAGTTCATCGACCACTGCCCGCCCCCAGTCCCCACTCTGTACACTCTTTACTTTCAGACCATACCAGACTACTAGTTTCAAACTTGAAATCTTTATTTATTCTGTTTCTCAGCACCCTTAGAGCTTCTTCCTATCTTTCCTCTTACTCTTTCAAGGCTTAGTGTAAAATCGCTTCTTGCACTGTTTCCCCAGATTGGGTTGCGTGCCATTTCCTCTATGTTCTTTTTTTCTTTTTTTTTCTTTTTTTTTTTTTTTGCAGTACGCGGGCCTCTCACTGTTGTGGCCTCTCCCGTTGCGGAGCACAGGCTCCGTATGCGCAGGCTCAGCGGCCATGGCTCACGGGCCTAGCCGCTCCGCGGCATGTGGGATCTTCCCGGACCGGGGCACAAACCCGTGTCCCCTGAATTAGCAGGCAGACTCTCAACCACTGCGCGACCAGGGAAGCCCTCTTTTTTTTTTTTTTTAAGTAAGTATTTTAGTCTTTTTATTTATTTATTTTTGGCTGCGTTGGGTCTTTGTTGCTGTGCGCAGGCTTCCTCTAGTTGTGGCGAGCAGGGGCTGCTCTTTGTTGTGGTGCACAGGCTTCTTATTGTGGTGGCTTCTCTTGTTGCAGAGCATGGGCTCTAGGCACGCGGGCTTCAGTAGTTGTGGCTCACGGGCTATAGGCGCGTGGGCTCAGTAGTTGTGGCGCACACACTTGGTGGATCCGTGGCATGTGGGATCTTCCTGGACCAGGGATTGAACTCGTGTCCCCTGCATTGCCAGGCAGATTCTTAACCACTGTGCCACCAGGGAAGCCCTCCTCTGTGGTCTTTTATTACCCTTTTGTGCATCTCTATCTTTGCTCCTGCATGTTGTGTGGAAATTATCTGTTCAATGCTCTCTTCTCTTTCAGCTAGTTCTTTTAAAGGTGTTGGTCAAATCTTTGTATTCCTAACACTTAGCACCTAAGACAATGTATGGCACAAAGGGGATGTTAAGAAACATTTGTTGAACCCAAACTGAACTGTTTCTTCCTGGGATTAGTCCAGGCTGAGAGCACTACCCTGACAATACTAGTGATGAGTCTCAGTATTAACAAGCAGTTTTACCATGCTGTGAATTCCCACTCTTTCTAAGCACCAGAGAAAATGTGGTAAAATAAGTGGTGTGTGTGAAATTAAACCCATAAAGAAATGTTAAATATTGAAAACATAGGTTAGTTTCATAGCTGATATTTCTTCCACCATCCTTGGCCCACACATATGCTGTTCTCTCTTCCCATATACCTTCTACCTCCCGTGAGGGCTTGTCACAAAATAAGTATTCAGTTATTATTAAATAAAGGAAAGAATTACTATAAACTAAACTTAGGCTCATAAAAATTAAGTATTTTTTCCCCTTCAAACTAGGGCAGTGATTGTAGACAAACTTTCATCATTTCTTATTATTTGGGTTTCCTCAAGAAACAAAGTTAATTTGGTTTTTTTGCAGTCTTAGATAGAAAAACAAAATAACCATACAGTTATTTTAACTACTTTTATTTCATAGTCTTTACAATTCTTTTGCATTGTGAAATTCAAGGGGGAAATGTTTGTTTCAATTAGGAACAATTACACACTCTTCACCTTGATATAAAATCTTAAAAGGTCATAAATTCTATATACAGGGTGACTGACAGTGACTCACCATTGTTTTGGTTTTGTTAACATAAATTAGAACTTCTTTTTTTCTTGCAGTGACTATTGCTGCTAATTAACAGCTGTTATTTAATAAATTCACTCACAACTTTATGCATTACCCATTTATAAGTGTTAATTGTGGTCTTGCTGCTGTTGAGTTATCCAGGACAGAACAAACCATGTTTTCCTGTTTCTTGAAAATCAGAGGATTTATTAACTGAATAGATGTTAAATTGGATTTTAAGCCAAATTCAGATGAAGGCTTACAAGCACTAACATTGATTAGTATCGTTTAAATCTTTTATATTTCATTTGCTTAAAATTAGAATATATTTTTCTTAACACATTGGGTTACATTTGGGGTTTCTTTATTCTGCTTTACAGTCTTTGGGCCATAGTTCTCATCTCACTTTGCTGTGCCTTTCAGTTCCCCAAGTCTTGTCTGTTGGTGTTCATAGCCTCTGGTTGCATTTTTACTTACTTTTCTAAAAATTATTATTATTCACAGTGGGTGCATTTTAGCAGCAGTTTGAGTGCTTCTTTTTTCAGTTTTCTAGCATGTCAGGAAATGCACTGGTGATAGTCTTATCCATTGTAATCAGTCTTTGCCATTTTGGTTTCTCCCATGGAACACTAGACTCCATGGTCCTTCCTTATGCCGGAATCCCTGGGTTAGGAAAATATCTGACACTGATTTGCTGAAGTCAGGCTTCAGGCTACCTTCAAACTCCAGGATAACCACTACCACTTAGAAAGCAGCATGGTGGAGTGGAGAAGACTCAGGAAAGGATTAAGAGACTTGGTTTTCCCTCTCACTATATCCTGTGACCTTAAGCAAACCGCTTAACCTCAGCAAGAGTGGAGGGAGTATCTTACTTATTTGTTAAATTTGGGGTGAGACTGGATGCTCTTCCACACCCTTTCCAGGATGGGATGCCAGTGGTACATTGGGGCTGGGCCATTCCTCGGGACTTTTCTTTAGTTTGAGGTCCAGATGACGATTTTTGGCCCTATACTAGTTCATGTCCACTCATAGGAGATAAAATTGGACTAAAGCCAAGGCACTAATGAGAACCCCAGTCATCTTATGTCTCTGTAAATCCTGTGGTCTCAGGAACTATGACAACTGACTTGCTTTAGGTATGAGAGTGTCATCACAACTCCCACGGGTCCCAAAGCCAGGAAGTAACATTCTGGAGAGTTGAACCCAGTTCTAAATTCATGTTTTTCTTGCTGTATCCCTTGCTTCCTCTACAGAATTAAGGTAACAACATTGATGATTTTATCATCTTCGGTGGATTAGAGATATGGCTTGTAAAGAGTAAAATTTACAGTAGGCATATAAAGAACTCTCTGACAACTATCACAGGAACTTATTTTCTTACTGATTTTTTTCAGATATCCTTGAACAGTCATGAAACAGTATACAGTAAAGAATAATTATAGATCAAAACTCATGTGGCCACTACCCAGGTTAAAAGCATTAGAGCATTGCCAGTACCCCAGAAACCCTGTGTGCCCCTCCCAGATCAAAACTCTCTCACCTAGAGGTAGCCACCCTTCTAACTTTTGAGATAAGCATTTCCTTGTTTTTCTTTACAGTTTTACCACTGATGTACCTATCCCTAAACAGCATAGTTTAGTTTTGCCTGTTTTTGGACTTTATGTAAATGAATCATACTACATGTACTCTTCTGTGGTATGCTGCTTGTGAGATCCGTCCATGTTGTGGCATATAGCTAGAGTTCATTTTCATTGCTTTATTTTAGTCTGTTATATGAATATGTCACAATTTATTTATCCATCCTACTGCTGATAGATATTTAGGTTGTTTCCAGTTTTGGGTTGTTACAAACAGTACTATTCTGAACATTTTGTTATGTCTCCTTGGGCAGATATGTAGGAGTTTCTCTGGGCATATACCTAGGAGTGGAATTGCTGGTCAGAGGGTATGCATATTTTTCAACCAACTGTGATTATTGAATTTAACTTTCACTGGAGCTTTTAGCCCATACATTTGTAATGGAAACTTAAAGTCTTTTGTTCTTATCTAAAAAGGTTTGTCTTTCCTATAGAAAAATGCAAGAATGGCAGCACAAAAGCATTATTCTAACACCTTAAAAGCACTAGGAATATCTGATGAGTTTGTTTCAAAGAAAGGCCAAAGTGGAAAAATATTTGAGTACTTCAGCAATCAAGAGATGAAAAGTTTCACTGAAGATAAAGAAAGGTAACATATATAAGATGTCTGAATGGTTTACCTTTGAAAAAATTCTTACTTGCAGGAAAGCTAAAATTCTGTTCTATAATATTTTAAAAGGTCTTTTACCTAATGGAATACATGTGAACTATTGTAAAACATACTGACATTTTAACATGTTTGACACTTCAAAATATTATACAGTGATGAAGTATTTTGTTTTTAAAGTAAAATAATTTAAATTTCTGACATAAATAATGAAAATATTAGCATGCTTTCAAATGAAGTTTGAGTCAATCAAGTTTTAAAATAAATTACTTCTCAGAAGAATATCTACTTTCCCAATTGGTACTTTTATAGACTTCTCTTGATAAATCGGAGCTTATACACTTGAGGAAGACTAACTGCAGGATGGCGTACATTACAGAGGGTTTGTTTACCTTTAAACCAAATCATTTTTCCTTTGAAAGATTGATAAATTTCTTTCTCTAGCTTTAATGAAGAAAAAATAGAAGAAAGAGAGAATGGGGAAGAAAATTATCTTACTGATACCAACAGCCAAGATTCTTGCAAGGAAACAGGTAAAGCTGATGAAGAGAGTGGAGAAGAGAATTGTGTTGAAGAATAAAACTGAATCAGTCGGCAGGGTCTCCTCTCTGTTCCCCTGATGTTGTTGGCAGCATTGGGTATCAGAAGCTGCGCTTGTGGTGTTAAGGACATCCATGGGAAGCCGTCTGATAACGTGCAGGTCTCTTTTTGCTCCGGACGCGCAGGCTCAGCGGCCATGGCTCACGGGCCCAGCCGCTCCGCGGCATGTGGGACCTTCCCGGACCGGGGCACGAACCTGTGTCCCCTGCATCGGCAGACGGACTCTCAACCACTGCGCCACCAGGGAAGCCCCATGCAGGTCTCTTGAGCAAAGTCCTCGTGTAGCCTGAAAAGGCCGAATCCAGCTGATGGGTCATTTGGTCAGTTAGAGTCAGGCTTTGCCTATTCAGTTTTTAAAATCACTACATATGGTCTGTTTGCAACTTTGATCTTACTTCTATTTTTTTTTTTTTTTTTTTTTTTTTTTTTTTTTTTGCGGTAGGCGGGCCTCTCACTGTTGTGGCCTCTCCCCCTGCAGAGCACAGGCTCCGGACGCGCAGGCTCAGCAGCCATGGCTCACGGGCCCAGCCGCTCCGCGGCATGTGGGATCTTCCCAGACCGGGGCACGAACCCGTGTCCCCTGCATCGGCAGGCGGACTCTCAACCACTGCGCCACCAGGGAAGCCCTTACTTCTATTTTTAAAAAGTGTTTGAGAATCACAGCTGTCACAAACTGATTAGGTATAAAAATATACATAATTTTATCATTTTGGGTGGAAAAAATTGCTTAGCATTGAGAGCAGAGGGGAGTATTGGCCTTTGGTTTGAAAAAAAAGTTATGGAAAGCATGAATCAATAAATATTTTTAAATTATACTACTTGCTCCTTCTTTTTCTCTGCAGTACATCTCACAAAATGAATCCTCAAACTTATTTTACTAGGTATTTTAAATTTCTTATCTGAGCCATTTTTAAAAAGTAATAAAACAGGAAAAAATAGATAATTTGCACATTTACATTCATTTATGCACTGAGAGTTACTGGGGATTTTTTTTTTGAAAAATCCAAGTCTATTGTTTCATATGCCCTTAGGGAGCTGCCGTTAAGCTAAATAACGGAGGATGTCAGAATATAGAGGCCAACGAATAAAAGTCAAGAGTTTTCAAATGTAAAAAGAAAAAAGAAAAAGAAGAAAAATTGTTATTTGGGTAAGTTTAACATCAAATTGAGTGTGGATAAATATATACCTGAAGGCTTCTAAAAGTTTGATGGGACTAGACTGCTAAAGAAACTCCAAGCCTGGTCTGCAACCCTTAAAGCAACACCAGACCTGCTGCACCAGTCAGAAGCCAGTTGTGAAAGGTATGCAGAACCCAGGGAGGGCACATGCTTCAAAGTCTATTTTATTATTTATTTATTTAGGCCACACTGTGTAGCATGCAGGACCTTAGTTCTCCGACCAGGGATTGAACTCATGCCCCCTGCATTGGGAGGGTAGAATCCTAACCATTGGACCACCAGGGAAGTCCCAAAGCCCATTTTAAAATGGAGAAAAATTAATCTCCAACTGGCAATTACAAGGCCAAAGAGAGAGTTACTGTTAAATTAGCCACACCATCATCACTTTTTCTCTTTTATCCCTACTTTTATTCCAATTTATTTTTGATACATAAATTATTTTAAAAGTTTTTTGTTTGTTTGTTTGTTTGTTTTTTTGTTCGGTACGCGGGCCTCTCACCGTTGTGGCCTCTCCCGTTGCAGAGCACAGGCTCCGGACGCGCAGGCTCAGCAGCCATGGCTTACGGGCCCAGCCGCTCTGCAGCATGTGGGATCTTCCCGGACCGGGGCATGAACCCATGTCCCCTGCATCGGCAGGCGGACTCTCAACCACTGCGCCACCAGGGAAGCCCTAAAAGTTTTTATACTAGTTTTTTTAACCCTGTGTATTAAGATAGTTGGAAATAATTATAGCATCTGAGTTTTAACCTTAATTGGAATTAAATATCACCCTGTTTTATATATGATGAAATTGTGTATAATAACTTGTTCAAGGCAAGTCTCCAGAGTACTTCAGATTTGACCCTTTAATACGGGACCCAGTTGTGCTCAACTTTTTACACATTATTGCAGACACACTTGTCTTTCTGTGCATGATGTTAATTTGATTATATGAATCCATCATTTTGCTCTTTGAGCAAATTTTTGTTTTAAA
This sequence comes from Mesoplodon bidens, assembly GCF_964165515.1. Taxonomy (NCBI): domain Eukaryota; kingdom Metazoa; phylum Chordata; class Mammalia; order Artiodactyla; family Ziphiidae; genus Mesoplodon; species Mesoplodon bidens. The sequence continues at coordinate 37,395,826 of NC_138170.1, forward strand.
AATTCAAACCAGTCATAAAGATGTGATTGGGTAAGACTTCTCTTTTCCTAAAAACAATAAACCTCCTTTAAAAAAGATGAACTAATAAATAATAAAGGTGTATATAATAGCAGTGTTTTCCAACTGGCAATTTATGCCTTAAATTTAAAAATGAGGTGATTTTTCTCAATTAAGAGCAAATGTTCACTCATAAACTCCTTTCCTAAGTTTGTGTTAAACTGTTTGTCACTATCATTAGATTGTAAACTCCTTGAGAGTTGGCACAACTTAAAAATTCATCTTTCTATTCCTTAATATTTTGCACAGGATTGTACATACAGTAGGTATTTAATAAAGACTTGGATGAGTAAGTAGATGAATATGGTTTTTAATTTTACTTATAATTACTTCAAAATGAGTACACATGGATTAAAAACATTTCCCTTCCAATTTATTGAGAACCTGTGAAACACAATCCACAAATTGTAACATTCAAAATGTAACTTGCTTCCTAAGGATTTGCTCCCCATTCTGTTTCTTCTCCGTTTCATGGGCAGTGTGTGGGACTTGCTTCAGGACTAATCTTCAGTTTTCTTTAAAAATGGGAATAGTACCCATCTTGGGTGGCTGTAGGAAGGACTGGTGTAATCGTATATGGAAAGGCTCTTTGTAAACTAGGGTATTCAAGTGATAGTGTCAGAGGACAGGATATTACTCAAGAAACTTAACTTTAAACATTATTTTATTTAAGTGAGATATGAAATTATTTAAGTATTTTTTGTTAGAAATAATATTTGAACTACTTATTTACTAATATTACTACTAATTTATTATTTTTAAAATTATAGTCAATTTACAATATTCATTTCAGGTATACAATGTAATGATTCAATATTTTTATAGATTATACTCCATTTAAAGTTATTACAAAATAATGGCTATATTTCCCTGTGCTATACAGTATAGCCTTGTTGCTTATTTTATTTATTTATTTATTTATTTATTTATTTATTTATTTATTTATTTTTGGCTGCGTTGGGTCTTCATTGCTGCACGCGGGCTTTCTCTAGTTGCAGCGAGCGGGGGTCACTCTTCGTTGCGGTGCGCAGGCTTTTTATTGTGGTGGCTTCTCTTGTTGCGGAGCACAGGCTCTAGGCACGTGGGCTTCCGTAGTTGTGACGTGCGGGCTCAGTAGTTGTGGCTCGTGGGCTCTAGAGCGCAGGCTCAGTAGTTGTGGTGCACGGGCTTAGTTGCTTTGCGGCATGTGGGATCTTCCGGGACCAGTGCTCTAACCCGTGTCCCCTGCATTGGCAGGCGGATTCTTAACCACTGCGCCACCAGGGAGGTCCCTCCAATTCTTTTTTATTTCTCACATTTTCCTCATTTTAGGACATTATTTGTTGTATTTATTCACTCTAGCCTTCATTTTTGAGGTGACTTTTTCATCTTTCCTGGGTTTTTTACTCCTCTTTTAAAATCTTTTTTCAAATCACTTTCAGAATTTTTCACATTGTAATTTACATTTCCCCTTACAGTTTTTATCATTTTCTTTTAGCTAATCTGAAGTATTATGATAGCTATAGTTTTCTTTCCTTTTGTGGGTATGTTTTTCTGATATGGTTTCATTGTCCAAACAGATATTATTATTCTCTGGTTCTCCTATTTAAAAAACAAAACGAAACAAACAAAAAAAACACTTTGAATGATATTCAATCGTGATCCTTTTTCTTTGCTCATATTTTAAGTGGAATGAGTTGTACTGTACTCCTACAAGGGAGAAGCAGCCTAGGACAGATTTTCTAGATTCTGTCAAGAACTGCAGGGTCTAGGATTTTACCATATTTATAAGTTAACAAGTTAGCATGCCGCAGTTTCATGGATGTTGACAGAAGACATGAGACTCCTATATCAAAGGCAAAGGACTTTGTTACTAATGGTAAAAGCAGTAGTTGAAGTGTCAGCATGCTCTTCATTTGTGCTGGCTCCCTCTGTCCCCCAAGTTCCTTGGGGGAGATGCAGAGGGACCCCCATGGATGCCTTCACACCCAGTGGGCTATGTTATAGGAGGGAAACACTGAGCTTGGGGGAGTCCCCAGTTTCATAGTATTTGGGAACAAGACTGTAATTTGGGGTGGAGGTGGGGAAGACATTACTTCACCCCTCAAGGTTGCTTGCTGCAAACAAAACCCTGAGAAAATGGCCCAGGTAAAGAGTGGTCAGTACATTGCCTTCTGGCCTACCTAGCAAGAATGTGCGTGGACTTTCAGGGCCTGGGTCAGATGGCCTCCCCCAACAGCTTTCAACTCTGTTGTTTGTATGATGTGATATTTTAAAAATATGGGCTTGAACTTTCTGAGATTTTCTATGCTGCTCACCCACCACCTTTTTTCTGGATCTCCTATTTTCTTTGCCTCTGCTATTCCTGCTCATAGAAGTTTCTCCTCAATGTGGGACTTTTTTTTTTAAATATTTATTTATTTTTATTTTTTGGCTGTGTCGGGTGTTAGTTGTGGTACGTGGGATCTTCATTGCATCACGCAGGATCTTTCATTGCAGCATGCAGGCTTCTCTCTAGTTGTGGTGTGTGGGTTTTCTCTCTCTAGTTGTGGTGCGCAGGCTCTGGAGTGCATTGCACACAGACTCTCTGGTTGAGGCGTGTGGCTCAGTAGTCATGGCGCGTGGGCTTAGTTGCCCCATAGTATGTGGGATCTTAGTTCCCAGACCAGGGATCGAACCTGCATTTCCCTGCATTGGAAGGCGGATTCTTTACCACTGGACCACCAGGGAAGGTGGGACTTTTTTGGGAGGAGGGTGCTTTGGTCATTTCAGGGCCCCCAGACCACTTCAGCATTATCAGACCTTTCTGTAGTCTCATCATACTCAACTGCATATTGGAGCCTGCAGAGTCTGTCTTGATTTCTGCTGCTGTTCTCAGAACAGCCTGCTCAATTGTCAATTCTCAGAACACCTGATGGTAGTTTTAGGGTTCTCGGATTCCCAGGGCCTTCAAAATCGCCTTTGGCTTCTGTACTTCCTTTCATAATCTTCCTGACACCACGAGGGTCTTGTTTTCTCATTTTGGAATCTATGGCTCTTTATATCGCCTGATTTTATTATAGATGTTAGCTGAGGGTTTTGAGTTTTGTTCTTGTCATTAAATGGGAGCGTACAGGATGATTCAAACACTAGACTGCTACCACTACCATCTTCCCAGAAAATTCTCAGACTTAGTTTTCCTGTGTACTTTTTGAACTGTTTGAATTTTTTTTTTACCGTATTACTTAGAAAAATAATTTAAAAGAAAATATTGGACTAGGAGTAAAGACTTTACCCCCCTTCTACCACCGAAATGAACTGAAATAAAAAGATGGTGGTGATAAATGCAGCTGATACAGAAAATTAAGGAAGCTGAGGGAAAGCTTGTGCTGGTAATTTAAAGGACCTTGTTAGAAAAGGTGACCTTCAAAAAAGCCCTGAAAGGGTGAGGGGTGGGCCCCGTGGATATCAGGGGGGAAGGGCTACAGGCAGAGAAGAGCCAGTGCTGAGTTCTCGGGGGTGGGGGGGAGTGTGCTCAGATGTTTGAGGAACAGCAAGGAGGCTAGGGTGGCTGGAACAGAGAGAAGAGGAGGAAAAGACACAGGAATGAGGTCAGAAAGACATGGCGGGGGGGAGGTGGGTACAGAGAAGGAGAGGATCTTGGAGGCCATTGTAAGGATTTTGGCTTCTTTGACTGAGATGGGGAGCCACTGGGGGTTTTGAGAAGGGTGATGTGATCTGACATCACCTAGTGTCTTTCTGCAGCTGGGTGAGAATGGTCTGTAAATGGCAAGGGCAAAAACAGGCAGGTCACTTCAGAGACTTTTTAAATTACCCATATTGCAAATACAGGTGTGTCTAATTTCAAAGCTAGTTCTCCTACCACTATACCTTATGCACTGAAGTGGTCATAAGGGTGATTAACTTCTAATGTATGGGTAGTTATTTTTTCCCCAAAACTGCTGTATTACAAATGACCCGTGAAAATATACTTTTAAAAAATCATCTTAAGACCCACTTACTACAGTTTTGCATATGTAGTGTCTTAAGTTCTTTTATTTTTCCATTAGAAGCTATTCCCCCAAGAGAAGAAAAACTGACTAGCTTTAGTAATATAATAGCATTGAGAAATTCAAACCAGCACTTATGACCCAGTCCATTAGGGACTGAAAGCAGCAGTGGGGCAATTTTGTAGAGGTTCTTCTTTATTGATCTTATAATTAAGAAATAACCATTGGGCTGCAGACATGATCTTGAAATAAAGTAATATTTTTCCAAGAAAAGGACGTGGTAGAGACTGCCAGTTGTTTGACCAGTAACTATTTTTCCTTTCTTCCTTCCTGCTTTTGCTGGAGGTGGCAATATACCCAGCTGAAAACAAAAACAAAAACCTGTATTTCCCAATTTCCTTGCAGCTAGGAGGTCACGTGATACCATCCTGGCCAGAGAGAAGTAAATGGGGTTTTCAGGAAAGGTCATTAGAGGGGAAAGATTTGGCTAGCTTGGCCTTTTGGTCTTTGCCTTTTCTCTTTTCCTCCTTCATCCTTCCTGGAACTTGAATGTGATGGTTAGAGTCACAGCATTCATCTTATAATCATGAGAGAAAGGCCAAGAAAAATCTGAGAAACTTTGGCCCTCACACCTTTGAGCCACAGAAATAATACTGCCAACCTCCAGACTCAGTGTTATCTTGTTTAAGCCTCAGCCATTTGAATTTTTATTAAATGTAGGAAAACACAGTTTCTAATTCAAGAGATCTATGCAATCCATCATTAAACATAGTTTGGAAAGAAGTAACATTTCTGAATTTTCACAGACTACATGTGCTTGTTATGCTAAACCTGTACACTGAGGTCTATCTTTTAGTTGTCTTTGAAGAATGCTCACTTTTTCCAAGAAGAAAAATATTCCTTGTATTTATCTATGAGGAAGGAAATGCAAGATAGGGAATTAACATTCTAAAGAAAAACAACAGTGGAGCTCTACTCAAACAAATAACAATATTTCTGTTCGTCTTGAATTATTAATAAAAAGAAGCATGGTACATTTTATTATGAAAATAAGTGATTTGTGGCATCATAATCATGTTCAGATGGATAGGGTGTGGTACAGTATCCTTTTGCCAACCTTAAAAGTTATGTTCCTGAAAACCTTGCCAAGAGAACATGTGGCTGACAAACTGAAACACTTCATGAGGAATATGGAGGCAGGAACAAAAATATGGCAGGAGGAAGCCGAAAAAAGTACATTTTTTTAAAAAAATTATTTATTTATTTTATTTTTGCTGCATTGGGTCTTCGTCACAGTGTGCAGACTTCTCCTTGTGGTAGCTTCTCTTGTTGCCGAGCATGGGCTCTAGAGCACAGGCTCAGTAGTTGTGGCGCACGGGCTTAGTTGCTCCGTGGCATGTGGGATCTTCCCGGACCAGGGATCGAACCCGTGTCCCCGGCATTGGCAGGCAGATTCTTAACCACTGTGCCACCAGGGAAGCTCAAAAAAGTACATTTTTAAAAATGTTCACTAATATAAAACAGCCTGTAACATAGAAGAACAAAACTGACTTCGTATTGGACCTATTCCTTTAGTTCTAACCCTGGTGCTCTGTTGCCTGTGCTTAGTCATGCTGGCTCTGCACCTTTGTAAAAGAATGTTGCCTATAGCTGGAAATGATAGCCCATTCTCAAGGCTCTGACATTTAAAGGTATAACACTTTTTCCATCATTTCAAGATAAAAAGTTGCAGAAACAGAGAATAACATTTGTCTTGTTGGAGGTTTATAGGAACATTGTGACCAGGCCTACATGGACAGCTGCAAGAACAAAGGATTCCGGCACCAAGAAGTTTACAACAAACAGCCACACCCCCTCCCCTTCTAGTATAAAAAGTGCATGAATTCTAAATCAGGTAAGATGGTTCTTTGGGACACTAGTCCACCATCTTCTTGGCCTGCTGTCTTTCTGAATAAGGGCACTATTCCTTGCCCCAGCACCTCATCTCTTGGTTTACTGGCCTGTTGTGGGGTGAGCAGTATGAGCTTGGACTCGGTAACAAGCTCACTAAATAAAGTCATATCAATGACATTATGGACATACATATACATAATTAATAATGAGTGCCATACAATTCATTTTCTGTGTTATTCCTTACTCACCAAGAAATTTTCAGAACTTGTTTGTCTCTCATTGTTTTAATGAGATCTTGTAAATTTGTTTTACTCTTATGGGAGTGAAGAGAAATTGCATTTTGCCTCAGTTTTTCTTTCTCTCACAAGGAGACACTGAACCAATATTTCCTTGTTAGTTCTTCTGTGATCCGCTGTTAGTTCTACCTCTCTCCAACTTCCCCAGTTTCTTATCTCAGACCAACTGGGTAGCTGGACTAGCTCAGAAGGCTCTCTGACCTGCCATCACTTCTGGAACCATTAGGAAAGTATGAATTTTAAGAAAAGGGGAAAGGAGGAGAGTTTAAAAGCAGCAAATAAAAATAAGAATCTTTCATTTGTATAACTGTAGTTTTTAAAGTATTTCACATTATATCATTGGAATCTCACATCCAACCTGTGAGGCAGGTAGAGTGTCCTTTCCATTTTGCAGAGGAGGAAATTAAATAGCCCAGGCTATGTCATGAAAATAGTTAATGACAAAGCCTGGACCAGAATCCTCTGCTTGTTCACCTGCCCTACCCTACACTCTAAGGAACATTACCTTAGAAATGGAAGATCAATTCAAGCTCTTAAGATGACTCAGAAACAAGCAAAACAATAGGTTTTTTTTTTTTTCAAGAAAAGCATGATTGAGTTTTGTTTGTTTTTTGTTGGATGGTTTTTGTTTTTGTTTCTGTTCTTTTCTTTTTTTTTTTTTTTTTTTTTTGTTCTTAGACTAGATCCCACTAACGGTGTACAGGAACTTTTGTGTTCAAAAGCTTCAGAATCTATAAACTTAAACAATACCCCAAATGTAATGTAAAATATAACTAAGAAACATGTTACATTTCTGATATGAAAACTATCAAGAGGAACTAATGAAAAACTTTTGCCTTATTTTAAAAGGATCCTTTTTGTTCATGATAAACACACCCTACGATGTAAAAGCGTCTAAATTTTCAAAAACAGCTTTGTGTGTATTCTTCCAGAAACGTTATGTTTGTATATAAATATTCTATAGTACATGTATTACAGATATTCTATAATGTATAAACTCTATGCTACATGTAATCTACATGTCTATATCCTGTAAATGGCATCACAGATTTCATACATACCTGCTGTCATCTGCATCATTCTCAGAGATGTCACCTCTTAGCAGAAAACCTGTCCTTCCCGAGACCTCTTGGACTTTAGATCTTTGCCTTCCTCATCCCCAGGGACCTATTCTCTTCCACCTCATCCACGCACTTTAAAATCATTCCTTTGAACCCCATACTCTGACTACAACTGCTGCTGCCTTCTACCTTAGTTGCTACTTCTCTTTTCTGTTAACAACTTTCCAGATGTTGTTAAGCTCTAGATTCACCTGCTCTTATTTCTTCTCTTGCTTTCTTTGTTCTTGTGGCTTTATTCTTGTTTTATTCCTTTACTGACATTTTGGTGGAGTTTCAGGAGGGTTTATGTGGTCAGAGCATTCCTCCTTTCACAATATTTTCTCTTCTCCTGGGTATTTTTCTGGTTTTCTGCCTTCTTTGCCAGCAAATTCTATTCCCTTTGCCCTTTAAGGGCTCCTCAGGGCTCCATCCCTGATCCTCTTCTTTTATCTCCCCAGGTGTTTAAAGTGAAGGTTTCACAATCACAGTGATAGAATCATAGGGAGCAACTGCAGTCACTGCCACTCTGAAGCCTATTCTTTGTAAGGTAATGCCAAGTTCTTTAGCTGGGGCTAAAAATAATGTGAGTTTTAAAACAGAACCTCAACATGCATTTATTTAAGAAGTGATGGCTCCTTCAAAAGAATGGTTCTCAATATATTTTGAATCACCGTGGATCAAACATACTTAGAACCAGTTTCATCCTTTTGGGTTGAAATTGATTTCTGAGCTTAAGGTGTATTCTTTTGAGTACCTCAATGGTGCCAAGTATTTCTTCTTCGAGAACAAGTTAATCTTTTAAAAAACTGACAAAAGTAAATTGGACAAAAGACTAGTGAATAAGATAAGTAGTCAAACTAGTGTCATTGGTTTCGCAAAACAAGCCTAGCAGTAAAATAATGAGACTGGTGTTCTTGCCTTGCTGAGAAATTGCCTCTGAGATGGGTCTATAAGTGTTTGGGCACTGCAGCAGCATTGCTGGCAGCTGCAGCTCCCTGAGGGCAGGGCCTGTGACCATTTTGCCAATTACTGGACCCCCAGCATCTACTATAGTGGCTGGTGCATTGTGGGTGCTCGATAAATACTGGTTGAAAGACTGAATGAATAAATGGATAAACTGACAATGGTGCTAATTCTATGATACTCGTTGAATGCATATATTTGAAATAGTTGTTTTTTGAAAGAAAATATCTTCCATAATTTGCAAATTTAACTATAATCTGATGGTTTATAGGAAATGCCTCAAGCTACTCAACTTAATTTTCTTTCTTTTGACATAATACCATCTTAGGATATAGTCCATTTTGCAAAATAAAAAAAAGCACTTTTACAGTGAGTACGTTGGGTAGATAGGGTAAACAGAATCACCCCCGTTTTATAGATTAGAGCACTGGGATGCTGGACAGTTAAGTAATTTGTCCAACATTAGTGCTATTAGTTAGAATATGTTTGGCCAGTAAAAATGGAAATCCTAACTTATACTGATTAATGCCCATTTCTGACAAAACCACTGGGAAAGGGCAGGGGATTACCCATGGCACTGGCGATGGAGCTGGCTTCTCCTAAAGTGCTAGGGTGTATGGGGCAGGGTGGATGCCTGAGCAAGATTGGGACGTTACTGGGAAGGGGGCAGATGGGAGTGGATCCCAGATAGATACTGTGTCCCCACAGTCACAACTAATAACTAGAAGAAATGGCACTCAAACCTAGCTCTCCTGAAGTCAAATGCAGTGCTTTTGTTTTAAGGGAACATGTTGTAATGAACAGTTCATCTTACAGCAAGTTTTTAGGGATTAACAAATTTTATCCAGAGAATATATCAGAGTTTTATTCTGGATGAAAGTTAAATTTCTGCGTCTTATGTGTTTTGATTCAGTTTAATACATTTCACAAATAAAAAGTTGTGGAGAGAATGCAAATCATGCACCTTTCTGTTTATTGCTTTGTTTCTTAATTTAAAGTGGTACTACATTCCTAGAGTCCTTCTGGTAGCATTATTCTAAGTCCTTTATTAACAAAATTTAAGAGAGTCTGCAGGATGTATTCCAGCAATTTTTGAAGTGGTGGTCTTTAATATTTCTCCACAGAGAAGAATCAGTGTTTCCTATGAGCTTCTACCCTAAATCCTCCTAAGAAATTCCAGAGTTCAAAAAAATATCAGATTTATAATTAGCATCCTTAAGGCCGGTGCTCTCACCTCATTCAGGCCTCTCTTCGAATGTCACAGAGAAGCCTTTTCTAACTCCTGTATCTAAAAAGCCACCACCTCACATTCCCCGTCTCCTTCACTCTGCTTTTCCCATAGAGCATTGATCATTACTAGGCATAAGTAATATATTTATTGTGTATTTATTGTCTCTTCTCCAGTAGCACGTAAGCTCCCCAAGTGCAGAGACATCATCTACGTTGTTCACTGCTGTATCCTAGGGCCTAGAAGAGTGGCAAGCAAATATCATTCCAAAATATTTACTGAGCAGCTGCTATGTGCCAAGCACTGTTCTAGATGCTGAACATATAGTAGTGAACAAAACAAAAATATTTGCCCAATGGAGCTTATAGGCTCATGACACATAGTAAGTGTTTGATAAATATTTATTGACTGAATCCTCACGATTGTAATCAAATTCCACTAAAATAAACATTTTGCCCCATAAACTCATTATAATGGATGTTAACGTCACCCTAGTTGTATCAGTTTCCTGTGGCTGTGTAACAAATTACTACAAACTGGGTGGCTTAAAAAACCAAAAATTTATTCTCTCACAGTTCTGGAGGCCAGAAGTATGAAATCAGTGTCACTGGGTCAAAATCAAGGTGTCAGCAGGGCCTTCTCACTCTGGTGGCTTTAGGGGAGGATTCATTCCTTGCCTCTTCCAACTTCTGGTGGCTGCTGGCCTTCCTTGCTGTGGCGACATCACTCCAATCTCTGCCTCTGTCTTCATCTCCTCCACTATGTCTCTGTCAAATCTCTGTCTGCCTCTCTCTTACAAGAATGTATGTGATGGGGGCTTCCCTGGTGGCGCAGTGGTTAATAATCCACCTGCCAATGCAGGGGACACAGGTTCGAGCCCTGGTCCTGGAAGATCCCACATGCCGCGGAGCAACTAAGCCTGTGTGCCACAACTACTGAGCCTGCACTGTAGAGCCAGTGAGCCACGACTACTGAGCCCGAAGGCCACAACTACTGAAGCCCGTGCACCTAGAGCCTATGCTCTGCAACGAGAGAAGCCTGCGCACCACAATGAAGGGTAGCCCCCGTTCGCTGCAACTAGAGAAAGCCAGCGTGCAGCAACGAAGACCCAACGCAGCCAAAATAAATAAATAAATAAACATTTAAAAAATTGTGAATCAGTATGTTTAAAAAAAAAAAAAGGCTTCCCGGGTGGTGCAGTGGTTAAGAATTCGCCTACCAATGCAGGGGACACGGGTTTGAGCCCTGGTCCAGGAAGATCCCACATGCCGCAGAGCAACTAAGCCCATGTGCCACAGCTACTGAACCCACGTGCCACAACTACTGAAGCCTGTGCACCTAGAGCCTGTGCTCCACAACAAGAGAAGCCACCACAATGAGAAGCCCGTGCACCACAACGAAGGGTAGCCCCCACTCGCTGCAACTAGAGAAAGCCCGCGTGCAGCAATGGAGACCCAACACAGCCAAAAATAAAAATAAATAAAATATATAAATTTTTTTAAAAAAATGTATGTGATGGCATTTAGGCCCACTGGATAATTCAGGATAACCCCCCCCCCTTCTGAAAAGAAATTTGAGAAAAAAACACATCTGCAAAGACCCTTTTTCCAGGTAAGGTAACATTTATAGGTTCCAGGAATTAGACGTGATATCTCTGGGGCCGTCATGAAGCTACTACACTAACATTCTTGTAGCTGGAGGGAAGTCCCCACCAGGAGAATACCAGGAGGCATTTTTTCTTTCTGCTTTTGTCCTTTGCCCTCCTTGGAAAACATATTTATCTCTGGAAAATGAAGAAAAGCAATGACCATTTTCATATATAACGATAGAATTATATTTTCTAAAGAATTAATGTAATAATATTTGTGACTCATTCATAAAAGTGTTTGTCTTCTATCAAGAAACTCTCACAAAATTAAGTTAATGAGCAGTGGAGGTGGCAAAGCAATATTTGAGAACAAATTGTTTTATATCTTGTACTATGAGATCCCATCATGATTTGCAGACAGAACATAAAATCCTTACCATTCATCACTTAAGAGTATCTCCACATCATGAAACCGGGCTGTGACCTCAGGGTCCTTGCCACGTGCCAGTGCACGGAGTTGTGTCAGTTTCACAGGCAGAGCTGCAGCCCCACAGCCTTTGGAGTGTTCGGGAGCCCGCATGGTCAAGGATGAATAGGCATCACTAACAAGAAGGTCATTTGGATGCTATTAAGCCTTTCTGAAATTTGGTTTGGAGGCCCAGAATTTAAACTTGTCCTGCTTTTTTGCCTCTTGAAAAGAAACAAGTATTCTACAACTTTATTCAAAGTTATTCAAAAGTTTATTCAAGTACTTTCATGGCTTCTTTAGTGGGAATGAATATTATGGATTATATAAATATGGCCAAATTTAATCAGTGTGTAAATTCACCCTTATTTTTCATAATAGTATTTTGGTCTTGTGGAAAATCTCATTCTTATATGTATATTCTGTTGATAAAGTCAGGTCTTGGGAAAGAAAGATTTGAATGAGTCTCATGAATCTTATTTATAATGGATTCATGGTACATTTTTGTTTCTTGCATCATTATTTTTTTAAGTAAAATTATGAGAGTAAGTTGTGAATTTCTCTTTTATCAGAAAACTTAGTTTTAAAGAAAGATTTTGATTCTGATTTACTCTGTAAAATTGACAGCATACATATTTTTTCTTGGGAGTTAAAAGTGCTTCAAATATACTCTTTCATTTATTCATGCAACATTTATTTTTTGAACACCTATTATGTGCCAGGCACAGTACTAGGCATGGGAATACAAAAGTAGACAAGACTCAGTCCCTACCCTCAGGAAGCCTGCAGTGTAAAGGGGATGGTGATTAGGACACGGTTCCTCACAGACAGTGTGATGGTGCTTTCCTGGGTCTGGCCAAGACATGGAGGGAGAGCAGAGCCCCACCAGCCTTCGGGAGGCCAGACACCTCTTGTGAAAGGTATCTGAGGCCTAACAAATGAGTAAAAGTCAGCCAGTTGCTCAAACAAAGAGACTGCGGTGTGTATGTGTGCATGAAGGCCCAGAAATGAGACAGAGGTTACTGCTTGGGAAATGGAAGTGGGTTAACATGGCAAAAACTGAGAATGACAGGAAAGGGTTAAAAGAAGAGACTAGGACAGCCTCTGAGTGGCCCCCAGGGTCTGGACTTCAAAAACCACTGAAGGATTCTAAAGCAGGGAAGTGGTTTATAAAATGGTCTGCATTTTATAATGATCGTTCTAGTTGCAGAGAGGGAGTGGATTGGAGGTTGCTGAGAGCAGAGGCAGAGACCTGTCAGATTGGGGTGAGAGACATGCTGGGGTGAGGGCACACACTCTGGTTACCTGAAGTGGAGCTCAATGGGGATGTGGACAGACTGGAAAAATAATTTCCATTAGTAATATTCTTGAAACAAAAAGTTAGATGTGTTCATAGAGCCATGAAAAATTTTAGTGGTCTGTGTGGAAGAAGTTTTCAAATCTCTTGTTTAAGCCTAATCTATCTATAAGAACAGGCTTGAAAATAGCTTTCTCTAATTTTTATTTCTAAGGTCATCTGACATTAGCCTAAATAAGTAAACCTAACCTGTCCACAGAGTATCAAAGCTGCTCTGATCCCAGAAGCGTAGGTATGGAAGCAGCCAGTATTATCACCACTGGCGCTTCTCCTGGTTCTCAGGACCAGTTGGTGAATTCACCTGCTGTTATCCCAGCTCATCAAGTTACACCCTCCCATCCTCTCGGGTGAAGGGGCAACTGCAGGTTGCAGGACACAGGAATGGAAAGGTCAGAGAACCTTCTCCTTCCCGAGTCCATACCACAAACATTCCTCTGACTTCCACCTGGGGCAATAAGGGGCGACTCCTTTGAGGACTTGGTATGATTTCCACGGCTGAGAAAGGTTAACAGGTCTGTTACAGGAAAGGCAAGTATTCAACGGCACTTCTTCTCTTCTCCAGCAGGTGGCAATGAGTAAGTGACAAAACCCCAAGGAGAACCATTGAGAGGCAAAGCCAGAAGGGCACTGAATATTTAAAATTCTTAATTAAATGCCAACTTTTAAAATATTTAAATTGGCATAAAATGAAAGGCCTACAAAAGGTTCTCAGGATTACAAACAATTATGGGGAATGCAAACATGTTTAAGACTCTCCTGTTTCGACACCTCCTGCATCAGTTATCTATTACTGCATAACAAATTACCTCAAAATTTAACAGATTAAAACAACAAACACTTATTATCTCACAGTTTCTGTAGGTCAGGAATATAAGATCAGCCGCTTAGTTGGTGGTCGTTCTGGCCCTGGGAGTCTCAGGAGACTTGCAATCAAGATGTCAACCAGAACTTGGCTGGGGCTGCAGAATCCATTTCCAAGGTTGAGTTCTCTTACAGCACACCAGGGGGCTTCCCCCAGAGCAAGTGCTCCCAGAAGGCAAGAGATCAGAGAAGGAAGCCAATGCCTTTTATGACCTAATCTCAGAAGTGGCAGACTATCACTTCTGCCTAATTCTGTTTGCTAGAATCAAGTCACTAAATCTAGCCCACACTCAAAGGAGCAGATTTAGTCTCCACCTCTTTTTTATTTTATTTTTTTGAAGTATAGTTGATTTACAATATTATGTTAGTTTCAGGTGTTCAGCAAAGTGATTTGTTTATACATATATATGTATATATCTATATTCTTTTTTCTATTCTTTTCCATTATTGTTTATTACAAGATATTGAATATAGTTCCCTGTGCTATATAGTAAATCCTTATTGTTTATCTATTTTATATATGGTAGTATACATCTGCTAATCCCGAAGTCCTAATTTATCCCTTCCCCTGCCCCTTTCCCCTTTGGTAACTGTAAGTTTGTCTTCTATGTCTGTGAGTCTGTTTCAGTTTTCTAAATAGGTTCATTTGTACTATTTTTTAGATTCCACATATAAGTGATATCATATATTTATCTTTATCTGACTTACTTTACTTAGTATGATAATCTCTAGGTCCATCCATGTTGCTGCAAATGGCATTACTTCATTCTCTTTTATGGTTGAGTAATATTCCATTGTGTATCTACACCACATCTTCTTTATCCATTCATCTGTTGACAGGCATTTAGGTTGCTTCCATGTCTTGGCTATTGTAAACAGTGTTGCTATGAACATTTTGGTGCACATATCTTTCCGAATTAGTATTCGTCTTTTCTGGATATATGCCCAGGAATGGGATTGGTAGATCATGTGGTAATTCTATTTTTAGTTTTTTAAGGAACCTCCATACTGTTTTCCACAGTGGCTGCACTTTCCCACCAACAGTGTAGGAGGGTTCCCTTTTCTCCACACCCTCTCCAGCATTTATTATTTGTAGACTTTTTGATGATGGCCACTCTGACTGGTGTGAGTTGATATCTCCTTGTAGTTTTGATTTGCATTTCTCTAATAATTAGTGATGTTGAGCATCTTTTCATGTGCCTGTTAGCCACCTGTATGTCTTCTTTGGAGAAGTGTATATTTAGGTCTTCTACCCATTTTTTGACTGGGTTTTTTGTTTTTTTGTTATTGAGTCATATGAGCTGTTTGTATATTTTGGAAATGAAGCCCTTGTCAATCACATCGTTTGCAAATATTTTCTCCCATTCCATAGGGTGTCTTTTCATTTTGTTCATGGTTTCCTTTGCTGTGCAAGAGCTTATAAGTTTGATTAGGTCCCATCTGTTTACTTTTGCTTTTATTTCTATTGCCGAGTGTCCACTTCGTAAAGAAAGGAATTCAAAAAAAATTGTGAACATGTTTTAAAGCTACTATATCTCTCAAACCATTTTTTAGCCTGCTAGTTCTTCAAACTGTTTTGCTGTTGTTACTCCATTCAGTGCCGCTCTTCTCAAAATAATGATCTATTCCCTTCCTTACTTTCTCATTACCCAATATTCAACTATTGTTGATAGTACAGATTATTATCGCCCAAATGAACACTACTGCTATTGAGCATAATATCCAAATTAGCATGGCATTCAAGGCCCTACAAAAGCTACCTTTTCATTTGCAGCCTACCTTTTCATTTTACCTCCCTGTTTCATTTACACTTCAGTCAGTTGGACTTATCATTCCCCAAATATGCCCTCTGCTTTCCCACCTCTGTGCCTTTGCTCAGATGGTTTCCCACATCAGGAAGACCCTCTCCTTACTTTCTCATTGGTCGAGATCCAGTTCAAATGCCATTTCATCCAAGAAGATTTCCTTGATCTTCCTAACTAGAAACATTTCCTTCCTCCTCTGCACACCAGAGCACACTGTCAGCTTTACTGCAGTCACTCAATCTTATACCATAGTGTGTTGTATACATCTTTGTATTTCTTTCAGCACTCCAACAATACCTTGCTCATAATGTCTGTCATCTTTTTCAAATGAATACATTTACCTAAATCATTAAAATCTAATTTTACTCTCATCAAAAGGCAAATTAAAGTCCTTATAATCTCCAACTCTATTAGACTAATATATTGAGCTAAGGGAAATTGCAGAATGGTCTCTGCTAAAGAAAAAAAACAGTCATTTTTTCTATTATTTGAACTATTTTAATGGAGTGACTCAAATTAAATCACAATTATTCTACAAAAATGTTTGCTTCCGAGACATGTTTGCATATAGTATTTTTACAATTCCTGGTCAACATGAAATTTCCATGGAAACAGATCACACATACTGGAGAAAAAGGAATTGAATTGTGTTTGAGCTGCATTTTGTCATCTCCATGGAGCTATTTGTGCTAAACATTTGAGTGCACAGGGAAAGTATAATTTAAAACCACCTAAGTAAAGACGTAATATTTAATGTTCTTCAAAATGACAGTATCTGCTATGAGTTTTAAAGATTTTTATTAATATGTGAAGATAATATAAAGTTCGAATATAGCTTGACTCATACATTAGTATCAGCAAGTAAAATACCCCTTTGCCTCTTTGCTAGTACATAAAAGGGAAAGAAATTAAATGCTCAGCATGGAAAGGGTGATGATGTTGTTTTTGTCCTCTGGATAAAATGATTTCTTCTGGATATCATTCAACTGTTTGTACAAAAAAGGTTCTAGTCTAGATTTATTGTCTAGCAATGAGCTATCTAACAATTCTGATTTTAAATATGACTAATCAAATAGGGACAGTTTATTTAACTCAAGGATGAAAATATTTTTTACTCACTAAATAGTGCTGTAAATCTTTCTGATTTACGATTTGAGAAATGTATTCTTTTCCTAAGCACTGTAAAAATTTACCCTTACTTAAACTTACTTAAAATCATTAGAAAGACTGTATCTTAAAGATTATCTATTTCTAATCTGCCTTTGTAATATTAATCTATCTTTGTAAATCAAAATTCTTAGACATTTTTTCAAACAGCTCAAAATGTTCAAGAGGTATCAGCAGCACTTTAGGATTTTCTTTAAATTCTCATGTACTATGCATCAACTGTTGACTTTTATTTTTACACTTCAATAAATGTAATCAGAACAAACATAACATAGAAAAAAGGAAAAGAATGACAAAAGCTATATATTGTGTTCATTGAAAGTGTGCACATAGGCTATTAATATAAAGAAGTTACATCACACTGGTATTATTTGTTCTACAACCATACAATTGTTGGTTTTTAATATTAATGAAAGAAGGCATTGGTAACAGCAATTTAAATGTATTAGTAACATACTTAGCTTATTCTTTATAGACCAACTCTCTATACCAAAATTTATCTTGCAAAAAAGGACATCTTTTACTCTGCCAGGGCAAAAAGTGTTAAAAAAACAAGAAGGTAAAAGTAAAAACAAAACCAAAACGTAAAAACAAAAAAAACAGCAGAAAGCTGCCAATGGAGTATCACTTCCATTTGGCCAATTTTAATTTTTTCTGATAGTTACCCTCCAGTGGAAATTTGAATGAAGCTTCTACCTAGTTGGGCAGAATAAGGCTGAGTGATAACAACCCCCTCAGATAGGTTTGCCACATGCTCGCTTTCTCCAGTTGGGGGAGGGCTGCCTCATAGTGCTATGCTTCTATTTCCTCACAGGTCTTTGCAGGACTGCCTATACCTTCAACTAAAGTACAGGCAACCGTGCTTAGAGGAGTTAAGAGCTCCAGTTACAGGCTTTGTCCCACTTATAGGAACAAGCTTTCCTTTTCTGGGGCAGCTGTGGCTATCATCGAAATAAACGGCACCTCAGAGGCTGAGATGATTACACTTTGACCCTTCCACAGGGTATGTGACTTTGATAGAGAGAGGGCCATATGCCCTCCAAAAAGGGAAGCCTAAAATCCAAGATGTGACTGATGACAGAGGCAAAATAAAGGTTGAAAAACCTGAAATACTCAGGTCTGGAAAGTGATACTTTGATTAAATTTAATGAAAATTTACACACCATAGATAATCTATTTTCCCCTTCAGATTCATTCTCCAGCCTACTTTATGCTCAGAGAGGCTGACCTATGTGGACTGCATCACTGGACCCCATTGCCCTCTGGCTTCCACTTGGTTTCAGCCAATGTGGAAGGGGCTGATACTGGTAGGATATTGGTAAGAGAGAGAAGAGATATTTTTCCTGGCTCCCTCCCTACCACATAGCCATAGGTTGGCTCTTTCCCTCTGCCAAATTTCCACTCCTGTCAGGTGGCCCTCATAACATAGTTCTCCCTCAAGGGTTTAGAAACCATTCCCTCCCCTAACCCCTTCAAGTAATAGCTCTCTGCTATTCCTGGCATGGGGGTCCACACCATCTCTCCTTATTTTTTCTAAACCTTGCCTTTGTTAAACTCTCCTTAATTACCCAGTCTGTAGTACCATCTGTCTCCTGGATCCTGACAGATACAGATGGTATTGATTTCGAACAAGAAATCTCAGAAACATAATTCTACATTGCAATTCGACTACACAATAACATTCTTGTTATGGAGGTATTTCCTTGTTCATGGCTTTTTTTTTTTTTTTTTGCAGTACGTGGACCTCTCACTGTTGCGGCCTCTCCCCTTGCGGAGCACAGGCTCCAGACGCACAGGCTCAGCGGCCATGGCTCACGGGCCCAGCCGCTCCGCGGCATGTGGGATCCTCCCGGACCGGGACATGAACCCGTGTCCCCTGCATCGGCAGGCGGACTCTCAACCACTGTGCCACCAGGGAAGCCCCCATGGCATATTTTATAACTAAAACCTTCCCAATCCTCAAGCCTATCCTGGAGGTACACTGTTTTCTCTCTCTGCACTTCCGTCCTGTGGATAAACTGAGATGCTGGGCTATTATGAAAAATGAGTCTGGGGACTTCCTATGTCACCAGGATAGACTTCCTTGTCACCATATCTCTGGCCTGTTCCTAAACCTGAAAACTATCTGTCTCAAAATCCCTTTTATTAACTACCCTTGTTCCTCGATTGGAATCATATTCACTGAGTCTCCTGGGATTTTCTGTTTGGACTGCTAGCCCCTCCTTGGAAGTTATGCCTATAGGATGACTCATAAGCTGATTTATCCCCCAGCTCCCATGCCTCCTACATGAGCTACTGGCATTGGATTTTGGAATACTTTGTGACCAAGGTTACATCACTCATGATCGAGGTAAACAGAAGGGAATGGAATACAGTGTTTAAAATAAAGAAACAGAAAGCAAGAACCACTTAATGTGCTTTCAGCAAAATACTAAGGATAATGCATTCTAAGCAACCAATACAAGTATTGCTCAATTTATTAATGAATTGGCATAATGTTTTGGGATTTAAAAGCCTGAAAATCAAGATCCTGAAAAAGGGAGCAATAATAATTCTTGGACTCCAGAGTAAAGACTCTGCCAAGAAACAATCATAAATGTCTAAAATTAGGAGAAAGATTAAAATTATGGTATTAATAATGGCTACTTTGTTGGGCACCTGCCATGTATCAGGTATTTTATACATATCACTTTATTAACTCTAACACTCCTGAAAATTTGGCGTTTTACTATGACTGAGGCTGAGAAAAATTACCTACCTCTAGTCACACTGCTAGTATTTGGGGAACTAGAGTTTGAGTTCAGTCTTGTTTAAAAAGCTCACATTCTTCTTGCTATATTATGCTGCTGTATCAATATGATAAAATATTGGGCAGCCCTTAAAATGATAAATATGATGACTCAATCACTTTAGAAGAAAATGTATATGAAAAATGTAAATGTAATATAATATAAAAACATAAATATTCAATGATCCTAAAATCATTTATGTAATGGAACTGAGAGAAATTAAAATAGTTGCCACTTTAGAGCAATAAGACTATGTATTGATAAATTTATACCTAAATGTTTCACTTTTTTGAGCTATTATAAATATTATTTTTAAATTTTGGTTTTTCAATTCATTATTAATGTATAGAAATACAACTTTTTTGTGTGTCTTGACCTTGTAACCTTGCTAAACCCACTTACTAGTTCTAGCAGATTTGGTGGGGGTTAGAGTCCTTGGGGTTTTCTTTGTATACAATCATCTTCAAATTTCTTCCTTTCCAATCTGTATACCTTTTATTTATTTTTCTTGTTTCCACTGGCTAGGATTTCCTGTATGATGTTGAACAGGAGTAGTGAGAGAGAGAGACTTGCCTTGTTCTTGATCTTAGGGGGAAGCAGTAAACCTTTCTTTATTAAGTATGATGTCAGCTGTACATTTTTTGAAGATGCTCTTTATCATGTTGAGGAAAGTCCCTTTTATCCCTAGTTTGCTGAGAGGTTTTTTTAAATCATGAATTGACATTTAGTTTTTTCAAAATATTTTTCTGCATCAATTAAACAGTCATGTTGTTTTTCTTCTTTAGACTAGTAAGTTGGTAGATTACATTAATTTTTCAATACTGAACCAGCCCTGCATTCCCAGAATAAACCCTGTTTGGTCATGATGTATTATTCTTTTTTTATATTACTGAAGTCAATTTGTAAATATTTTGTTGAAGATTTTTCTAAGTTCATGAGGGACATTGATCAGTAGTTTCCATTTCTTGTAATGCCTTTGGTTTTAGCATCAGTGTAATGATGCCCTCATAAAATGAGTTCAGGTTTGTTCCTTTTTTGTCCCTCTCTATTTTTTCTTGGATAAGTTTTGGTAGTATTTGGTTTTTGAGGAATTAGTACATTCCATCAAAGTTGTTGAGTTTATGTGTATAGAGTTGTTCATATTATTCTCATTATCCTTTTAATGTTTGTAGAGTCTGTAGACTCTTTCAGTCTGGATCTTGGTAACTTGTGTCATCTCTTTTTTTGTCAGTCTTGCTAAAGTTTTATCAATTTTATTGATTGTTTCAAAGAAACAGCTTTTTGATTATCGATTTTCTCTATTTTTCTGTTTTCAATTTAATTGATTTTTATGCTCCTATCTTTATTTTTTCCTTCTTTCTTTTTGCTTTGGGCTTATTTTGCTTTTCTTTAAAAGCCATTCCAATTTTCTTCCAATTTTCTTTTGATTAAAGTTTTTAAAATATATCTTTCATTCTCATTAATGAATCTCTAAATCATCTTTGAAACGAGTTTCTCATATGCAGCATATGTTGGGGCATAACTTTTTTTGGGGGTCCATTTTGACAACCTCTGTCTTTTAGTTGGTATATATAGGTCATTTACATGTGATGTAATTACTGATATATTTAAGTTTAGGTCAACCATTTTATTATTTGCTTTCTGTTTGATCCCTTTGTTTTTCATTCCTTTGTTCCCCTTGTCCTGCCTCTTTTGCTCTTTATTTGTACATTTTTTGTGTTTCATTTTAATGTTTTGAGATTTTTTTTTACTATATTTATTTGTCCAGATTTTCAGTGGTTGCTCTAGGGATTATAATATACATACTTTTCCCTGCCTACATAATATCAATATATTACTACTATAAGCGGACTATAAAAACATTACCATCATATAACCCCAATTGTACGTTGTAGTTGTCTTATGTATAAAACCCCTATACAATGAAAACCCCATCAGATATTATAATTTTTGCTTTCAACCATTAAACATGTTTTAAAGAACACAAGAGGAGAAGAGTAATTTTATATCTACCATTTCTGTTGCTCTTCCGTCATTCCCAATGTTCTAAGTTACCTTTTAGTATCATTTTCCTTTGCCTGAAAAACTTGCTTTAGCAATTCTTTTAGAGCAAGTCTGCTAGAAACAAATTCTCTTCATTTTCATTTACCTGAGAATTTTTTTTTTTTAACCTTAATCCTAACGGATTTTTTCGCTGGATATAGAATTCTGAGTTGAATTTGTTTTTTCTTTCAGCACTTTAAAAATGTTCTACTTCCTCTGGCTTTTATGTTTTTTAATGAAAAATACACCATCATTTGAATAATTGTTCCCCTATATAATGCATGTCAACCCCACCCCACACACACACACACACACTTCTGGACTTCTGGACAAAAATCTCTTTCAAGAGTTTCTCTTTGCCTTTAGTTTCAAGCAGTTTGATTATGATGTGTCTCAGTGTAGGTTTCTTTGGGTTTATCCTTTTTATCCTTTTTTCTCTCTGTTGTTTAGATCATTAATTTTTATTGCTCTACCTTCAAGGTCACTGACTCTTTCTTCTGCCATCTCCATTCTGTCCTTGAAGCCATCTGGTGAGCTTTTAAATTTGGTTATTGTGTTTTTCAGTATTTTGGTTATTGTGTTTTTCTCCAGTTTCCACGAGTGGAACTCTTCTATTTCTTTGCTGAGACTTGCTATCTTTCCATTCATTTCAAGAGTATCTTTGGGATATTTTTACAAAGACTTTAAAGACTTTAAAGTCTTTGTCAGATTATTCCAACATCTGTGTCATTTTATCATTGGTGTCTCTTGATTGTCTTTTCCCAGTTTAAATTTTCCTAGTTTTTTGAAGGCTGGATTTTAGATTGTACCTTGGATATTTTGAATACTAAGCTATGAGACTCTGAGTCCTATAAAAATGTTGATATTTTTATTTTAGTAGGCAAATCATCTGGCTGGGATTAGACTGTATGTTCCAAGCCGAATTTGTAGGTCACGATTTCAATAACAGTTGCCTTTGCAAAGATGTTACAGTATTACTTGCATCTGTCCTGTATATTTGCCACCCAGTAGCCAGTCAAATTCCTGGGCAGTGCTCTATCTTGTAGTTTAGTTCTCAAAGCATTTGGTATTATGCTGAGTGTCAGATTCACACATGCACAGCTTGGAGGTTAGCCCAGAAGTCACAAACAACTTCTGCTCTCCTGAGCTCCTCTCTCTCTACTCAATCTCCTTGGTTCTTTCCGGTTCTATGGGACTCCCTATTACAATACTTTGATCAGAAAGCTAGGGTTTTATATACCTCATTTTGCTCTTTACTTCCTATGACGGTGCCTGTATCTGGCGCTAAGCAGTGGGAGAATAGAGGTTTTTAAAAAGGCAAAGGTTTTGTCCTACTTCAGAGTTTTGGAAGCACATCTCCTCTGACCAGAGAGGAAGGTTCTCTTCCCTGAGTTTGAGATGCCCTTTATTATTATTATATTTTTGGCTGCACTGGGTCTTCATTGCTGCTCTCAGGCTTTCTCTAGTTGTGGCGAGCGGGGGCTACTCTTCATTGCAGTGCACGGGCTTCTCATTGCAGTAGCTTCTCTTGTTGCAGCAACAGAAGCACGGGCTCTAGGCACGTGGGCTCAGTAGTTGTGGCTCACGGGCTTAGTTGCTCCATGGCATGTGGGATCTTCCTGGACCAGGGCTCAAACCCATGTCCTGTGCATTGGCAGGTGGATTCTTACCCACTGCGCCACCAGAGAGATTTCTGGGCACAAGTATTAATATCATAATTTGAACTACTGGATCCATAATTGTCTCTTATATTAATTGGGGGGTTTATGCCTCCAACATTCAATGTATTAGAAGAAAAATATATTCATGCTCATCCCTCCATTTTTTGTGTGTGTGTTTCTGTTTGCAATGTAACACATTTGCTAGTATTTCTCATTTATCCCATCAAAAATGTCACATAAAAATTCAAGTAACTCAGAACTTTGTTGTGGGATTCACTTATTATTCTTAAGTCACATGCAGAATTTGACTTACAAGGGAACACACGGTGAAACATATGTAAGGTTTAGTGTTAGTTAGAATTTGGCTTAGCAATGAATGACAAAACCAAAAATAACAGTAAGGTACATAATATATATCTATTTTGCTCTCGCATAAAGTAGGAAGTAAAAGGTTCAAGGTTGATATGGTGGTTCACTGTGTCAGGAATTCAGGTTCCTTCTTTCGTGATGCTCTGCCATGCATGACTTTGATTACTTCATGATTATCTCATGATTATTAGCTCATTGTGACAGCTCCAGCCATCACAGGAATAAGAGAAGGTAAAGGAGAAGGCACATGGCTCCTCTCTTTTAAGGACACTTCCTGAAAATTGCACACAGCACTTCAGTTTATACCTCTCAGGACAGAATATAGTCACAGGGCCACGCTTCGTCACAAGAAAAGTTGGGAAATATAGTTATATTCTGGGCAGCTATACCCACCTAGAAATTGAGAGTTATTGTCATTGAAAGGGGAAGAATGAGGGCCAACAAGCATTCTTTGATCAGACTGTATCCTTAAGAAAACTTTATGTTGTAAGAAACAGAAACTAAATTCAAATTAGCATAAATAATAAAAGAGATATAGGCTTATATAACTGGAAAGACCAGAGGTAGAGGGAGCTTTAGAGTTTGATTCAGGAGACTTTTGGTATCATGATGGACTCAACTTCCTTCCCTTTTTCTGGTTAGCTTCCTTCTCTGTTAACTTCATTATAAGGTTAACTTATTTATGGCAAAAAGTCTTCAGAAGTTATAAGCTTCACATCCTTATGCCACATTGCTCAGAAGGAAAGAAAGCATTGTCCTCTGGTAACTACAGTGACTAACTGTCACAGTTTATTCAGGACTAAATACTTAACATTTAGTTAAGTATTAGTTAAGTAAATATTTAACATAAATTTATAAATTTAAAGCAATTTAAATTACCTATTATAACCCCAACAATTTCATTCTATTCTCTATAACTATAATACTATTATAAAGTTTGAAATGAGAGCGTAAAATTTTTTTAACATCTGGTCACTTGAAGAAAGAGAATGTCAACAAATAAACCTCCTTCAATTCTCTTCCAGACTCACAAGGAAAATGATTCTAATGGATCCCATATCACATTATGAGTTTATTTAAAGATTCCTGTGTATCTGCTTAGAGATTCTGATTCAGAAGATATTTAGAAACTACTGTATTACATGACTGTGAGTCACTAGTGTAAATTGAATATATATGTTTCATCCTCAACCTTCAAGCTGTATTTGTCTCTTTCAAGTACTAGTTAGGAAATTTTGAAAGCTTGATGCTATGGGCTATTTGTGTCCCACAAATTTCATATGTTGAAGCTCTAATCCCCAATGCGATGTTAGTTGGAGATGGGCCTTTGGGAGGTAATTACGTTTAGATGGGATTATGAGGGTGGAGCCACCATGGTGGAATTAGTGTTCGGTCTTGTAGAACTGAGTCCTTCACCTCTGGGATCAGATGCTATCTCTGGGTAGTTTCAGAATTGAGTTGAATTGTAGAATACCCAGCTGGTATCCAGGAATCGATGGTTGTATGGAAATCCTCCCCCCGCCCCGAGCAGTTTGGAATTGGGAGCAGGACCATTATTCCCAGCCACCTCCTTAAAATTACTGAATCCAGGGGTGAAGCACAGGAGTTTTTTTTTTTTTTAATTAATAGACTTTATTTTTTAGAACTGTTTTAGAATTATAGAAAAAGTGAGCCAATAGTACAGATAGGTCCCATATCCTACCCTTCCCCCTACACAGTTTCCATTATTATTACCATCTTATATTAGTATGGGACATTCATTACAATTAATCAGCCCATATCGTTACATGACTATTAACTAAAGTCCACAGTTTATTCAGATTTCCTTAGTTTTTACCAAATGTCCTTTTTATGTTCAAGGATCCCATCTGGAATGCCTTGTTACATTTAGATGGTGTGTCATCTTGGGCTCCTCTTAGCTGTGACATTTTCTCAGACTTGCCTTGTTTTTGATGACCTTCACTGGTCAGGTATATTGTATCATTCACCTCTACTGGAATTTGTCTGACTTTTTCTCATGATTAGACTGGGGTTATAAGTTTTTGAGGGAGGTTCACAGAGGTAAAGTGAGAATAAGCAATTTTTTTTTTTTTTTTTTTGGCGGTACGCGGGCCTCTCAACGCTGCGGCCCCTCCCTTTGCGGAGCGCAGGCTCCGGACGCGCAGGCTCAGAGGCCACGGCTCACGGGCCCAGCCGCTCCGCGGCACGTGGGACCCTCCCGAACTGGGGCAGGAACCCGCGTCCCCTGCATCGGCAGGTGGACCCCCAACCACTGCGCCGCCAGGGAAGCCCGAGAATAAGCATTTTTAACAGTTACCCTGGTGATTTTTATTTGTAGACTATAGTTAGGCCTTGATGTTAAGATATGTATGTCTAGTAATTGTGACTTTGGGTGCAGCTTTAAGTATTATACTACTATACTGATATTTTCAAGGACAGAAAACATGTGTTACTTATCTTTGGATTCTTAGGGTTCAG
The DNA here is from genome assembly GCF_964165515.1 of Mesoplodon bidens. Taxonomy (NCBI): domain Eukaryota; kingdom Metazoa; phylum Chordata; class Mammalia; order Artiodactyla; family Ziphiidae; genus Mesoplodon; species Mesoplodon bidens. The sequence continues at coordinate 37,421,915 of NC_138170.1, forward strand.
CATAGGGCTTATCACATAGTACACATTACAATTCTATTTATATCAGAAAAGGAAACTAATATAAACTAAAAATAATTATTTCTGTGAAAATGAAAATGAAAGGGAATCACCAAAAATAACTTATATGAACTAAATGTTTGTGTGGTGACAAATGTTTGTGGGGTACCAAATTCATATGTCGAAGCCCCAGCCACCAATGTGACTATGTCTGGAGATAGGGCTTTCACAGAGGCAATTAAGGTTCAGTGAGGTCATAAGGATGGAGGCCCTGATCCAGTAGGAGTAGTGTCCTTATAAGAAAAGCAAGAGACACCAGAGAGCTCTCCCTCCCTCCCTCCCCCCACCACCATGTGAGAACATAGCAAAAAAGGCTGCCATCTGCACACCAGGAAGAGTTCTCACCTGAAACTTACTACACTGGTTCCCTGATCTAGGACTTCCAGCCTGATCTATTTCCTCCAGTGAGAAAATAAATTTTTGTTAAGCCACCCAGTTTGTAGTATTGTGCTATAGCAGCCCAAGCAAACTAATATAGACCTTGATACAAAGAAGTGGGCTGCTGCTTTTGTACGAAATACCTAAATATGTGGAAGTGGCTTTGGAACTGGATGATGGGTAGAGGCTGGAAGAGTTTTGAGGTACATATTACAAAAAGCCTGGACTGTCATGAAGGAATTGCTGGTAGAAATACAGAGATTAAAGACGATTATAGTGAGAGCTCAGAGAGATAAAAAGGAGAGCTGGAAAGAAAGTCTCCATTTTCTTAGAGAATATATAAATAGTCATGAACAGAATGTTCATAGAAATATGAACATTAAAGGTCATTCTGGTGAGGTCTCAGAAGGAAATGAGGAACAGTTATTGAAAAATGGAGAAAAGGCAATCCCTGTCATAAAGTGGCAAAGAACTTGGTTGAATTGTGTCCTCATGTTTTGTGGAAGGTAGAATTTGTGAACAATGAAATTGGATATTTAGCTGAGGAGATTTCTAGGCAAAATGTTGAAGGTGCAGCCTGGGTCCTCCTGACTACTAATAGTGAAATTCAAGAGGAGACATATGAATTGAATAAGGAATTGTTAAACAAAAAGGAAGTAGAACTTAAAAATTTGGAAAATTCTCAGCCTATCCATATTGCAAAAGATGAAAAAGCTTGTTCTGAATAGAACACTAAGGGTGTGGCTGAACAACCATTTGGTAAAGAGATTAATATGGGTGTGAACCATGAATTTAATCAGCCACCTCAGCAGAAGCCAGGAATAGAGATGAGACTCTACCAGCAGAGACAAAGTCAGTTAGAATGAAAGGGGACAGAGAAAACGAGAGGAAATGAAGGAAGGCTGCTGGACTTACTGGATTCTACAGACCTGGCTGAAAGAGCTATGCTGCAGCAAACATGCTTTATCCTTCAAGAAAAGGGAAGAATGACCCTGAAGGTGGTTCAGAGACCATCAGGGCTGCCATTCCCATCACAAGCCCAGGGTACAAGCTTGCTTCCTCCTTGATTTCACAGACTGGTGTCCTTGTAGAGCATTGGACCCAAGCCTTAAGATCTAATGGAATTATATATAGTTATATAATAATTATATATAAATGGAATATATATATTATATGTATTATATATATTATATTATATATATAATGTATTATATTATAAATAAGTCCTGGATGTAATGTACAGCATGGTGACTATAGTTAATACTATATTGTATATTTGAAAGTTGCTAAAAAAGTAGACCTTAAAAGTTCTCATCACAGGAAAAGAAATTTGTAACTAAGTGTGGTGATGAATGGTAACTAAACTTATTGTGCTTATCATTTCACAATATATACTTATATCAAATCATTATGTTGTACACCTAAAACTAATACAATGTCAATTACATCTCCATTTTTTTTAATTAAAAAAAAAGATCTAATGGGATTTGTCTTGCTAAGTTTTGGACTTGCTTGAGGCTCCTCATTCCCCTTTCTTCTTTTCTATTTCTCCATTTTGGAATGGGAATGTCTATCTTATAACTGTCCCACTACTGTATTTTGGAAGCACATGACTGCTTGGTTTCTCAAGTTACCAGCTGGAGAGGAATTTTGCCTCAGAACGAATCATACCTCAAGTCTCATCCATGTCTGAGTTAGATGATATGTAGATGAGACTGTGGTATTTAGATTTTAGAGTTAATATTGGAACAAGATAAGACTTTTGGGGTTGTTGGGATGGAATGAATGTATTTTGCATGTAAGAAAGACATGAATTTGAGGGGCCAGAAGGCAGACTAATACAATGACAATACATTAGGTTAGGGCAAGAGAAGTTTAAAAGATGAAAATAAGTTTAAAAGAAGAAAACAATCGTAGAAATTTAGAATTCTACACTCATTGCTCTGTGAGTATCCTTAAGTTCTTCACATGAAAAAAAATTAACACTTGCAACAATAGGCAATGTGTTATGCATATGGTTTATAGAGGTTATCTGAGGAATTCCTACCAGAACCCAAATTCAAAAAGTCTTGGCCCTACATCAAAGTATTAGAAGATAATTATTCATACATCTTAAGTTAAAATGTTTAAGTATATATGTGTCAATTAGAATTTGCACTTGACTACTAATATCCAAGATCCACACTTATTGTGTAATAAGTCACACAAGGTCTTATTTTCTCACTGAAAGGAAGGCCTGAGATAGGGAGAGTTTGGCAGCAAAGTTATCAGCAATCAGGCTCCTTTTATGCCATCTCTAGTGGCATATAAGATGGCTGCCAGGGCTCTGACCATCGTAAATGAATTCCAGATAGCAAGCAAGAGGAAAGGGAGAAGAATGAAAAAGTTATTTCCCAGAAGTCACACTCAACAGAATCCACTTATATCTCATTGACCAGCTCTAACTGCAGAGGAGGCTGAGAAATGTCTTTTGGTTAGTACACTGCCTATGCAGAATGAAACCTCAGTTTTATTGGTAAGGATGAAGGGAAGAATGAAAATTATTTAGGCAGCTAACAGGCCCTGCCAGTGTATATAACTTTGTAATGATTTCCTGATTTAGTGACTTAAAATTAATTAAACAATTAACCAGCAGCCCTAACGGCATCAGAGAAGAGAGCATCTACTCTACAACCTATTCAAGTGGGATACTGGAAAGCTGTTTGGATTTGGTTTTTTTACTCATGTGGCATATAAAAGGTATAAACTCAGCTAAAACCTGAAAATATGAGACTTGAAGGTTGGTCAGAGTTTAATCGTGTGAAATGACAGCCTGTTGGATGAACTCATAGAAGGGTAGAAAGAAAGTCTAGGACATCAGCTCAGATAATCATAGTTAAAGAAGAGTGAAGAATGTTAAAATTAAAAAATTAGAAAGGATAGAATATTATATCATGAAGATGGAGGGTGAAAAAAGTGGGTGATCAGCATCAAATGAGATAAAAAGGTGAATGAGGACTAATTAAGCCTTTGGGTTTAATGGTAGTCACTGGAAATATTCAAAGGAATAGTTTCGGACCTCAGTATTTATCTTGGAGGCTTTCTTTAAATGTCTAGTGATCCTTGGCTTTCCATTCATAATTAAAGGGTAAGTTGATTGGACTATCTGTTTATGTGGGCATTTTATTAATTAAAGGACTTTACTGTCAACTTGGGGAGGGTGCTAAGGGACCTAACCATTTTGTTGAGGGTACTCCCAAAATATCACCTTGAGGTTATTTCCTCTGAGACCTCAAGATTTATTTAGAGAAAAATCTCCTGCATGGGGTGTACATACATGGCTATCAGTGCTCTCAGAGCAAAGAGTGGAAAGGGGCTGGGGTGGGTCTCACTATTCAGTACCAGACTTTCATCTGGTTTTTTGCTTGACATGAGGTCCCTGAATCTGGGTCTCCTCTGGTTCAAACTCTCTGCCAACTAATCCTCGTATTTCACAGAAGTGACTAGGGGTGAGCTAGTAACCTGGCTACGTGTCCTAAGGATGGTGACCTAGACCTAGAAATCTAACTACTTTGTACAGATTTTCAATCAATCCTCTGGTCTTTCCTTCCACACCTTCCCATTGATGAGGTACTTCCAGTTTTTGAGCCTGTGGTACAATAAGACATATATTTGGTCTTTGTCCCCAGTTCCTGACACAGAGCTCCTAAAACCTTTGGAATTTCCTGACTGATAGTATCTATTGTTACTCAGAAGGTGCCCCTTTTGAGCACACATGATTTTATGCTAATGAGATGATTTAGGGGAGAGCTCCTAGATGGCCTCAGGATGGGGCTGGTCACCAGAAAGACCAGGTGATTAGAGGGCTGGAACTTTCAGCCCCAACCACAGATTGCCAGGAAAGGGAGAGGGGGACTAGAGATTAAGCTCCATAAAAAATTCTTAAACAGGAGATTTGGTGAGCTTCTGGGTTAGTAAACATGTGGAGGTTCTGGGAGGGTGGTGCACAAAGAGAGGGCATGGAAGCTCTGTGTCCCTTCCCCCTACCTTGCCATATGCATCTCTTCCATGTGGCTGTTACTGAGTGTATCCTTTCATAGTAAATCAACCAACGTAAGTAAATATTTCCCTGAGTTCTGGGAGCCATTCTAGCAAATTCTTGAACCTGAGGAAGGAGTCATGGGAAGGTCAATTTATAGCTGGTTGGTCAGAAATAGAGGTAGCAACCTGGACTTGTAATTGGCAGCTGAAGTGGGGGTAGTCTTGAGTCAGGGTTCTCCAGAGAAACTGAACCAATAGTATATAGATAGATATAAGAGGAGTTTTATGACAGGAATTGGCTCACATGGCTATGGAGGCCAAGAAGTCCCATACACTGCTTGCTGTCTGCAAGCTGGAAAAACAGGAAAGCTGGTGGTAAAATTCAGCTTGATTCCAAATACCTGAGAACAAGGAGCACCACTGTGTGAGGGCAGAAGATAGACACCCCAGCTCAAGAAGAGAGAATCTGCCTTTCCTTTGCCTTTTTGTCCCACTGGGGCTCCCAACAGATTGGATGATGACCACCCACATCGGTGAGGGCAGATCTCTTCTCAGTCTGGTGAGTCAAACGCTAATCTCTTCCAGAAACACCCTCACAGACACATCCAGAAATAATGTTTTACCAGCTAACAGGGCATCCCTTAGGCTAGTCAAGTTGACACATAAAATGAGCCATAACATTTTAACCTCTGGGATCTGATGCTCTCTCCAGGGGGACAGTGTCAGAATTCAGTTAAATGTGTAGGACATCTAGTCAGCGTCTGTCAAGAATTGGAGAACTGCTTGGTGTGAGATAAACCCCCACATACCTAGTGTCAGGAGTACTGAGAATAGAAGAGAAAAATAAAATTTCCCTTTACAGAGCCTTTCTGGAGTTCTGAAGCATGAATTACAAGTTTCCCTCCCCCACTATTCGAAAGGAGAGCATTCCCATGAAACCTTTCCTAAACCGAAATGGTATAAAGCGAAGACATAATTACCTTGGGGACACATCTTGCTAACAGATGCACAAAATAAATCGAGATGCTCAAAGACACAGTTCAAAGCTATGGCAGCTTGATGCTGAGATGCTCTGTACAGTTCTTACAACAGAACACACTACCAACTCTCATTCTCTATTGTCTCTTTAGCACTCTTTGTCTTTGTGGGTTTTACATTTTCTTATTTCAGTGGGGTTTCACAGGGAAACAAAATAACACGTTTCACCTCTCAAATTAAATCAAAAGTCACTTTGTGGGCTTCCCTGGTGGCGCAGTGGTTGGGAGTCCGCCTGCTGATGCGGGGGGCACGGGTTTGTGCCCCGGTTCAGGAGGATCCCACATGCCGTGGAGCGGCTGGGCCCGTGAGCCATGGCCGCTGAGCCTGCGCGTCCGGAGCCTGTGCTCCGCAGCGGGAGAGGCCACAACGGTGAGAGGCCCGCGTGCCACACACACCAAAAAAAGTCACTTTGTGGAATATGTTTCCAAAATTATGAATTTTTAAAATCAATGATGCAGTTTTCAATTTCTTTGTTTTTTTCTGATTAGAAAAGTAATGCTTGCTCACTATGACAATCCAAATAATACAGAAATATCTAACAAAGAGAAAGTCTCTAATAGTCCTAACCCTAGATAAAGTCACAGGTTGGTTTCTATCAAATACACTGTTTAGTGATTCTATGCTTATAAAACATATGATAGGAGAAAACAACAGAAAGATATTAAAATATTAACAACAGTTAACTCTGGATAGTGGGATTAATGGATTTTCCCCTTCTTTTTGTTTATCTGTATTTTCTAATGTGCCCAAATAAACATCTAATTTTTTTTGTGGAACTCTTTTTATTTAAAAAAACTTATAATGTTAAACTATAAGTATCTTCCTTAAAATGTGTAATTATATACAAAGTTCTTTTTGCAGTTTTTTGAAATGAAAAATTTCACTTAAAACAATATTCCAAGAATAAAATAGTAAAAGGCTCTCTGATATCTATAAATTAAGAGAAATTTAAAATTATAATAAATAGTAGCCAAGGAGTCAGTATAACCTACCATAAAGTTTCCATCACTTAGTTTTGTAATTTGTTTTAAGATAAACAGGTACTTAAGCCTGAAGAGTTTCACAGATGAGCACACTCTCAATTCTTCCTTTAAACGTCATTCACCAGATCGTCTGGAAATCTGGAAGCTTTACCCGTCTGCCAGTTCTCCCATGGAGGTATTATTCTCTCGAAACATTATGTGATTCTTGTCCACTCTCTGGGGCTCCAAACGACTTTTAGCAAAGCTACTAATTCATCACCATAAAGTTAAATAGCCAAAGTGAACGGAATGAATTTTACAACGCCATTTACCGGCTATTTTTAGTATTCTAAAGACACAAATCAGGGAACCACTTTCCACAGGCAATTCACAAAGACTGCCTTAAAAGACCTCACGTCAACATTTCTACCCAAATGTCCTATTGATACCCTAAACCCAATGGCCATTTATCTTGAATGACTCGTTCAAAAATTGGTTATCAACCCCCACCCCAAACACAAGTTTAGTCAGGTCTAGCTAGTTCCCCGTAACCAGGACGGTGACCCTCACGAGTTAACGCGAGGGTGTGGGCCTGCTCATCTGCCGGGCCCCTCACCTCCTAATAGTCTACTCTCTCGTATCAGCTTCGCTGTATCAGTGCGGTCTAGCGGGTGGGAGCGGAGGGGCGGTTCGGGGCAGTGGGCCCCTCCACTCCTGCTTTCCCGCCCAGGTCTTCCCTGCCCTTCGCTACGCAGCCAGCGGCCCGCACCTGACCCGACCTTTCGGCCTGGGCCTCGCCTCTCCCTCCTCCTCTGCAGTTCCCCGCCTGCACTGGGCCCGGCCTCGGAGAAAAGCCTCGATTGACTCAAGCGCCCTGCTAGTTACGCGTGTGAGAAAGATTAACCGCCAACATTCTCGAGGCCAGGACTTCATAACTTCCCTCGCTCCGCCCAGCTCCCCGACTGGAGCACCCATACTGGCACCGGGGAGACCGGCAGGAGCGCGAGGATGCCTCTCCGCACGCGCGCCGCCCCGCCCCGCCCTTCCGTCGGCCTGAGAAACCGGTGGCCAGTCAGAGCGTGCCTCGCCTCCGCGCCCCGGGCTCCGTCGTGCACTGTCCACCTTTCCGGGCGGCATTAGCACACAACAGTCGGCTCGCCGTGTTCCTGCAAGTCATCACCCATAGAAACAGCCTTCCCCGGGGCGGCCTCGAAGCTCCTGCGAAGGGGAAGAGGCTGGTGGAGGGGAGGGGGAGACAAGGAAGACTTTCATTTTAAAGAAAAACTTTCGCCCTCCCGAACTCCCCCGCACTCATCTCAGGATAGAAACGTCCCTTGACTGAGCTAATGGTGTTGTGTTAAAGGAAAGAGATGGTTTTTCTTTTAAATGTAACAGTTTCTTCCTTGTGAGGTAATACGGAGCCCGTGCGTACCCAGAATCCCTCAGGTCTCGCGTGGCGTGTTTCCGGTGGCTGTGCTCCCGCGGCAGCGGCAGGGCGAGGCTCAGACGACCGGCATTCGCTTCCCTCAGCCCCCGCTCCGGCGGGATCCTCACCCGTTGCCCGTTTCTCTCCGCAAATTAACAGTTTCCTTGTATTTTGTGATTGTAAGAAGAATACTGCTTTTTAAAAAAATGCCTACTCCCTGCAACTGTCCAGTAGTAAGTACGTAAACCTGTATGAAAGAAACTTAAACTCACCCACGATCTCGTCACCCAGAAATAACCGTATTAGCATAGTGCTGTATAAACTTGGAGACTTTTCCATATATACACGTAAAGCTTTTTTTAAAATAGGAAAATGTGAGCATGTTATATTCTCCAAATAATGTCTCATATCTTTCCAGATAAAGTAGGTTACGTAATCATTTTTAATGGCTATGTGGGTGTAATGGCATTTAATGGCTATATGGTTATAATATGTACAACCAACCCCTAAATTGTTGGACTTTTAGGGTATTTACAGTTTTTTACTTGTGCAAGCAAAACTAGATGAGTGTTCTTATACATAAACCTGTACATATCCCTGATAATTTCCTTACTATAAATTCATACAAATATAATTACTGGATCAAAGGGAATGCACATTTGTAAGATTCTAGATGTTGTTACCAGACTCTTCCCTTGAAAAGTATTGAATACTTTTCCACCAACATAGTAGCTAGTGAATGACAGCTGGGTCTTCCTCTCTTTGCCAGTCGAGTATTATTGTTAATCTTTGTGATCTCTGTCACCTTTTTAAAAAATCTTTTATCATCTTTATCGTCTTGTTTTAATTTGCATTTTGTTGACTAAGTGTAAAACTGAACATCTTCCGTATATTGGGTCTGTTTCTGTGAATTGCCAGTTCATGATTTCTGCCTGTTTGAAATAGTCACATTTTTTAAATTACAAGAGCTTTTTGTAAATTAGGAATATTACCCTTTGTCTGAAACATAATCACAAGTATTTTTCAATTTTTAAATTTATCTTTAAATATAGCCTGTCGTGTTTATTTGCTGAAGGAAGTTTTTCTTTCCTTTGTTTTCTGTATATGGCTCCCACCCAATAAAACTTTTATTGGAAGAAAAAAAGGGACGTCTAGCAAAAAGAACATACGATGCCATATGGACTAATACAATTAGTAAAGGATACAGTTCATCTCTAGGTTATTTGTATATTATCAGTTTCAATTAAAATGCAAAAAAACATATATACTTTATAGATCTCAAGAAAACAATACTAAAATTCACTTAAGAAAAAGTACATGATTATAACTTTCAAAGAAAGTTATTTTAAAAGGGGAGAGAGAAGCAGAGTAGAGAATGGACAATCCTGACATGATGCGTGGGCTAAATAGAAAGACAGTAGGAGTACAGGAAAAGTACATGATAAGGTTATATAAAATGTATACCATAAAATTATGTTCAGTTTTATATTAGGTAAGAACTGTTTATATAGAATTAATCAGAATCAGAACCCATAAATAGGTGCAAATGAGTAAGAAGTTTAAGGTGATGGGGTTCTTGTGAAGTTTTTCATTTTTAGGTAGGTCTTTTCCTTTATTTACATTTCCAGCTTTAATGTCATGCTTACCAGTGTGTATTTTCTTCTAACGTTTTTAGGTATCTTCTTAAAAATATTTCAATAGTTAATCCTTCTGAAATTTGTTTAGGAGGAGGAAAGGAAGAATCTAGCTTAATTTTTTTTCCCTAAACGACTTGATGGTTCCTTATACCATTTATTGAATGTTCAGTCTTCCCTGTAGATTTGAAATTCTACCTTTATACAGTACTAAATTTCCATATGTACTTTATTTTCTGTTCCACTGATTTATTTGTTATTGGACAATAATATTGTTTTAGTGTACTTTTAAATTTTTTTTAAATTTCTGGTAGGGTAAATCCCTGCTTAATGGTCTTCTTTTTTGGAGTATTTCTTTAAGAAGTGTCTTTTGTAGAGAATGGACTTGAGGACACGGGGAGGGGGAAGGGTAAGCTGGGATGAAGTGAGAGTGGCATGGGCATGTATACACTACCAAATGTAAAATAGATAGCTAGTGGGAAGCAGCCGCATAGCACAGGGAGAACAGCTTGGTGCTTTGTGACCACCTAGAGGGGTGGGATAGGGAGGGTGGGAGGGTGATGCAAGAGGGAGGAGATATGGGGATATATGTATACGTATAACTTATTCACTTGTTATACAGCAGAAACTAACACACCATTGTAAAGCAAGATGTTAAAAAAAAAAGACGTTAAAAAAAAAGACACTGGGGTTTGTGTTAGTCATTATCCCCTTTTTTTTTTTTTTTTTTTGCGGTACGTGGGCCTCTCACTGTTGTGGCCTCTCCCATTGCGGAGCACAGGCTCCGGACGCACAGGCTCAGCAGCCATGGCTCACGGGCCCAGCCGCTCCGCGGCATGTGGGATATTTCCGGACCGGGGCACGAACCCGTGTCCCCTGCATCGGCAGGCGGACTCTCAACCACTGCGCCACCAGGGAAGCCCCATTATCCCTCTTATAAGCATAGAAAAAAGAGAATAATCAGAATCATTGACATAGGAAAAGTGGTGTTACTGGTGTTTTACCAAGAAAAAAGAAAAGTGTCTTTTTTATGTATAAATTTATTTATTTATGGCTGCGTTGGGTCTTCGTTGCTGCACGGGCTTCCTCTAGTTGCGGCGAGCGGGGGCTGCTCTTCGCTGTGGTGCGCGGGCTTCTCATTGCGGTGGCCTCTCTTGTTGCGGAGCACCGGCTCTAGGCGCACACACAGGCTCAGTAGTTGTGGCGCATGGGCTCAGTTGCTCCGCAGCATGTGGGATCCTCCCGGACCAGAGCCCAAACCCGTGTCCCCTGCATTGACAGGCGGACTCTTAACCACTGCGCCACCAGGGAAGCTGCCCAAAAGTGTCTTTCAAAAATATATTTGATATATATAAAAGAAAATTTTGTCATATATGTACATTAAAAAACATAATGTGAAACAAACCACCAATGTAATATCTAGAACATAACCAGTAACTTGCATCAGTCTCTGTGTTCTTCCCCTTCTACCTATGCCATTCTCTCCATAGATATTTCTTCCATAGTAACTTTAAAATTATTTTATCAAATTAAGAGTTGTGATTTTGATTTGAATTGCATTAATTTTATAGACTAATTTAGGGGAAATGGGCATCTTTATAAAAGTAATAAAATACGTGGTTTTTACTGAGTGCTTTATTTGTGTTAATTCCTTTAATCCATGCAACAACTCTATTATCATCACCCTCATTTTACAGATAAGGAAACTGAAGTGTAAAGAGATTGAATAACTTGTGGAAGGTCAAGCAACTAATACGTTGGCAAAGTCAAACTCAGGCAGTTTGGTCCCAGAGCCTGTGCTCTTAACCTCTGTATTGTATTGCCTCTCCACAATGTGGAATCTGCTCATCTATAATGGACATGTCATTCAATTTGCCTGCACCACTTACTCATGTTCCAGTCTGCATCCTTATCCCATGTTAGTAAGAAGATAGCCACTTAACCCTCTCCCTTCTCCTGCCATAGCTGCTTGGACCAGGAGTAGGTGGATAACGGATTCAAACTGGTCCAGTCAGATTCTCTCTCAAGAAATTTGCAATCAGTCTTACCTGGGCTATTGACCTAGAAAGTGATGACACAAGGGTAAGGCAGGGAGAGACGTTTGACCAACGTGCAGGTAGTACAGAGAAAGCAGGCCTGCAGAGAGCAGCAGATGCACAGAGAGCAGCAGAGTTAGGAAGCCCTGTGGTCCCCAAAGAGGGTAGTGGGGTAGTTGCCTGGTGTTCTGGGGCTTTCCAGGTCCTGGTTTGCCCTACGAAGATCTTACTGCCCTTTCTGCTCCTGGGGACCTACACAAGTTACCTCTCTTCAAATAAACTTCTCTTTCAGTTTAAAGTCACCTAATTCCTCTTCCTTTTGAAACCAAATATGCAGTCTAGAAATATGTGGCCCTCTATTTACCCAAGTTTTCTTTTAATGTTTCCCAGTGGCATTTTCTTCATAGATCCTGTACATTTCTTGTTCAGTTCATTCCTAAATATATCTTAGGTGTTTTTTGCTCTTTACAGTGATAATATCTGTTACTGTTGTCCGCTTTACATTTTAATCTACAAAAATTCTACTTTCATCAGTTGAGTCTGCCAAATGTCAGTGGCTTGTAAGTGTGACATTAGCCTTTCAGATGTGTTTCAAAATGATATGTTTCCACTAGACATTTTTTTTTAGTTCTATACTTTCAGTTGTTCTGGTGATGATTCATGTGAGGATGATGATGATTCATCTGATGGGAGTGAGCCACAGGATACCGAAGAAGTATAGAATTTCCTTAATTTAAAAAGAAAGTATCATATATGAATAGAAGCATGAGTTTCCAACAATATTTAGCTAACGTTAAAACAGATAAAATGAAGAAAGCTTTTTTTTTTTGCGCTGCACCGTGCGGCTTGTGGGATTTTAGTTCCCTGACCAGGGATTGAACCTAGGCCCACAGCAGTGAGAGCACAGAGTCCTAACTACTGGACCGCCAGGGAATTCCCGAAAGCTATTTTCATTAAGACCAATTTTTCAGATACAAAATGAGAAAACAATAGGGGGCATTATTTAGATAAATATTTCAAATACAGTAGACAGAAATACAGGGATTAGAGAAATTGATATCTCACTCAATACAGGCACATAATCCTTCATCCAAACCCTTTAGGGCAAATGTGTTTCAGAATTCAGAATTGTTGGGATTTTAGACAGGAATATAATGCATATACCATATTTTCTATAACACCTCAGTGGAGTCTGGAGTAGCATCTTAGAATCAAACATATTAATATTCATGCCACAAAACTGCATTAGTATTAACACTAATTTGGATAAAGCTATATAACATATAATAACTACATATCTGTTTGGGTCAGATATTGCTGCTAAATGAATTTGCCTTAAACTTGTGAAAAATTTTAGGTTTCTAGAGCTTTTTTGGAATTTGGAGTTTTAGATAATGGTTTATAGACCTGTGCAAGCAAGTATGTTCGGATTTCAACATCTGGCCAGCTCTGGGGTTCAATTAAAGCATTCTTTGAAATCCTGGCTATATTAGATAGTCTTGTGATTTGGGGTGTTTAGTCTGAAGGCAAGAGAGTTCACTTTTAGAAGAACAAAATACAGACTTTGAAGTAATTATTGAAAAAGTAATGGGTAAAGTATCTTAACTTGAATTCTTGACCTTTGTCATCAGTCATTATTTCAGTGTGAGGTGTTCTGGTTGAAAAGAATTGTAATAAACAATAGCACTTCCTAGAAAATCTTAACATTAAAAATTGCCTTATTTTTCCTTAAGCCTATTGATGAAGGGATCCTTGGTGTGTTTTCATCTTTTATTTTTAGCCCATAGAAGCACTTCGTTCTAAATAACATATGACTGTAAAGATATTGTTTCAGTTGAGTCTTTTAAGGTATCAAAATTAAGGAACCTATTCAGTCATTATATATATTGAGTGCCTACTCTGTCAGACTGTGCTAAGTGCTGAGGATACAGTCTGGTGGGAGAGAGACACACATAAATAGGACATTATAATATCCTGTGATAAGTGATGGGATAGGGTAAGTACAGTGTGCTGTGAACACCATGTTCTGGGGTGAGGGAAGGACTGAAGGTTAAGTAAGAAATTAGGCAAGTGAAATGGGGAGGGAAATAAAAAAATGTTCTAACACAATGATTTTCCAAGTATGGTTCATGGACCAGCAGCATCAGCATCACCTGGGAATTTGTCAGAAATGCAGATTCTCAGGACCTATCCCAGACCTACTGAATTTAAAACTCTGAGAGTGGAGCCTAGCAATCTGTTTTGTTTTTTTTTAAGGGTTCTTTTATTTTGTTTTGTTTTGTTTTTGGCTGCGCCAAGTGGCCTGTGGGATCTTAGTTCCCTGACCAGGGATAGAACCCGTGCCCCCCCTGCAGTGGGGGGCACAGAGTCTTAACCACTAGACCACCAGGGAAGTCCCTAGCAATCTGTTTTAATAAGCCTGATCAGCCGGGTGATTCTGATGCACACTAAAGTTTGAGAACCACAGTTCTAAACAGCAAAAGTGGAAAAAAAAAACAAAAAAACACATCAGAGCACATAGGCAATCTGCTATAAATGGCAAGATGTTTAGTGTAGCTGAATGGTGTTATTCACTATTTAGTGTATCTGGATGGGAGTGGTGTGGCAGGGTGGAGGAGCCATGGAAATGAAAGATGAGGTTGGAAAGGTAAGCATGCTTCATTTAGGATCTTATAAGTCATGTTAAAGAGTTTGGACTTCATTTATTCAACAAATGTTTATGCCTACATCATAAGTACAGTATAGAGAATAGATTCCCTGCTCTCGGGGAACTTATCCTAATAAGCAAATAAATATGTATGTATATATGTCAGGTGATAAAAAATGCCATTACAAAACAACTTGGATGCATCTCCAGGGAATTATGCTAAGTGGAAAAGGCCAATCCCCAAAGGTTAATACTGTATGATTACATTTATATAACATTCTTGAAATAACAAAACTATAGAAATGGAGAACAGATTAGTGGTTGTCAGGGGTTAAGGAGGGAGTAGAGGCTAGAGGGTGGTTGGTGTGGCTGTAAAAGGGCACCATGAATCCCTGAGGTGATAGAACTGTGGAAATGTTCTGTATCTTGGCTGTATCAGTGTCAGTATCCTAGTTGCACTATTGCACTGTAGTTTTGTAAAATATGACCATTAGGGGAAACTGAGTAAAGCGTACACAAGATCTCTCTGTATTATTTCTTCCAAGTGCATATGAATCTACAATTATTTCAAAATAAAAAGGTGTTGAGAATAATAAATCAGGATAGGGTATCGGGAGAGATGAGGGGACTTATTTTATACACGATAGTTAGGAAAGGCCTAGGTGACAAAGGAAGGTAGAGCATTATGTAGGAATACTTGTAGAACGTTAGAAGTACAAAGGCCCTGAGATAGAGTGTGCTTGGTGTCTGTGAGGAACAGCAAGGACACTATTGTGGAGACTGTGGGTTGAGCAAGAGGGAGAGCAGTAGGAAATGAGATCAGAGAGTTGGTAGAGGTGTTTGTGGTGGTGGAAATATCATAGGGGGCTTATAGGTCACAATTAAAGACTTTTCATATCGAGTAAAATGGGAAACCATAGGAAAGTTTTAAGCAGAAAAAGTAACAATCTAACTTACATTTTAAATGCATTGCTTCACAAGATAAAAAACTGACCAAGTGAAGGGGACATGAGATGATAGAGGTTTGGACTAAGGTGGCAGAGCAGAAGGTAATGAGAAGTAGTGTGACTAGTAGTGTGAATAAGTTTACAGCTGACTAGATGTTCTAATGGACTGGATGTGGGGTGTGAGAGAAGGAGAGGAGTCAAGAATGATTCCAGGGTTTGGGCCTGAGCAAGTGGAAGAATGGTGCTACTACTTTTATGAAATGGAGAAGATGAAGGAAGAGCAGTAGGGCAGAAGATTAGCAGTTTAGTTTGGGGCTTGTTGAGATGCCTGTAGACATCCAAATGGAGATGTCAAATAGCCTGTTGGATATGTATACCTGTCTGCAGTTTGTGTAGGAGTTGGGCTAGGTGTATGAATTTGTGAGGCAATAGCATGTAAATAACATTTAAAGTCATGGACTGGATGAGAACTCCAATGAGTGGGTGTATGTAGATAATGAAGAGGTCTATACAAGGAGTCCTAGACACTCCAATTTTTAGAGGTTAGGAAGATAAAGGAGAACTCAACAAAGAATGCAGAATGCAGAGAAAATGGCCATTGAGGGAGGAGGAGAACCAAGGAGGGAGGTGTCTTGGAGATCTAGTGAAAAAACTGTTTCAGGAAGAAGAAACCAATAAGTCAAATGCTACTGATAGGTGGAATGAGATAAGAGCTGAGATTTGTCCTTGAGATTTAACTGCATGGAGGTCATTGGTGATTCTGATAAGCGCAGTTTGGTTTTTTGTTTTTTGTTTTTTTTTTCCGGTACGCGGGCCTCTCACTGTTGTGGCCTCTCCCGTTGCAGAGCAGGCCTCTCACTGTTGTGGCCTCTCCCGTTGCAGAGCACAGGCTCCGGACGCGCAGGCTCAGCGGCCATGGCTCACGGGCCCAGCCGCTCCGCGGCATAGGGGATCCTCCCTGACCGGGGCACGACCTCGCGTCCCCTGCATCAGCAGGCGGACTCTCAACCGCGGCGCCACCAGGGAAGCCCTGATAAGCGCAGTTTTGATGACACAGTGGGAGGAAGACCTGATTGAAGCAGGCTCAAGAGAGAAAGGAGAGTCAGTGGAAATTAAGTAGACAATTCTTTGGAAGAGCTTTGATCAGGGAAGCGGAAGTGCAAAGAGTCAGTAGTTCTTGCCTAAGAACAATGGGGAGTCCATGAAGAACTCTTGGTGTCTACCCTTTCAAGGACAGTTTAAAATACTTGACACGACTGCTTTGTTAATGTGTCTTCATTAGCTATTACGTGCCAAAAAGAGTGATTATGTTAGCTAACATTTAAATTTTGTGTCCTTTGAAACAATGTCATTGAAAGTGAATAAATAACTCAACTATTTAAAGAATATTTGATATCAGATTTTGATTATTTTAAGTAATAAGAGATTTGTTCTATGCCTTTGTGTGTATATACATGTGTGTGTGTGCATGTGTGTATGTATATATACAGTTGACCTTTGAACAACTTGGGATTGAATTGTGAGGGCCATTTATACACATATTTTTTCAATAAATATATTGGAACAAGTTTTTGAGATTTGTGACAGTCTGAAAATAACTCGCAAACTGAGTAGCCTAGAAATGCCAAAAAATAAAAAAAAGAAGTTAGGTATGTCATGAATGCATAAAATGTATGCAGATACTAGTCTATTTTATCATTTACTACCATAAAATATACCCAGATCTATTATAAAAAGTTAAAATTTATCAGAACACACTTACAGACCATACATGGCTCCATTCCCAGTTGAGAAAAAGGTAAACAAACATAAAGATGCAGTATTAAATCATAATGCATAAAATTAACTGTAGCACATAGTATACTACTGTAATAATTTTGTAGCCACCTCCTGTTGCTATAATGATGAACTCAAGTGTTGCGTGTTATGAGTACAGTGCTGTGTGACGCTAATCATCTCCATGTGAGCACTTGTCTCCCTAGTAAATTGCATATTGCAGTAAAAAGTGATCTCTCATGGTTTTCAAGTATATTTCATCGTGTTTAGTGCAATGCCATAAAGTTTGAATAACACCAGGGACCCATATGAAGTGCTGCTAGTGATCCTGGAAATTCTCCCAAGAAGCAAAGTCATGACATTACAAGAAAAAACTGAATTGCTTGATATGCAACACAGATTGAGGTCTGCAACTGTGGTTACCCACCATTTCAAGATAAATAAATCCAAAGTAAAGACCGTTGTTAAAAAACAAAAGGAAAATCATGAAAACTTGTAGCTGGTGCAAAACTTTACACTTTTGGCGAAATACCTTTTTATCTCATATGGAAAATGCAGCTTTTATGTGGGTGCAGGATTGCTATAAGAAAGGCATACCTTTTGACTCTAATATGATTTGAGAGAAAAACGAAGCCATATGACAACTTAAAGCAAAAGGAAGGTAAAGGAGCTAAAGCTGGAGAAGTTGATGCCAGCAAAGGATGGTCTGATAATTTTAAAAAGAAGTTTGGCTTTAAAATGTCAAGATAACAGGAGAAGAAGCTTCTGCTCACCAAGAGACAGCAGAAAAGTTCCCAGGTGCCATTAAGAGAATCATTGAGGAGAAAGGATATCTGTCTGAACAGGTTTTTTTTTTTTTTTTTGCAGTATGCGGGCCTCTCACTGCTGTGGCCTCTCCCGTTGCGGAGCACAGGCTCCGGACGCGCAGGCTCAGCAGCCATGGCTCACGGGCCCAGCCACTCCGCGGCATGTGGGACCTTCCAGGACCGGGGCACGAACCCGTGTCCCCTGCATCGTCAGGCAGACTCTCAACCACTGCGCCACCAGGGAAGCCCTGAACAGGTTTTTAATGCAGACAAAAGTGCCCTATTCTGGGAGGAAAAATGCCACAAAGGACATTTATTAGTAAGGAAGAGAAGCAAGCATTTAAGGCAGGGATAGGCTAACTCTACTGTTTTGTGCAAATACAGTCATGTTTATGATCAGGACTGCCCTTATCTATAAGGCTGCTAACTCCTGAGCTTTGAAGGGAAAAGGTAAACACCAGTTGCCAGTCTTTTGGTTTTACAACTAGAAGGCCTAGACAACCAGAACAATTTTTCTGGATTGGTTCCATCAATGCTTTGTCCCTAAAGTCAGGAAGTACCTTGGCAGTAAGTGATTGCCTTTTAAATTTCTTTTGATATTGGACAATGTCTTTGGCCACTTCGAACCCCATGAGTTCAACACCAAATGTGTCGAAGTGGCCACTTGCCTCCAAACACAACGTCTCTAATTCAGCCTCTAGATCAGGGGTCATAAGGACCTTTAAACCTCATTGCACATGGTACTTTATGGAAAGGATTGTCAATACTATGGAAGAGAACCCCAAGAGAGAGAACATCATGAAAGTCTGGAAGGATTACACCATTGAATATGCCATCACTGTTATAGAAAAACCCATGAAAGCCATCAAGCCTGAAACGATGAATTCCTGCTGGAGAAAACCGTGTCCAGATGTTGTGCATGACTTCACAGAATTTACAACAGAGCCAATCAAGGAGATCATGAAAGAGATTATGGATATACAGCAAAAAAGGTGGGGATGGAGGAGGAAGAGTTTCAAGATACGGATCTTGGAGAAATCTAAGAGCTAACAGACACCACACCAGAGGAAATAACAGAAGATGACTTGGTGGAGAAGAGTGCTTCCGAACCAGGGCCAGGAAATGAGGAAGAAGATGTAGAAGAAGCAGTGGCAGAAACAATGGACAGTAGACAATCTGGCAGAAGGGTTCTGATTATTCAAGACTACTTTTGACTTCTTGTATAACCTAGGCCCTTCTGTGATATGGGCACTAAAACTAAAGCAAATGGTGTTTGCTACCATATAAAAACAATTTTAGAGAAATGAAAAAGCAAAAAAGTCATTCAGAAATTACAATGTATTTCCTTCAAATTACACCAAGTATGCCTGCCTCTCTTGCCTCCCCTTCCCTCTCCTCCACCTTGGCCACTCAAGACCGCAAGACCAACCCCTCCTCTTCCTCCTCAGTGTGGAGACATGAGGATTAAATGAAATAATGTACATGAGGGGTTTATTACAGAGCAATAAAAAAAGTACATCTGATTGGATTTTTTTAAAGCAAAACTATTAATTCTTTTGCAACTAACTAGTTCACGTCTAATGCTTCCATATATTTACATATATATATTCCCCAAAACCCTTTAATGTAGATTTACATGAAAATATTCCTTGGTTCCAGAAAGAAATATAGAAGTGAAATCAGCTTTAGTAATTGTTTCCCAATTTAGAACATTATGTGGGCTGGAATTCTGCTTTTAATGGACTAGTCTCTTAAAATGTACAGAGGTAAAACCTAGAGATGGGGGAGGGGACAATCCTATAAGACAGGAGATTTGGACATTTCTGCTGTGTGGTCTGAATAGTACATAACCAGTTTTCAGAGAAAATAGTTATATGTAATATTTACCAAGAATTTACTGTCAAACTACCAAGCTCTGTGCAGAGAGGTAACCTGTCCAAAGCTCTGTAGTTTGTAAGTGGGAGAGGTGGGATCTGAACCCAGGCAGTCTGCCTGGGGAGCCCAGGAACTTCACCACCACCCTCGCAGATAAAGAGAAAGAAATTGAGACAACAAATTGCAAGAATACCACTTAAATTTGCCTAAGCAGAAAGCAAAAATGGAAGTTATTATAAAGACACAACAAACCTGGTTACCTCCCAGAATCCAAGGGCAAGGTCTCTGGAAGGACTGTGAACTGGTGATTCATCAGGAAGCAGGCAAGATGTCTCATTACCAAATGGCAGACTTTATACGGAGTCTGCAGTATATGTTTGGGGCTTCTACAAATAAAATATTTTATCTTCAATTATGTTCTTTTCCATAAATGTACAATAGCACACAATATAGATGAATAACATACAAAATCACAAACTTTCTTCAAGTATAAGAGAAGCAGCACCAGCCTAGGAGTCTGAAGATTTGATTTTTGTTCACACATAAAGTTGACGGAAGCTTTTGGGAGTGATGGATATGCTTGATAATGTTTACTATGTTGGTGGCGGTGTTGGTTTCACAGATGTATACATGTGTCAAAACTTAACGTGCAGTTTATTGTAAATCATTTATACCTCAATAAAGCTGTTTAATCTGTTTTTTTAATTGAAGTATAGTTGATTTACAATGTTGTGTTAGTTTCTGGTGTACAGCAAAGTGATTCAGTTATACATATATGTACATATTCTTTTTCCTTTTCTTTTCCATTATGGTTTATTACAGGATATTGAATATAGTTCCCTGTGCTATACAGTAGGACCTTGTTATTTATCTATTTATATATAGTAGTTTGTATCTGCTAATTCCAAACTCCTAATTTATCCCTCCCCCACTGCCTTTCCCCTTTGCTAACCATAAGTTTATTTTCTATGTCTGTGAGTCTGTTTCTGTTTTGTAAAGAAGTTCATTTGTGTCATATTTTAGATTCCACATATAAGTGATATCATATGGTATTTGTCTTTCTCTTTCTGACTTACTTCATTTAGTATGATAATCTCTAGGTCCATCTATGTTGCTGTAAATGGCATTATTTCATTCTTTTTTATGGCTGAGCAGTATTCCATTGTGTATATATACCACATCTTCTTTATCCATTCATCCATCAATGGGCATTTAGATTGCTTCCATGTCTTGGCTATTGTAAATAGTGCTGCTATGAACATTGGGGTGTATGTACCTTTTTGAATTAGAGTTTCCTCCAGATGTATGCCCAGGAGTGGGATTGCTGGATCATATGGCGTCGATTTTTAGTTTTTTTAAGGAACTTTCATACTGTTTTCCATAGTAGCTGCACCAATTTACATTCCCACCAACAGTGTAGGAGGGTTCCCTTTTCTCCACACCTTCTCCAGCATTTGCTATTTGTAGACTTTTGAATGGTGGCCATTCTGACCAGTGTGAGATGGTATCTCATTGTAGTTTTGATTGGCATTTTTCTAATAATTAGCAACGTTGAGTATCTTTTCATGTGCCTACTGGTCATCTGTATGTCTTCTTTTTTTTTGTATGTCTTCTTTGAAGAAAAGTCTATTTAGGTCTTCTGCCCATTTTTTGATTTTTTTGTTGTTGTTGTTATTGAGTTTTATGAGCTGTTTGTGTATTTTGGAAATTAAGCCCTTGTCAGTCGCATCTTTTGCAAATATCTTCTCCCATTCTGTAGGTTGTCTTTTTGTTTGTTTGTTTGTTTCCTTTGCTGTGTAAAAGCTTATAAGTTTGATTCAGTCCTATTTGCTTATTTTTGCTTTTATTTCTATTGCCTTGGGGGACTGACCTAACAAAATATTGGTGCGATTTATGTCAGAGAATGTATTGCCTATGTTCTCTTCTAGGAATTTTATGGTGTCATGTCTTATGTTTAAGCCTTTAAGTCATTTTGAGTTTATTTTTGTGTGTGGTGTGAGGGTGTGAGGGCAGCCACATGTAAATCAACTTTATTGATTTACATGTGGCTACCCAGCTTTCTCAACACCACTTGCTGAAGAGACTGTCTTTTCTCCATTGTATAGTCTTGCCTCCTTTGTCAAAGATTAATTGACCATAGGTGTGTGGCTTATTTCTGGGCTCTCTGTTCTATTCCATTGATCCATATTTCTGTTTTTGTGCCAATACCACACTATTTTGATTACTGTAGCTTTGTAGTATTGTTTGAAGTCTGGGAGGGTTATGCCTCCTGCTTTGTTCTTTTTCCTCAAGATTGCTTTGGCAATTCTGTGTCTTTTAAGGCTCCATATAAATTTTTGAGTTATTTGTTCTAATTCTGTGAAAAATGTCATGGGTAATTTGATAGGGATCACATTAAATCTGTAGATTGCTTTGGGTAGTATGGCCATTTTAACAATATTAATTTTTCCAATCAAAAAGCATGGGATATCTTTCCATTTCTTTGCATTATCTTCAATTTCCTTTATCAGTGTTTTGTAGTTCTTTCATCTCCTTGGTCAGGTTTGTTCCTAAGTTGTTTTTTTTTTTAATGTGATTTTAAAAGGGATTTTTTTCTTTCCCTTTCTGATATCTCATTGCTAGTGTAAAGAAATGCAACAGATTTCTGTATGTTAAGCTTGAATCCTGCTACCTTGCTGAATTTGTTTATCAGTTCTAGTAGTTTTTGTGTGGAGTCTTTAGGGTTTTCTATACATAGTATCATGTCATCTGCATATAATGACAGTTTCACCTCTTCTCTTCCAATTTGGATACACTTTATTTCTTCTTGTCTGATTGCTATGGCTAGGAATTCCAATACTATGTTGAATAAAAGTGGTGAGAGTGAGCATCCTTGCCTTATTCCATATTTTAGCGGAAGGCTTTTCAGCTTTTCACCGTTGAGTATTATGTTGTCATATATAGCTTAAAAAGCTGTTTAAAATGTTTATGGAGTGACCAGAGTGTCATCTGTTAAGAACTAAAGCTAAAAGAAGGTGCAAATTATGTTTAGTGCAGACTCAACATAGAAAATGAGTAGTAAATCTCTAACAAAGTGCCCAGCTCATAATAAATGCCCATCACAATAGTTTTTGAATGTATAAATGAATGAATAAATTTGAATGTATTGCCATATGTCCCATATAGGTCATTTAAAATGACTTGTATATCAACCAGTAATTTTTATTTTCATCTCACCTGATTCTATCTCATTTAAACTTAAAAGTCCTGGCCAAGGATCCAGCAAGTGAAATAATTTCCTTTAATAAAGACTTAAGTTTATTTTCTATGTATTTCCTTAAAGAACCTCTGTCACATATATTAATAGCAGATCTTATAAGCTCTGCAAAGTGGCATTGTTATGGAATACTTAGATTAGTGGATTCTCTTTAATCTAAATAGTATTGAAAATATTTACATAACTGTAAACTTTAGTATTGGAAAGAAACCCACGTTGATTGAACACCTACTACTTCCCTAAATTATTATCTCCATTAATCCTCACAATATTAGTTGAAAGAGGTATTATCCTCTTTACTGCTGCAGGAACTGAGGGTCTGGGAAGTTAAGTAAATTGCTCCAGGATAAATAGTAGGTAATAGAGTGAAGATTCAAATCCAAGTCTTTGGATTCCATGAAGAGGGTTCTGTCTCCTTGTGCTTGCCAAGTCCCAGGCATTAGAAGTAAAAAGAAATACAAAGATGAGTAAGACACATTCCCTGCCCTCTAGAAGCTTAGAAGCCAACCAGTCAGTTAGAAATGTAAGCGGATAGTTGAAGTAAGTTCTAACTTCTTTGTGTACTGGAGAGTTATCCAGTCTCCCGGAGTAGCAGCAGCTTAAGGTGGACATCACATCCCAGGTCTCTTTCTCAGTTTAGCATTATTTTATTTTATAGTATTTATAAGTTTTAGTTTCTTTATGAAGATTAACTCATATAGTTCTCATTTAACAATGCTATGAGGTAGTCACTATTATATCCCCATTTTACAGATGAGAAAATAAGGTACAGGTAAGTTAGATAACTTATCCAAAGTCACGCAACTAGTAAGTGGCAATGCTAGGATTCAAATCCAAGCAGTCTGGCTCAAGAGTCTATATTTCAGCCACTAGATTATGTTGCCTCTAAACCTTTCTAGACTCAGAGAAATTAACGTTAGCATCCACCAAAGTGATCTGATTCTAGGACATTGACCCATTAGGTGCCATCTTATTGCTTAACAATGAACAATATAACTATCAAGTAGACTGGATACACTTGTTTGTTTATTATGCTCTTTCTAGGCAATTCTACCTAAGAAGGCAATTTATAATCAAAGGCTTGTTGGTGTGCTTGGAATTAGATCAAGGGGAATTACTGGCTGATCTTAAGGATCTTCTGATTCCATTTTCACTATAAGGTTATATCTGTGGCAACCATCTCCCTGGACAATACTGAAGGCATACTGCTTTTGAGACTCTTTCTAAACTTAGGATGATGACCAATCCTCCTCAAAGTTTGAAATACTCTTTAGACATTTGTGTTAGTCAGAATCCCTCTATTTTTAAGTGTGGAGAGTCCCAACTCAAATAAACTTTAGCACAAATGGGAATTTTTTGACTCATGTCCCTGGAAAGTGAAGAGGTGGATGTGGCTTCTCATATTTTCGCTCAAATGAAATCATCCTCCAGATTTCTTTTTCTATCTGTGTCCCTCACCCTCCACAACTCTTGGCTTTGCTTACCTCTGTGTGTTGACCTCATTCATTCCTACAGAAAGATACTTATTGGGCCATGCTGGGTCCCCTATTCTGTTTTCCATCAATCAATATGGTCAATAGAATGAGATACTCTTGTTTGGTTGGGTTTGGTTCACTTGTCCATCTGTGTGGCCTTGGGGTCTGAGTTTACTTGATAATCTCACCAGGGAACAAGTTGGAGGGAAGGAGGATACATTCCTCAAAGGAAGTAGGGATGATGTACAGACAAAAACAATAGGATCAGTAAACCGTACTGTAGCCTGAGATAAGAGAAAAAAATCATTAAAACTAATTCTATCCTTGTTTAAAATCTTGATGGGTTCATCATGGATTTTTTGCCTTAATTTTGATTTTTAAAATATTGCATTAAATATTATTTATCTTGATTTTTCAGTTTTTTGGCATCCCTTAAATTTTGCATTAAGGACAGATGTCTCACTCGCCAGGCTTCCTCACCCTAGACCTGGTCCTACCACGAGAAGTCAACTTACTTCACAGACTAACATGGTGTCTGACTCAAAGTAAGTGCTCAATAAATGTTTGCAAAATGAACAGATTTATGAATAAATTGAAAAGTTTAGTCACTGAGATATATGATAAAGCTACTGTCAATTCTATCATTTTTTAATATACAAAAGTACACATTTTATAAACTTATGTTAAGCAAACATAAGAGACTGAATGATAATCAGAATGCCATTTTAAAAGTTTGCAGTTAGGGCTTCCCTGGTGGCGCAGTGGTTGAGAGTCCGCCTGCTGATGCCGGGGACACGGGTTCGTGCCCCGGTCCGGGAAGATCCCACATGCCACAGAGCGGCTGGGCCCGTGAGCCATGGCCACTGGGCCTGCGCGTCTGGAGCCTGTGCTCTGCAGCGGGAGATGCCACAGCAGTGAGAGGCCCGCGTACCGCAAAATAAATAAATAAATAAATAAATTTGCAGTTAGAAATGTGAGACAGTAAACTTCTTGGGGGGAAGGGTAGAAGAGTAGAAAGGTTACTAATGTTTGTTGCGACCTTATACTGTGGATGTACTATCCACTATTTGAGGCATTTTGGATGTGTCATTACATTTAATACAAGTCTATGAGGTTGATATTTTTGTGTTGTTTAAATAAGGAAACTAAAGCTCAGACAGACTTGCTCTATAACTGATAAGTGACAGAGAAAGGATTTTTTAAAATAAATTTATTTATTTTATTTTTATTATTTATTTTTGGCTGCATTGGGTCTTTGTTGCTGCACACGGACTTTCTCTAGTTGCAGCGAGCGGGGGCTACTCTTCATTGCGGTGCGTGGGCTTCTCATTGCGGTGGCTTCTCTTGTTGTGGTGCATGGGCTTCAGTAGTTGCAGCATGCGGGCTCAGTAGTTGTGGCACACAGGCTTAGCTGCTCCACGCGTGTGGGATCTTCCCGGGTCCCCTGCATTGGCAGGTGGATTCTTAACCACTGCGCCACCAGGGAAGCCCAGCGAAAGGATTTTAATCAAGGTCTTTCTGTCTAAAACGCCCTTATTCTGGCTGCTGTGTTTGTTGGAGGCAAGGTAAGCTAGAGCGGAAGAAAAAGAGAGAGAAAAATATAGTGGTATCTGTCCACAGCGTCAAGCTCATGTCTTATACATAAGCACTCAGATATAATTATGAAACAAATGTGTAATAAATAAAATATAACTCGCAATTGGTCTAGATAAATTAGTTATCTTGGCTAACTAAGGCATTATTCCCTTCTCAATTCTACTTTTTTTTCATTTAAACACAGAAAAGAAATAACTTGCCTCTTCTCCACACTCCCCAAATCTAAAAGTAATTCACAATTATGGATAGTGGTCTGAGAACATTCATCGACACCCACCTCTCACCTAAAATCCAGAAAGAGGCATGTGTATGTGTGTGTATAACACACAAAATACGTACATGCATTCATTCTTTCATGCATTCAAAATATACAGTATTTATTGGATACTTACTATTTCCATGGGACTGTTTTACATTTCTACATGCTACACACACACACACACACACACACACACACACATGCACCCCTGTGTGTGTGTGTGCATATCAACTTATAACAGCCTGGAAAAACAAGAAAGAACTTTATCAGAAACATTGAGAAGTTCCTAAGAGATCTAAGACAGAATCAGATATATCTAGGAACAAAAATAAATAAAACCACAGGGACTTCCTTGGTGGTCCAGTGACTAAGACTCTGCACTCCCAATGCTAGGGGCCCAGGTTCAAACCTTAGTCAGGGAACTAGATCACACATGCCGTGACTAAGAGTTCACATGCCACAGCTAAAAGATCCTGCATGCTGCAATAAAGGTCCCGCGTGCCGCAATGAAGGTCCTGCATGCCGCAACTAAGACCCAGAGCAGCCAAATAAATAAATACTAAAAAAAAAAAAAAACAAACCAGAGTCCAAAAACTTCAGGAGAAGACGGTTATACAGATAGGACTCTGGTATCATCCAGACTCAATGGATAAAACAAGCGAGATGGACAAGCCCTGGATGTTCATAGAGTGATTAACTGAGAGGATGTAAAAGAAGTAACTAGGCTGGTTGACCACCAGCTGTCTCCCACTCCTCCACTAAACAGCAAGTGGTAGCAATGCTTATTCATTGGTTAAAGAAGAATTGTGGACACTGAAGCCAGAGAGAGAAGGCCATGCTGCCTCAGCTAGCTCCTGACCACCGAGAGCTCCTGACCTCAGAAGAGAAGTCATTAAGACACTCTTCCTAGTAGCATATCCCTTCCCTTTAGTTAAGAAAATGCAAGCTAGTATAACATATGTTGAATTTATTGAGCAGGAAACTAAGGATTAACAGATACAAAGATAAACAGATATAAGAATCATCAAAATTTTGTAAAAAACCAACCCCATATAAGAAAAGCACTGAACTCAACAAACAGAAGGACTAAACACTCAAGGAACGCGGGTTTATAGATGATCTGTTAATAGAAGAGAGATAGTTGAAGAATAAATTAATGAGTGGAAGATAGAGGCTGAGGAATTTTCCCGTATTCATTTCAAAAGACAAAGAAAAGTTAATAGATCTAGAAGGTTCAATATTTATGAAATAGAGGCACTAGGAAGAGAGAGAGGATGCAGAGGAAAAAATAATGATAAAAGTGTATTTCTCAGAGTTTAAGAAAGATGCAAGTCTTTAAATTGAAAATGTTAACCAAGATGAATGAAACAGAACCAACACTTAGACTCGTCATGGTGAAATTTTAGAACACTAGGGATAAAGATAAAGTCCTAAAGGCTTACAAAGGAATAAACAGGTTAAGCTCAAAGCAATGAGAATCCGTGTGGCATCAGATTCCTCACTGGCAACACTGCTGGAAGACAACATAACAATATCTTCTAAGATCTGAGGAAAGATGATACTGAGAAAAACTAGCTTTCAAGTGAGAGTACAAAATATTTTCGCATACCCAAAGATTCAGAAATTTTACCCCTCACCCCCCAGATCTTCACTGAAATAATTATTTGGGGATGTACTCTAGCAAATGGACGATGAATCCAAGAAAAAGGAAGATGTAGGATTTAGGAACTAATGTGAGGGGGAGACTGGGTAGGCTTGAGGTACAGTGTATTCTGGATTACTACTAATGACCTTGTATCCTAGACTTCCAACGCCACACCAAATAGGACCCATTCCAATTCTAGATGGTACTTAAGATTTTCATCACCAACAAGCTTCTCTTCAAAAAATATAATCAGAAATTTTGTTGGCTATAAGGGACTCTACCAACTCAGAACTAAACTCTGGAATATGGCTTTACTCTATTATCTCTTATAGGGTTAGAGTTAAGAAAGTCACATTTGCTATGAAAATAATTACATGATATTTTATGCATCACCATATTTTGCCAATTGCAAAAGTTTGGATTAAAAGGTTGTTCTTTCTCATAGAGGCATATAAAGATGGGAACTGGTATAGCAAAATGTTCTGTGATGTCAGACCCATCTGGGTTTGAATTATGACTCTGAGATTTGATCCTGAGAAATATATTTAGCCTCTCTGAACCTCAGTTTATTTACACATAAGGATAATCAGACCTACCTCTCAGGTTTTGTATAAGGATTTAAGAAGTTAAAATACGTAAAGTAGCATGGTGTGCCAAGAGTTTCAACCCTGGTTGCATATTAGAATCATCCAGGGGGCTTTTAAAAACTATAGATGCTCAAGCCCCACCCCTAGAGATCTGGTTTCAATTGGTTCCAGGTTGGTATATTTTAAAAGCTTCCCAAGACCTAAATAGGCATTTCTACAAAGAAGACATACAGATGGCCAAGAGGCACTTGAAAAGATGCTCAACATCTCTAATTATTAGAGAAATGCAGATCAAAACTACAATGAGGTATCACCTTACAACAGTCAGAATGGCCATCATCAAAAAATCTACAAACAATAAATGCTGGAGAGGGTGTGGAGAAAAGAGAACCCTCTTGCACTGTTGGTAGGAATGTAAATTGATACAACCACTATGGAGAACAGTATGGAGGCTCCTTAAAAAACTAAAAATAGAACTACCATATGACCCAGCAATCCCACTATTGGGCATGTATCCAAAGAAAACCATAATTCAAAAAGACACATGCACCAATGTTCATTGCAGCACTATTTACAATAGCCAGGTCATGGAAGCAATCTAAATGTCCATCGACAGATAAATGAGTAAAGAAGATGTGGTTCATACATACAGTGGAATATTACTCAGCCATAAAAAAGAATGAAATTGGGTCATTTGTAGAGATGTGGGTGGACCTAGAGTCTGTCATTCAGAGTGAAGTAAGTCAGAAAGAGAAAAACAAATATCATATTTTAATGTATATATGTGGAATCTAGAAAAATGGTACAGATGAACTTATTTTCAGGGCAGGAATAGAGATGCAGACATAGAGAACAGATGTGTGGACATGGTGGAGGGGGGGAAGGGGAGTAGGATGAATTGGGAGATTGGGATTGAGATGTATTCATTACTATGTGTAAAATACATAGTTAGTGGGAACCTGCTGTATAGCACAGGGAGCTCAGCTCAGTGCTTTGTGGTGACCTAGATGGGTGGGATTGGAGTGGGGGGAGGGAGGGGATATATGTATACATACACCTGATTCACTTCGTTGTACAGCAGAAACTAACACAACATTGTAGGGTAACCATACCCCAATTTTTAAAAATAAATTTAAAAAAAAATACAGGCTTCCCAGGTGATTCAAATAGTGGGTTGGCCAAAAAGTTCATTGGGATTTTTCCATAACATCTTACAGAAAAACCCGAACAAACTTTTTAGCCAACCCAACATATTGAAAAGGTTGAGAAAATTTGACAAGCCCATATATTGGGCACAAAGTTAAGTGCCCAATAAATGGTAACTTCAAAAAATTGGGGGGGAAATGTAACAGAAAGCTTCTAGGTAGAGGTGGATTTAAGCAAATAAGGCTTAAATTTTAGGACCCTTAACCGGCACAGTCTCCTTCTAAGGCTCAGTGAGGCTCCTTAGAGTGAGGGGAAGATGTTAGCAGCCCAAGCCCAGTGCGGGAGTGCTGCCCCACCTAGGGTCATCTGCCTAGGCTATCTAATTCTCTTTCACTTCACTATTTCTCTTTCTTCCAATTGCAAAAGCAATTTTAGATATTAGAAGAGATCAGCCAGATTTCAGAACAAGGATAAAAATTATTTCCATGGGAAGATCTCAGTATACTCCACAAATAGGTAATTCTTGTTATTCTGTTTTACTAGTGTTGAAATAGACACCCAGAGATTATATCACTGCCTCAAGTCACAAATCAGCAAATAGTAACCAAAGCAGCATAGTAATAGAATCCGCAAGTCTTGTCTTACACTCCTGTGTCTAAGCACACTGGTATATCTCCTGGGCAGTTATGCAGGTCTGTGCTGGGTGATCATGCATAAACTCCAGAGGATGGTGCCACTGACCTTTCAAAACTTGCCTCATTCCTTGAGTAATTGATACGTCCTCAGGCCTTACTAGCTTGTGACCTCAGAACAAGGCCACACAGCTTAATATCCAAACTGCAGCTCTGAGCCCCTGGAGTTGGGAAGTCTGTTCCTCTGCTGGATCCACACGTTCCTCCCCACCTCCCACAAATCCAAGGAGTGTTTAGGAGTTGTTTTTCATCTCCATCAGTCCGTCACTTGCATGGGCCTCCTCCAAGGCCCTGGGAGAAGCCCTGGCAGTGTATTCAAATGGGTATATGATTTTATAAAATTTGTAAATATTTTAATAGCAATCAATTGGCTTCTGTCTCTTTCTACCACTTCTGCTCCTTTGCACTCTCCTGTCTAGTGTGATACTGGAGCAGCTGTGGGCCTTTTTGTAGGATCTGGCTAGGAGGAAGGTAAATACTATACTATATGTATATGTTCCGCAAAAATATTTTTTAAAAAGAAAGTTAAGTTGGAAATATGCTATTTTTAGCAGGTTTAATGTCAGATGTTATTGACATACAATAAAGGCACATTTTTAAAGTGTACAATTTGGTAAGTTTTGACTTACGTGTAGCCTGAGAAACCATCACCAAATCAAGATAATGAACAGACCCATCACACTCAAAGGTTTCCTCATGCCTCTTTGTAATTCCTCATTCCTGCCTTCACTCCCATCCCCAGGAAACCACTGGTCTGCCTCTGTCAGTATAGATTAGTTTGCATTTTCTATAATTTTTCTGTAAATGGAATCGTACAGTATGTACTCCTTTTTGTCTGGCTTTTTTCATTCAACATAGTCATTTGGGGATTCATCCATGTTGTGTGTATCAATAGTTTGTTCTTTTCTTTGCTAAATAGTATTCCATTTTATGGATATGTTACAATTTCCTTATCCATTCTACTGTTGAGAGACATTTGGATTGTTTCCAGTTTGGAACTATTACAAAGCTGCATTGAACATTTGCATATAAGTCTTTGCATGAACATATGCTTTCATTTCTCTTGGCTGAATACTTGGAAGTAGAATGACTGTGTCAGATGGTAGGTATATATTTAATTTTTAAGAAATTGCCAGGTCTTCCAAAGTGGTTGTATCATTTTACATTCCCACTAGCAATGTATGAAAGTTCTAGTTGATCCATATCCTTGCTAGTACTTAGTATGGTCAGCCTTTTATTTTAGCCATTCTAATAAAGGTAGTGGAATCTCACTATGATTTTAATTTATATTTCCCTAATGGCCAATGATGTAGCATATTTTTCATGTGCTTATTTGCCATCTTTATAGCTTCTCTATGAAGTATCTTTTCAAATCTTTTGCCCATTTTTAAAATGTTTGTGTTGTTTGTTTTCTTATTATTGAGTTTTGAGAGTTCTTTATAGATTCTAGATATTCTCAGATGTGGTCTGGCTCCATATGGCCAGGATAAACCAGTCACCATGGATGACAGAATATTTCCAAAGCTGATTACTGAGTCTTGAATAATGCTACGTGTGGGACATCTTCTACCCCACCCTGCAATGTAGTCTATACACTGGGCCAAACCACTCTGTAAGGGAAAAACACTTCCTGTGTCTCCTGTACTCTCACACTACTACCACACTTCACTTCACTTCTGCCACCAGATGTGTGAGTTTTCCACACATCTAGAAATTCTGTCACACCAGCCGGGTGTCCCATAATTTAACTCAATTCTGACACTATTGGAGGTAGTATCAGATCCCATAGTTTAAGGTCTCAGTCCCACAAGACATCCGCCCCCCTTCAGATGCCAATTGCAAGTCCCAGGTTGTCACCTGTGTTTCTGACTGATCAGCTATACATCTCACAACCTACTCCTTGGGTTTGATAATTTGCTACCATGGCTCACAGAACTCAAGGAAATATTTAACTCATGTTTGCCAGTTTATTTTAAAAGGATATGATAAAGGATACAGATGAATATCCAGATGGAAGAGATGCATAAGGCAAGGTATGGGGGAAGGGACACAGAGCTTCCATGTCCTTGCCAGGCATGCCACCGTCCTGGTACCTCCATCCTCCATGTGTCCAGCCACCTGGAAGTTCCCTGTACTTTTGGGATTTCTATGGTGGCTTCATCACATAGGCAAGACTGATTATTAATTCAGTTTCCAGCCTCTCTCCCCTTCCTGGAGGATAGCGGGTAGAGCTGAAAGTTCCAAGCTTCTAATCACAGCTTGGTCTTTCTGGTGACCAGCTCCCATCCAGGAGCCCACCAACCACTGCCTCATTAGAACAAAAGACACTCCTATCAGTTAGAAAATTACAAGTTTTAGGAGCTTTGTGCTGGGAACCAGGGGCAGAGACCAATACATACATTTTCTAATTATTTCACACACTCTAAGTCCTTCTCATGGCTTTTTTTCTAGCATGGGGAGAAGACAAGTTCAGACCTGCACAGTAACCTGCCTGCGGTCTAACATTACAATCTCCTATGAGCAAATGCTTTAACAAAAACACGCACGCATCTTCCAAGAAGCATCACTTTCAGGGACACTCCAGTCTACAGTTGCAATTAGAAAAACAAAAAACAAAACCAGCTCTCTTACTGGAAAGCATATAGTCTTGCTAACATTTGTTTCCCTGAATAAAAGACTTAACATTTTAAGCTTTCAGATGTTTTACAATTGGCTGAAGTTTATCTTCACAGTGTCTCCAAGAGCAATTGATGGATTCCTGCTTGTCATTTGCATTTTGCAGGTTCCATTTTGGCAACTCTTCCCCAAAGCAAAGATTTTCATCTTTGCTTCTAGAGACAGAACATTTATAATATCACTTCTTCAGCTTCTCAAAACACTAAACTTGCTTGTCCACTGGACACTGAAAAAAAAAAAATATATATATATATTACACACAAACATACATATATATGACTGTTGCAGATGTTCCATATAGTTATGTGTATATATATCTGCAACTCTCCCTTCTACAGAACTTTTGATTGAGGGGGAATGAGGAGTCTCTGGATCAATGAACAAGCACTTTGGAGGTTCCTAATGCTCCTAGGTGTGTGAGCCTAGCATCTAGTCATTTCCAAACACTGGTAAAACTGACAGAAGGGTGAGAGAGTGACCCTAAATGGAGCCAAGAAGTGGATGGCAGAATTTTTTTTTCCATCCTAAACTTTTCCCTGCTGCTATAACCTTTAGTTATACAAAAACAGATTTTACAGAGGGGCATGGAATAGGAAAACTCTTGGAAATTAGAGCTAAAATTGTGCAAAGAACAGCTGTAGCTGATCTAAGACTGATAAGAGGCCACAGAGCAGAGAGGGAGCTGAAGGAAGTCAGGGGTCTTGGAATAACTTGACAGTGGTATGAAAATTAGTCGTATCTCTGGATCCCAGGAATATGAAAATATTTCCCGAAGTTTTGCCACTTTTCTCTGCCTTAATGCCCTTTTTCTTTATGCTGCTTCTTAGTTTAAATGAGAAAATTCCTTAAGTCATTTTTCATCAGCTTTTATTGCAGAATCTTGGAAAACTTTGGAAACTAAAACCAAGTCAACCAAAGGAATTAAAAAATCACAGTTATTTGGGGAACAGTTGTTATAGAATCAAAAAGCATTATACCCTTCAACATCCTTTGACCACCTTATCATAGTCAATGTAGTCATCATCATCATCACCATCATCATCGTATAACTATTGTCTTTTTTTAAAGATTTTTTTTTGATGAGGACCATTTTTTAAAAGTCTTTATTAAATTCATTACAATATTGCTTCTGTTTTATGTTTTGGTTTTTTGTCCACAAGGCATGTGGGATATTAGCTCCCCAACCAGGGATCGAACCCTCACCCCTTGTATTGGACGGCGAAGTCTTAACCCCTGGACTGCCAGGGAAGTATTATTAGTGTTATCCATCTGCCAGGCACCAAACCACATGCTTTACACATTGTGTCAATATCTTTCAATATCTCAGTACAGCCCTATGTGTTAGATATTATCCCCTTTTCACAGATTGAAAAACAGAGGCACGGAGAAATTAACTTACTCACAGTCACAAACTAGTTAAAGTGAAGTTAAAAATCAAATGCCAACCCATTTCACCCCAGAGTCAGGCTCATAACTGGCTCACCATATTCACACTTTCACTCAGTGATTGACACTTGTGGAAGCAGGTTTACCATGACCTAGTGAAGCTTAAATTTCAGGCCCTTTCACTTGTACAAGCCCCTTCCAAAGCCTTGGGAGTGGGGGTCCATGATGATGTGTTCACATGACCATAAGTCTTTGTAAAATTAACAATCAGTTAAGACTGCTGTCTCTTCAATCCAACTCCTCCTCCATCACACTTACCCTCACATCATGGGACACTGAAGTGGCTGTGGACATTTTTGGGATCATGCTGAATTGGGGGTTGGAGGATATATTTAATCTGAGTTTTATGTGATATTTTATTTAGTTCACAATCATGTTTGTATACAGTTAAGCAATTGCTACTTATGTTGGTGTAGGAATGGCTTTCAGTAATTCTCTTAACCACTGATTGTGCCAACTCACCTGGTGTTGTGACAGTTAAACTAAAAGAGTAAAAATATGGTGGGAAGAAAAAAGAAAAGAGAGGGAATTAGAGCAAATATTACATTTTTGACATTTTAAATTAAACTTGTATAAGAATTCATAAGTCTTAAAATTAAGCTCCTTACTATTAGAATTAACTATTTTAAACCATTAATGAAATTAGGTACAGTATAATCTCTAATACATTTTAGAGAGACTTTATTAAGTGTTTTAAATAAATGATCATCATTTTTCTGGGTAATATGCTTGTATGAAGCAGCTTATTCCCCTGTGGTGCCTGATGAAGCATATATTTGATGTGAAGGAGCCCTGGCATATGATCACATGTGATGTGTGATAAATTTATAACATTGGCCTTCCCAGTATGAATTGTCAGATGAGCAGTGAGAGGCCTACCTGGCACATACTTAATGAAGCATTTGTGAAGTGAATGAGCAAATGAATGAGTGAGTGAATCATTAGATTTACAGGGTTTATATGTCATCTGATTTACATATCATTCTCTAGATTGAGACCCCTTGGTTCCGAGAGGCTGAGTGATTTACCTCCTAACACTCGATGGCAGAGTGAAACAAGGACTCAGTTTGCCTGACTTTCAATCATGCATTCTTTAATAAGATTTCAGATCATGGATATTTTCTAGAAGGCTTTAAATAAATCTCCACCATTTCCAAGCACTAAAAGTACCTCTTTTATAGCCTAGAAACTGCTGTCCTTCAATGGAAAAGAATTCCTCTTTAGAATATCCAGGAAATTAGGCATTGTTTTAAATATGATTGTTTTAAATATGTCTTCATGTTACCTGACCTGGTTCTGATAAAAAAGTTGCCAAAAGAGTCTTGTGGCAGCCGGTGGGGTGGGGTTAGGAGTGGGGGGCAGTGGGGAGGCTCTTTAGATCAAGGGTTTTCAAACTGAGAGTTTGAAAACCATTAGTGGTTAGTGAAATCAATTTAGTGGCTGAATTTTTTTAATAGAATAAAAAAGAAAATATCAAATTGTGTTGCCACATGGTAAAGGAACTAAGTATTGCTTAGGGAAAACTTTGATGCACCTTGTCACAATATAAAATATATATTTTTTAATTAATTAATTTTTTAATTTTTGGCTGTGTTGGGTCTTTGTTGCTATGTGCAGGCTTTCTCTAGTCATGGCGAATGGGGGGCTGTTCTTCATTGCGGTGCACTGGCTTCTCATTGTGGTGGCTTCTCTTGCTGCAGAGCGTGGGCTCTAGGCTCACAGGCTCAGTACTTGTGGCACACGAGCTTAGTTGCTCTGCGGCATGTGGGATCTTCCCGGACCAGGGCTCAAACCCATGTTCCCTCATTGGCAGGCAGTTCTCAACCACTGCGCCACCAGGGAAATCCCTAAAATATATTTTTTACTGTGGATCGTGGTCAGAAATTTTTTAATTAATTAATTTTATTTTTTAAATGAAGTATAGTTGATGTACAATATTATGTAAGTTACAGGTGTACAGTATAGTGATTCACAATTTTTAAAAGTTATACTCCATTTATAGTTATTATAAAACATTGGCTATATTCCCTGTATTGCACAATATATCCTTGTTGCTTATTTTATACCAATAGTTTATACCTCTTCATCCCCTACCCCTATATTGTCCCTCCCCACAAAATTTTTTTTTTAAATTAGTGTTGGTGACCAAGTGCCTAGAACAGAATAAGAGTATAACATTCAGCATAGTATGTATTTAGAAGGAATAAACCCAGGGGTGGAAATGTAATTGTTTTGGGTTGATGAGAAAAGGAGGGAGGAGGACTACCACAGTTGGGCCAGCCCTTAAATGATGCACAGAGGAGGGAAAGCTCAGAGCCTGTGTTGTAAGGCCAGAGGTCGAGGCCTGGAGGTTTCTACAGAATGAGTAGACCTCCAGGGCCGTGGGAAGCTTCTCATTGGATGGAGATTCAGCCTGAGCTGGGCCTGTGATAGAATTTGATATGGACAGGCTTGTAAGAGGCTAAGTTGAAGTGGAGATATCACTGGGTATGGGGGAAGATCAAGGTTGTTGACTATGAAGTTGGTTGAGCTCCAGGTGCAAGTGTAGTTGGTTTATTCAGTGCTAGATTTTGAAAGAGTGGCATGAAAGGATGTAACTAGAGTTCATTGGGAGTGAGTGTAAAAACACTGGAGAAACTGGCACTGGGAACCTACTAAATCGTGTGGGATCCTGCAGGCAATGGGGTGGGGTAGGCAAGAACGATACGTTGGGATTCAGAAGTCATCGCTATTACCTGTTTGCTTCAGACTGCTTAGTACATAAAAGTTATATATTATTTGCTATACCAAATAATATCCAAGTAGAATAATGGGTATAAAGTGTTATATCCACCTTTTATTAGCATTTTCCTAGTGAATCTTTTTCCATTCCTTTATTTTTAACTTTGACATATTGTTTTGTGTGTCTCTTGTAAATAGAAAATATTTTCATTTAATTAGAATATATCAAAATGTAGGGCTTCCCTGGTGGCGCAGTGGTTGAGAGTCCGCCTGCCGATGCAGGGGACACGGGTTCGTGCCCCGGTCCGGGAAGATCCCACATGCCGCGGAGCGGCTGGGCCCATGAGCCATGGCCACTGAGCCTACGCGTCCAGAGCCTGTGCTCTGCAACGGGAGAGGCCACAACAGTGAGAGGCCCGCGTACTGCAAAAAAAAAAAAAAAAAAAAGAATGTATCAAAATGTAAAACAGTGTTTTGATTAGGAAGGTGAATAACTGTCAAGATTCTTACCTTAAAGGAGCAATTATAAGAAAATACTAAAAATTATTAACTATATAACTGGATGGGTTAAAACGAATTGTTCACCAGGTAGCTTGAAATACAATTCATTAAATCTGAATCTATAAAATTGTAATTACTTTAGAGTAAGTGACCAGAAGAAAAAGAGGTGTGGGAGCAAATAGTACTATCAGATCACACTGAACCAATTTCAGATCATTAGGGATTTGACATCCGCTATTGCTGAAAGAAAAAATGACAGAAAAAAAAAAGATATGTGATCAATCTATTTTAAAAATCATTTGAGGCCTTGGAAAAGGGTCAGAATTTAACTTGAAATTTTTATATAAGAAAAATTCTCTAATAAATCTACATCTTAATGAAGTATTTGTCTTCTAGCTAGAAGGGTAAAAAATACATCAATCTTAAAATTCCTGGGAAAAAAAGTTGAAATATGTTTATCATATTTATATAAAAATACAATATAAAGGCTCCACTCTCAAGAATTCCAGGAGGGGCTTCCCTGGGGCTTCCTTGGTGGCGCAGTGGTTGGGAGTCCGCCTGCCGATGCAGGGGACACGGGTTCGTGCCCTGGTCTGGGAGGTTTCCGCATGCCGCGGAGCGGCTGGGCCCGTGAGCCATGGCCACTGGGCCTGCGCGTCCGGAGCCTGTGCTCCGCAACGGGAGAGGCCACAACAGTGAGAGGCCCGCGTACCACACACACACACACACACAAAAAAAAAAAGAATTCCAGGAGTTGAGTATAGTTTTATTGTTGTTATTGTTTTAATTTGTTTTTTCCAGTAGGAGGATAGGTTTTCGTTGAAATATTTATGCTCTCTTACCTGATCCAGTTTGTCATATTGTGAAGAAGGCTGGCTAAGGATCAGAACCAGGAAAGTCAACCTGCCCACACTGGCATCAAACTTTGGGGATTATGAGCATCTGAGTGGACCTACTACAAATAGCTGTGAAATACATTATGCACGCTGACGTT
Organism: Mesoplodon bidens; assembly: GCF_964165515.1. NCBI lineage: Eukaryota > Metazoa > Chordata > Mammalia > Artiodactyla > Ziphiidae > Mesoplodon > Mesoplodon bidens. Next base: position 37,460,511 of record NC_138170.1, read on the forward strand.
ATTCAGGCAGCTGCATTTTCTGTTCTGATTATCTTTGCATAGAATAAATTTTTTTCTCAGTTTCTGTGTTAACAGAAAGAGGGTTAAGATTGGACGGTCAGTGTGGTAAACATGGACCAATACAACAGGGCCAACAGTTACCAAACAAATTCATTTTCATAGCCAAGCTAAGCCAAAACTTAAAACACAAAACAATCATATTCTCAGGTTAAGACAGAAATACTTTGTGGGCTATAGTGAGCTAACTCCAACAATAACATTTAACAGTATATCAAAAGTCCCTTACATCAACCATGATTAATTAGTATAAGGTAGCAATTATACCATTAATGTGGAAAGACCAAGATATTATCTGAATGAAGTAGTAATTAAATCAGAAAGGATTTAAAAGATAACTCTGTCAGAAATCATGTCATCATACTTGCTGGAAAAATAATCATTGTTGAAGCTGAGTTATACTTGGAGGTTCTATTTTCTCTACTTTTGTATATCTTTGAAATTTTCCATTAAATAAGTGAAAAGGAAACAGACAAAAGTTAGAAAAACCTAAATCACTTTTTTTTTTTACTTCTCTAGAAGTAAAAATAAAGCTTTAAGTGGCAGGTTATGAAAGAGTGAATGCTACAATGAGTATAACTAGACTTTACCACAAATTGAATTCATATTCATTAAAAATTTTGCATTCATTTTTGTATGTATAAGCGTGTCAGCTTCAGTGCTCATAATATATGTGGTAAGGTTGAGTAAAATGTTTTTGTAAGTATACATCACAATATAAATGTCAGATATTCTTATTCATTCTGAATATTACCAGTGGCCGATGTCACTGAAGCTGATAGAGGGCAGTATGGTCTTGTGATTTTTAGCAACAGATCCTGAGAAATGGGCTGTGATCCCAGTTTTGCTTACTAAGGAAGCAGCCCAATTCAATCGTCATTTTTTTTTTTTTTTTTTTTTTTTTTGCGGTACGCGGGCCTCTCACTGTTGTGGCCTCTCCTGTTGCGGAGCACAGGCTCCGGACGCGCAGGCTCAGCGGCCATGGCTCATGGGCCCAGCCGCTCCGTGGTATGTGGGATCTTCCCGGACCGGGGCACAAACCCGTGTCCCCTGCATCGGCAGGCGGACTCTCAACCACTGCACCACCAGGGAAGCCCTCAATTGTCATTTAAGTGACATTCATTAAGGGTTCAACACCATACTAGAACAGCGTGACATAATGGTAGGTTTGGAGTCACACGTGGGCTAGAATCCTGGCTTGGCCATTTACAGTCGTGTGATCTTGGGCAAAGTAACTTAAACTCATTGGACCAGGCTCAGCTTCATCTTCTGTAAATGGGAACAGTAATAGCTAACTGAGAGGGTTGTTGTAAGGATAAAATGAAATACAGCCCATTATGTATCTAGAACAGTGTCTGACATGTATTGACAGTATGTGCAATAAACGGTGGTTATTATTACTGTCTGCCCCATTGAGTATGATATATTCTCTCCATAGTGATAAGTAGAATATAGAAATATCCATAGTGGTAAGCAGAATGCAGTAATAGGTAATATCCTATTGCACTAGGCATTCTAAGATAGATACGTACGCAGGGTAGCCTAGCTCTTGACATGGACAGCATTATTCAGATGAATTTTCTTGCATCCGTCTTTCAGGCTCCTTTACTTTGGGGGAATCTAACATTAAAGTTCCTGCAGCCTCCTGAGGCTGGCATTTTGAGAAATCAGCCAAGAAGGAAACAGGCTGAAACCTATTCCACCCTCTAACTTTGCACCTATTCCACCGTCTAACTTTGCATCCACTAGCTTCACAGCTGGACCTCTCTTCCAGGTGCCCTTATTTCCAATTGATCTGACTCTAGGTCTGCCCCTGGCACCATGACAATTGCCTGGAGCTTCCAAAGTCAGATGCCACCACCCCTTTCTTATCCCTCATATCAGGCCACCCCTTGCATGCCATGGCCTGGGTGGAGTTTAGCCACTTGTCCTAGGCCTGAATGTTAAGACTTCTATGCATCTCCCCAGTTAAGAGAGCATCCACATATATACAATGGAATGTTACTCAGCCATAAAAAGAAACGAAACTGAGTTATTTGTAGTGAGGTGGATTGACCTAGAGTCTGTCATACAAAGTGAAGTAAGTCAGAAAGAGAAAAACAAATACGGTATGCTAACACATATACACGGAATCTAAAAAAAAAAAAAAAAAAAAAAGTTCTAAAGAACCTAGGGGCAGGACAGGAATAAAGATGCAGATGTAGAGAATGGACTTGAGGACATGGGGAAGGGGAAGGGTAAGCTGGGACAAAGTAAGAGAGTGGCATGGACATGTATACACTACCAATTGTAAAAGAGATAGTTAGTGGGAAGCAGCCACATAGCACAGAGAGATCAGCTTGGTGCTTTGTGACCACCTAAGAGGGGTGGGATAGGAGGGTGGGAGGGAGAGGGAGGAGATATGGAGGTATATGTATATGTATAGCTGATTCACTTTGTTATAAAGCAGAAACTAACACACCATTGTAAAGCAATTATACTCCAATAAAGATGTTAAAAAAATTTTTTTTAAAAAGAACATTCACCATTTCTAACAATTGCTTTCCCACTGCTGCCCTCTCCCTGGCTCTATTTCTCACCCACCCCAACTCCTCCTAGCATGCTATGTGACATGCATAGTTATCTAGCGTGTAGAGGTTATTCACTAAATATTTGTTGAATAAATGATGTTTATGTTAATCATGAGGATGGGAGGATATTCAGCTAAGCATGGGCATGGGTGTGGGTAGTTCTATAAGTCATTGTATATTTAATACTCAACACCGTGCCTTTTGTTGATGTCTTTCTATTCATTCTGATTGTCTGAAGCTCATTCTCTAACCTATTTCTCAGGAAAGGCACATGAGAACAACATTCCCTAATAGCAGTTTCTTTGTGCCCTTTATACTTGAGTCAGTTTTGCTCTAAAACAGGTATTTCAAACTTTAACATCTCAAACTTCTCAAAACCCTGATCATTCTCTTCTATCTTCTCGTTGGCAATAGCGAACCTCATCTGCTACATTATAGAGGAAATAGAAGCCCCATTTCTTAATATAAAACATATAAGCCTACTTTCCTCCTTCCTGTCATTACAACAGAGAGCCTGTCTTTATTCCTCTTTAATGTTAATCCCTCTTCTCATTTAGATTCCATTCCCTCCTTCTCTTTTTTTTTTTTTTTTTTTTTTGCGGTACGCGGGCCTCTCACTGTTGTGTCCTCTCTCGTTGTGGAGCACAGGCTCCGGACGCGTAGGCTCAGCGGCCATGGCTCACGGGCCCAGCCGCTCCGTGGCACACGGGATCTTCCCAGACCGGGGCACGAACCCATGTCCCCTGCATCAACAGGCGGACTCTCAACCACTGCACCACCAGCGAAGCCCCCCCTCCTTCTTTTTAAGGAACATTACACTGTCAATTATAGTTTTTTGTTCACGTGTATTTAAACTATCTCTCTTGATTAGACCCTTCTCATCAAGTTTTAAATACGTCCAGTCATTCCCATTTTTTTTAAAAGTCACTCAATCCCACATCCCCCTCCAACTATCATCTTATTATCTCCTTCCCTTTATGGACACACTTTATGAACGTGTGATTTGTACATGCTATGTAGCTGCAGTGGTTGCCTTCTCAATATCCATCTCCCATTCTTCCACAGAAGCTGATTCTTTTAGAGCAGCAATGGGTCAAGCTAAAGAGTTACATTTCCTAGCCTCCCTTGCAGCTAGGAGTGGCCGCATGACACAGCTGTGACATATGACATGTAAGCTGAAGTCAGCTGAGGATTTATAGAAAAATGTTTGCTTTCCTGGTATAGACACCAGACCTTTCCCCTTGATGTTTCTTTCTTCCTTCTGTCTGTAGCACTGGCTTGAGAGTGAGCAGCCATCTTGTATTCACAATGGAAAAAAAAAAGCCCATACTGAGGATGAAAGAGCAGAAAGAAGGGTTCTAGGATATTGATGACATCATGGAGCACTGCACCAGCCTGAATGTCACCCTTTGTCATTTTTGTTATGTGAGAAAAATAACTCTATTTAGTTAAGCTAAATCAGTTTCCATTACATGTGACCAAATGTGATTCCTAAACTATAACCTTGCTCCCTATGTTTCTTCACCTTTGACTCATTCTCAAACCATTCCATTCTGGCTTCTGGCCCATCATTCCACTGGACTCACCAATGACCTGCATGTTGTGAAATCCAGGGGACACTTTCAGTTCTCGTGTTACTTAACCTCCCAGCAGCATTTGACTCTGTGACTTCCTTTTTGAAACAGTCTTCCCATGGCTTCTATGGGTTTGCTCCTTCACCTTCAGCTGCTCCCTCTCTGTCTCCTTCATGGGTTAATCTTCCTCTTCTAGCCAAACTTACCATCTTTCAGCCTCTAGGACATACCACGGCCTCAGCAACATGCTTTTCCCTCTTTCTGGAATGCTCTGCCCGCCCTCCTTTTGCCAGCTAACTCTTCCTCACCCTTCAGTTCTCTGTCCTTTTTTTTTTTTTAAGGTTTAATTTTATTTATTTTTGGCTGCATTGGGTCTTCATTGCTGCGCACAGGCTTTCTCTAGTGGTGGCGAGTGGGGGCTACTCTTCACTGCGGTGCGCGGGCTTCTCCTTGCGGTGGCTTCTCTTGTTGTGGTGCACAGACTCTAGGTGTGTGGGCTTCTCTTGTTGCAGAGCACAGGCTCAGTAGTCGTAGCACGCGGGCTCTAGAGTGCAGGCTCAGTAGTTGTGGCACACAGGCTTAGTTGCTCTGTGGCATGTGTGATCTTCCCGGACCAGGGATCAAACCCATGTTCCCTGCATTGGCAGGTAGATTCCTATCCACTGTGCCACCAGGGAAGTCCCTCCATCCATTCTTCATTTCCTCCTTGTGAGGTCAAATTTCCCTTATTCTATATTCCTTCATAGCTCTTACATAGTTAAAACTTTACCATCTTTAGTGTAACTCTTTAAGTTGCCCCTCCCCTCAGAATGTAGGCTCCATGAAGGCAGGAACCAGTCTATTTTTGCTCATCATTATATCTCCAGAACCCAAAATATTCCCCAACACATAATATGTGCTCAAGAATTAGTTCTTGGAGTAAAAGGATGAATGTATAATTATACAGTGATATTTTATTGTCTGTCTTCTTCCAGCTCCATGAGAGAAGGAAACATATCTGTTTTATTCACAACCATATATGCGGTACCTAACACATACTGCATGGCACATAGAAGGAAACATAATAAATTAATTTTTTAAGGAATAAAAGAATAAATGAATGAGTACGGTTCCAAGGCAGACATTCTAGTAGTTCTACAAGTAGCATGTCAGTGTTTGGGATTTTTTTTAAACTATATTTTGATAAAGTTTCTGGTTATAATAGAGCACCAAATACCTTTATTGTCTCCGGAGAAGAGTCTTTTGGAAAATATTACTTACTAGCTTGTTCTCCTTACAATATGTCATGTCTAAAATAGGCTGTCTATAAGGATCTTGAATCTATACACTTCTCCCCCCTTTTCACTGCCGTCACTCTCATCAAAGTCACTATCATAATTCCCCTGGACTAAATTGGGCCACACACTTTTCCTTAAGCATTATTTATTAAACTGTATATAAACTTGGATAGTCCAGAGTTTTTATGGTATCTCAGGGCCAAGTATCATATCTGTTTATGTTACCTCCAAAGAAAGGTAGGCAAGTATAATATTTTTACTACAAAAAAAAGCATAAATAATTTTTTATTTTGTTGTGGGAGAGGATTATTTCTGTTCTTCATTCTACAACATATTTCCTTTACTTAAGGAAAATAAGTATTTTTTAAACTAGCAACAAATCTTTGTTTTCAAATGACCAAACTGAAAACATTTAGTTTCAAAAAAACCAAAAACAGCCAAAGACCTTTTAAGTCCCCCTACCTCCCTGCCCCATGAATTCTTAGCCTTTGAGGTACCTGAGATGCTCAAGGAGTTTGACAAGAAAAGTCATTTATGCAACTGTGACAGCCCTGAGAATGCGCCCAGTCTTGTAGTCGGCATATCTGGATCCTGCCCTTCCTCCAAGGCGAAGCTCCTGTCTTTCTTCCTCCAACACACCTTCCCTTCACCCACTCATAGCTGTGAATCTCAACTTATTATATATGTCTAAATAAACATATGTGTATATGTATCCTTTCCTCTCCAATCAGCCTGGGAAGGATGGAACACATATCTTACACATTGTTGTATCCTCAGAACTTAGTGCAAAATCTTGTAGGTATAATGTTTTTCTGCTGCTGCTGTTTATTAGTATTATTTTTGCTAATAAGATTTACCAAGCACTTGCTATTGTGCCAGGCACTGTGTTATGCTCAGTAGAGGCTATTATTGTTCCCTTTTAACCAATGAGAGTTTAAGTAACTTGCACAAGTCTCATAACTAGTGAGCAGTGGACCCAGGACTCAAACCCAGCTTATCAGATTCCAGAGCTTGTGCTTTTCACCACTAGGATACCTTGTTCCTCATGAATATTCATAGGTACCAAACTCTAACAAGCCTGCATTTGCTCCTGACTAATGTTGAGAGGGTACCAGGTGAGCAGCTTTGCTCCTAACTACTCAGAGGCATTTCAAATTGTTTTCAAATGAAGTTGTAGGTCTGAAAATGATTAAAGAAACCATTTTTAAAACAGCAGGAAGGGGTGATGTATAGAGGTCCACTTTGACATTTTGATGTGTGTTTAAACACATAGCTCAGGGCTATAAAAAACCACTACACTGAGATTGCAGAAGCATTAAAATTCAAATTGCCTTTGAAAAATTAATAATTTTTTAGAGAACTGTAAATGACATCCTATCATCTCTGGGGAAATCCTTCCCTAAAGCTCCAAGCCTCTCGGTGACCAGGATGAATAAGTTGGCCTCCTTCCTTTTTGTTTCTCCATTTTCTGCCCCAGAGGGCCAAAAGGAAACCATCTCAATTTAAGATTTAAGCTTTATTTGTTGAAGTTACTAGCTAGTTAAACTGGAAGCAAGAAAAGCCATTTCATGTTGGCATGACAGTAGAAAGCATTCAGCCACATTCCAACTTAATGATGGAAGATTAGCCAAGGTTATTATTAAATTTTAATCTCTTCACTTAACTAATAAGGTCGATTAATACCCTTCCTGTCAAGGGGGAAAAAAGCATTACAAAGTCTTGACTATTGGTATTTTAACCAGCTTACCCTGTTGTATTGTGGGTAAAAGGCACTATATCATGGACCGCTGAGTTTCCTCGAAAGCTCTAGAGAAACAAACAGATGGAGAAAAAAAGTCCACGTGTAAGATAACCCAGAGACTTGAACCTGTAGCAAAATGGAGTTTCTCCAAATTAGGCAGCAGGAGAAGCAGCAGATAAGAGCACCTGGCAACTGAAGATATCCTTGTTATTCTCTGGGCTAGAATCATGCTGGCAGAAGCTTTAACTAACTAAATTTACTTGCAGGTTCTCCGAAGGGAGTGATCATATTGCACCAGGGTCACTTTTCATAACACACTATTTTGCAAACAAGTTCCCAGGACCTTGTAAAATATTTGACTTCTAAACCTCAGTATAAGTATTAAAATGTCAGCATGTCCATTACATGTCCCAACTATAAAAAATATGAGTTTAACGATCTACTGAAAATGGAAAGTCCAATAATATTTATGACTTCTTAGAGCATACAGTCTTCATTTTGAAAGACTTAAAGTCTCCAGGAGGTATTTATCCAAAATTAGCATCTAGTAACAACACCTTGGGATATCCCTGCTCTGGCAGCACCTGTAGCCAGATCTGGTTACAGTTATTAAATCTAATGCTAGAGTTGCTGACCTCAGGAAGACAGGTGTCCTCTCCAACAGCAGGTCCCTATTCTGGTCAATAAAAAATGTGCTCTTCAGGCCTGGTCTGTTTGCTCAGGTATGTGGCCAGCATAGTAGCCTTGTCACAAAGAATTAATGGAGTTTTCATCTCTTCCCCAAATAAGTTGCTCTGTAGTTAACTGAGCATTATATTTCCCAAAAGAAATGCTCACTTGGCTAAATACATAATGCCATTCATCAATTTATTTCTTAGTTAATCCAATATTTATTGAATACCTATTATGTGCTAAGCTTTGGAAGGTTATGTAGATAAAAAAATTAATGACAAGAAATCTCTTTGATCAATAAGCTCAACTTAGTAGCCCAATAATTGTTTGAAGGATCCAGATTAGATCCTCTATCTATATTTTATCCACTCAGCCTAAACTTCAAAGCCTATTTCAGGTCTTATCTCTTCATTCACTCATTTAGGAAAACTTTATTGGATTCTTAAAACTGTGTTAGGCACTGGAATGATGAAGATGAAGAGAATATAATCCCCACCACCAGGATCTCCCAGCCTTGTGGGGAGATATGCGAGGTAGACAGGACCTGATGCGGAAGACATTGTAAGCCAGGTTAACCAAGGAATATGGGTTTTATCCTACAGCAGCAAAGAGCTATTAGACAACCCTAAGGAAGAGAGAAGCATGATTAAATTTGCATTTTAGAAAAATCAACTTAACAATGACAAAGAAGATAGATAGTAAGGAAGAATGGCCAGAGGGAAGAAACCAGAGGGGAGGAAAATCCAAATTCTAAAATTATTCAAGAAATAGAAATAACAACATTTTATTAACAAACTGAATGTGAAGACTGAGGGAGAGGATGAAGTCCAAGATGACTTCTACGATTCTGGTCTGAGTGGCATTAGCAGCAGGAGAGGAGGAACAGGGTTAGTGGGAAAATGAGCTCAACCTCGAACATTGCAGGTGCCTTTGGAACATCCAGGTGTCAACATTAGGTTTGCTGTTGTAAATGTTTGCCTGAAACTCATGAAAGAGGTAAGGGCAGGAGGTAAGGATGCAGGAGTCATCACCTTATAGACTGTAGCTGAAACATGATTATAACATTATGAATGACATTGCCAATTCTGTAGCCATCTCATACTACTCCGTAGTCCCAAATGCCTTATCCTCATCCAACATTCATTTTTAAAATTAATTTATTATTCATTAGTTAATTTCTTCATTTGGTTGAATAATACCTATGGAACTCTGATATATTCCAGGCAATGCAAAAGACCCTGTGTGTACATACATGAATAAGCTTTGATTCCCTACCCTAAAGGATCTCATAAACTGGCTATTGACTATAAACTAATTCTCTCATTCTATGTGTGTCTGTCATGTCTCCAAGAAGAGGATAAACTCCCAAAGTTTATCCTCTTAGGCTCTTCTAAAAAAAAATCCCTGTAAAGACGTAGCACAAAGTTCTGCTCTTTGTAGATGCTCAGTGTGAACACTGAATGATAGATTGATTACTTATTTTAAAACATAGACCAATTTATTTATTTTTAAATAGTTTTCAGGGAAGAGTTTGGACTATAAAAGTATTAAATTTTCATTAAAAAAATTTAGAAACTACATTAAAAAGATAAAGAAAATAATAATTATTAATATACTGTCCAAAGATAACCACTATTAATATTTTATGGAAAATACTCATAATCCTTTTTCTAAGTGTAAAAACATGCCTTATTACATTTTTGGTAAAAGGAATCATATTGAACATATTTTTGTGTCACTTCTTTAAATTTAAAAATGCTATATCGTGAACATACTCTAGTGCCATTAAATATAAGTTTTCATTTCAATGGTATTTTTAAACCATTCCATTGTATGACTGTCCTATGATTTATTTAGCAGGTCCTGCACTGATGGAAACTTAGGTTTCCTAAGAAAAACCTAAGACTTTTTAAAAATAGAAATATAGCATATATTCATAAAAGTTCACAAATCAAAACTGAGCTTGATAAAATTTTATAAAATGACCACACACATGAAACCCAGACTAAGAAACAGATCATTACCAAAATCTCAGAAGCCCTCTTCTGTCCTCTAGTTACTACACACCATGACCACCTTCTTCCCAGGAAGCTCTCAGCCAGTGACTAAGCATGGCATAGCTACTAGTGCCTGGACATTTCTGCCCAACATTGGCCCCCTCTGTGGGCTGGCCAAGATTTTGTCAGAGCTATACCTCAGTCTAAGGCTCTTCCTACTCAGTCCTTCTTCCTTTCCCCTCTCCTTTCCCAGGTGTCAGACCTGTATCACGGTCTAAAATTCTACCCTGACTACTCCTGCTCCTTTTCCCTTTTGTCCTTTAATAGATGTTACCAGCAATAAATCTCTTGTGTTTCTAACTCTGCTTTGATATCTGCTGCCCAGAGGAACCACCAACACAAATGGTACTGGATGTGGACTGAAATGACAAGCTCAGTTTGAAGACTGGACCACATACCTCCCTCCTGTTAAGGAGGATCCCTTCCAAGTGGTATGTGGACATGGATAGTCTCAGCCACAAGTGGTAGCCCAGTTGCTAAAAATATCACCAGTAGTGACTTGAGAGTGACATCCTAGTGCTGAATGCCCTGGCTGGTGAGATGATGCAAGCCTTTTTAAATGCCTGTGATCAGGCATAAGGATAATGGAATTGGCTGGGCATTAAAAAGTTGCATTGACATCCTACAGAGGAATAAATGGAAATGGAGGGCAATTAACAAATAGTTATGGCTAAATACAAGAGCCAGAAGGTCTCTTTAGTAGCTTACAAAGTAGAAGAGTTAGCACAACACAGGAGTAAACTCAGGATCTGATAGCTAGGAACCCCCCAAACAGTTGACTGCTCAGACAGGGCAGGTCTGTTATTCCCTGGTTGAGAAAACCTGGGACCCTGAAACACGGGATGGGAACATCTCAGTGGATACCCTCAAAGATAGTGCTTCGGCAGACTCCCCTGAACCCCCAGAATTTACATAGGTGGCCCACCCCTCGCTGTGTAGGACAACACTCCACAGGCCATCCTCAAGGCAACAGATACCCCCTCAGGAGCTGTGCCACCTCCTCTTCTGGCTGCCTGGTCGATAGTTATGGTTAAATCCCCACATAACTTGACTGGGACATACTGGACCTGATAAGAGCAATAGTGTTCCTCCCGCAGCTCACACCTATGGCACAGGGTGCATCCAGTATGACCAGCTAAAGGAGGAGGAAAAAGGCCAATCTTGTTACAGTCAGGTCAGTGCAATTGTGGGTGCAAGCTTTGTCACTGGAACTGGCACAATGGGCACATGAATGGAGTGGCCACGGTGGCAGAGACAGAAGCTACGTATGGGCCCAATGGCATGGACTCCCACACGTCAAAGCTGGCCTTGCAATTACTGCCTTTGAATATGCAACCTGTCAGAGACCGATGCCCAGCCCCTTATATGGCTCTGTTCCTTCAGGAGGCCCACCAGTAATAAGTAGAATAATTGGGCCCCTTGCATCCCGGAAGACAGAGATTCATTCTCACATAAATGGACATTTATTTGAATATGGATTTGCTTTTCCTAACCTCAGAGCTGCAGCCATTGCCACTATCCAGGTTTCCAGGGGCTTACAGAGTATTTGGTCCACAGGCATAGAATCCCACACAACATAGGATATGACCAGGGGACCCTGTTCCCAACAAAGGAGGTGTGGGTGTAGGGCCAGGATCTTGGGATTCGCTGCAGCATCAGAAGATGCTGACCTGATAGAGTGATGGAATGACCTGCTGAAAGCATAGCTGAAATGCCATCTTAGAGGCAAGACTCTTAAGGATCGGGCACTGCTCCTGGATGCAGTATATGCACTGAATCAGAGCCCTCTATATGGTGCTGTGTCCCCAGTAGGAGGAAAATATGTGCCTAGGAACCAAGAAGTGGAAGCAGGAGTGGCTCCACTCACCATCACCTCACTGGAGGATTTTGTGTTTCCCCTTACAGCAACTCTGGACTCTTCAGGGTTGGAGGGCCTAGTCAGGGAGTACACTCTTGCCATTGAACACAGTGAATGACAAACTATGTCTGCTGCCTGGGCACTTTGGATTCCTGTGTCTGAGGACCAACAGGCAGGAAGAAGAGTCACCATACTGGCAGTGGTCATTGTCCCTGAGCAAGTGGAGGCAGGGCTCCTGTTATACAATGGGAGAAAGGAGGACTATGTGTGGAACTCAAGAGACCCACATGGGTGCCTCTTAGCAATTTATCATCGAACTGCAACCTTGAGTGGACAAGTGTAGCAATCCCAGCCTGAGAAGGGTATGGTTAAATAAAGCTCAGATGCCACAGGATGGAGAAGCATGAAGGAGCTGCTCCCTGAACCTGTGCAGAGAAGGAAGTCTGTGCGGCACAAGGCGTGAACCACGGCAACGATGGATAGGTGTGCTGTTCAAATGTCCCTTCAAGAAAGAACTTAGTGATGAGCTGCAAGGAGCAGTTAACTGACAGTCTCAGTTTGCAGCACCGTAGGGATATGCTGCAGTAACTGAGCTGAGGCCGAGCTTTTCCCTGGCAGTCTCCAGCCCACGACTGAGCATGGCAAGGGTCTGCCCAACATGCTCCTTTATGTAAGGGAACGTCTCTACCCAAACTCCAATCATAGGTTTCCCGCAGGAGCAATCAGGCTCTCATATATTCCGGCTCCCACCACCCAAGTTGACTGGTCTAAGGATGGGTACCTGACCCAAGCTAAGCCACCCATAGTCCTTCCCTTGGATTTTTTCTTTTTTTTAAGTTATAACTCAGGGTGACTTGCCTGGTGGCACAGTGGTTAAGAATCCACCTGCCAGTGCAGGGGACAAGGGTTTGATCCCTGGTCTGGGAAGATCCTACATGCCGCGGAGCAACAAAGCTCCTGTGCCACAACTAATGAGCCTGTGCTCTAGAGCCCGGGAGCCACAACTACTGAAGCCCGCATGCCTAGAGCCTGTGCTCCGCATGAAGAGAAGCCACTGCAATGAGAAGCCTGTGCATCGCAACGAAGAGTAGCCCCACCACTCTCTGCAACTAGAGAAAGCCTGCATGCAGCAACGAAGACCCAACGCAGCCAAAAATAAATAAATAAAACAAATAAATAAAAATAAAATAAAATAAACTATAACTCAGAAGAAGGTCTCTCCAGTGGACGAAGTTGCAAGAGGTAGTTTGGGGAATTATTGGTTTCTGGCCACGTGAGGAAGCCCATCTGCAGTGAGCGAGAATGAAATCAGCACACACAGAAGCACAAAGACAAGAGACAGAGAGTGCCTGCAGCGTTCAAAGTTCTTGAGGTCCAGCTGTACCCAGCTCCCTGGGGTCTGACTGTTCTAACTTTTCTTTCTATTGAGTAAGATAGTCTAGTGTGCTTCCAATAAATAATTAATTGGAATCAGATGTTGATCACATGTGACCACATGAGTTCTAGCACAAACTTAGAAGTATCCTATGCATATTTTATATTAATAGTTAACATTGATTGAGTTGAGGGTTTATTTTATTCCAGACACTGGTCCAAGCACCTTACATATATGAATTCATTTAGTCCTCTCAGCAATAATATGAGTCCACCCAAATGCCCTCTCTCTATTGTTTTCCCCAAGGCTACTTTATTTTAAAATCATAAATAAATAAGAGATTCTACTACATGACCTTTTAATAGAGGCTCCAAAGAGCCAACTTTGGAGATGTACAATCTTCAACATTTTAGTCTCTCACCCGGTGATGCCAGCTCTAATTTGGGGCTTCAGCAAGACAGGTTTGCAGGTACAGGTGTCCTTCAATGCCTCAGAAAGGCCCATTTTTAATAATAGAGAAAGTGGTATTACAAATAAGCAGAACAGATAATTTCCCATGGATACACATTTTGGAATTTTAAATGGGATTCCCAAGGTTTGACAAGTATGAATAGTTACATGGTCAGAACATGTAAATCAGGACAATCTTTGAAGTCCAAGAAGGATGCCACCAGCACCTATCAACAGAGACTTCTACAAGGCCAAATACCCCCTCACTGAGGCCTGAAATCCAATTGACAATGAGCCATTCCTTTATGTAAGGCATCCACATGACCTTTGTTGTCTTTTAAAATTAAATACTCTGTAGAGGTATGATTAGGTACCTAATCCCTTCCCTACCTCAAGGGTGTGAGGGGTAAGAAGCATGGAGAAAAAGGACAAATGGAGACAACTAGAGTGGTAAAAATTGGGGAAAGGCCTTCCAACCCCACCACTTGACTGAAACTTCTGTTAGTACCAGGATCCTACCTTCAGATCAAAGCTGTCCAACAGAAATATAATGCACACCACACACTCAATTAACATTTTTCTAGTAGCCACATTAAAATTTTTTTCTACAACCAGGTGAAATTAATTTTAATAATGTATTTATTTAAATCAACATATCAAAAATATTATTTCAACATGCAGCGAATTAAAACTATTAATGAGCTATTTTATATTCATTTCTTTCATATAAGTCTTTGAAATCTAGTGTATATTACATGTACAACAAATATCAATTTGAATGCTAACTATTTAGAGTTCACAAATTTTTAATTGAAAAAGTTTTATATATTAGTGTTCAAAATATACTTAAAATTTTCCAGTAACTGAATCAGATGTTTTAAAATTAAAATTTAAACTAATTAAAATTAGGGACTTCCCTGGTGGTCCAGTGGTTAAGATGCTGTGCTTGCACTGCAGGGGGCGCAGGTTCCATCCTTGGTCGGGGAACTAAGATCCTGCATGCCATGGAGTGCGGCCAAAAAATAGAAAATAAATAAATAAATAAAATTTAAAAATAAACTAATTAGAAGTTTAGTTCCTTCGTCACAGTAGCTACATTTCAAGTGCTCAGTCACCACATGTGGCTAATGGCTACTGTATTCAACAACACAGATGGAGAACATTCTATGAGTGCAGAAATGTTACGGGACTATGCAGCTCTAGACGTAGCCTTTGGTGTACAGTAAACTCCACTCACTACTTGGCTGGCATTGTCAGGGAAGTGGGTTACATCTATAAAACACATTCCTTAACAGATTCCAAAAGCCTCGCCATGCCTCTCCACTGACTACCAGACTGATTTCTCCAGGTCCCCTCTCCCATGCTGCCCCAGCCTCCATCCACACCCAGCAGGATAGTAAAGAGCAAGGGCTCTGGAGTCAGAGATCCAGTTTTCATCTCAGTTCATCACTTACCAGTTGACTTCCTACAACTTAATTAACTTCTTTGAGTCTTAGTTTTCACATTAATTAATTGATGATATTTTAAAGGATTGTTGAGTAAGTGAGGTAATGTGCACAAGACATTTAACACGTCTGCCACATAGAAAAGAATAAATGGTAGCTCTTAAACAAAAACCTCTGTATACGCTTTTGTATGTGTTTCCACAACTTCCCGCCACCCAGGAGTGGTTATTCCTGGGTATTCTTAAGTGGGGCAGGAGTTAATGGGGGCGGAGGAGAGAGGTGGGGAAGAGCCCTGGCATCTGGGCACTGACATGTGTCCCAGCTCAGCCTTGTGGCTAATTTACGAACAGTTTTTACTGCTACTGTTTTATTCAGCTCTTCCTTCCCAGCTTATCAGTTCAGATGGCTTTTGCTCTGGAACTCCAAGTCCCACGTGGCCCCCCTCATTCTGCTCTGAACTAGAACAAATGATTAACCATGCAAAACAGCCATCAACACTCTTTCCAAGGACATCAATGACTGCTTTAAGCCCAAGCCCAGGGACACTTTCTCCTCAACCTCTCTGCAGTGTGTGACACTGTTGCTTCTCTCTCATCATCCTGGTTCTCCTCTAACATCCCTCAGACCATTCTTCCTCCTTTTTTTTTTTTTTTGTATAAATTTTAATTTTATTTATTTATTTCTTTTTGGCTGCATTGGGTCTTCGTTGCTGCACGCGGGCTTTCTCTAGTTGTGGCGAGCAGAGGCTACTCTTCGCTGCGATGCGCAGGCTTCTCATTGCGGTGGCTTCTCTTGTTGCAGAGCACAGGCTCTAGAGCACAGGCTCAGTAGTTGTGGCACACGGGCTTAGTTGCTCCGCGGCATGTGGATCTTCCTGGACCAGGGATTGAACCCGTGTGCCCTGCATTGGCAGGCAGATTCTTAACCACTGCGCCACCAGGGAAGTCCCCTTCCTCCTTCTTCTGCAAAGGCATCCCTAGGCCTGAGCCTCCCCCAAGGCACGGTCTCATTTGCGTACTCCTAGGCCTCAGCACAGTGCCCCTAAACTGATGACTCCTAAACCTGTACCTCAAGCTCCCACTTCAGCTTTGGGCCCAATTCGCTGCTCCCCACTGGCCTCTCCTCCTGTGTGACCTACCTCTGAATTCATCCTGTTCCCATCAAACCAGGTTCCCAGCTTGCTCTGAGTCGGGTAAGGGAACACACACGGACCCCAAGCTCCCAAGTGCCAACACACTGTGCTAGCACCTCACTTAATCTTCACAGAGGGGCTCTGTGAGGAAGGAACTGTGATCTGCAGTTTATAGCTGAAGAAGCCATGAGGAAGAAACCAAAATCTAGGTCTGTCTGGATCCAGACTCCATGTTCTTTCTAACGCATAGGACCATCTCCCATAATTCATTCAGTGGGTTGATGCTTTCAGCCAGGATGAATAATCTACCATCTACCCCTTAAAGGTTTGCAATTTTAGTGAGAGAAACAGAAGATACAGGTAAATATGATGGTGTGGTAAGTGCTATGATAGGGCCCTATGGGAATGCACAGAAGGAGCACCTACCACAGCCTTTGGGGTTCAGGAGAAAGAACTGTTGGCCTAGAGATGGAGGTTTGAGGTTCATCAATGGTAACTTAAGCAATAGGAGTCTATGAATCCTCCAAAGGGATATAAAGTGAGAGGAAGAGCAGGCTGAAGAAGGAACTCTGAGGCATACCCACATTTAGGAGCTGAGGAGAAGAAGTTACCTTAAGGGAGGCTGAGAAGAAGCCAGAAACACTGGAAACGGGAGGAAAACCAAACAGTGTGATCTTGCGGAAGAAAGGGAGGGAAGGAGTGGAGTTTAAGATGCTGAAAGTGTAACCAGTTTCAGCAATAGGGAAATTATGGATGCTCTTACTGAGAGCAGTCGCAGCTGAGTTTGGGTGGCAAAAGCCAGTCTGGAGTGGGTTGAAGAGAGATTGGATGGTAAGCAAATGAGGGTGGTGAGCATAGACAACTTTTTCAAGATGTCTAGTTGCAATAAGTTCACTGTGAAGATAAAATGAGGTGATGAAAATAAAGCAGCTAGCACAGTCCATGGCACATAAAAATAATTCAATAAATGTTGGCTGTTATTATTATATATTAAGGAATAAGAGAGCCAGCAGTAGCTATAAGGAAATGCGAGTTAGGGAGAATTTTTTTTTTTTTTTTTTTTGCGGTATGGGGGCCTCTCACTGTTGTGGCCTCTCCCATTGCGGAGCACAGGCTCTGGACGCGCAGGCTCAGCAGCCATGGCTCACGGGCCTAGCCGTTCCGTAGCATGTGGGATCTTCCAGGACCGGGGCACAAATCCATGTCCCCTCATCGGCAGGCGGACTCTCAACCACTGCGCCACCAGGGAAGCCCAGGGAGAATTTTTTAAAGACCTCTCTCTTTACTATATTGAAAAAAGCTTCAAAAACCACATCAAAGAACTACATGCAGTTAGTTCTAAAAAGCAACAATTCTCCGAGCCACCCTCCCCAAGAGGCAACCACTTTGAACTACTTCTGTGTTGTGGTAATCGCCATATTGCTAATTAACCTCGTAATATGACTATTTCTTGATTCACCTTAGACATTATCTATTAACTTCCTGATATGTTGAATGAGAATTTAATTCTTTTATACCTCTGTCATCCAAAGTGGTTGTATCACCATTCTCAGTTTCTCTGCTGGCCACCTTCACAACCTACTTATGCTCTATTTTTCATTCCATTAATCATAGATAGCGTCTCTTGGCTCCCTGCATTTAAGATGAGGATGTCAGTAGCCTACTCTTCCCTCCACCTCTCAAGGGGAAAGGTTTGTTTTGTTTCATTTTTTTAAATACAGAAGACTCTTGAGTAGGCTTGAGTGAAAGTGAGCAATTGAAGATAGATGACAAAACAGTTGTTGGTGTGAGATGGTGGTTTCAGAGCCCAGTGTGGGACATCTCCTCCATAATGCCACCACCAATTTCCTAGCGCAAATCTTGAAATCTTCTAGAAAACATGGAACTCCTTTGCACACTGGGTCCAATCAGCCATAAAATTCCATAGATTCCACTTCTTCAGTTACCATCTTTTTATTATTTTCTCTCCTGCACATGACTTTAGTTCAGACTTTCATTATTTCTTTGTTTTTTAAATAAATTTATTTATTTTATTTTGGGCTGTGTTGGGTCTTCGTTGCTGCCCGCGGGCTTTCTCTAGTTGCGGCGAGCGGGGGCTACTCTTTGTTGCAGTGTGTGGGCTTCTCATTACGGTGGCTTCTTTTGTTGTGGAGCACAGGCTCTAGGCGTGCAGGCTTCAGTAGCTATGGCACGTGGGCTCAGTAGTTGTGGCTCGCGGGCTCTAGAGCACAGGCTCAGTAGTTGTGATTGCAGGGGCTTAGCTGCTCCGCAGCATGTGGAATCTTCCCAGACCAGGGCTTGAACCCATGTCCCCTGCATTGGCAGGCAGATTCTTAACCACTGTGCCACCAGGGAAGCCTGGGGCTTTCTTTATTTCTGACTTAGACAATAGACTTCTAACTGATCTCTCTTCCTCCTTACTTTTCCCTTGCAAGTCTATTTTACACTGATGCCGATTAATCTTAAAGCAGAGCTCTCATCATCTTACTCCCTTGTTTAGAATCCATAGTCTGGCTTTCAAGGTCTTCCACAATGTGATCCCAGCCCAGCATGAGTTAAGAGAATGTTCAATCAGGAAGGCGAGGGGTGGAGGTCAGAGGCAAATGGAACATGTTCCCCAGGTAAAGCATAGTTTCTCAGGCCCCCCTATTCAACAGGAGCTTCAGGGCCCTTCTGGAAGAGGTAAAGGCTGGTTAACCACCCCAGATGTGTCTTTTGCAAAGTCCAATAAGCATAACCATGTGCTCTGGTTCAGAGCTTCTCTTAATATTTCCTTTGGAAATTCACAAAAGAAGAAATACAAACAGCCAATAAACATTTAAAAGTTCAACATCACTAGTTAGAATGTCAGCCATGAGAAAAGGTGTGTACCATTTTTTTTTTTAAAGAGCTTATCCATTATTATCTAATAGCTGGACAGTTTAGCTGGCATCTGCTTTCCCCTCCTCTCTGGTCTGAATCCTTTGGGGAACTAGATAGGCCTGGCACGGGGCACTAACTTCAGAGAGCATGTGAGGCATGTACCTCTGTGTCACAGAAGCTGCGACACTGAGCGAGATTATTTTTAGAGGTGACCTTCTAGGTTCCAAGGAAAAGTAAACAGACTTGCACATGATTTCCTCTGAGAGACTCGTGGTAAACAAATTGGCATGCACACACTCACTATTATCCCATGTTCTGACTCCAGGGCTCTTAAAGAGCAATTTCAGGTGAAAAGCTTTACTGAAAGCTGAAACCAACCAGGATGAAGAGAGGGGTAAACTGAGTGAAAGTTCACAGCTTCTAGCTACTGGGTCAGAGAACTGCAGGTGAAACAACTTATCTATTCCAAATTCTTGGAAAACGTTGTTTTAAATGAAGTTTCAACAATTCCTCATGAAAGTATTGCTAAAACTTATTATTTAATGTCTCACCTCTTATTTTGTATTATTCCATTTGTTTTACCTTTGTTGTTTTTCCTATGTAATGTGTTTATTATTTTTAAGTGAACATTATAGAAAATGCAGAAAGAAAAAATCCCCATAATCCTGCTCCTTATTGTTTGTTATGTATCCTTCAGGTATTTTAATGCATATACTTATATCTATATATCAGCAAAAGAAAAACATACTGTCATAAATTTCTTTGTCATCTCATACTGGATCTAGGGCATCTTTTCACATTGGTATGTATAGGTCTGCCTCATTCTATTGATGGACATTTAGGTCATTTCCAGTGTTTTACTATTACAAACAATGCATAAGCAAGCATCTTTGAACAGATATCTTGAGCACTTGCATGAAAATTTCTGTTGGACAGCTTCTGGGAAGAATTTCTGGATCAAAACATTTACATATTTTTAAAGGTTTTTTTGTTTGTTCGTTTGTCTTGGCCGCACCACACTGCTTGTGGGATCTTAGTTCCCCAACCAGGAATCAAACCCGGCCCTCAGCAGTGAAAGCACGGAGTCCTAACCACTGGACCGCCAGGGGATTCCCTAAAGTTTTAATTTAGTTATTGCCAAGCTGCTCTCCACCTGTTTCCTGGAAACATGCAAATAAATTAATTTCTCATGAAGACTTAGCAGCAATGCCTGGCACATAGTAGCTGTTAGTTAATTGATGGTTAGATTAAAGCTTCATAAATATTACTTATTGTTCTGACTGTGACACTACTGAAGTGCACTGCCCTGCCTGCCTCACTCTTAATTATCCCAGACAACTGAGGTATTTAAGTGTGGTAAAGTAGTAAATACAATACACATTAGTAGTAAATACAATAAAAAATAATAGTATTAATACATACCACAATACATAGCACTTCTGATTGTATCCTCTGTGACAAGATATTGTTGTCATCTGAAATCATAAAATTCTGGAGTAGACAGGAACCTAGACATCAAATAGTGTTTCTTTTTTTATATGAAGAAGTGAAAGCCCAGAAAGATAATGATTGTCCAAAGGTTTGAGAATTAATAGATCCTACTGAAAACACCTCTTATTTCTCACTTTCCTTTCTTGACTTGAATGCACAGATCTATTGTCATTTTATTTCACTTGACTATGTCATACAAACAAGGCACATTATTGACTGAGATATGTGTCCTCAAGTCTTCTTAGTTCTGTCAATTTACCTGCCTAGAGCTTTCCTGCTTGCCCTTCTAATTTTCTACTTCAAGTTAGCCAAGGATTGAAAACAAGATAGCCAAGCTTATTAGAACTATACATCAAGTGATGGGATCTGAGAGTGAGTCTAAGATTTTCTTATGAGTGAAACACAAGAGTCTTAATACTTATTGTCAGGTATTTTGGCTACTCAGGACAGCTTGTGTGTGTGTGTGTGTGTGTGTGTGTGTGTGTGTGTTTGTGTGTGTGCATATGCACTTCCTAAGCTTTAGCAGCTTAGGAACATGTTGCCGTGTTCTGGATAGATGAGACTGTTATCTATATATAAATAAGTGTATATGCAGTTGACCTTTGAACAACACAGAAGTTAGGGGCATCAACTCTCCTTGCAGTCAAAAATCTGAGTATAACTTTACAGTCCGCCCTTGATACCTGTGGTTCTGCATCTTCAGGTGCAACCAACCTCAGATTGTGTAGTACTGTAGTAGTATTTATTGAATATAATCAACATATAAGTGGACATGCACAGTTCAAACCCCTGTCAAGGGTCAACCGTATATGAAATATTGCTAAGAGTAAAATCCTGGAAGGTATTCAGAACCATTTAGATTTAAAAATTTTCCCAATTCTAAGGAAACAAATAGTCAAAGCATTTGTCTTCATGTGCTATCAACATTTGGCCAAGGTCTATTTAAAGGACAGTGAAATAAGAATCCTTTCTCCTTCCCTTTGCCGATATATAACACCAACTTTGGTCTGATCATCAGTAATGTCAGGAATAGTTTCTGTGGCAGTCAGAATAATGGCTGCCCAAAGATGTCCACATCATAATTCCTGAAATCTGTGAATATGTGCCCTTACATGACAAAAGGGACTTTGCAGATATGATTAAATTAAGGATCTTGAGATGGGGAGATTAGCCTGGGTCATCCAGGTGGGCCCAATGAATTACAAGCCTCCTTAAAAGTAAAAGAGGGAGGCAGGAGAGTCAGAGAAGGAGATACGGTGACAAGAGCAGAGGTCAGAGTGATACGATTGTTTGAGGAAGAGACCAGGAGCCAAGGAATGCAGGCAGCCTCTAGAAGCTGGAAAAGGCAAGGAAGCAGATTCTGCCTAAGAGTCTCCAGAAAGGAATGCAGCCCACTGCCAACACTTTGATCCTGGTCCAGGAGATCATTTTAGATTTCTCTCCAGAACTGTAAGATAGCAAATTTGTGTTATTTTAAGTCACTAAGTTCATGGTAATTTGTTATAACATCAACAGGAAGCTAACACAGTGTCTAACTATAAGCCAGTGTAAGTTTGAGTTTTGATTGAAGGACAATTGTTCTTTTGCATTTGAATCAAATATTTAAAGAATGTGAAAATGTTTAAAAGAAAAAAAGCTGAAAAAAGTAACCATATAACAATAGTAATAGTTAACATCAATTGAGCACTTACTATATACAAGACATTGGATTTACAAAATTTCATGGAAGGCTTACAATGAAAGGAAGACGTAGGACTATGACAATAATCCGTTTATTAGATAAGAAAGCAAATATAAAGAAGGTGAAGAATTTAACTTTAATAAGCAAAGAGATTAGTTGAACTATCCTGTGGTAAGGTGCAGAATTCCATCCTCTCAAACCAAGCAGGGAAAATTTGAAGGTAGTTACTATAAAAATTAGGCAAAGGTAAAGCTTGTAAGATTGCTAAGGGATAGGTGATGCCTTAGGTTGTGAAAATAAATCCCACCTGAAATGCTTTGAGTTCCTACTACATGGCAGGCAGCTCCCAGATATTACAATGGGCTCAACTTGTTAACTGGAAGACCAGGTGGAATCCCCAGAAGGTGCATCCTTCCCCCCCCCACCCTCCCTACCCCCATCTGGAACCTTTGACCCATAATCCTGAATTCATAACCCCAATCTTGTCTTTGACTGACAACCCTGAATACATGACATCAGATTAACAGTCCCAAAATAAATCTGTTCCCCTCCATTGGAATGTCATTGGATAATGACTGCAATCCCAAATAATATGCACGATGATATAGTTTTAATGACATCTTATATTTACAAGATGTAGTAACAAATTTTTAACTCACTGTGCTGTTTGTGTATGTGTTCTTTGTATTTAAGATATTTGAAATGTTTTAGAGAATCTCACAGGTTGGATAAAGATCTGACATTTTAAACTGACTTTTCATTGAAATACTTAGGATTTGACCAATTAGGGATATAGTGAATATTTAAACGCTTTAGGGACCTATAGGTTTGATTTTTATGCTGCATAGATGCCTAAGAGAATCTGATTTACTAGATTTACAATAACACATTTGTTAAGTGCTTATTACTTACCAGGACTGTTTTAAGTGCATTGCATGGACTAACTCAGGTAAACATCATAACAACTCTATATGATTTTGGTATTATTGCTACTCCCACTTTCAGAGGGTAAAACAGAGGCACAAAGAGTTATGTGACTGAACCAAGATCAGGCAGCCGGTTAGTAGCAGAGCAGTTCCAGCCCAGATGACACCAGACTGCCAAAGCCAGCACACTAACCACTCTCCTATACCACCTCCATGTTCTAGAGATGCCATTTCTATAGAATACAGTGTCGGTTGTGAATACATAACCTGGAGGAATATACACCAGTACAACAACACTGGCCTTTCCTGGAATGGGAATTATGGAGGACTGTTATTTCTGTAACATTTAAGATTTGAGTAAAAGGAGTTCTCTACCCCTTCACCCCACTTTCCAACTAATTTCTTTATTGACAATTTAAAATTAAGAGAATTCTGCACCTCTTTATATTTCACTTCTCTGCATTGTCAATCAGCATTTTGTAGTCATTTATTAATATCTACCTCATGAGCTTTTTTTTTTTTTTTAAACACTCCTGCTTATGCTCAGATGGGTATCATTACTGGGTGAAACATTTTATGCCCTCATCCCTGTATGTCCCATAGAATGTCACTTCTTCAATTATGCTACTTTTGTATCTAGTATATGCTTTTATTAAGCATATAACACTGAATTATAGTTTTTCTATTCAGCCATCTTCCCTATTAGAGTATCTGTGTTATATATAACTTTCCCCAGGGTCCAGCACAGAATCTGGTTGGTTAAACCACACATATTTTTCAGTTATGGAATCTGAAGTACGTTTTGCATAGGCAATCGTTATAGTTTTTCCTTTTCGTAAAAGGCTTACTTTCTTTTGGTCTTTGAACTCTTTGGTCTAGCATTGGGGTAAGTGACACAATGCAGACTTAAGTAGAACTGGGACTTCCCTGGTGGCGCAGTGGTTGAGAATCCACCTGCCAGTACAGGGGACACGGGCTTGATCCCTGGTCAGGGAAGATCCCACATGCCATGGAGCAACTAAGCCCATGCGCCACAACTACTGAGCCTGCGCTCTAGAGCCCACGTGCCACAACTACGGAGCCCTCGTGCTGCAACTACTGAAGCCTGCGCACCTAGAGCCCGTGCTCCACAAGAGAAGCCATTGCAATGAGAAGCCTGCGAGCAGCAACGAAGCCCCAATGCAGCCAAAAAAAAAAAAGACTTAAGTAGAACTAAAAGTGGAGGAATTCAGTTAAGAAGTTATCACAAAACTAGAAAAAAGTTTCTGAAAACACGAATCATTTACAAGGAGGAGCTGAGAGTGGAGCTATGTAACATATTAACAACTGGGAGAGAGGGAGAATCTTCTCTTTGCTTCCCGAGGTGCTCCGTGTTCGGTTGCTCTCAGACTGGGTAGGCCGCCACATCTGGTATGTATTTCTAAGGGTCAGGTTTTCAACTTAAAAGAGAGAAGAAAAAGCAGTTAACCCCTTAATCAATAGAATAGTTTTAGATAGTTGTGGGCCAGAAATACTTCATTTACTTATCATGACCCCAGTACATTTGCATTTTATCCTGGATTGCATCTGTGGTGGGAATCTCGGGGGCGCCGGTAATGTTTTGGATGATGCAGCCCTCCAGACCACCTAACTCCCACAATAGTGCCCCTGTGCCCTCCAGCCTGGGGGCGAGGGTGGTGACGCTGGAGCTCGCCCCGGCCACTTCCTCCCCTCCAAGTCTGCGGCCAGGGCGGGAAAGTGAAAATGAAAACAGAACTTCTCTGATTGCCCCCTCGCCGGCTGGCGACCCGCGCTGGTCACGTAGACTGTGTGAGAGGATGGGAAAGCCGCGAGATCACGGGCTGGCGACCCTCTGAAGAGTTCGCCTTCTCCTCTGGGGAAAGGGCGGGGGATCTCCTTTCCCACCGAGTGCGGACTAGTGCAGCCCGACCGCCCACTTGGGGGAGGCTCTAGCTGCCCCGCCCCGCCTCGCTTGTGCTCGCCCCATGAGTCTCCGCCCCCACGAGGCCCCGCCTTCCGCTTTGGTCCCTAAGGCCACGCCCACGGGGGCCCCAAGCCCCTGAGGCTCCGCTAGGCCTGGCCAGCCTCGAAGAGGGAGTTTCCTTTTCCTCTCCTGCTCCACCTCCTCCTCTTTCTGGTCTCTCCGCCTTCTCCGCGCTGCCTTGGGTCGCCTGATGCAGAAGTTCTGGTAGAGACTGGGCCAAGGCGAAGCCAGGGTGCTTTCTCATTAGGGCCTTGGCCAGGCCTGGGGATCCGGCGGCGACGGCCGACAACCTTGGGGTTGAGTCTCCTTCCAGGCGCATCTCTGCAGTGAGAACCTTTTGGGGAGGGTAGATCCTGAAGATCCGTTTGGGAATTTCTTTCTCCTGGCTCACCAGCCCCACGTCCCCCAAGTGTAAGTGATAGGACGGGGAGTAGGTAGACTGTTGAAAGGTAAAGAATGCAGCCGAGTTACGAAGTGCCTGGCCAAAGTAAAATCAGGGAGCAAGGACATGAGAGCAGTAAAATTTGGGGCGGCCAATTCATTGTCAGTTAAAAAAAATACAAATGGCTAGAATCACCATCAAAGTATCACTAATTTCAAACTGCCTTCTAATTAATTATAGTTCACAGGATGCCTGTTAATTACAGGAGACACCTGACCTAATGTTTGCAAACGAAGTGCAGATGGCAATATTTAGAGAAATGCAGACATGAAGCAGGAAAATGGGGTGTTAGTGTTTTCAGAGTTCCCATCAGGTATCTGAAAGATCCAACGAATATATATCAACGACATAATCAAGAATGACTTAGTCACTGCCTTCTGTAGTTCTCTGATAGCAGATTGTAGTCAGGGCAAGTTATTCATTGGCTGGTGTGAACCCTTGTGATTAAAATGAAGTCAGATGGTTTAGCACACACAGTTGCTTGCCTATGTTCTCAGACACTGAAGAATGTTGCTTTCACACTTGTAAGGAGTTTAAAGGAAAAAAACAAAACAGTTACCTGCTTCAAGTGCTTAGCATTGTACTCAAAACAGTTATAGACGCCATCCTTTAGCTTCTGTGAATTTTTGCCTAAGGAAATGTGTAGTTGTGAGACAACTTCATGACTACCTATTCCTAGTGAAACTTTGTCCTTTAGAAATTACTTAGCAGTGGTTGGTTGCAGAGTGAAAGGTACACACAATTGTATATGCCTGTCAGTGCTGACAAGGACATACTGAAAATTCTAAGAGTTGTCAAACGAGATATAAGTTCAGGCTGTTTCTCCAGTGTTCTTTCTGCCTCTGACAAAGAATAAGTGAATATGGTTAACAGTCAGAAATGAGGAAGAAATGAGTTTATAGATTTCTATTTGAAAGACCCCAAATAGAAATTTAGAAATATGAAGGTTTTTAAAAATCCTACCGAGTAGTTAAAGATGAATTGAGAACAGGCTGTATGCTGGACACTTGCTGTTCTTTATTTCACAGAACATTCACAACTCTGAGATCACCACTATCTGCATTTCACAGAGAGAAGAATCTAGGCTTTGAGAAGTTAAGGTAACCTGCCCACGGTCACATGGCTAGTAAGTGACGAGTTTAAGATTGAACTCAGGTCACCCATCTCTCCAAGTTAAAAACCATGCAGAATGCATTTGTATACATTTATCTAAGTGCATCAAGATGTACAGTTTAAATGGGTGAATTTTATCTAAATCATACCCCGGTAAAGTTAATTTTTAAAAATCATGCAGGATGAATGTGATGTTTTTATGATAAAACTCATCCAAGAAAGAACACTATGATGATTTCACACCTGACAGTTTCTGAGGAAAAAGAGATGGAGATGACACATGTATGTTATTAGCATACACACTGAAAGACTGGTGACACCACAGACTAGAATTGTTCATTCAGGTGACTTTCCCAAACTTAAGATACAGACATATAGAAATATCAACCAGGATGCTACCATGTGTAAGAGGCATGCAAGTCTCTTGTGGAAGTCAACCAAGCAAATGCAAAATTGGAAAAGACATTTGAAGTATGTGATATCAAAATTGTCTAACAAAAATATGTCCCAAGTACTGGGCATTAAAAAGTTAGATACTTTTGCTGTGGTATGCATTAAAGTCACATTTTCTGTGTGTAAGATAGTATGTACTATATTAAGCATTGCGATTATAAGCTGTACAGCAGAATTTACACGTTATTTTCAATTAAAATTTGTTTGAACAGTCTGTCAAAACATGCCAAGGCGCCAGTTGTTAGTGCTTTTGTGTTTGAAGGCTGTGTTTGGCTGTTTAAAGAGAATATATTGACTCCTTTTTCATTTTATGATGTTCCATTTTGAAGTTTCACCAGTTTCAGAAACATTTTAAACTTAAAGCTTTAATTAAAATGTATCAAATTTTTAAAATAAATTTATTTATTTATTTTTGGCTGTGTTGGGTCTTCGTTGTGGTACACGGGCTTCTCATTGTGGTGGCTCCTCTTGTTGTGGAGCACGGGCTCCAGGTGTGCAGGCTTCAGTAGTTGTGGCATGCAGGCTCAGCATTTGTGGCTTGGGGGCTCTAGAGCGCAGGCTCAGTAGTTGTGGCGCACAGGCTTAGTTGCTCCGCGGCACGTGGGATCTTCCTGGACCAGGGATCGAACCCATTTCCCCTGCATTGGCAGGTGGATTCTTAGCCACTGTGCTACCAGGGAAGTCCCTCAAATATTTTGTGAACTGGGTATTCTGAATAATCACAGTTGCCCATACATATGTAGAAACAGGACACAGAATAGCTCAGTACTTTTTACAAGCACCCAAACTGGCTTTCTTAGGATGCTTAAACTGATAGTTGCCATCCCCACCTGAAACAGATATATCTGTATTGGTCAGTTTAACAGCCCCAATAATGACAAACTCCACAAGACCTCGGAATAAGATTTGATCAATGAGATTTCACTCTTAGGAATTCTGCACAACCTTAAATTCTCCCAGAGAATATATTCTTCAGTGACAATCATGAAGACAGTGACATGTCTTGAGTGAAAAAGAAAACAACTGTGACAGAAAGCATGAGTCTTTTTGTCACAAATGAGGCAATTTTATCAGGATGCATACTTAGCACCCCTCTTGAAGTCCAAGAGGAAACTCTAACCCAGCGCTCCCCATCAGGAGAGTCCTTTGCAAGTCTGAGCGTAACAACAGAAAATCACTACTCTTGGTAATTCAGTATAACCAGGGTGGTGGGGAATAGCACAGAGCCTGAGACGAGATCTCTGAACACCTATCCTTCCTCTCTTTACTATTTTACTTCTTTAACATTTGTTTAGTATTAGTGCAGCTTGCTTGGCAACGAAAGCTATGTCTTCTCTGACATGCATAAGCCTATAGTTGATGGACTACTAAAAATGTTTCCACTCCAACTAACTTCTAGTGTGGTTTTTCATAATTTTTTCACCAAATTTATGATTCATTCCAGAAATGTACAGTTTACTAGAAACGATTCTGAACAGGTGGAAGCAGTTTTATTTTGCATACCATGGATGTGTTATCCATAATAAATCCATAATAAATGCACATTTTTTCCTGTTCATAGCATATCACCTCTAGTCCTTCTATCTGCATGATAAAAATTGAGGTACAATTTCAAAACTATACTTCAAATTCTTAAGATATATTTTGGTGAGATATATTAAGAACCTTTAAAAAGTATATGACCTTTGATCCAATAATTGCCCTCTAGAAATCTATCCAAAGAAAACAGAAATTCAAGCAAAGATTTTTATACAAAAGATGTTCACTGCAGTGTCATTTATAATGACAAACATTGGAAAATCTAAATCAACCTTAGTAAAATCATTTAATGAATTGATGTATCAATGTATGGTTATTTTAAAATATAGTCATTTAAAATTTAAGGGAGATTGGTTCAAGATGGCGGAGTAGAAGGATGTGTGCTCACTCCCTCTTGCAAGAGCACTGGAATCACAACTAACTGCTGAACAATCATTGACAGGAAGACACTGAAACTCACCAAAAAAGATACCCCACATCCAAAGACAGAGGAGAAGCAGCAATGAGACAGTAGGAGGGGTGCAATTACAATAAAATCAAATCCCATAACTGCTGGGTGGGTGACTCACAAACTGGAGAACAATTATACCACATAGGTCCACCCACTGGAGTGAAGGTTCTGAGCCCCAAGTCAGGCTTCCCAACCTGGGGGTCTGGCAATGGAAGGAGGAATTCCCAGAGAATCAGACTTTGAAGGCTAGTGGGATTTGATTACAGGACTTTGACAGGACTGGGGGAAACAGAGACTCCACTCTTGAAGGGCACACACAAAGTAGTGTGCGCATCAGGACCTGGGAGGAAGGAGCAGTGACCTGCATAGGAGACTGAACCAGACCTACCTGCTAGTGTTGGACAGTCTCCTGCTGAGGCGGGGGGTGGCTGTGGCTCACCACGGGGACAAGGACACTGGGAGCAAAGTTCTGGGACATACTACTTGGCGTGAGCCCTCCCGGAGTCCGCCATTAGCCCCACCAAGGAGCCTGTGGGCTCTGGTGCTGGGTCGCCTCAGACCAAACAACCAACAGGGAGGGAACTCAGCCCCACCCATCAACAGACAAGCAGATTAAAGTTTTACTGAGCTCTGCCCACCAGAGGAACACCCAGCTCTACCCACCACCAGTCCCTCCCATCAGGAAGCTTGCACAAGCCTCTTAGATAGCCTCATCCACCAGAGGGCAGACAGCAGAAGCAAGAAGACTTACAATACTGCAGCCTGTGGAACGAAAACCACATTCACAGAAAGATAGACAAAATGAAAAGGCAGAGAACTATGTACCAGATGAAGGAACAAGATAAAACCCCAGGGGATTCCCTGGTGGCGCAGTGGTTGAGAATCTGCCTGCCGATGCAGGGGACAGGGGTTCAAGCCCTGGTCTGGGAAGATCCCACATGCTGCGGAGCAACTAGCCCCGTGAGCCACAAATACTGAGCCTGCACGTCTGGAGCCTGTGCTCCGCAACGAGAGGCCGTGATAGTGAGAGGCCCGTGCACCGCGATGAGGAGTGGCCCCCACTTGCCGCAATTAGAGAAAGCCCTCACACAGAAACGAAGAGCCAACACAGCCATAAATAAATAAATAAATAAATAAATAATTTTTTAAAAAAGCAAAATTCCTTAAAAAAAAAAAAAAAAAAGATAAAACCCCAGAAAAACAACTAAATGAAGTGGAGATAGGCAGCTTTCCAGAACACGAATTCAGAATGATAGTGAAGATGATCCAGGACCTCAGAAAAAGAATGGAGGCAAAGATCAAGAAGATGCAAGAAATGTTTAGCAAAGACCTAAAAGAATTAAAGAAAAAACACCTAGAAGAATTAAAGAACAAACAAACAGAGATGAACAATACAATAACTGAAATGGAAAATACACTAGAAGGAATCAATAGCAGAATAACTGAGGCAGAAGAATGGATAAGTGACCTGGAAGAAAGAATAGTGGAATTCACTGCCACGGAACAGAATAAAGAAAAAAAGAATGAAGAGAAATGAAGACAGCCTAAGAGACCTCTGAGACAACATTAAACGCAACAACATTCACATTATAGGGGTTCCAGAAGGAGAAGAGAGAGAGAAAAGACCTGAGAAATATTTGAAGGGATTATAGTTGAAAACTTCCCTAAATTGGGAATGGAAATGGCCACCCAAGTCCAGGAAGCACAGAGAGTCCCAGGCAGAATAAACTGAAGGAGAAGCATGCTGAGACTCATCGTAATTAAAATGACAAAAATTAAAGACAAAGAAAAATTATTAAAAGCAATAAGGGAAAAATGACAAATAACGTACAAGGGAACTGCCATAAGATTAACAGCTGATTTCTCAGCAGAAACTCTACAAGCCAGCAGGGAATGGCATGATATATTTAAAGTGATGAAAGGGAAGAACCTACAACCAAGATTACCCAGCAAGGATCTTATTCAGATTTGACAGAGAAATCAAAAGCTTTACAGATAAGCAAAAGCTAAGAGAATTCAGCACCACCAAACCAGCTCTACAGCAACTGCTAAAGGAACTTCTCTAAGTGGGAAACACAAGAGAAGAAAAGGACCTACAAAAACAAACCCAAAACAATTAAGAAAATGGTAATAGGAACATACATATTGATAATTACTTTAAATGTGAATGGATTAAATGCTCCAACCAAAAGACACAGGCTTGATGAATGGATACAAAAACAAGACCCATATATATGCTGTCTACAAAAGACCCACTTCAGACCTAGGGACACATACAGACTGAAAGTGAGGGGATGGAAAAAGATATTCCATGTAAATGGAAATCAAAAGAAAGCTGGAGTACTAGTACTCATATCAGATAAAACAGACTTTAAAATAAAGAATGTTGCAAGAGACAAGGAAGGACACTACATAACAATCAAGGGATCAATCCTAGAAGAAGATACAACAATTATAAATATATATGCACCCAGCATAGGAGCACCTCAATACATAAGGCAAATGCTAACAGCTATAAAAGAGGAAATTAACAGTAACACAATAACAGTGGGGGACTTTAACACCTCACTTACACCAATGGACAGATCATCCAAACAGAAAAGTATTAAGGAAACACAAGCTTTAAATGACACAATAGACCAGATAGATTTAATTGATATTTACAGGACATTCCATCCAAAAACAGCAGATTACACTTTCTTCTCAAGTGTACATGGAAGATTCTCCAGAATAGATCACATCTTGGGTCACAAATCAAGACTTGGTAAATTTAAGAAAATTGAAATCATAACAAGCATCTTTTCCGACCACAATGCTATGAGATTAGAAATACATTGCAGGGAAAAAAAACACGTAAAAAACACAAACACATGGAAGCTACACAATACATTATTAAGTAACCAAGAAATCAAACAGGAAATCAAAAAATACCTAGAGACAAATGACAATGAAAACACGATGACCCAAATCCTATCGGATGTAGCAAGATCAGTTCTAAGAGGGAAGTTTATAGCAATACAATCCTACCTCAAGAAACAAGAAAAATCTCAAATAAACTATCTAACCTTACACCTAAAGGGACTAGAGAAAGAAGAACAAACAAAACCCAAAGTCAGTAGAAGGAAAGAAATCATAAAGATCAGAGCAGAAATAAATGAAAAAGAAAACAATAGCAAAGATCAATAAAACTAAAACCTGGTTCTTTTGAGAAGATAAACGAAATTGATAAACGTTTAGCTAGACTCATCAAGAAAAAGAGGGAGTGGACTCAAATCAATAAAATTAGAAATGAAAAAGGAGAAGTTACAGCAGACACCGCAGAAATACAAAGCATCATAAGAGACTACTACAAGCAACTCTATGCCAATAAAATGGACAACCTGGAAGAAATGGACAAATTCTTAGAAAGGTATAACCTTCCAAGACTGAACCAGGAAGAAATAGAAAATATGAACAGACCAATCACAAGTAATGAAATCGAAACTGTGATTAAAAATCTTGCAGCAAACAAAAGTCCAGGACCAGATGGCTTCACAGGTGAATTCTATCAAACATTTAGAGAAGAGCTAACACCTATCCTTCTCAAACCCTTCCAAATAATTGCAGAGGAAGAAACACTCCCAGACTCATTCTATGAGGCCACCATCACCCTGATACCAAAACCAGACAAAGATACTACAAAAAAAGAAAATTACAGACTAATATCACTGTTGAATATAGATGCAAAAATCCTCAACAAAATACTAGCAAACAGAATCCAACAACACATTAAAAGGATCATACACCATGATTAAGTGGGATTTATCCCAGGGATGCAAGTATTCTTCAATATATGCAAATCAGTCAATGTGATACATCATATTAACAAATTAAAGAATAAAAACCATATGACCATCTCAATAGATGCAAAAACAGCTTTTGACAAAATTCAACACCCATTTATGATAAAAACTCTCCAGAAAGTGGGCATAGAGGGAACCTACCTCAACATAATAAAGGCCATATATGACAAATCTGCAGCAAACATCATTCTCAACAGTGAAAACCTGAAAGCATTTCCTCTAAGATAAGGAACAAGACAAGGATATCCACTCTCGCCACTCTTATTCAACATAGTTTTGGAAGTCCTAGCCACAGCAATCAGAGAAGAAAAAGAAATAAAATGAATCCAAATTGGAAAAGAAGAAGTAAAACTGTCACTGTTTGCAGATGACATGATACTATACATAGAGAATCCTAAAGATGCTACCAGAAAACTACTAGAGCTAATCAGTGAATTTGGTAAAGTTGCAGGATACAAAATTAATGCACAGAAATCTCTTGCATTCCTATACACTAATGATGAAAAATCTGAAAGAGAAATTAAGGAAACACTCCCATTTACTATTGCAACAAAAAGAATAGAATACCCAGGAATAAACCTACCTAGGGAGACAAAAGACCTGTATGCAGAAAACTATAAGACACTGATGAAAGAAATTAAAGATGATAGAAACAGATGGAGAGATATACCATGTTCTTGGATTGGAAGAATCAATATTGTGAAAATGACTATACTACCCAAAGCAATCTACAGATTCAACACAATCCCTATCAAATTACCAGTGGCATTTTTTACAGAACTAGAACAAAATTCTTAAAATTTGTATGGAGACACAAAAGACCCCTAATAGCCAAAGCAGTCTTGAGGGAGAAAAACGGAGCTGGAGGCATCAGACTCCCTGATTTCAGACTATACTACAAAGCTACAGTAATTAAGACAATATGGTACTGGTAGAAAAACAGAAATTAGATCAATGGAACAGAACAGAAAGCCCAGAGATAAACCCACGCACCTATGGTCAACTAATCTATGACAGAGGAGGCAAAGATATACAATGGAGAAAAGACAGTCTCTTCAATAAGTGGTGCTGGGAAAACTGGACAGCTACATGTAAAAGAATGAAATTAAAACACTCCCTAACACCATACACAAAAATAAACTCATAATGGATTAAAGACCTAAATGTAAGACTGGACACTGTAAAACTCTTAGAGGAAAACATAGGAAGAACACTCTTTGACATAAATCACAGCAAGATCTTTTTTGACCCACCTCCTAGAGTAATGGAAATAAAAACAAAAATAAACAAATGGGACCTAATGAAACTTAAAAACTTTTGCACAGCAAAGGAAACTATAAACAAGACGAAAAGACAACCCTCAGAATGGGAGAAAATATTTGCAAATGAATCAATGGACAAAGGGTTAATCTCCAAAATATATAAACAGCTCATGAAGCTTAATATTAAAAAAACAAACAACCCAATCCAAAAATGGGCAGAAGACCTAAATAGACATTTCTCCAAAGAAGACATACAGATGGCCAAGAGGCACATGCAAAGCTGCTCAACATTACTAATTATTAGAGAAATGCAAATCAAAACTACAATGAGGTATCACCTCACCAGTTAGAATGGGCATCATCTGAAAATCTACAAACAACAAATGCTGGAGAGGGTGTGGAGAAAAGGGAACCCTCTTGCACTGTTGGTGGGAATGTA
Organism: Mesoplodon bidens; assembly: GCF_964165515.1. NCBI lineage: Eukaryota > Metazoa > Chordata > Mammalia > Artiodactyla > Ziphiidae > Mesoplodon > Mesoplodon bidens. Next base: position 37,495,204 of record NC_138170.1, read on the forward strand.
AATTGATACAGCCACTTTGGAGAACAGTATGGAGGTTCCTTAAAAAACTAAAAATAGAATTACCATACGATCAAGCAATCCCACTACTGGGCATATACCCAGAGAAAACCATAATTCAAAAAGACACATGTACCCCAACCTTCATTGCAGCACTATTTACAATAACCAGGTCATGGAAGCAACCTAAGATGCCCATCGGCAGATGAATGGATACAGAAGTTGTGGTACATATATACAATGGAATATTACTCAGCCATAAAAAGGAATGAAATTGGGTCATTTGTTCAGATGTGGATGGACCTAGAGACTGTCATACAGAGTAAAGTAAGTCAGAAAGAGAAAAACAAATATATATTAATATATATATGTGGAATCTAGAAAAATGGTATAGATGAACCGGTTTGCAAGGCAGAAATAGAGACATAGATGTAGAGAACAAACATATGGACACCAAGTGGGGAAAGTGTGGGTGGGGTGGGGTGGTGGTGGGATGAGCTGGGAGATTGGGATTGACATATGTACAGTAATATGTATAAAATAGAAAACTAATAAGAACCTGCTGTATAAAAATAATAAAAGTTTTTAAATGGAATAAAAAATAAAATTTATGGAAATTTTAGGGACTTCCCCAGTGGTGCAGTGGTTCAGAATCTGCCTGCTAAGGCAGGGGACACAGGTTTGAGCCCTGGTCTGGGTAGATCCCACATGCTGAGCAGCAACTAAGCTCTTGTCCCACAACTACTGAGCCTGCGCTCTAGAGCCCATGAGCCACAACTACTGAGCCTGCGTGCCACAACTACTGAAGCCCACACGCCTAGAGTCTGTGCTCTGCAACAAGAGAAGTCACTGCAAAGAGAAGCCTGCACACCGCAACAAAGAGTAGCCCCTGCTCTCTGCAACCAGCGAAAGCCTGCACACGGCAATGAAGACCCAATGCAGCCAAAAATAAACAAATAAATATGTAAAAAAATAAAATAAAATTTATGGAAATTTTAAACTGTGCTTCATTTTCATTTGATCATATAGAGTATCATCCCATCTTAGTAAAAATACATGTATATGCATAGAAAAAAGACTAGGAGCAATTACGTAAAAATGTTAAATGTGGTTATAGCTGAATAGTAGAATTATGGGCCATTTAAATTTTCTTCACACCTTTAATTTTTTTCATATTCTCTATAATGAACATAATTTTTTTATTGCCAGGAAAATAAATGCTATTTAAAAAAATTCTTAGAGGGCTTAGTAAGCACTTGACTTCTCAGTTCATAACTAGTAGAATGAAATATTAGTGCTTATGCATAGGAAATAGCCCAGGAATAACCCCAAACAATGACTACGTTAGAAATCAACCAGTTTCACTCTGCCTCCTCCTTTCTTTCATTCTTATCGTGAACTAGGTGTTTAAAATGTTTCCTATGGTTGCAAGCCTATTTCTACCAAAGCAGAATAGTATAAAATGAATTTAGTCTAAAAACTTACAGCTACATAAACCTAAAGTGTTAACATAATAAAAAGAGGTTAATAACACAAGCCCCAAAACAAACATTGTATATAATGACATATTTCCTTCTTTCCAAAAAAGCCAAAGAGCCCTAGGCCCTGTGCCAAATACTTCAGAAGTACTATAACTGGAGGTTTTTTCTACTAAAACAGTTATATGTATATATACATATATATATGTTTAAACATATCTAGGAAAACGTCTGGAAGGCTACACCTTGATATCAAGATATCAAGTCTCTGGGTTGGTAGAATTATAAACGTTTTCAGACATTGTTGCATGTCAGTATCTTCAGATTGTTCTAGAATGTACAAACATAGCCTTTTGTAAAAAGAAAAATGTGTTTTAATGTCATTTTGGAAAAAAAAAAGATGCCACCAGGAGCTGTCAGAATTAGTCTCTCTGAGACCTCCCTAACTTAAAATTAGGAACAAATTACCAATTACTCACAGTATGGAAGGTTTTTGTTTGCTTTTTTTTTTTATTATTATTATTATTATTATTTTTACAGTAGGTCCTTTTTGGTTATCTATTTTAAATACAGCAGTGTGTACATGTCAATCCCAAACTGCCAATCTATCCCTCCCGCTCCCCTTTTCCCCTTGGTAACCATAAGTTCATTCTCTAAGTCTGTGAGTCTGTTTGCCTTGTAAATAAGTTCGTTTGCATCTTTTTTTTTTAGATTCCACATATAAATGATATCATATGATATTTGTCTTTTGCTGTGTGACTTACTTCACTTAGTATGATAATCTCCATGTTGCTGCAAATGGCATTATTTCATTCTTTTTAATGGCTGAGTAATATTCCACTGTATATATGTACCACATCTTCTTTATCCATTCATCTGTCATTGGACATTTAGGTTGCTTCACAGTATGGAGTTTTCACAGGCTAAATAATATAGCTTTATATTTGGTATCTTCCGAATACTTGGGAGAAAAAAAAATAAGTCCTTTGAACTTATCTATGAAGCAATTTAGGAAATTCTCTTGGAAAGTTCAGTTGTGCAACAGCTATTTAAATAGATTACACTCTTTCATTGGCAGTTGTATCAATGGAGTTGTACATTGATAAAAATTTGAAACAAAACAGGTAGAAAATTAAACAAACAAAGCATCATGTGAAAACAGACACGTCTCCTAAAAGAACTGCAACAAGTTAATAATTGGTCATTAAATAAAACACCTAGGACATTTTTGCATGTCAGAGGTTTTTGAGATGGACAATTATCAGTGGTTTGGTAACATGGCCCATTTTACAAAGTATATTAGCACAGTTTTTTACATAAAGTAGATGTTCAGAATCTTATAAAAATTTATTTTGACTAAAACCTGTGCAATAGAAAATGATTCCAAGTTTATTTTACAAATTAATTTTTATTATTTACTATACAAAATACATGGTGCTAAGTTTTTTCCCTAAATTTGAGCATCTGGAGGAAAAACTTCAATTAATTTGAGTACACATCTAACCGAATGAAACAAAACCATCTGATTGAGGCACTCTGATACACTAAAAAGCACTTCGAACTCTGGAATGTACTCCCAACATTGCAGGTAACTAGCCTGTAACCTTGGGGTTCATTGTCTTCTACTGTTAAATAAAGTAATTAAACAGGATCATCTCTCGCCAAGATTTCTTCTGGTTTTAAAAGTCTAAGATCTGAAAACAAACATAGGAAGATTCTAAAAGGTAGAGAGAAGGTCGACCAACTGTGGACCTCGGGATCTAAGGCACAACACAGGGATGAATCCTCTGGGTCATCTTTCTGCCTCATATATCCTAGACTCAGAGCTGAAGAAGCTGGCAACCAGCACAAATAAAGGAAAGCCCCAATAAAAGTCTATTCGCTTTAGCCAAAAGACCTGGAAAAGAGCAGCCTAGTAGGGCAGAAGAACTTCAGGCAATAAGTGCTATACTCTAGCCAAGCATGACAAAAGAAAACTGTGGCCCCAACCCCACCCAGACCAATGGAAGCCAAGTGGAGATCTCAGACTTCCACTTTTGCCAGGCTGTAATGAAGTGCCCCAACCCTCTCCCCGGCTCTCCCTACCGCAAGTGGTGTCAGAGGAAGCCTAGTGGAGAGTCAGGACGTTGATGGCAACCTAGTAGTAATGAGGCCAGACACCATTCACCCTATGCCTGTGGTGTCAGTGGAGTCCACATGGGGAGCAGTATTAAATCCCTCTTACCCCTCCCTAGTAGGGAGGTATCAGTGGAGGTATAGTGAGAAGCTGGAACTCCCATCTCCACCTATAAGTAATGAAAATCAGCCACAGCTCAGGTACCAGCAGAGGCTGAGAAGAAGCTGAGAGAGTCCACTACCCTCTGGATTTTACCCCCAACTGGCAATAATGAGGTAGCCACTCCCAACACCCCCTTCCTTCTGCTGCTGGAGCAGAGGAAAACAGCTAAAACAGGTTTAAATGAGACACATATGGTCTCCTTTGAAGCACAAAAGTTTTTAATTTTGATGAAGTCCAGTTTATCTATCTTTTCTTTAGTTGCTCATGCTTTTGGTGTCATATCTAAGAATCTTTTGTCAAATTCAAGGTCATGAAGATTTGACCCTGTGTTTTCCTATAAGAGTTTTATAGTTTTAGCTCTTACATTTAGGTCTTTGATCCATTTTGAGCTAATTTTTTACATGGCGTAACATAAGAGTCAAACTTCATTCTTTTGCCTTTGGCTATCTACTTGTCCCAGCATTTGTTGGAAAAAAAAAAGATTGAATGGTCTTGGCAGTCTTGTCAAAAATCATTTGACCATAGATATATGAGTTTATTTCTGGGCTGTCAGTTCTACTGTATTGATCTATGTATCTGTCCTGGTGCGATTACCACACTGTCTTGATTAAGGTTGCTTTGTAGTAAGTTTTGAAATCAGGAAATGTGAGCCCTCCTACTTATTGTACTTTTTCAAGATCAATTTGGTTATTCTGGATCCCTTGAAATTCCATATGAATTTTAGAATCAGATTGTAAATTTCTACAAAGAAGTCAGTGGGGATTCTGATAGGGATTAAGTTGAATCTGTAGGTCTGTTTCAAGAATATTGCATCTTAACAATGTTAAGTCTTCTGATCCAAGAACATGGATTTTTCCATTTCCTTAGATCTTTAAGTTCTTTCAACAATGTTTTATGATTTTTTGGGAAATTTTACCCTTGTTTGATAAATTTATTCCTAAGCATTTTATTCTTTTTTATGCTATCATTAATGAAATTGTTTTCTTAACTTCATTTTTGGATTGTTCATTGCAATTGTATAAAACTACAATTAATTTTTGTAAATTAATCTTGTTGTCCTGTAACCTTGTGAAAACATTTCTAGTTCTAAAAGTTTTTTAGTGGATTCCTTAGGATTTTCTACGTAAAAGATCATGTCATCGGTGAATAGAGATAGTTTTACTTCTTCCTTTCCAATGGATGCCTTTTCTTTTTTATGTCTTATTACCTTGGCCAGAATCTCTAATACAATGTTGAATAGAAATGGTAAGAGCGGACATCCTTGTCTTATTCTTGATCACAAGGGAAAAGCATCCAGTCTTTCACCATTAAGTATGGTGTTAGCTGTGGGTATGTTGTGGGTATCTTTTATTGAGGAAGTTCTCTTCTATTCCTAGTTTGTAGAGTATTTTTTATCATGAAAGGGTGTTGGATTCTGTCAAATGCTTTTTGTGTGTCTTTTGAGATTGCCTTACTCTGCTTGGGCTGCCATAACAAAATACTGTAGATTGAGTGGTGTTAACAACAGAAATTTATTTTATCATAGTTTTAGAAGATGGAAGTCTGAGATCAGGGGGCCAGCATGGGTAAGTTCTGGTGAGAGCTCTCTTCCTGGCTTGCAGACAGCCACTTTCTCACTGCATCCTTACATGGGGGAGAAAGAGGACCACATTTTCTGGTATCTCATCTTATAAGGGCACTAATCCCATCATGAGGGCCCTTCCCTTATGACCTCATCTAAACAAAATTACCTCCAAAATGACCCACCTCCAGATACCACACATTGGGTATTAGGCCTTCAACATATGAATTTGGGTGGTACTCAATCCAGTCCATAGAAGAGATCATCATGTAATTTTTGTTTTTTATTCTATTGAAATGATGTATTACATTAATTGATTTTCAGATGTTGAACCAACATCACATGCAAAAATAAATCAGTGGTATCCACTATATAAACAGGCTAAAGAAGAAAAATTACATGATCATATCAATTAATGAAGGAGAGCATTTGACAAAATTCAACACTTATTATAAAAGCTGTCAGAAAACTAGCAACAGAGGGGAAATTTTTCAACTTGAGAAAGAGCATCTACCAGAAAAACACCATTAACATTATACCTAGGACTTCCCTGGTGGTCCAGTGGTTAAGATTCCATGCTTCCAATGCAGGGGGCATGGGTTCAGTCCCTGGTTGGGGGCCACATGCCACGTGGCATGGCCAAAAAAAAAAAAATTATACCTAATAATAAAAAATCGAATGTTTTCCCCCTAGAATCCCAAACAAAGCAAGGTTGTTCAATACTATCATTCATTCAACATGGTGCTAGAAGCCCTAGCCAATGCAATAAAGCAAAAAAAGAAAACAAAAAGCATACAGATCAGAAAGGAAGAAATAAAATTCTCCCTATTTGCAGATAACATGATTGTCTACATAGAAAATCCCAAGGAATCTACAAAACAAAAACCATCCTAGAACTAATAAGTGAGTTCAGCAAGTTCACAGGATATAAGATAAACACAAGAATCAGTTGCATTTCTATATGCTGGCAATGAATATGTAAACGCCAAAATTTTAAATTCAATACTACTCATATTCGCTCCCCTAAAAATAAAATAAGGTGTAAGTCTAACAAAACATGTAGAGGATTTGTATGCTGAAAAGTATAAAACACTGATAAAAGAAATCAGGGAGATCTAAATAAATGGAGAAATATACTGTGTTTATAGACTGGAATACTCAACAAAGTAAAAATGTCAGTTCTTTCCCAGATGGACATACAAGTTTAGTCCAAGTCCTATCAAAATCCTAGCAAGGTTTTTTGTAAATAGAAAAGATTATTCCAAAATTTATATGGAAATGCAGAGGATCTAGAATTGCTAAAACAATTTTGAAAAAGAAAAATAAAATGGGAGGAATCGGTCTATTTCAAGACTTCATTATATAGCTATAACAGTCAATATCATGTGTCTATTTATACATAGATCAATAGAACAGAATAGAGAGCCCAGAAATAGACACACAAATATGCTCAACTGAATTTTGACAAAGGTGCAAAAGCAATTCAACTTAAAACAGCCTTTCCAACAAAGGCTGGAATAATTGTACATCCATAGGAAAAATAATAAATCTTTCCCTAAGTCTCACATATTATGAAAAATTAACTCAGAATGGATCGTGGACTTAAGTGTAATACATAAAACAATAAAGCTTTTAGAAAAAAATAGGAGAAAATGTTTGGGATCTAAGGTGAGGCATAGAGTTCTAAAGCCATTCCACAAAAGGAAAAATTGATAAATTGGATTTTGTATGTTAAAAACTTTTTCTCTGCAAAAAACCCTGTGAAGATGGAAAGACAAGTTACAGACTGGGAGAAAATATTTGAAAACCACATATTCAGGATTAGTTTCTAAAATATTTAAAGAACTCTCAAACTCAACAACAAAATATAAACACTCCAATTAGAATATGGGTAGAAGATATCAAGAGACCTTCTACCTAAGAGGATATAAAGATGGCAAATAATCACATGCTGGCAAGGGTGCAGAGAAACTGGGTCACTCATTACATGATAGTGCAAATGTAAAATGGTACAGTCACTATGGAAAATAGTTTGTCAGTTTCTTAAAAAAACTAAACATGTAACCACCATAGGACACAGCAATAGCACTCCAGGGCATTTGTATCAGAAAAATGAAAATGGGTTCACCTGAAAACCTGTACACAAATGTTTATAGCAAGTTTATTTATAATAGCCCCAAACTGGAAACAACCCATATGTTCATCAATGGATAATGATTAAACAAACTGTGGTACATCCATCCCATGGAATACTACTCAGCAATAAAAAGGAACAGACTATTAATACATGCAACAACCCCTGGATGAATCTCCAGAGGAGTGTGCTAAGTGAAAAAAGCTAATCCCCCCAAATTATAGACTGTATGATTCTACTTATATAATATTCTCAAAATGACAAAATTATAGAAATGTAGAGCATATTATTGATTACAGGGATTAAGGAGGGCGTAGGGGCAAGAAGAAAGCACATGTGGCACCTTGAGCGATCCTTATGGTGATGGAAATGTTCTATATCTTGACTATCAGTATCGACATCCTGGTTCTCTAATTTTGCAAGATGTTAACATTGGAGGAAAGTGGGCGAAGGGTTCATGGGATCAATCTGTGTTATTTATAACGGCTGCATATGGATCTACAGTGACCTAAAAAATAAAAGTTTAATTTAAAAAAGTCTATGATCTGCCATGCAGATAAGTAAGAAAAGCTGACATTATAATATTGCTGTTGTTTAAAAAAATAATAACTGCACTTTTCTGGTTGGTGAAATTATGGTTGAGTTTTTTTCCTTTATACTCTTCTGTATTTATGATGTTTTCTTCATTGAGCATTCTTTATGTTTGAAATTAGGAAAAAAGAAGGAAGAATCAAGAAAAAAATTCTGTGTCCTATGAAACAGATTGTTACCTGGAGAATTTGAAAAAGGAGATAGAGTATAGATCAGAAACTGTCCTGAACTAGGGTTTTTAGAATAAAGCAAAACCTTTTTGATTTAACAAAATTCTGTTGAGCCATTACTTGTGATAGTTCTGAAGCACAGATTCCTAAAAACACTATTTGCCGCAAATTCTGTTTTCACTATAGTTAGGAGGATCATATAATTTATTATTTAAATCAGAATACTTTTGAAAGTAAAGAGGAATGTTATTAATTATTCTTGAAAAAATGGGTGAAAACTAATACAATACTCTCCCAAAACGCCTGGTACATATGCTTATCCTTGCTTCTGGTCATGCTTAATTCTTATAAATCTAGAATTTTTTATATTAAAATTCAGCAACATTAATATATGGCATCATATCAAATTAATGTACATAGCAGCAGTGTTAAATACACTGTTGTTAATCATTCTCTCCTTGAAGAGCTCCTTTCTTTACTTGGGTTCCAGGACCACCCTCTTTTGATTCTCCTCCAGCTCCAGACTCTAACTGTGGGAGTGTCCCAGGGTTCAGCTGTCAGCTCCCTTCCTGTCTCTTCCATAGCCACACTCCTTCTCTAGGTAACCTCATCCTACCTTGTGGTTTTCTATACCTCTGAAATGCTGTTGACTTCAAAACTGGATCTTCAACCCAGACCATTCCTCTGATTTATATATAGGCTCTTATATCCAACTCCTACACAAACATCTCCACTTGAATATCTAATAAGAATCTCAACTCTAACATGTCCTGTGAAGAATTCTCAATTCCCATGCCCCCTCCCCCACCAAAATGTGTTCCATTATTGGTAGTCTCCATTTCAGTAAGTGGCTTTAGGCCAAAAACTTAAACTCATCCTTGTTTCCTGGGCTTTACTCACAGCCCACATCCAGGTCATCAGCAGGTCCTGTTGTTTGTATCTTCATAATCTATCATGAATCTGTCTTCACTTCCTCATCTCATCTTCCTTGTGTGAGCCACCATCATCTCTTTCCCATTACTGCACTGTCCAATGGTCTCCCTACTTTCACTTTTGGTTTTGCTCCCCACAGATTATTCTCCAAACAGCAGGCTGAATGCTCCTTTATATAAATATATTTTTTGTTATATGCATTTGTTTTATTTTTTAGATTCCACATATCAGTGACAACACAGAATATTCTCTTTCTCTGTATGACTTATTTCACTAAGCAGAATACCCTCTAAGTCGATCCACATTGTGGCAAATGGCAGAATTTCATTCATTTCTATGGCGAGTAAAATTCCATTTTGTGTGTGCGTGTGTGTGTGTGTGTGTGTACACACAAACACCACATCTTCTTTATCCTCTCATCTGTTGCCGGACACTTAGGTTGCTTCCATATCTTGGCTATCGTAAATAATGCTGCTATGAATATTAGAGGGCATGTATCTTTTCAAATTAGTGTTTTTGTTTTCTTCGGATATATACCCTGGAGTGGAATTGCTGGATCATATGGTTGAATGCTCCTTTTTAAATTTAAATCAGTCATGTAGCTCCCCTACTCTCAACCCTGCAACGGGTTCCTAGTGCTGTTATTGTGGCCTACAAGGCCTTCACGATCTGCTCTCCTGCTTCCCCCTGCAACCTTTTCTCTAACCTCTTTTCCTGAGAAGCTCCCCTGTACACTGTGTTGCATACTGGCTTCCTTGCTATTGTTTAAACACCAAGCACATTTTCATCTCAGAGCCTTTGTACTTATTGTTCCCTCTGTCCAGAATACCCTTCCTCTAAATATCTACAGTTTCCTCTTGCTTTCAGGTCTCTGATAAAATGTGATGACTTCTGAGGGACCTGGTTACCAACTACCCTGCCAACCTAGTCATCCTCTAGCCCCTGACCCTTTCTATATAGCACTTACCACCACCATTACATATCTGTTTGCTTAGCATCTACCTCCTTCTCTAGAACACAAGCTCCATGAGGACAGGAACTTTGTACATTTCTGAATCCCTAGAACCTAGATCATCATTTGGAACACAGAAAATGCTCAATAAATATTTGGTAAATGAATGAATTAAGATAATAGGGGAAATGGAACACTAGATTTTCCATAGGGATTGCCAAGCAGAAAGATATAGTGAAGGGCTTCCCTGGTGGTGCAGTGGTTGAGAGTCCGCCTGCCGATGCAGGGGACACGGGTTCGTGCCCTGGTCCAGGAAGATCCCACATGCCGCGGAGCGGCTAGGCCTGTGAGCCATGGCCGCTGAGGCTGCACGTCCGGAGCCTGTGCTCCGCAACGGGAGAGGCCACAACAGTGAGAGGCCCGCGTACGGCAAAAAAAAAAAAAAAAGAAAAAAAAGATATAGTGAAAATAACATGAAGGAAAAGTCATACCAACTGAATGTGCTCAAAGGGAGATGACTGATGACTGAGTATCAGAGTCTTGTTCTTGCCCTGCTGAAGATCTGGAATCAACAAGATAACAGCCTAGTAATATCTTTAATAGAAGTAAGACGATGTACAGAAGTAAGAAAATTTTGTGAGATAAGAAAATTTTCTGTGTTCATGTTTTTAATAAGTATTTCTATGGAATTAAAAATAGAGAGGGATGGGGAAGAAGTTCATTTTGAGGTCTTATGATATGTAAGACAATTTGGGGTGATGGTTATGGCCATGGTGTGACATGAACTTTGGTCATGTTTTTCTGAGTAGCTTTGATTCCTTACTAAAGATTGTGAAAGCAAGTTTGGCCTGATTTAGCCAAGGTGACACCAATTTCCTGAGACAGCAGTAAGATGCCCACTTCATAACCTATTTTACTGATTTCTAGACAGGTGGTTGTCTGTTGCTGGTGATTCTTGGTTTGGGTTGTTTATTCCAGCTCAGAACTACTGGACAACCTCACAGCCTTAATATTCAATGTTCAGTCAAGCAGTAAATGTCATAGAAACTTGTGCATGGTAGATTCAGAGCCAACCTGGTTCTGGCCCAGCTCAGGAGTGTGGATGACATAGGTGGTTCAGCAGCATCTCTTTTTGGAAAGAGGAATTTAACCCTGCCCATATTAGATTATCCAACTCTCCTAACCTTCAGCAGTTCATTACTGATAGGGTAGAGTCTGAATTCCTCCAACATCAGGCTTGATTGTACCTATTGTACCTATGTTTAGTAGAATTCAGTAGTGAAGCCATCTGGGCCTGGGCTTTTCTTTGTGGGTAGTTTTTCTTTTTAATTACTAATTCAACCTATTCACTTGTTATAGATCTATTCAAATTGTCTATTTCTTCTTGAGTTAGCAGTAGTAGTTTGTGTCTTTGTAGGAATTTATCTGTTTCATCAAATTTATCTAATTTGTTGGCATACGATTGTTCATAGAATTCTCATCATTTGTGGCTTAGCTGAACTAAGTATTCCTAAACATGACCCATGCTTTCTTGCCCTTTCACTTTTGCACTTGGAATGCCCTCATCTTAATCTCTGCCTATTGAATTGTATTGAATACCTACTGACACCAAAGCATTCTTCAGAGTTCTCTAGGGAATACGTGAACAAATATATACGATAAGGTCATGGCATCAAAGAGCTTACTGTCTAATATAATATTTCCTAAAGTGTGTTCTTCAGAAGTCCTACAAATTTCAACTCAAAAATAAGGTCCTGGGACTTCTCTGGTGGCGCAGTGGTTAAGAATCCACCTGCCAATGCAGGGGACACAGGTTCGAGCCCTAGTCTGGAAAGATCCCACATGCCATGGAGCAACTAAGCCCGTGCGCCACAACTACTGAGCCCATGCTCTGCAACAAGAGAAGCCACTGCAATGAGAAGCCCGCGCACCACAGCAAAGAGTAGCCCCCGCTCGCCACAAGTAGAGAAAGCCCATGCACAGCAACAAATACCCAACACAGACAAAAATTAAAATTAATTAATTAAAAAAAAATTTTTTTAAGTTCTATGCTCAAAGACATGAGGGAGACAAATTCATTCTATAGGTGATTCATAATTCTCATTGGCATGTTAATTGCTCTAAGAAGTACTGCCACAGAGAAGCCCAGTGTTTACCCCAGTGTTTTCCCGAAAGTATTTGACCACAGAACTCTTTCTTATATAACATCTATTAACAGCCCAAAGAACTTCTGTTCCATGGAACACATTTAGGAAACAGTGGTCTAGATAAAACATACACTCCAGTTTATGTGTAAACTTGGGTGTATGGTACAGTACAAGTTAGGATGTCATATTTGAGAGTGAGTCCTTAAAACATGAGTAGGAAGGACTGGAGAAAAGAATGGAAGAAAGGCAGAGAAGGAAACATAAATGAAGCATTCCAGGAAATAAAAAAGCAGAAGAAGTGAAGATAACAAGAGTTAAGCTAAAGAAATAGAGATCTGTCAACAATGTCAAGTGCTACAGAGAGGTCAAGGAGACCAAGAAATGGCACTTGGATTTCACAGTCTTGAAATCAGTGTCAACTTTCAGAAGAACAATTCCAGGACAATGGTGGAAGCAGATGAAAAGGAAATAATGGGTAAGTAGAGTAAGCACGTGACCTCCAAGGAAGCAGGGTTTTTTGTCTCTTTTATTTACTGATATTCCCCATCATGTAGAAGCGTCCTGGCATGTTGAAAGTTTTCCATATATATTAGTTAAATAAGTGAATGAATTAATATATGCATAAGTGGTGGTTGAAAAAAAAGGTCAGTGGGACTTCCCTGGCAGTCCAGTTGGACTCCACACTTCCACTGCATGGGGCACAGGTTCGATCCCAGGTTGTGGAACTAGTATCCCACATGCCAGGCAATGCGACCAAAAAAAAATAAAGGCTGCGTCAGTGTGAGTAATAAAGGAGAGACTATAATAATGGAGTAGTTGAGGAAAGGGGCAACTTGAACATGCTTTTAGGCAGAGAACTCCAGTGGAAAAGTGGAAATCAAAAGTTCGAAATAGAAAAGACTGATAGAACACTATCATAATTGAAGCAATTATGAGAATGAGAACAGAGTCATAAATAGAATAGAAGGAAGCAGGTCCCACTTAGCATGTAAAATGAACTCATTCACAACTCTCTTCAAAAAAGTTGTTCCTCATTATGGGTTCCATATTCCCATTAACTGTATGAAAATCCACTCAAGCACCCAAGCTAGAAACCCCAGTCTTCTTTATTACCTCCTTGTCTTCCATCTTCTTGCCTGCTTAAATTGATACTAAGTTACTTCAGTTCCACTCCTGTAATGCTCCATGTATCCATTCCCATTTTTCATCCCCATTGCCACTACCCTAGGTAAGGCATTCATCATTTTCTTGCCTGGAATGTTTTAATGATTTTCTAACTATACTCTGAATTCAGTAGCTTTCTGCTCTCAGTCCTTTCTCCATAATGCCACCAGAACTATGGTCTTAAAGCCCAGATATGATCATACCATTTTTCTCTTCAAAAGAGCAGCAATACATCATTCCTATTTATTTCATGTCATTTATTGGGTGCCTCGTATGGCTAGGTGCAGGAGATGCACTGGTGAGTTATGATAAAGGGAGAATTTAAAATTAGGGATGAGGGACTTCCCTGGTGGTCCAGCAGGTAAGACTCCATGCTGCCAATGCAGGGGGCCCAGGTTCGATCCCTGGTCAGGGAACTAGATCCCATATGCCACAACTAAGAGTCCGCATGCTGCAACTAAGAAGTCCATGTGCCGCAACTAAGTGTCCTGCATGCCACAATTAAAACATGTCGCAATGAAGATCTCGCGTGCCACAACTAAGACCCGGTGCAGCCAAAATAAATAAATAAATATATATATCTTTAAATAATTTAAAAAATAAAATTAGGGGTGAAAAAAATCAAATGGCCCAAACAAAATGAAAAGATGCTCAAGAATGAAATGTTATTTTTCTCCTATGAGATTGGCAAAGATTAAAAAGAATGAAAATGCTCAATGTTGGCAAATATGTGGGGAAATAAGCAACCTCATCCATTATTGGTGCAAGTATTAATAGATACAGACTTTTTGGAGGGCAGTTTAGCAATACCTGTTAAAACTTTAATAATACCCATTTACCCTAATGATGGTTCTCTCTGGGGTTGTGGAATTATGAGATACGAATTCTCTACTTTTCACAGTGTTTTTCACTACTTTTCACAATATTTAATGTTTATAATGTATATATTTTTATGTTTCAATTTGAAAAAATGAAGACACAAAATGGAAAAAATTATCTTTCTTTGATAGATTCACACTTCTAGGTTAACCTTCAACAATGCTCAAAATGAGTCCCTAGCCCAATTCCAGCCCCACATTCTGCCACTCCCATTCACCCAGGACTACCCCAGGTAGTGCTTTTCACTCCTGTCTGCCTCTGATGTTCCTCTTTTTTTTTAATTTATTTATTTTTTCATATTTTATTTATTTGGTTGTGCCGGGTCTTAGTTGTGGCAGGCCGGCTCCTTAGTTGTGGCATGCAAACTCTTAGTTGTGGCATGCATGTGGGATCTAGTTCCCTGCCCAGGGATCAAATCCAGGCTCCCTGCATTGGGAGCGTGGAGTCTTAACTACTGTGCCACCAGGGAAGTCCCTGCCTCTGATGTTCCTCTAACTGGAATGCCTCCCCTGCCTCCCCTTCCTCTATTAATCAAAACAGTACTCATCTTCCTAAAAGAATTCAGAATCATTTGCCTTTCTTTGTGAAGCTTGTCCTCCCATCTGATTTACATTGCGCCTCCTAAGGGGGTGCTAAGAGGGGAGTTTGTTTATACCTCTAGCAGGACACAGTTGGCTTGCATTGTTGTTACTTGTGTCTGGTGTCTCCCTTACCATCATTTATTCTCCATTTCATCAGCCTTTTCTGTGAAATAAATGTTTATTTCAAAATATTTATTCAGAGTCTTGTACATTCCATACCTAAATCCACTCTTAAACTATACATTTGTGAACAATTACCTTCAAGTCACAAAATGCTATTTTGTATTAATTTGTATTTGAAGAGAGTGCAGGAATTAATTAAACATGTCTATAGATGCCTGGTGTTTATTCACTGACAATGAGCCGGAATTATTACCTCACTTTAAGCCTTTCTCTGGTGATTTGTTTACAGAGAGTTGTGCTAAATAGCTGAATTGTTGTCATGACCCTTTGCCTAGATCTTTTCAAAACGGTCATTAGACTTGAGTTTTACATAACAAAAACACACACACAAAATCTCATAACCAGGAGAGATACTGAAAACAATTCTTAGAATTTTAAACTTGCACATGCTTTAAGATTGGGTTTACACTGATGGTCATAGCACATGATTTTGTAACTCAACAATAATTAAATCTGACCATTTGTAAGTGCTGAAGTGTCTATGGTTGCCAGATTGTGATAACGTGTAAAATAAATAACCTTAAATGAACTTGATCAATAGGGCTCCTTGCAGTAAATCAAAGAATTAACCACTTTTTGCTGTTTTGGTGACTACACAGTTTCAGGTCCCCAAGTGGGAGTAGCTCTTAAAGCTAAAGTGGCAGCCCCATTATCATTTGTAAATTTCCACTAACAAGCCAGGCTGGCAGAGGCTGCTGGCTGCAAGGGCTGTGACCTTTCTAACAGCATAGTATTAGTCATTGTTTTGTTTATGAGCATCTATATATGCCATGGAAGTTCTGGGGACAGAGTTTCAGAAAAAGAAAACTGAAACTAAGAAGGAAATCAAAAGCAAAATGCCTAAAACTACTTCTTTAGCCCTTTCTTTATGATCTCAGGACTTCAGGGACCTTGAAAGATTGATTTCCTCTCACTCAAGTTTCTTATAAAATTAGCTTTGGCTCATGCATCTGTAACACAGTAGTTAATTTTACAAGATAAGCAGTACAGGGGAAATGTATCTGAGGGGAAAATCCAGTGCTGGAAGCTCAAGAGACACTTATAAGGTCACAGAACAAAGCTGGTAAGTGAAGTGGTCCTACTAGAGACCTGCAAATAGCAAAGGATCTGCTTCAGGTTAATTTCAGTGTATCTTTCATCACACTTCACTTTTCTTCTCAGCCAGCATTAACTGTAAGTGGACCTTACTCAACCTGTCCTGTGAGAACCATTTGAATCATTCAGCCGAAGAGCAATTGTGGTTTAAGTCGTGAAGTTTGAACTTTGCATGTTAGCATCTACTTCCCTGTAATGGTCCTGGAGGCTGTAGTAGCCACGGCAATGACTATTAACCAGTTCTTCCTGTTCACAGCTACTTATGCCATTCCTAGAGACTAAATGTGCTTTCAGATAAGCACCATGGGCTATCTGTGCAGGAAAGTATATTACAATCTTTTAAATTCAATCTCTCACTTTATAGGAGGGGGTCCCTGAGGCTCAGCTCAGAAAGATCAAGCAGGTTCTTTGGGAGCAGAGGTGGAATTAGAACCATGTGTCTCAACTAATCTAGGTTCCTAATCTAGAGCTCTTTATACTCACAGTGACTCAACACCAGAATAATTTCTCACTTTTATAGTCAGAGAAAGACTCTGTGAATTAATTAATCTTTTTATTTGGATTTGTTAATCTTTTTTTTTTTTTTTTTTTTTTTTTTTTTTTTTTTGCGGTAGGCGGGCCTCTCACTGTTGTGGCCTCTCCCCCTGCAGAGCACAGGCTCCGGACGCGCAGGCTCAGCAGCCATGGCTCACGGGCCCAGCCGCTCCGCGGCATGTGGGATCTTCCCAGACCGGGGCACGAACCCGCGTCCCCTGCATCGGCAGGCGGACTCTCAACCACTGCGCCACCAGGGAAGCCCTGTTAATCTTTTAAAATATGCAGAAGACTCATTTAACTTCAATACTGTATATGTCAGTACTGGGAAAATGCTTACAAAGAAGCATGTTGGAGATGTCTTCTAAAACAATTTGATGGGACTGGCCTGTAAAACTGCTCAATGATCCACAAGCTATGAATTTTCAAAAGAACATTAACTAGAACCATTAAATTTCCACCTGATTATCAAAGTGCTGTGGCGCTCAACTTGCTTGAACAAAATTCCCTTCAAGTCAGTCAAATCACTAGGGTTTGTCTCTGTTGCACTCCAAGTGTGTGCAGCACCTCAACAGGAGAGTTCAGAGGGACACAAAATTCCTGTGGAACACACAGGACTACTTATGCTCACCTTCTCTTGATACTTCTCCCTAATACATGGAACTGGCATTTCCCAAGTGAGTCCCTTAGAATGTTAACTTGGACTTGAAACAATGGTTCCATGATCAAGTAAATTTAAGAAACATAGTTCACTTGGTTTCTTTTATTATGCTAATTTGATTATTCATTCAACAAATTTTTTTTTCAGTGTCTACTATGTTCAGGCACCGTTTGGGGGGCTTAGGATACAGGGGTGAACAAAAAGGACACACATCTCTGCTCTCACGGAACTTAAAGACAATTCGGTGAATGTAGCTTTCTCCTTCTGTTGAATTAATTCTTAGGTTAATGCCCTCTTAAGAATTAATACTTAAGTTAAATTACCAGGAATGGAACAATGAATTACATAATTAATAATTTGCAATAATAATAAGCTCTATGAAGGAAAAACCCAAAGTGCTATGGGAAGATAAAAATAAGAGGATTTATTAGGAACTTGGTACCAGAATCTTTTGTGGAGGGTTGCTCGCCTTGATGAGATTCTGAATCTGGCTGTGGGTAGGGAGAACTTGGTATGTTGAAAGCCCCTCCTGATGCTTCCAGTCCCTTCCATTGCCCTCCCTTTCCTTCATGAGAACCCTAAACCACACCTCAGAGCTCCATTCCTGGGCAGAGCAAAAACCCAGCACAGCCAGCGGCTGTGGCCTCAGGCTCTTCCTCCCTCCCTAGGAGTTCTAGATGAGCAACAAGCAACAATGGGCCCTGAAAGCAGAGCCAAGTGATGGAAATTTAGTCAGGAGGAAGTGACTCAAGGCTCTCACCATTAAAGACTGACATTTCCTTTAAACTTGACAACTAACTAAACTTTTTCTGAAATGTAAAAAATAACTTATTTTTGTGACAAAAACCATGACAGTGTTCGTGATCTTTGATTCAGCAATCCCCCTCCTAGGAATTTAACTTAAGAATTAATTCAGGGCTTCCCTGGTGGCTCAGTGGTTGAGAACCCGCCTGCCAACACAGGGGACACGGGTTCAATCCCTGGTCCAGGAAGATCCCACATGCCACAGAGCAACTAAGCCCGTGCGCCACAACTACTGAGCCTGCGCTCCAGAGCCCGTGAGCCACAACTACTGAGCCCGCATGCTGCATCTACTGAAGCCCACACGCCTAGAGCCCGTGCTCCACAATAAGAGAAGCAACTGCAATGAGAAGTCCACGCACCGCAACAAAGAGTAGCCCCCACTCACCGCAACTAGAGAAAGCCTGCGCGCAGCAACGAAGACCCAACTCAGCCAAAAATAAATAAATAAAATGAATAAATTTATTTAAAAAAAAATTAATTCAACAGAAGAATAAAGCTACATACACCAAGTTGGTCGTTGTAATGTTAAATACAGTAACAAGGGGATAAAAGCAAACAATCTAAATATTCTACAGTTGGGAAACTGTTAGACTGTGGTATATTAACTTAGAATTATTAACTTATGGCCATTATGTCAACTGTAGAGAAATATGAAGTAACAGCAAGTAAAAGGCAGAGTACAAAGCTGTACATTAAAGAATACAAGCTATATAAAAATGGGTATGCAAAACACAAATGACAAGATTAAATGGAAAAGAGGAATCAATTTGCTAAGGTGGTAGGAAAACAGGATAGAAACCCATCATGAACTGACTTAAGCAAAAAGGAAAAAAATTCATTGGCTCAAATAACCAAGTCCTGGGTAGAGCAGGGCTGGCACTGGCCTTGCCAGTCTTGAAAGAGGGACAAAAATTGCCATCAGGACTTTGTCTGCCTCTCTCCTCACTTCCCTCTGCAGCAAAGCCTCTTTTCTCTCAAACTTCTTCCCAAAATAAGGAGATCTTCATCTCCCTAAGATGAGTTTAGATCCCTCTACACACATTCTTAATATATTCCAACTAGGATGAAAGTGCTTGCTCAGCTCCAGTTTAAGAACAATTCTGGGGAAGAGTTGGGATTGGGCTGGCTTCAGTCATGTGCCCATCCCTGGATGAACAATGGCTAAGCTACCATGATTAGTACCAACCTCTCAACCAGCCATGCGGTCAAGGAATATGGATCACTTAAGAAGCTGGTAACTTCCATTAGGATACTGTGTCTGGAGGAAGAGGAAAGCATTTCCCTGAAAGGAGAGAGGTGCTGCTCCAAGTGAAAATTAATTGGCACATTGTTCAATCTAACATTTTAGAAAGATGTCTTATTCTCTTAGTACCACTCCCAATAATGTTGTGATTTCCTAATGCAACATGCTTTACTATAATGCCACATAGTACAGTAAAAAGAGCACTACATTGAATGCCAGGAAAATGGATTCTCCTAGCTCTCCCATGAATCAGCTGTGTGTCCTTAAGCTAGTCCCTAAATCTCTCTGACTTCAGTTTCTTCATCCCTGCCAGAATACTGTCAACTCCATGAGGGCAGAAACCAAGTCTACCTGAAATGGAGATTTGCACTTGGGAAAAACTGTGGGGGCTTGGGTTAGGCAGAGGAAGAGGTTGAAGAAGTTGAACTATGGTATGGTTGCCAAAAGGCCTCAGCTGGTCCCACAGGAAACTCTGGGCTTAGAATGGCCTTTCAGAGTAGTCACAGCTTCCAGTGAGTGGGTCTACTTATACGTCCGTATAGACTGGATGTGTGCTATCCCTAGGGATGGACAGTAAACTTGGGCAAGGCAGTTGCTTGAGTCTCAGGTAATTCCTGGAGATAAATTCAGCTAAGAGCTGTTGGCAGCCAACACCCCCAGCTCCTGGGAGAATGAGTGCCTTGGTCCTGAAGGATGGCGACACACTACAGCATCCACTACAATCAACATATTCACAGCACCAATAGGTACAGTGCCTGGCACAGAGTAGGTGCTCATTAAATATTTGTAAAATGAGTACATTATATAACATAGAAGGTGTGGATTAGATAATCCCTTTTAGCGATATTGTGTACATCTATTTGTCTCCTGGAGGATATGTGGAAAAGGTGGTAAATCAAAATCCTCACAGTTTTTGTTATTATTGTTTTTAAATAAAGGAATGGAGATAGGAATAGGAAAAGAATATCTATTAAAATTAATGTTGACTAACCTGTTTAGCTAGAAAAGATAAAGCATTTTTTGTGATTGAGTTAATAGTAGAAAGCATTAAGGAAGCAATTACTATAGACATTACATAGAGTCAAACTGTGCCCTCCAATACAGTAGCTGCTAGTCACTGGAGGATAATTTAAACAAATTAAAATTCAATGAAATTTAAAATTTGTTTCCTCAGTCACACTAGCCACATTTCAAGTGCTCAGTAGCCATCTGTGGCTATTGGCTACCACATTAAACAGTGGAGATACAAAGCATTTTCATCATCGTAGGAAGTTCTATTGAACAGCACTGACCTACGCTGAATAGTTGTGTTCTTTTCCTTCATTCAGAAAAATCTAATTTACTCTCATGAATTTTGCTGCTCATTATTGTGACAGTGCTGGAAAGGGAGCAAGATTTTTAAAGGCTTGAGTGAAAAAGGATTGCCCCATAACCAAGTTTCTTCTTGGAAATCCAAGTAGTACAGGACAATCCCCAAATGGAATAAATATTTGTTGTCATTTCATGCTGTTCCTGCCAGCTGGATCATCTGGATGTAAGCAGGACAGAAGGCCCTGGGCTTCTGGAGTGAGCTCTGCTCCTGGCTGCCCATAGCCAGTGAGACATGACTGCTCTTTCAAGCCTCAAACTGTCAAGATGTAGACATTCAACAATCAGAGTTGTGTTCTTTTTAAAATGCCTCCTAGAATCTAGGCATTAGCCCAGATGTAATGTTGTCCCTTTCTTTATTAATTTTTTGACCTCTTATATTATTGAAAATTTTGAACATATACAAAAGTAGCAGATTCATGTTATGAATTCCCAAGTACCCACCAAGCAGTCTTAATAATGATCAAATCAGAGCATATCTTGTTTCATTTATATCCCTACTCCCTCTCTCCATCAGCATTAACTTGAAGCAAACTCCAGATACCATATCATTTCATCTGTAAATATTTTCCTATGTATTTCTAAAAGATAGGGATGTTTTTTAAAAATTATATTAACCACGATATCATGATAATGCCTAAAAAACCCTAATAATTCCTTAACATCTTCAAGTACCCAGTCATCCAAACAAGGTCCATACAATGCAATGGTTGATGTATCCTTTTACATCTTTAAATCTGTACGTGCTCTTCCATCTCTCTTTTTCTTTCTCACAACTTTATGTAGAGGAAATCAAGTCTTCTATCCTGTAAAGTCTTCCAGAGCCTGGACTTTGCTCATTGCATATCCATGGTATAATTTAACATGTTCCTCTTTCCCCTTTATTTCCTGTATATGGGTAGTTGGACCCAGAGGCTTGTAAGACATGTTTATACATTGTATTGTATGCTTCTATTTGGTTGAAGTATCGGATAATGATGTGATCAGTCATTGCTAATAATTGCCTAGAACCAATTAATTCATTTTAGGCAATAAACCCATGATATTCTAATTCTATCATTTTCTTCATTTACTAGCTGGAATATATCCATTTTAAAAAGACACTACCTCTCATTAACTATTGAGTTATCCATAGGTAAACATAACATAGGAAAGGCAGAATAAATGCTTGATTTTTTTCTCTTTATTACCAGTTTTCAAAAGAATTAGCTGATTCCTTACCATCCTCTAGGAGATTAACTGTGAGGTTTTGTTTGTTTGTTTTGCAGTATGCGGGCCTCTCACTGTTGTGGCCTCTCCCGTTGCGGAGCACAGGCTCTGGATGCGCAGGCTCAGCGGCCATGGCTCACGGGCCCAGCCGCTCCGTGGCATGTGGGATCTTCCCGGACCGGGGCACGAACCCGTGTCCCCTGCATCAGCAGGCGGACTCTCAACCACTGCGCCACCAGGGAAGCCCTAACTGTGAGTTTTTATTTTATTTTCTTAGTATCAGAAGAGGTAAACGTAGCTGATGTGTTTTAATCTATTGTAGTTATTTTTCTTACACAAATTGTTCCATCTTTGTCCGTTGGGAGCATCTTCAAGTTGGCTCTGGAGCCCTTTTGACATGACCTCAATAGTCTTTGATAATTTCTTTATTATCTAGTATAACAACATGTACCCACTTTCTAATCTGTTTGCTGTGATATTATCCCATATTCTCCTGCAAATACACCAGTCACTGATTGTGCCGTCTCAGAACCTGAGATATTTCTTATATAAGAACAAAGAGAGGCAATCGTTATATCTTTAATACATTTTGAATAATTTATATTCATTTATTTATCTAACAAGTAGTTATTGAGAACTGGCAATGTATTGGGCACTAGCATAATTCTCAATCCAGCAGGAAAGACTGACAATAAAATTCTATAAATAGTTATATGTAAGTGTGCTATGGTGAAAAGGATTGTAAAAGAAAAGGAGAGGGTGCGATGAGGATATATAACACCTGGTCTAACGTGTTAGGGAAGGCTTTCCTGAGAAAGTCAGTGAGAAGTGCAAATTCAAAGAGTAAGTAGCATGATAGTAGCCTAGCAAAGGGGTAGAGACAGAGCAGCATGTGCAAAGTCTGAAGGGGAAAGATACTTATCACATTCAAGGAACTGAAAGGTCTCCGTGAGCAGGATGGTGGTAAGGAAGAGAAGGTACATGATGAAGCTGGAAATGCAGGAGCGGAGGTCAAATCACGCAGGGCCCTGTGGGTCACATTCAGGATTTTAGGCTTTCTTCTAAAAGGGATGGGAAGCCATTGGAGAGTTTTAAGAGAGATACAACACAATCAGATTTTTATGTTTCAACTCTAGCTGTTGTGTGGAGAGTGAACTGGTCAGGGCAAGAATGAAAATGAAAACTGGGGGTTATTAAAGGTGAAAAATCAGTGTCTTGGACTAAGATGACAGTGGAAATAGAGGGAAGTAGACAGATTCCAGAGATTTATGGACAGCAAAAGGCCAGCTTCACGCTCAATGGGGAAACAATGGAAGCATTCTCACTAGATACAGGAGCAAGACAAGATGTCCACTGTCACCACAGTTATCTAATATTGTTCTAGATGTGTTAGTCAATGCATTTGGTCAAGAAGAGGGAATTAGTGGTGTCAAAACTGGAAAGGAGGAGTTATAAAGTATCACTATTGATAGATATGATTATATATCTGGAAACCCCAAGAGCCCCAAATGGAAAATCCATGATAAACAAAACAAGATTGCAATTAATGTATACAAACCAATAGCGTTTATGTACAAGAATAGCAATCAGGTGTAGTGGAAAGAACACTATTTATAGTGGCAACAAAAACAGAAAAATTCCCAGGAATAAACTTAGCAAGACATGCACAAGACCTATATGATGAAAACTTTAAAATGTTCCTCAGGAACACAAAAGAAGATTTGAACAGATGGAAAGGCCAGTAGTGTTCTTGGATAGGAAATCAGAAGATTCAATCACAAGTTATCAATTCTCTCTACATTAATCTCTACATTTAGAAACAGATACATCTTTGTTGTTGTTGTTGTTATTATTATTATTTTTTTGGCTGTGCTGGGTCTTCGCTGCTGTGCGCAGGCTTTCTCTAGTTGCAGTAAGCGGGGGCTACTCCTCATTGCGGTGCATGGGCTTCTCATTGTGGTGGCTTCTCTTGTTGTGGAGCACGGGCTCTAGCACGTGGGCCCCAGTAGTTGTGACTCACAGGCTCTAGAGTACAAGCTCAGGAGTTGTGGCTCACAGGCTTAGTTGCTCCACAGCATGTGGGATCTTCCCAGACCAGGGATCGAACCCGTGTCCCCTGCATTGGCAGGTGGATTCTTAACCACTGTGCCACCAGGGAAGCCCCTAGAAACAGATACATCTTTGATCACAATGGCAAACGTAATTTGGGTCACTCTATACGTGAAAACAGAAGCCAGGAGGTAATGAGGGGCTGAAATGCAAAAGATAAGTAGATGATGTTAGCTTAGTGTCTTTTTTATGGGAGTAGAGATGGAACAGCACGTGCAGAGGTCTGGGGGCTCAAACTACCTGTAACATTCAAGAACAGAAAGACCTGCATGAGGTGGACTGTGGTAAGGGAGGTTGAGAGGGTATGGGAAGAAGCTGGAAAGAGAGTGAGTCCAGAAGGGTGAATAGAGAGTGAGGCAGTGGAGACCAGGGAGGCAAGCAACTCTGTCAGGAAGACTAGCTGCTCAAGTGTGCTGGCTGGTGTTTCCTTCTTGAGGGAAGTATTCAGCCCCAGCCTGGTTCCCTCTAAGTAAGAGGGCAGCATAGGGATTCTTCACTGCTACCTTCAGGGTAGTGCTGTACATAAATCAGACCTTCATGAATGCCTCCTGAGATCACTGGGCTGAGAGACTTGCTCCTTCCTCACTCCCAGGCTCTCAATGGAAGTCGGTGACTTAGCAGTGTATTTTTCAGCCCTTCACTATATATACTGTTCTTTTCACAAAACATCCCCATGCTTGACTTAATACCAGTAGGGGAGGAACTTGGCAGTCCAGGAATGGGACAGGGCTAGAACCTCCACTCTCTCCAGGCCCACCCTACCGTGGTGAGATCTGCTGCACACTGGCTGGAGAACCAGCTGATCATGGGGGTACAGCTTGTGGTGAGGAATGGGGAAGAGCTAACCTGATATTTGAACAAGACCCTGCCCTCTTTGTCCAGTGTCCTGCCCAAGAGAGTTAACGAATGATGTGGCAGTACAGACCTAGGAAACACTATTTAACACACGTGCCTAATGCCTGATTTCCCAGAGAACTAATGTCCCAGAGAAGCTTGGGCCCTGGGAAGGTAACTTGAAGTCCATTTCCTGGAACAAAGGCCCATAGCAGTCCTGCTTCATGAGCTGCCAAGTAAAACTGTCAGAATCTATTTAAGAAAACCAGGCCAGTCTGGCTGTGTTTATTGAGAATAGCTACATGAGACAAAGGGGAAAAGAGTTTTCATTCCATTCATTCACAGATATTTACTGAGCGCCTACCATCTGCCAAGTCCTGTTCTAGGTGGTGGGCATACAGAAAAGAGCCAACTAGATGAAACACTCGTCCTCGAAAAGCTTGCATTCTAATGGGAAGAGATAGACAATAAAGATAACAGAGCAAATATGTATATATTAGAAGATGGTAAGTGCTACAGCTTCAATTCATGTAGAAAAATGTCTACAGGACATTTTTAGAACACAAGTGGGTGCTGGTAGAGAGCATAGATAAGGTGGATATTAGTTATCATATTAGGTATTAGGTAGAATGGTTAGGGAAGAGCTTTCTGAGAAGGTGACATTTAAGCTGAATCCTAAAAGATGAGGAGCCAGCCTTGTGAAGAGTGAGGGAGAGAGAGAAATGTTACAAAGGCCTGAGTTAGGCAAGAACTTGGAATGTTCAAAAAACAGAACTAACGCCCATTTCTTCAGTGTGCTAAGCTAGGGGAGAGATCCTAAACACAAGGCTGGGGAGGCAGGCATGCCTTGATAAGGGATGTGGGTTTCTCCTAACTCACTGTGCTCGTTGCAGCACAATTATCTATTCGACCGTAACTCTGCCCACTCAGAACTCACGGGCTAACTCTGCTGCCTGGCTTCGACTCAGAGAGGACATCTTAAGAAAGTCCCCGGAGTAGCCAAAACAGATGTAATAAAGGCTGTACTCTAAAGCTCACACACAACACCCTTCAGGGAGCTTCTGGGATTTTTCTCTCAGGTCATTTACTTTCATGTTAAATATGCTTTAAATAAATTTCCTCATCGGGTTTCCAAGCCCATAGCAGATTACAAGCAGCAGATTAGAAGTGGGGGGAAGGGCAGGCACTTCAGTGAGTCATTTTGCTTGGAAACCACCTTTCCGTGTGATGGACTTCATCCTGTACTCTAAGGACTCCAGGACCCCTCGGAACGCATTTATTGTATCATGATGTAGTGGCAAGAACACTGACGAACATCAGTCCTCGATGCACGCCCTGACCCCAGCTTTCATAATTCCATGTTCCCACTAGATGGGGAATGACTTAAGGACATCATGTCTTGGTCACCTCTGAGTTCACTCATAATCCATGCCCCTACTCCAAGCCAGGAGTAATGCTCATCATGTAATGGTGCTTGATAAATGGATCTTGAATGAATAAACAACAGTATGACGTTGGATAAATTACCCTCTCTGATCCTCAGTTGCCTCATCCGTAGAAGGAAATAGCATCACCACCTCAAGGTCTTACTTGGAGTGTTAAATAGCAATATATGTAGAAAGCACGATGTACGGTGTAACACACAATATACATGAAAGGTATTTTGCAACTTGGGGCTGAATCAGAGGTGTCCTTCAAAGGGTCAA
Source organism: Mesoplodon bidens (assembly GCF_964165515.1). Classification (NCBI taxonomy): domain Eukaryota; kingdom Metazoa; phylum Chordata; class Mammalia; order Artiodactyla; family Ziphiidae; genus Mesoplodon; species Mesoplodon bidens. Next base: position 37,521,815 of record NC_138170.1, read on the forward strand.
GGGAACCTTTAGGTCCTTGTGTCTATGACTTGAAATAGTTGCCACTAGATGGCAATGTTTTCTTAAGGCACGTTGAACCATTTTTCAGTTTACCCTAACGGCCTTCAAACTGAGGGTTCTCATACCACTGGGAGTGCAAAATGCTTTCCGAGACGTGCTTAATTATGTATAGCTTTGAGGAAATCAACGTTCCCATCCTCAACTTCTCTGTGTCCTCTTTCCTAAAACTAACCTGCTTAGGAAAGTACCTGTGTTCACGATAACTCTTCTCCAACTTTTCAAAAAGAAAGGTATACCCATTATTCCTCCCAAATCTGATTTTTTGGCATCACCAGATGAATAATATCGTCTAGGGCATCGAACAAAGAGGAAGTCTCCTTCAACGATTAACAAGGAACCAGTCTTTCCTTATCTTTTACATACTTCTGTGAAGCGTGAAACTTGGCTTTAGAAATGGAGTATTTTGGCTCGTGCTGTTATGGTCTGAATAATATGTGGTATAGTGGGGTGGTGTAATTAAGCCTTCTTCTGTCCCCTAAGAATTATCAAAGAAAGCATTTACTTTAAGGAAAAGAAGCACAGAGAGCATCTTTTCAAAAATGCTAATCAATAGTTTCTCAAATACTTAAATATAATTATTTTTACCTATTCTCAATACTCATCCCAAAGTCAGGTCATTAGCAGGAAAGAAATATGTTGGAATCACCAAAGTAGTTGATCATTTTAGGTGTAACTATAATATTTTCCAGGGTCACCAAATTTTTCATGACACACTAGCTAAACAAACCAAGTTTTTACATGATTAAATTTCAAATTTGATGTGTTATTCAGTAAGGTAGTTAAAAACTATTTTTATGAAATCATATAATAAAATATTTATTCCAATTTTAATCAATTCTCATCTTTATTTCATCTTATTTAATATTGCCTATTTCTCATTAACAAAAATACAATTGTATGTTACATGCCAGATCAATTAATTTTTACAGTCTATATCTTTCCATTTCATTAAATCATGGGAAAAGTTTTATCATGATGTCTAATGAAATAATGGCGCTATTTCTGATTTTTATATTTGAGACTTATTTATTGTCAGAAGCCGAACCTCAGAGGTTGAAACAGACATATATATACATTTGACGAAAGAAATATCAGGACTGGTATCATATTCTCTGCTTTACAAATAGCTTATAATTTGGCTATTCATGACACTGCATTATTACAAATTAGGTAATGAAGAATAGCATATTGATTTATTACTTTGTTTTACTAACTTTAAAAATTGATTAATGAAAAAAAATAAATGAATTATATTAAATCTACCTTAAATTAATCTTGACCACTTTTAATCCTTACAACAACCCTTGAAATAGGTCCTATTATTTCCCCCACAGAGAGGTTAGGAATTTATCCACAGTCACAAAGTCAAAAAAAGGCTCCGAGTAAGCCAATATGAATGTCACCATAACCGTGTAGTAAACCTTAGGCAAGTTATACTTTATATAGTCCAACTTAACACAATAAAATAAGCTTGATCATCTGATTTCCAGCTTCACAGCAGAAAAGAAGAAAACTATAGTGGGGAGCAGAATCTTGGAGGGACAAACATTTTGACACTAGTGAGAAGTGACAGTCAACAGTCACTTGGAAAGCAATCCTCAAGATGAAAACTGAAAGTATTTTAGTGAAGGTGCTAAAAATCCTACCCTATATTGCTATTTTTAATTAAATTAATATGTAATGTCTACATTATGACTGTGTAAATATTTTTACTGAGTCACTTAATATACAGTTATTTAAGTTGGGCAACTTATTGTTTTCCCTGGAAGTAATAATTGCTTCATTTTCTCTATTACTTAGTTTTCCAGATACCTATTATTGATTAATTCTCAAACTCTGACATAACAGAAAAATGTCTGCTAATGTAGTCAAATTATTCAGGGACATTTTTTCTTTTTTTAAAAAAATTTATTTATTATTTTTGGCTGTGTTGGGTCTTCGTTGCTGCACGCAGGCTTTCTCTAGTTGTGGCAAGCAGGGGCTACTCTTCGTTGCGGTGCGCGGGCTTATCTTGCTGCGGAGCACAGGCTTTAGAGCACTTGGGCTTCAGTAGATGTGGCACGTGGGCTCAGTAGTTGTGACTCTTGGGCTCTAGAGCACAGGCTCAGTAGTTGTGGCGCACGGGCTTAGTTGCTCCACGGCATGTGGGATCTTCCCTGAGCAGGGCTCGAACCCATGTTCCCTGCATTGGCAGGTGGATTCTTAACCACTGCGCCACCAGGGAAGCCCAGGTACATTTTTTTCTTGAAGTCATCCTTCTGGAGCTTTTCATTCTTCTGCTTCAGTCTGGACAGGTTCTCTGTATGCCTGAGACTCATCTATCCTCCTAGAACTTCTCATCACTACTTTCCTATGTATTCTTTTATTTATCTTCTGTGTTCAACCCCTTGCTTCTTCGATTCCTTCTCTTTCTTGGTTTAATCCCTCAGTTTGGTGGAATACATTCTTTAATAACTTCCTGAGATATGATGAGTGGGAGATAATTTATTTGAACCTTTCTACATCTGAAAAAAGCTGTATTTTACCCTCAAGCTTGGTTAATAGTTTAGCTGACTATAAAATTCTTCATAATTTTGATGGCCTTTCTCAATTGCCTTCCAGATTCCAGGAAAACTCTTGAAAAGTCAGATGCTGTCCTGATTCTCAAGCCTTTAGATGTTACCTGTTTTTCTCTATGGAAGCCCCAGGGTTTTGAAGTTTCAGAATGATGGGTCTTGCTTTATTGGGATATAATTTATATATTATAAAATATACCCAATTTTAAGTATATAGTGAGATGAGTTTTGATACATGTATATAGTCATATAATCTCTGCCCCATCATGATATAAAATATTTCCAGCACTCCAAAAATGTCCCCCCTTGCAATTAACCCCCTACTCCCAACTCTTGGTGCCTGGAAATCACTGATTAGCTTTCCATCACTGTAGTTTTGCCTTTACTAGTATTCCATGTAAATAAAATCATACCATAGGTAGTCTTTGGTGTCTGGCTTCTTTCCCTTGGCATTAACTCTTTTGGGATTCATCCATTTTTTTGTGCACTCAGTAGTTTCTTTCCTTTTGTTGTTGAGTAGTATTCCATTATATCAAATATGACAATTTTTTTTATCCATTCATCAGAAGATGGACACTTGTGGTATTTCCAACATTTGGCTATTATGAATAAAACTGCTATTAACATTCATGTACAAATCTTTGTGTGAATCTGTTTTCGTTTCTCTTGGATAAACTCCACCTAGGAGTAGAGTTTTTAGGTCTTTGATAAGTGTATAGTTAACTTTATAAGAAATTGCCAAACTGTTTTCCAAAATGGTTATACCATTTTGCATCCCAGGCAGCAATATGTGAAGGTTCCAGATGCTACACATCCTCACCAGTATTTGATGTTGCAATCTTTTAAGTTTTAGCCATTCTAGTGGGTGTGTAGTGGTATCTCACTGTGGTTTTAATTTGCATTTCCCTAATTAACGCTGAGTAGCTTTTCATGAGCATATGTGTCATCTGTATATCTTCTTTGGTAAAGTGTTCAAATCTTTTTTACCAATTTTTTATTGGGTTGTCGGTCTTGTTATTATAGGATTGTAAGAGTTCTTTCTATATTCTGGATACAAGTCCTTTGTTTTATAAATATTTTCTCCCAGTCTCTGGATTGCTTTTTGTCTTAAAAGTGTCTTTTGAAGAGCAAAAGTTTTAATTTTGTTGAGTTCCATGCAGGGGATTGAATACTGTTCCCTCAAAATTATGTCCACCCAGAACCTCAGAAAGTGATCTTATTTGGAAATGTAATCAAGGTAAGGATTGAGATGAGATCACACTGAATTAGGATAGGCCCTAAGTCCAATGATACTTATCCTTGTAAGAGACAGAAAACAGCACCAAAGACACGGAGAAGAAGGCCATGTGAAGATGAAGGCAGAGATTGTGATTATGCTGTAAATAGGTTCTGGTACCAATCCAGTGTGTGGGGGTTTTTCCTCACACCACCAATTCTCCCACCTCAGATGGGTGTCCTGCAATTCAACTCAATTCTGACACTATCTACCCAGAGTTAGCATTAGATTCCACCAGTTAAGGGCTCAGTCCCATAAGGCTGCCTTCTACTCAGATGCCAGTTACAAGCCCAGGTATTTCTGATGACTGGCTTATAAATCATAGGCTCCCACATCCCCTGCCTTGGGTCTGATTAATTTGCTAGAGCAGCTCACAGAACTCAGAAAACCCATTTATTCACTAAATTACTTGTTTATTGCAAAGGATATTAAGGATGCGGATCAACAGCCAGATGAAGAGATATATAGGGTGAAGTCTCAAATAAAGGAGTCTGGGGCACAGCACGGTGCCATGTGGAGGCATGCTGGTTTTCCAACCTAAAAGCTCTCCTTTTGTTTTTTTATGGAGGCTTTATTACATATACATGATTGATAAACTCATTGGCTATTGGAGATTGATTTAACCTCCAGCTGCTCTTCCCTGCCCAGAGGTCAGGCAAGTGGGACTGAAAGATCCAACCCTCAAATCACTGGTTCTCCTGGCAACCATCCCCCTTTTCTTGGGTGGGGGGCATCCAAAACCCACCTGATTAACATAACAAAAGACACCTTTGTCACTCCCTCTACGCAGGAAATTCCAAGAGTTTTAGGAGCTTCCTGCCAGAAACGGGAGAGAGACCAAATATATATTTCTTATTATAAATCACAATATCATATGCTGCCACAAGCCAAGGAACACCAGGAGCCACCAGAAGCTAGAAGAAGCAAGGAAGGATTCTCCTTTGGAGACATCGAAGGGAGTGTGGCCCTTGCCACACCTTCATTTTGGACTTCTGGCCACCAGAAGTGTGAGAAAACACATTTCTGTTGTTTTAAGCCACCCTGTTTGGCACATTAGAAATCTAATACAATCCAATTTATTATTTTTTTCTTTTATAGTTCTGCCTTTTTGGTTCTATTTAAGAAATATTTGCCTTATATGAAGTCACTAAGATTCTCTCTCTTTGTTCTCTTTCCTCCAAAATTTTTATAGTTTTAGCTCTTACACTGAGGTCTATGATCAGTTTCACATTGATATTTTTTATGCTATGAAGTAAGAATTGGGGTTAATTTTTTTTCGTGTGGATATCCAATTATTTCAGCACCATTTGTTGAAAAAATTTATCCATTCGCCATTGAATTACCTAGGAATCTTGGTCAAAAATTAATTAGCCATGATTCTGTGGGCCTATTTCTGTACTCTTTATTCTGTACCATTGATCATCATTCTACTGATATCACGTCTTGATTTTACAACTTTAGAAAAAGTCTTGAAAATAGATACTGTAAGTCCTCCAACTGTGTTCTTTTTCAAAATTGTTTTAGCTTTTCTAGGTCTTTTGCATTTTTATCAAGATTTTAGAATCACCTTTGCTAATTTCTACAATTGGGATTTTGACTGGAATTGCATTGAATCATCGAGTTTCTTTTTTTTTTTTAGTTATTATTTATTTGGTTGCGCTGGGTCTTAGTTGCGGCAGGCAGGCTCCTTAGTTGCAGCTCACAATCTCCTTAGTTGCCGCACGCCGGCTCCTTAGTTGTAGCATGCGAACTCTTAGTTGCAACATGCATGTGGGATCTAGTTCCCTGACCAGGGATCGAACCTGGGCCCCCTACATTGGGAGCGCAGAGTCCTATCCACTGCGCCACCAGGGAAGTCCCCATTGGGCCTTAACTGAAGCGATTTTATGCCCAAGGGGATGTTAGGCAATGTCTGGAGACATTTTTGGTTTTCTCAACTAGGAGGTGCTGGAATCTGTAGACAGAGGCCAGAGGTGCTACTAAACATCCTACAATACACAGGACAGCCTCTTACAACAAAGAATTATCTGGCCCAAATGTCAATTGTTCTGCTGCTAAGAAATCTTGCATTGAATATATAGGTCATTTTTAGGACAGATGACATCTTAAGTGGAATCTTTTGACCCAGAAGACAATATTTCTCTCTACTTACTTGAGTCTTTAATTTCTTTTAACAATATTTTGTAGTTTTTGGTGTACAAGTCATGCACATTTTATGTTAAGTTTATCACAATCAACCATCACCACTATCTAATTGCAGAACATTTTCATTATCCCAAAAGCTGTACCTATTAAACAGTCACTCCCCATCTCCCTTCCTCCTGCCTCTAGCAACCACTAATCTGCTTTCTGTCTCTATGAATTTGCCTCTTCTGAATATTTTATATAATGGAACCATACAATATGTGACCTTTTGTGTCTGACCTCTTTCGCTCAGCATAATGTTTTTAAAATTCATCCATGTTGTAGCATGTATCATTACTTTATTCCTTTAAGGCTGAATTATATATATATACCACATTTTGTTTATCCATTCATCAGATGATGGACATTTGGGTTGTTTCCACCTTTTAGTTATTGTGAATAGTGCTCTATGAACATTCATTTATAAGTTTTTGTTTGAACATATGTTTTCCTTTTTTTTTTTTTTTGGCCACGTCACGCAGCTTGTGAGATTTTAGTTGCCAGACCAGGGACTGAACGGGAACTCTTGGCAGTGAGAGCGAGGAGTCCTAACCACTGTACCTCCAGGGAGTTCCTGAACACGTTTTCAGTTCTTTTGAGTATATACCCAGGAGGGGAATTGCTGGGTCACATGGTAATTCTATGGTTCACTTTTTTTTTTAATAGATAAGATTTTTTTTAATTTATTCTATTTATTATTATTTTTGGCCACGTTGGGTCTTTGTTGCTGCGTGCAGGCTTTCTCTAGTTGCAGTGAGCGGGGGCTACTCTTCATTGGGGTGCACAGGCTTCTCATTGGGTGGCTTCTCTTGTTGCAGAGCATGGGCTCTAGGCGCACGGGCTTCAGTAGTTGTGGTGCGTGGGCTCAGTAGTTGTGGCTCGCGGGCTCTAGAGCACAGGCTCAGTAGTTGTGGCACATGGACTTAGTTGCTCCATGGCATGTGGGATCTTCCCGGACCACGGCTCGAACCCATGTCCCCTGAATTGGCAGGCGTATTCTTAACCACTGCACCACCAAGGAAGCCCTATGTTTCACTTCTTGAGGAACTGCCAAACTGTTTTCCGCGGTGGCAGCACCATTTTACATTCCCACAAGCAATGTACAAAGATTCCATTTTCTACACATCCTTGCCAACTCTTGTTAATTTCCTTTTTTTTTTTAATTGTCATCCTGGGGGGTCTGAAGTGGTATCTCACTGGGATTTTGATTTACATTTGCCTAATGATTAATGATGTTGAACATATTTTCATTTGCTTATTGGACATTTTATATCTTTTTTGGAGAACTATCTAGTTAAATCCTTTTCCCATTTTTAAATTGGGTTGTTTGTCTTTTTTTTCTAAATATTGACATATGTTGTGAATTGTTTAATTAATTAATTTATTTATTTATTTATTTATTTATTTTAAAGAAGATGTTGGGGGTAGGAGTTTATTAATTAATTAATATATTTTTGCTGTGCTGGGTCTTCGTTTCTGTGCGAGGGCTTTCTCCAGTTATGGCAAGCGGGGCCACTCCTCATCGCAGTGCGCGGGCCTCTCACTATCGTGGCCTATCCCGTTGCGGAGCACAGGCTCCAGACGCGCAGGCTCAGCAGTTGTGGCTCACAGGCCCAGTCGCTCCACGGCATGTGGGGTCCTCCCAGACCAGGGCTCGAACCCATGTCCCCTGCATTAGCAGGCAGACTCCCAACCACTGTGCCAACAGGGAAGCCCTATTTATTTATTTATGGCTATGTTGGGTCTTCGTTTCTGTGTGAGGGCTTTCTCTAGTTGTGGCAAGCGGGGGCCACTCTTCATCGCGGTGCACGGGCCTCTCACTATCACGGCCTTTCTTGTTGCCAAGCACAGGCTCCAGATGCGCAGGCTCAGTAATTGTGGCTCACGGGTCCAGTTGCTCCGCGGCATGTGGGATCCTCCTAGACCAGGGCTCGAACCCATGTCCCCTGCACTGGCAGGCACATTCTCAACCACTGCGCCACCAGAGAAGCCCTATTTGTCTTTTTGTTGTTGAGTTGTATGTGTTCTTTGTACAACATATTCTAGACCCTTATCAGATATATGATTTATAAATAATATTGCTTCCATTCTATGAATTGCATTTTCACTCTCTTGACAGTGTCCTTTGATGCATGAAAGTTTTTAATTTTAAGTCCCATTTATCTATTTTTTCTTTTGTTACTTGTGCTTTCAATATCGTATCTAAGAAACCATTGTTGAATCCATGGTCATGAAGATTTAACCCTATGTTTTCTTATAAGAATTTTATAGTTTACCTCTTATATGTAAGTCTTTGATTTATTTTGAGTTAGTTTTTGTCTATGATGTCAAGTAAGGGTCCAACTTCATTATTTTGCATGTGGATATCTAGTTGTCCCAGCACCATTTGTTGAGACTATTCTTTCCTCATTGAGTGGTATTAACACTCATGTTGAAAATCAATTGACCATAAGTGTATGGGTTTATTTCTGAACTCTCAATTCTATTCCATTGACCTAAATGTCTATCCTTATGCCAGTACCACACTGTTTTGATTACTGTAGCTTTGTAATAAGTTTTGAAATTGGGAAGTGTGAGTCCTCCTGCTTTGTTCTTTTTTAAGATTGTTTTGGCTATTCAGAATCTCTTGCAATTCTATATGAATTTAAGAATTAACTTTTCCATTTCTGCAGAAAAGGCGATTGGGATTTTGATAGGGATTGCATTGAATCTGAAGATTTCTTTGGGTAATATCGCCATCTTAACAATATTAAGTCTTCTAATCCATGAACACAGGATGGCTTTCTATTCATGTATATTTTCTTTAATTTCTCTCAGCAAAATTTTATACTTTTCAGTGTACTAGTCTTGCACATTTTATATTAAATTTATCACCAAACAGTTCATTTTTGATGCTATTGTAAATCATATTTTTTAATTTTAATTTTTTGATTGTTTCTAGTAAATAGAAATATATAGCTTTTTGTACATTGACTTGTATCCTGTGAACTTGCTAAATTCATTTAGTTTTTGTAGATTCTTTAAGATTTTACATAGATTATGATGTCTTACATGAATAAAAAGAGTTTTACTTAGTGGAAGAGAAAATTTTTAAATTTTTTTTTTAACCATGTTGCACTATCTAGGACCTCTAGCACAATGTTCAATAGAAATGGCTATAGTGGGCATCCTTGCCTTGTTCTTACTCTTAGGGGGAAAGCATTCAATCTTATGCCATTAAGCATGGTGTTAGCTATAGGTTAATCATAGATGCCCTTTATCAGACTGGGGAAGTTTCCTTCTATTCCTAGAGTATTTAGCTAAATAGATGTTGAATCTGTGAAATGCTTTTATTTTAATCTATTAAGATGACCATGTGGTTTTTCTCCTTTAGTCTATCAGTGTGTTGAATTACGTTTTTGATTTTTGACCATTAAACCTTACATTCCTGGTAGAAATGCCACTTAGTCATAATACATTATCCATTCTATATATTATTGGATTCAATTCATTAATATTTCATTAACGATTTTACATCTATGTTTATGAGAGCTGTTGGTCTGTAGTTTTCTTTTCTTGTAATGTCCTTGATAGTTTTGGTATCAGGGAAATGCTGACTTCATAGAATGTGTTTAAAAATATTACTCTAACAGCAGAAACTAACACAGCATTGTAAAGCAATTATACTCCAATAAAGATATAAAAAAATTACTCTTCCTTCATTTTCTGGAAAGCTTTGTGTAGAATTGGTATTATTTCTTCTTTAAATATTTGGTAGATTTCTCAGTGAAGCTGTCTGGGCCTAGCATTTTACTGTGGGAAGGTTTTCCTCCCCCACCAAATTTCTTTTGTAGAGATAAGACTATTTAGGTTACATATTTCCTCTTGAATAAATTTTTTGTGTCTTCACTCTTTTTTTTCCCAATGAATTTGGCTCGAGGTTTGTCAATTTCGTTGACCCTCTCAAAGAACCAGGTTTTGGTTTCATGTTCTTCTCTATTATTTTCCTGTTTTCTATTTCATTGATCTCTGCTCTTATCTTTATTATTTCCTTTCTTTTGCATACTTTGGTTTTAATATGTTTTTCCTTTTCTAGTTTCTGAAAGTGGAAATTAAGGTCATTGATTTGAGACCTTTCTTCTTTTCTAATACAGGTGTCTAGTGCTATAAATTTCCCTTGAAATGCTGCCTTAGTTGCATTCAAAATGTTGATATGTTGTTGTTTTCATTTTTATTTAGTTCAAAATACTTTCTAATTTCCCTTTTGCTTTCTTTTTTTTTGACCCACAAGTTATATAGGGTATGTTATGTAGTTTCTAAGTATTTGGGGATATTCTAGAGATCTTTCTGTTATTTATTTCTAATTTAATTTTGTTTTGGTCAGAGAAAGTTTTTTTTTTTTTTTTTTTTTTTTGTGGTTCGCAGGCCTCTCACTGTTGTGGCCTCTCGCGTTGCGGAGCACAGGCTCTGGACTTGCAGGCTCAGCGGCCATGGCTCACGGGCCCAGCTGCTCCGTGGCATGTGGGATCTTCCCAGACTGGGGCACGAACCCGTGTCCCCTGCATCGGCAGGAGGACTCTCAACCACTGCACCACCAGGGAAGCCCAAGAAAGTATTTTGTATGACTTGATTCCTTTTAAATTTATTAAGACTTGTCTGTGGCCCAGAAGATGGTTAGAAATATGGTCCACCTACTGAGAGAAATGCAATCATTATTATGCTTATACAAGGACTCAGGTCTGAGCAACAATATGTTCCTTATCGTATATTAAAGTTTGGATTTTATACATCAGTCTGATGAGTTCAGTAAATGTGTGCTTCCTCCTGAGAGAACAAGCTGCCTCTTAATGCTCTCTACACTCAATGGCCAAGATCTTAATTGAAAACTGAACATTTCAATCTTCTAAGTATTTTCAAGTATCCATATGTTTGTATTCAGGTATTTGTTTTAGCTTTAGAACATGAATGAAGATCTTAGGTCTCTGAACAAATTGCCTTTTCTTGGATTACTTTGTTTCCCACCTGAGAATTAAAAATTAACTTGAATAAATTTAATTTACTATATTGATACACAGATGTATTCTGAGAGGAAATGTGGTTCATGTTGCTCAATATCACTGAATATAACAGTTTAAGTTGTCAGTAAATGTGTAGAATTTGAGCCTTCTTGGAATCAGCCCCAAAGTTCTGTTCATGAATATATTGAAATTAAATATTTTTAGAGCCATTAGATGGGGTGCACATACACTGTTGACTTGAAATATTTTTAATATGCTACTAGGGATCATAATTGCAATATCTGAATAAAATTACTGGCCTATTAAAAGTTGTCACCAGTGTCAAAAAGCAAAGCAAAACAAAACAAGACAAATGAAAAAAGTGACCTTCTCCTCCTCCTACAAAGCAGAGGAGAGTACTAGCTGGATGAAGCAAAACTCTATCCTTCCTTTCTATCCCCACAGCCAATATTTAATCTCTAATTTAGTGTGCCCTCTGTCCTTCAATGACTGGACATATCATGTGGTAAAGAGGGTAGAGTGACAATAGGATTTGCTTAAGTCATTAGGCCCTTGTGACAACTGTTTTCTCCCACAGGGCTATCTGGGAATTTCAAGCTCTAATTTTCAATATCTTCTCAATGTATGTATGTAGGGCCCACATGCCCCATACTAGGCATGGAGCCTTTCACTTGCAAACTCTAAAGCTATATAGAAAACTGAGTGTTATAGCACCAGATCTCAGGAAACAATCATCAGGTTCCCCCCTTCCCCCAGTAGGGAACTTTTGTTCTAAAATAACCACAGGTCTGGATGCACAAGACTAAATTAACTTCTAACTTATAACATCTCAATGATAATTCAACCCCTCTCATCTGGTAAGTATTTTTCAACTAAACATTCTTGGCACACCTTGGTAAGTTTTATAAAAAAGAGAGAAAGAAGGGCTTCCCTGGTGGCACAGTGGTTGAGAGTCCGCCTACCGATGCAGGGGACACGGATTCATGACCCGGTCCGGGAGGATTCCGTATGCCGCAGAGCGGCTGGGCCCGTGAGCCATGGCCGCTGGGCCTGCGCGTCCGGAGCCTGTGCTCCACAGCGGGAGAGGCCACAGCAGTGAGAGGCCCGCATACCACTAAAAAAAAAAAAGAGAGAGAGAAAAAGAAAGTATTACTAAGTTCAGTCTTATATTTAAGGCAGAGAAATGAAGGAAATGTCCTTCATTTCTGCCACAAACCTATGACAAGGAAGGCAGCCAATCCACTCTGCAGAAGAATTTTTCCTGAAGTTCCTCAATAGCTTTTAAAAAAAATAACATATACCCTTGTTAGTCACTTTGTGGACATTATTCAATGTGAAAAGGAGAACTATATGTATTATATAATTCAAGAAGAACCATATATACATAATTCAAGAAACTTGAATTTTGTGGGAGGTAATGAAGTTAGGAACCAAGCCCCCTCAAATGGAACACTCCAGAGCGTCACTAACTTTTCCCAGCCCTCATCCAAGGCTGAGTAAGAAAGATCACCTTCTCATGCTGCAGGGAGGTAACACAGAGTTAAGAATATTGAAGAGGGAATCAGAAAACCCGAATGCTGGTCCTGGCTTTGTCACTCACTAACTTTTTGGTTGAGTTGGAATTAAACCCTTTGTTCTTTCAGCAACTCTGGAGTTGCTCAGGTTTAAAGTTGGGAGACTGGATTAATAAACTCCAGCTTCCTATAGACTCCTCCCATCTGCTTCCATGTTTTCTATGGCTCTCCACTCTCTGTGTTCTCCTCTATCTCTCGTGTCCCCTTCTCTGACAGTTCTTGGTCTTGTTGTCACATAAATGCAGGAGTCTCTCCAGTGAATTGTCCTTGGCTCTCTTTATGCTCTAATCCTCTGTGCAATTTTAGTTATAATCCCTGCAGTAGATACTGGTTTATTGCCCAAATTCCCGCTTCTGTACTGAAGCTTTACTTTCCCCAGCTGCTGGGAAGGTTGGAAGATAACAGCTCTCAGCTGAGTTCTTCTCTGGGAATCGCCTTCTTGCAAAGAGATCAACCTCACCCAAGCTCACATCCCCTCCCTGGGGAAAGCCCACATCCAGTGTTTCTTCAATGTGGGAATGAGAAGGGCCAGCCCCCTTGCCTCAAAGTGGGATAATTTTGAAGGGCCAGCCATACCTGCTCTAGAACTCCCTTGGTTTTTGTTGTGACTGTACTGCACTTCAATGCCTCCTTCTGCCCAGTTCTACAGGCGTTGATCCCTGAGAGCATTCCTCAATAAACTACCTGCACAAAATCTTCATCTCAGAGTCTGTTTCCTGTAGAACTAACCTAAGACAGTTGGTACCAGGAGTGGTTCAAGGAAGTAGGCTCTAAAATGAGATTTTGGAACTGGCCCACCCATCTACCAGGTGGCAATGAGGTCCCCATTGCCACCACTGGTGGTAGGAGGAGCACTGCAAGCTCCTGGCATTCAGTGTAACTGTTAAAACTTTAACTAGTGGTGAATATTAATATTCCACCCAAGCTCACCACTAGAAGACCAGAGGGCCTCCATGGAACCATAGACAGAGACTCATCTCCTGCAGCCAGAGGGCAGAGAAAGCTTAAATTTGACCCTGGACTTAGTTATAGGAGTTGCACAACTCCAAAGAAGTTTGAATTCTTCAGTCAGCTGTGCCAAGTTAGGGCCCTGACTAGAAAGAAGTGAAATCTTGAGACTTGGGATGGGAACAGTTGGACTGATGCACTCAAAAACCTTGGAACTGCAGATCCCTCTAAACCCTCTGGGCCAGCAGAAATGGCCCAGTGCTCCTGTTAAGGGCTAGTGTTCCCACTTGCTTGAAAATAATGCTGAGGCCTCTCAATCTAGACAAGAAATCAGAGAAGAATTTTCAAGAGCAACCCTGCCAATTGGTCAATACAACCCAGCAAACTTTATGGTATTGGAAGTATCAGTAGTAGGAAAGGATGCCATGTGGAACTTATGGTGACTTCCAATAGAAGAATCATAATGTAGACCCCTAGGGTATTAGAACAAGTCTATGTCAACTTAAGTGAAGAATTTTCCACCATTTGAAAAATAGCTCCAGATGTGCCACTGCACTATGATAGAGACAGAAGAACTGATTATGGGACATCAAATGAACATGTGGCCAAGGTTACCTATTATGAGTTGGTTTCTCTCAAGCCCATCTGAATGGTTAGGTCATTCAAGATGGTTGTTCTCTTGCTCTCTGTATATCCCCTGTTTGACAAGTCCCTGCTTCAGTCACATGACATCAAATCCTCTTAATTATAGGGCTTAATTAGTTCCTGGGAACTGGTGAGCCCACCTGATGTCAATTCACCATATAAATGGTAACTTCTTTCTCCCCCAAGCAGTGAAGATTGCTGCCATACCCTGTCCACCATCTGCCATTAACGGTAGGGGTGTTGCTCCAGGACCTTTTGTGGAAGGTTCCCTGGTCCAATAAACCATTGCTGTCTCCAGCTCTTTCTTTCTCCAGCCCAGTCTCAAGGCTGGGCAGCCACAAGCCTTACATGCCTTCGGGGTGCAACCCAACACCAATCCATTCCACAATGGAAGTGGTACCTCAGATCAGGTAAGAACAAGGTCAAAGGGCACAAGTAAGCTGCACAGGTAGGTGATTCAGACCCCCGTGTTTTCCCCCACTGTTACACTGATGTCTCTCCCTCAGTTTACACCTATGGCTTCAGTGGCATATTCAGTGATCCATTGGGGTCTCTCTTGGGAGTCCCTTGCTCAATTCTGAAGGTAAATGGACAAGTGCAGCAGCCACAGTCTAAGAAGGTTCTGGTCACCAGAGGCTCGCCCCTCAGGCTGTGATCAGTTACTTTGTGTGGAAAGAGAAGTGGCCTGACACAAGAAGATATGGGCAGCCCTGAATAGCTTGTTAGTAAAGTGGTTCAGAACAAGCCTCCCAAAATGTGCCACTTTGGCATGTGGATTACTTTGAGCTGAAGACAATGGAGGCCCAAAAGACTCAGGAAGAGCTTTTTATCTCCCCACTCAACCACCTAAAAGAATTTAGATAGAGGGCCTGGTCCAGGAAGAGAGCTATCACCAGAGGTAATTACAAAGAGTATGGGCGGGTGTGGTACGTTGGTGGAACCCTTTGTTTGTTCAAAGTTATCTCTGCGTCCCATTGTGGTTTACCAAACATTTGCTCTTCCCATCTTCTTGTGAATTGCCTTCCTTCCCTTTGAAACTATCCCCTTCTCCTTAGCTCAGAATAGTGTAGAAGCCTCATTTGCCTGTCAGAGAGCCTCTCATAGTATTTGTGGGCCTCCCATACGTACAAAATTACCTTTGTTTTTTTCCTGTTATTCTGTATTACGTCAATTTAATTAATAGATCAGCCAAAAGGACCTAGACAAGTAGAGGAAAATTTTTCCTCCCCTACAGGTTGGTCAGGGGTCAGAAAGGGGAAGGACTGAAAGATAGCGATGAAGGACTAGTTCACCCAGACCACGAAGGAAGCTGCCTAGACCAGCAGAGGCACTGGCTGAGGGTAAGGGGACTCTGGAACAGGTAGTGGAGGAGGGCAACTGTGAGTTTCACTTGCACCTGGAGACCAGCTGCCATGGCAAGGGCTGAGTTCATCCCACTAATCTTCCTCTCGTAAGTTTGCCCCAGGAAAAGAGACCAACCCAAATTCTGGAGTAACTAAATTTATTATACGAAGCAAGTGGCTCTGAGTGGATAAGGGGTGGACTGTCATGGATGCTGTGGTATGCTGCCCTGTCCTCTGGTCTAGACCCAGGCACTCATTCTCTCAGAGGCTGGGCATGTTGGTTGCCAAAAAGTCTCAGATGAGTTCTTCTCTAGGAACTGTCTTTAGCTGATGAGCGCTGTCTCACCCAACATCATTTTCCCTGCCTTGGTATAAAGTCCAGGCCCCTTGCCTTAAGATGGGACATCTCCAGGGGCCCATCCTGCTCCAGAGCTCCCACTGGGTCAGCTGAGGCCTCAACTGCAACTGCCCTGCAGTTCAGCTCCCTGGCTGCCCACTCCTCTTGCATTTACACCCACACAGGTATTGATCCCAAGGGTACTTCCCCAATAAAATCCAGCACATATCAGGAACTGGGTGTTAGTGTTAAATGGTTACAGAGTTACTGTTCAAGAAGATGAAAAAGTTCTGAAGGTAGATGGTGGGGATGGTCACACAGTAATGTGAATGCATTTAATTCCACTGAACTGACTGTACAATTAAAAGCAGTTAAAATGGTAACATTTATATATTTTACCACAATAAGAAAAATAATCCTGCAAGTGAATCTCCCAGTCTTTTTTTCCTAGGGAATTTAAACTAACAGCCTCTGTGAGTATGGCAAAGATTGCTAGCTTCCACCAATATTCATTCTTTTTCTCCTTTATTATTGGAACTCAGCCTGAGACAGCAAGCTGTCTTGCAGCTGGCCATGGGATGTGAGACATGTGACTAAGTTTGGCCAATTGGATGTGAGAAGTGATATGTGTCACTTCCTGTTAATTCTCTTAAAGTAGTAGGCATGCCCTCCACTCATCTCTGCTTCCTTCTTGCTGGCTGGGATGCAGATGTGATGGCAGGAGCTGGAGCCAGAGAGGAAGCCATAGGTAGAGGATGACAGAGCCACCCTACCAACCCTAGACTATCTCTGGCTGTTATTTGAGATAGAAATAAATTCCTATATTGTTTAAGCCACTGAATTTAAGGTATCTTTGTTATACCAGCTCAGTGTGTATCCTCACACTTTGGATGACTCCAAGATCCATTTCTCTAACCCTAACAAGTTTCACAAACAATTCATGTTTCACATTTCCAGCTTTGAGATTTGGCATGCCCACACCATAATATATCCTAATGCTTTCTAAATCTTGTTTCTTATTTTTGATAATACCACAATTCTCCTACCTATGAAGAAAGAGCCCTAAACATTCACACAGTGGAATATCATTCAGCCATTAAAAAAGGAGGAGGAAACCTAAGATATACTGATATGGAGCAATCAGCAAGATCTACTGAGTGAAGAAAGCCAGAATTACAGTGTCTATAATATAATACTACTTATATTAGAAAAACAAAGTATATATACATGTGTAAATTTTTGTATGTGCATAGAATATCTTGGGAAGGATAACCAAAGACTGAGTCGCTGCCCTAGATAGGACAGCCAGGAGACAAGGTGGCAGAGAAACTAATTTCTTACTGTATACCTGTTTGAACCTTTGAATTGTGTACTGTATGCAAAGGGCCAGTGATTCACTATTCATATTCTAATCTGGGTAAATTGCACCCCTGGAGCTGTGCTGTGTGTGGCCTGGGCGGCTGTACACATCCATCCTGCTGTGCATGTTTTATGTACTAAAAAAAAAAAAAAAGTTTAAGAAAATATAATTACTTTTATTCTGTAGCTTGGACAGAACAGCTATTCTCTGAAACTATCTCAGTTAAAATATCCTAGGATTTCATAGATCTCTGTCTAGACTGTTATTTGCATCTCTGTTACCAACCACCAGAGCTTTTATTATCATTTTAAAAGATTATCCACTCTTCCTTGGGAACTTCCTTCAGTGCTGAAATGACCAAGCAGCTTTTGCTCCTAAGAATTCCTCAGTAAGAGTGGGGAAGCCTCAACACGGAAACATGCCTAAGGATTTAACCCCCATCTTGGTCCTTCTCCTAGGATTATCAATTATTATTTAATATGGACTGAGAACCTGAAAAAGGTCCTTAACGTTTGATTGTGCAAATTCTGCTTCTTGAATTTCCCACGTTATCCTAAGGAAAGCATCAGAGCTATACACCAAGATGTGTGTACCAGAACACTCACTGTGGCTTATTTCTCTTATCCAAAAACATGGTCACAAACTAAAGAGCCATGAATATGGAACTAGTGAAACCTAGTACAGTTCATTTAGGGAATGGAATTCCAAATCTTGGAAGAATAACGAAATGGGGAAATGATTACATTATATTGATAAATGGAAAAAGCAAGTTACAAAACAGCAGGTAAGGCATTATCCTTAGACTTTCCCAATTTGGTTTTTAAAGAAAATTGAATATCTGTATCTGGAAAAGATATTCACCAATAATGTTAATACCACCTTTCTTTGGGAGTTGGGCTTATTATAGATTATTTTAATTTCCTTTTTTGTGTTTGCCTGTATTTTCCAAAGTTACTACAATTAACCTGTTTTCTCTTATGATTAAAAAAGTGTTACCCCCACCCAAAGTCAATTTGGGGGGTTCTATGAGCACTTCAGTTTGTTCCTCATTAGTCCCAGATAGTACTCTGAGTCATGCATATGAATTTTAAATGAGAAACATCAATCTGGGTTATGTAGAGACTTCCTCCAATTTCTACAAGGAGGAGGTAAGAGAAGAAGGGTGGCAGATGGTAAGGGGAGGATAAAACAGCTTAAATAGCTTTGTTACCTTTGTTACAAGTTTTCCTTCCAGGAAGAGTCATTTAATGGTTTTCTAGCTAAATGAGCTATTTTACATTTGTAGAGATGACAAACTTCACTATTCACCAGGACCATATGCTTTTTTGATACTCATAAAGGCTTTGAAGTCTAAAATATATGCTGTTTAGGAATGTTAGTCTAGACTAGAGAATAATAGCTCTCCCCTAAATAATACATAAGTACCTTTTTAAGTTGGCCTTGGCGAGGGGAAATTTTAAAAATAGAAGATATGGGTCAGAATCAAGTTCTATAACTCAGTACAGTCCTTGTAAAAGATTTATGGATTTGGTTGAAGGGTTATTTTAGACACGTTTGTGCATAGCATAAATACAAATTATTTATAAAATTTTTTTAATAATGAAAAAGTGAGTCCTAAGAAGACCAGCAGGTGGCATAAATAATTTATTTAATCAAAACTGGCAAGGTATGTATTGTAAAAGATATCTTCCCTGACCTTTTGCCCATGAAAAAAATTCTTGAATATTGAGACCAAAATTCCCAATTAAATCATCACTAAAGAAGACTTTACTTAGTTTGAATACAAAAATTGGAATTGCAGGAGAGATGGATCTCATAGATATCAATCCAAAACTAGGTTATAAGCTGTATGCACAGGCCTATCATTAAACTGAAACACAAAAGACAACGTGTAATGAGAGCATCTAATCTCGATGCTCCACCCAGCATGCTTCAGCATCTCTGAGGTGGGAGGAGTGTACTGATATCAGAGACTTAGGAAAGTCATGTTTTCAAAAGCTATGTGGGTATGTACCTGTCACAGTAGATTCTGCAACAACAACAGGAAGCCTCTTCTTTCAAATGCAACTGGAAGATTGGTCTCAACATTCAGTCTTTACTGGGTCCTGGTAAGGCTCCAAGACACTAACCCATCAGATACCTGTTGGTTGCCTTGGATCTGAAATATTTTCCCCATTTACCAACATCTGATGAAACAGCCAACAGGAAGTGTGTGTCTTCACTTGCTTTGTACCTGTGCCCGTGGAAATAGCAGGTCTTGACTTTCAGCAGTGTATAGTGCAGAGGCAGAAGTCTGTGAGACTAGACATGTCACCCCTAAGATATCTAGAGCAGCTTCCTGACCTGCAACCCTCAGCGGGAGAGCCAGGGACCACAGACTTCTCATCATGGGTTAGAATCCAGATATGTGTACCGACTAGAACAAACAGCACCAAACTATTAGTAATAATTTCTCTGGAAGGTGAGTTTATAGGAGAATGTCTATTTTATGCTCACTAATATATCTTTAGTGCCTAGTCTTGGGTCTTATACATAGTAGTAGGTGATAAATAAATACTTGTTGAATGAATACTTTAATGTTTAAATTTTTTGAAATGAGCCTGTTACTTTTGCCATCATAAGGAAAATAAAAGGTTTGCTGGCATTCTCATACTCAAAAGAGAATCATTCCTCTAGAGAATTTTTCCCTAAGTGAAAACCTAGTTATTTTTTCTTCCACAGTCTTTATTTGAATGAATTTAATTTTTGAGTGCAAATACATACAAGCTTGACAAAACCCACCTAACTTAAAGAGTGTCTAAATCAGCTAACCAATTATACAGATCACCAGTGACTCATTTCAGACACTTTCCAGGTGTCTCTGCTACCTATTTCAGTAAACACACACTCCACTATTACCTTACTGTTTGCTTTCCTGTGGACACCTTACACACAGCTGCATTTTGAAGCATCACCTCTCATGGTCCTAGTCCCTTCCCCAGGAAGCAATAATGAAAGTCAGCAGCTTTTTCCCAAGTGAGACACCCACTGTGTTGCTCTGTGCCTTGCAGGCAATTCTTGGCTTGCTTCCCAGCAAGGCTAAATATTAACTGGAAGGAAATTGGGGTGGAGGGATGTAGAACAAAATTTTCTTTAAAACCATGTGACAAATAATGGCTGGTGTTCAAGTCTACCCCACAAAAGTTGGATTCACACATAATATAATTGAAACCATCCAAATTTTGGTGTATAGATATAGTACGCACGTAATATGTATTTGTAGAACGAATGAATACTGATAGTGCTTCTTAGCAAGAGGAATTTATAGACTGAGACCCAATCTTACTCTATACTGCCCAAGGAGGCACCTTCTCTGCTTCAGTCACCTGGCAGCTTACAAGTTGGCTGTTGGTATTATAACTTGGGAGATGCTGTATTGGTGTCTTAGACAAAGATCTTCTGGTTGAAAGTCACTTGAGGGGCCTTACTCTAAGGGCTCCAGCCTGCTGGGCCTTACACCTGGTGTGGCAGTTTTCAGAGAAGGAAGGTTGTGGGCTGGAAACAGAAGAGGTGTCTATTGTGTTTGGTGTTTTAGCTTAGATTCATTTAGTTGTAAGGAATTGACATTCACTAAAGTTAAAGGGGATTTATTATAAGGCATGATAACAAGTCTCTAGCATTAGTCCCAAAGGAGTCATGCAGAGCTCATTCATATGCTATGAATATGCATCTGCACTGTTCTAGCCTCCCTGCAAACTGGCAGGCTTACTGTATTGGGCAGTAGGGTGAGGTCATTGGTTAGCCTGAAGACTGACAAACCACCCTGGTGAATGAGCTGTGGCCCAGAAGGACAAGATACAGAATCGGTGGGAACAGATCATGGCTGTCTAGCCATGAGGACTGTGAGGGCCCCTTAAATATGTTTAGTATATTTGGGTATCTGGTTTAAGAAACCTGGGTGCGTTTCAGGCTACTATGGACTCAGGGCTGACCCTGAATACTATCTAAATGAGGAAAAATTTCTCCTTAGGCTTTAACACACATATGCACACACATACACTCAGGAGAATATGATGCCTGGTGCATTAATGTTGCCCAAGACCCTGACACTAAAGTCCCACTCAGGTCTGCCTCTGTGTCAAAGTGTTCAGGATACAAATTATGACCTTAAAGATTGATGGCTATAATGAAGTTTCAGGAAATGTGACAAAGTAACATTCTAAGTATGTAAAACAGTGTAAAATAACCAGTTTGGGCACAGGGAGGGAGGCAGCAACTAGAGAGAAAGTGTGTCAGGCCTTCTTTGCAACTGATGTCATACCACTTCATCAACAATTCCCAGAAGGACTGGCCTCCCTGCCCCCTCCATTCAACTATCCTTGCCTTTCCTGTGAGCCTTTAGACTATTATCGTTAACATAAGAAACTTTATATACATTGAATGAATATGCCTTAACTTGTTCAGCAGTATCAACGCTCATAATTTTGACTTCTTTAGCTGTAATTTTCACAGGGGATGGTTGCATTCTGAAGAGGGAGTAAAGCTCTTGCCCTGGTCCCAGCTGTCCTCATTGAGTCCCTAATATTGCCTGAAGCTGCCACCACTGAAGGAGTAGGTCGTCAGAAGGAGAACAGCCACATCCTATGTATAAGATGAGCTTAAAAAATCACATAGCACTTTCATTCATCCATTCAGCAAAAGTCTTGGAATGGCTGCTATTGCCAGGCACCATGCCAGGCTCTGGGGGATATGGCAATGGGTAAATTAGACAGGGTTCCTGCACTCAGGGAGCTTGCAACCTGCGTGGGAGTGGAGGAAGGGGGAGATGAACATCAAACAAATAATCACAAATAATTAAACAAATTACACTGAGAGCTGGGCGACGAAGCACATACTGTAGTGGGCAAGAATTACGGGAGAATCAAATTCAGGTGGGGAGGGGACTGTGGTCAGGAAGGACTCTGAGGAAGCAACTTCTCAGCTGAAACTGAAGGAGAAGCTGGAATTAGCTAGGGGAAGAACAAGGTGGGAGAGCATTCCAGGTGGAGGGGACAGCAGGTGCCAAAGCCCTGGGACAGCAAAGGGCTAGACATAGTCAAGGAATTGAATGAAGACCATGTGTTGTGTACTGAGCAAGAGCAAGAGTGGCTCAGGATGAGGCAGTTACTCAATTCTTGTCTTTTATTTGAAAGTTTACTGTAAGGAATCTAATCTGTTGCTTTCCATGGGGACAAAGCAGGAGTGTGTTAAATGGCTCTAACCCTACACTATCCATATAGGCAGCCACTTATGGCTATAGAACATTTGGCTGATCCAAATTGAGATGGGCTGTAAGTATAAAACACACACTGGATTTCGAAGACTTGGTATCAATAATTTTTATATTGATTACATATTGAAACAGTATTTTTGATACATTGAGTTAAATATTTCACTAAAATTAATTTCACTTGTTTCTTTTTTGCTTTTTTAATATGGCTACTAGAAAATTTGATATTACATATACGGCCTGCATTATATTCCTGTTGGACAGCACTGCTCTAAAGTGTTAACTTAGATATGAAGAAAAACTACTTGACTATAAGGGAGATTGGGTAATTTAGGAAGGGAGATGAAAGATTTCAGTCCCAGGAGATCTTTAAAAACAGGGCAGCTAGCCAATGACTTGAATTGAATGACTTGAATGACTTAGGACTTTCGTGGGTTTTTTTGGAAGCAGGGAAGAGAAGAAACCACAGAGGCTCTTACGGTGCCTTCCAAGGACAACAGAATCCATTTATTATCAAGTGTTAGTAGGCGAAGAAAATCGTTGGAAGGGCTGGAGGAGAAGGTTCTAGGTGGAGCTTCTCGGAAGCACCCTCAACCCCCAGAATCACACTGCTTCTTCTGTGGTGGCGGGGAGAGTGCTGCTGCTACCACAGGAAACTGATGACCATTGAGCACACTGTCTCCTTGGCCACATCCATGCCAAAAATACACGACTCTCTCCTGATTTTACTGAATTCCAAATTCATAGTCTCACATGCAGGCAGCTGACTGGCAGAACATAAAGTGGCATCTAGCTGAAAGGAACTCCGGGAAGTGCAGTTTTTCGTGTTCCAGCTTTTGCAATAGATCATACCACACTAGAAGCAAGTTGCAGTGGGTATTGACTGAGCCAACCCACAGTACCTACCGTAAAGATGGGGGGAATATTTGCAAGGATGATGATGTGAGAAAGAGAGCTTGGCACATCCAGCCAACCTGGAGCACACCACTTTGGTGAGGGAAATGTAGTAAGAGGAATGACCATGAACATAGATGAACCTTGAAAACATTATGCTAAGTGAAAGAAGCCACTCAAAAAGAACCAAATATTGTATGATTCCATTTATATTAAATGTCCAGAATGGACAAATATAGAGAGACAGAAAGTAGATTAATGGTTGTCTAGGGCTGGGAAATGAACCTTTGATAGAACCTTTCAGCTGGACAAAGGCCTTGTAGAGATCTCAAAGGTGTGCCTTGATTATCATAGCCCCAGGGTATTCAAGTCATCCCCACCCCCACCCCCATCCCACTCTTCCCAACTGAGGGCCCAGTTACCATGGAGCAGAGACAAGACATCTCTTCGAGGCCCTACCCACATTTAACCCACACTGTCTGAGAGCAAAATAATGGTTATGGTTTTAGACAACTAAATTTGGGGTAGTTTGGTATACAGCAATAGAAACCAGGATAGGAAGTATGACCCATTCAAAGAACCAAAAGAAGGTGGTTGGGCAGATAACTGTGGGCTACTCCTAAGCACTTGAAGTAACAATCATCTCTGTGGTTTCTACCATAAGAAATCAAAAGTCAGGTAAAGCAGAAAAAGGCAAGATTAAGTGAGACGGTTGTGGTTGGGAAAATTATGGAAATGTGGCTTATACCTCCGTATAACCCCTAAACCAAACAGAGCACATTACTCATTTTCAGCCTTTCCCATTTATTGTAGAGATAAATACAGAGGCCTCTGGCCCTAGCCAGGTTTGCATTACATCAGGCTTCCTTGCAGAGCAGGGCTGAACCAGGGTGGCTCTCACCCCACCACAAGCAGCAACCCAGTAGATGACTAAGCTGGCCCCCCACATGTCCCTGCTCTGTTCCTTGCTGAAGCCAGGCAACAGCTGCAAACCCTGGGGTTGAGAGTGGCCCATCCCACCTTCAGCAAAATCATCTTTCTATTTGTGGCCCTAGTTGTTTGATCCCTGGGGGGGAAAAAAGCAAGAAATTCTATACAGTTTCTTTTGGCTCACTTATGATTCTCCTGTCCCTTGGACCATTCTCCTACAATGCGCATCAGTTTCAAGGACACCCTGCCATGGCTTGCTCTATCCTATATGAATTGTGTAACTTTGCATGAATTCTAAATCAGAAGGCATTCGATCTTTAGGTCATTTGTGCATGGTTTTCACTTTGGAATGCACTCAGGGTGCAGGACAAATGCCTGCTGACCCCATGTTTATTTTTTCAGCTGGTGATTGAAGTTCTGGTCCAGTTATAATAGACGGGAATGCTAATATCTTTTGTCCATTTTCAGCTTTATTGCAAATCTTGCATTGCATAGGGGTCATATTTCTACTCTCAGCATGTAAAGTAAAAGTAATTTTCATGTCTGTGTTTCCAAAGTAAATATCATTGGGTTTGCCCCCCACCTTCACCCCATAGAACTATTCTAAAAAGAAAAGATATGAGTATGGAAGAATAATGTTCCAAGCTTCTGGGAGAATGTTATTAATATATGAGGCTTTTTTAAGTTACAAAAACTTTTAAAGAACATTCTATAATCTGTGACCACTATTCTGCCTATAATATCTTGCACCTCCTTAATGAATAACAGTACTCCTTTTTCTATGTATTTATTCAATCATTTAATAAATAGTGACTGAGTGCCCACTGAGAGCCAGATATTGGGGCTACAAGAGCAATTAAGACAGACAAAATGAGGTTCTCACTTTCATGGCACCTATATTCAGGTTCAGGGAGACAGTAACCAGGTAAACAAATAGATAAGGTAATTTCACATTGAGAAGAATGCTTTGAAGAAAACAAGCAGGGGTAAGGAACAACTAAGAGAGGTCACTCTGGGTAGAGTGGTCAGAAAGGCCTCTCTCAGTAGAACCTATGAACTAGCCAGCCATGCAGAGGGCCCGGGAAAAGATGTATGGGCTGAGGGAACAGCAATGCAGAAGCCCAAGGACGGAAAGAGTTTGGAAGAAGTCAGAACGGAACTGGAGAGGCAGGCAAAAGACCAGATCATGCAGGACCTTATGGGCCTCCCCACTGAGGTGATTTTTACCAAGGGAGTCACATGATCAGATTTATATTTTTAGAGTATCGCAGCTTACTTGGGCTGGCGTGAGGAATGGATGGGAGGTGGGTTGGGGGTCAAGATAGGAAGCCAGAGTCCAGTTAGAAGATTGCAACAGTTCATAAGAAGAGGCTGCTGCTCTTGTGCCATCAGCAAAATATATGTTTTAAGTGTTTTTTAGGCAATGCTCACACATTTGCACTGGTTAATTCACATGCATTGTGATATAGTTGACTAGTAGGTACTCAGTAGATGTTATGTCCCTTCTCTTGACATCTTTGGTTCTGTATCTCACTAGCTGAATGAATCACCATCTTCAATCTCTGAAAATGCAATAAGCATATTAATTCAATGCTACAAATGTTTTGAGCACCTGATATGTGTAAAACACTGTGTTAAGATCTGAATATTCAAAAATAAATGACACTTGGTCTCAACTCTCTAGGAAGCTACAGTCTGAGAACAAGCAGGCAGCCTACCAGAGACAAGATGGTGCTGGGCTTTCCTTGTGAGAGTAGAATAAACCCCTCAGAGCCTTGGGAGCAGAATAATTCTACAGACCTCTGGATAGGATTGGGAGAGAAGAAGAATCAGAAAGACTTAGCTCATGTCAGAAATGAAAAGAGAATTTGTATACTCAACTTCATTTCATCTATGTAGCCCTCCCTGGAGTGGAGCTCCTGCAACTGATTTGCTGGTATGATTTTCTTTTTACTTCCTGATATCTGGAATGGTGGAGGCCAGTGAGAAAAAGAGGTCCTCTGGCTTCAAGGAAGGTTAAAGTCAGCTCATTCATAAAAAGTGATTTCTTCAATCAAACAAAATATTTTCCACAATACATGTCCTTCCCTTGCCAAATAAAAACAACTTCCATGAATCATGACATTTAAAAATTACTTTCTGGACTTCCCTGGTGGCGCAGTGGTTAGGAATCCGCCTGCCAATGCAGGGGACACGGGTTCGAGCCCTGGTCCGGGAAGATCCCACATGCCACGGAGCAGCTAGGCCTGTGCGCCACACTTACTGAGCCTGCGAGTCACAACTATTGAGCCCATGTGCCACAACTACTGAAGCCTGCACGCCTAGAGCCCGTGCTCCGCAACAAGAGAAGCCACCGCAATGAGAAGTCTGCGCACCGCAATGAAGAGTAGCCCCCACTCGCTGCAGCTAGAGAAAAGCCTGCGCGCAGCAACAAAGACCCAACACAGCCAAAAATAAATAAATAAATAATAAATAAATAAAAAGACTGCATACTGTAACTTCAATAAGAAACACTGCAATTTTTTAAAAAAATTAAAATTACTTTCAATTTTAGGAAGTTCCCTGGTGGTCCAGTGGTTAGGACTAGGCACTTTCACTGCC
The DNA here is from genome assembly GCF_964165515.1 of Mesoplodon bidens. Lineage (NCBI taxonomy): Eukaryota > Metazoa > Chordata > Mammalia > Artiodactyla > Ziphiidae > Mesoplodon > Mesoplodon bidens. The sequence continues at coordinate 37,548,767 of NC_138170.1, forward strand.
CGTGGCTTGGGTTCAATCCCTGGTCGGGGAACTGAGATCCTGCAAGACATGTGGTGTGGCGAATAAAAAACTTTAAATTTTAAAATGTTTGGAAAAGCTCCTTTAAAAGAGAGACCCCCCTCCCCAACACGACAGCAAGCTAGAAGCTGAGCTCAGCCATCCACTTTTGCTCAAAGCACTTCTATGTCCAAGTTTGTATGGCAAAATTGAGCCCTGCAGCAGTTCTCAACCCTGACCACACATTGGAATCACCCAAGGAGCTTTAAAATATATTGATACCTGGATCCAGCTGCAGAAATTCTTTTTTTAAAAATAAATTTATTTTATTTATTTATTTTTGGCTGCGTTAGGTCTTCATTGTGGTGCATGGGCTTCTCATTGCGGTGCTTCTCTTGTTGGGGAGCACGGACTCTAGGTGCATGGACTTCAGTAGTTGTGGCATTCAGGCTCAGTAGTTGTGGCTCTCGGGCTCTAGAGTGCGGGCTCAGTAACTGTGGCGCACGGGCTTAGTTGCTCCGCGGCATGTGGAATCTTCCCAAACCAGGGCTTGAACACGTGTCCCCTGCATTGGCAGGTGGATTATTTTTTTTTTAATATTTGTTTATTTATTTATTTATTTATTTATTTTTGGCTCTTTGGGTCTTTGTTGCTGCGCATGGGCTTTCTCTAGTTGCAGTGAGCGGGGACTACTCTTTGTTGAGGTGCATGGGCTTCTCATTATGGTGGCTTCTCTTGTTGCGGAGCACAGGCTCTAGGTGCACAGGCTTCAGTTGTTGTGGGATTTGGGCTCAGTACTTGTGGCACACGGGCTTAGTCGCTCCATGGCATGTGGGATCTTCCCGGACTGGGGCTCGAACCCGTGTGCCCTGCATTGGCAGGTGGATTCTTAACCACTACACCACCAGGGGAGCCCAGAGATTCTTATTTAATTGGTCTGTGCTATGTCCTGGGCATCAGTATGTTTTTAAACTGCCTTCCAGGTTATTCTAATGTGCATCCAGGATTGGGAGCTACTTGTCTGCTAGCCCATTAAAGAATTGCACTTGGGGTCAGGGACTTAAACCATAGACTCAAAATATGACAACTTGTTTCCACAGACTAGATCTGGTTCCCCAACCATGCACTCCTATAGCAACCTGTATTTTTCCTTCATGGGATTTAAATAGTTTGTTACTCTGTGTTTGTGTGTGTGTGTGTGTGTGTGTGTGTGACAGAGAGAGAGAGAGAGAGAAATTGCTTGACTAATGTCAGTCTCCCTGTTGAAATATAAGCTTCTTGAGTGCAAGGCATCTGTGTATCAAGGCAGTATAGCACTGCGGTTAAAAACACAAGTTCTAGGGTCAATCTGCTTTGCAATCCCAATTTTATCACTTGCCAGCTGTGGGACCTTGGGTAAATTCCTTAATCATCTGTGTCTCAGTTTCCTCAGCTACAAAGTGGGTTTGTTGCAAAATTACGGTTGCTGTGAGATTACATGAGATGTGTGGTGGTTTTCAAATATGTCTGCAAATTCTTCAACACTTTTCCCTCCAAGATATGCAGCAGAAGTTCTCTTCCCTTGAGTATGGGCGACTTAATGACTATCAAATAGAATATGACAGAAGTGGTAGTGCCTTTGAGATTAGGACATTAAAGGCATTGTGACTTTGGATCATTTACTCTGGGGGAAGTCAGCTGCCTTGTGAAGACAATCAGCTGATGGAGAGGGACACCCCTGTGGTGAGGAACTGAGACTTCCTGCCAACAGCCCTGTGAGGGAACCATCTTGGAAGTGCATCTTCTAGCCCCAGTCAAGCTTTCAGATGATGGCAGTCCCTGTCAACATCCTGACAGAAACCTCCTGAGAGACCCTGAACCAGAACCAACCTGCTAAACCACTCTGGAATTCCTTACCCATGGGAACTGAGATGATAAATTCTTGTTGTTTAAGACATTACTTTTTAGGGCAGTTTGTTATCCAGCAATGGAGAACTAAGAGAAGATGATAATGTGAAAGCACTTAAAAGACACATCGTAAATACTCAGTAAATGTTAGTCCCTGTTGTAACTGCTGTGTTCTCCTTTATGTCCTTAGCATCTATTAAGGGCCTGCTACACCTGCTACCTATTAAGGACCCAATATACAGCATGTGAGTGAATGAATAAACAGACACAAAGTAAAATAAAGGGTTGAGGCAATCATCCATGGCAGTGGTTTCTGAAGTTATTTGAGCAAGAACATTTTCAAACAAAATCTTACCCCATGTTTTCAGTAAGGGTTGAGTCAGAAAACAAAAACAAAAACAAAAACAGAAACTACCTTAGGTATTTCAAACAGAGGGAAGCTAATACTGGGAATTGGTTACATAAGCAATGGAAGAGCTGAGAAGCCAAATAGGAAAGAGTGAGGTAACTTAGAGATTAGCCAGAGTAGGAAAAAATCTCTATATATATATGAAGAGAGAGAGGGGAAATTATAAAGCGAATGTGGTAAATATTAACATATAGGGAATCTGGGAAAAGGGAATTGTTTGTACTATTCTTGCAGTGTTTATGTAAGTCTGGAACTATTTCAAAATAAAAAGTTAAATATAAATGAAAATATTTTTGTTTAAATTACATGTGAAGGAGTTGGGAAAGGTTTGGGAGGGAATGATAAATAAACTAAGAAAATAAAAGAAAGACAAACTTTTGGCCGAATCTGGAAGTGGGCCCACATGATATCTTTCCATCTCTGGCAAGCCACGCATTGTCTGTAACTTGCCGCTGATGGCTGGGGACATTCCTGCAGGTGCTGACATCTTCAGCTTTCCACCCACAAACCTCTGGAAGGTGAAGACGGAAAACAACAGTCTGGCAGGATTTACAGAGGATTCCACTACTCTTAGCTCCCCTCCCTAGTGGCAAGTCTCAAAATGAAAGATTACAGACCAGGAGAAGAATTTTGAGAAATAAAGAATATTTGTAAATGTAAGAAGATGAAGGACATATAATTCACTTGGCAAGTGGGGGTAAAAATAAACTTTAAATGATTTAGTAAATGTGTAAAAATGTGAGATGATGCTTAAAACTTCAGGACTAGTCTTCATTGGATTTCAAAGAGGACATTAGCATATTATAAACTAAATTTCCTAAAAGATCATCTGGGATTAAAGGAGTACCCTATATGTGAACTTCATATAGGGGCAAAGAGATACAGATTTATGAGAACACTAATCCAGAAGTTTTCTCTAAAATCAAGATTTAGTATCTGAGAGCAAGGCTCAAAAATTGTATCAAACACGATTTATCAGAAAATGACTGGCAGCCAGGGGAGGATGTAAAAAGAAAATGAATGGCGATTTACTAAGAAGAAATGCAAAATGCCAAAAAAGATACATATTTTTTAAACCTGCCTAATAATAAAAAGATGAATTTATGTAGCAATGAAATATTCTTTTTATCTATCAAATTGGCAAATTACTTTTTAAAAAATCTTAATACCCAGTGTTAGTAAAGGTGGGAGAAAGGAATATATGTATTTATTATACATATCAAGAAGGATAGTAAATTGGTAATTTCTGGAGTTTAATTTAGCAATCCATTTAAACAAACTTAAAAATCCATATACTCTTTGACACAGAAATTCTAATTCTAGGAGTTTATCTTATGGAAATAATCATAGGTATCCCAAAAGATTTTGTCACAGGAATATTTATAAAATGGAAAAAATTAGGAACAACCATATTTCTACAATTGGCTAATTAAACCAAAGTATAGATGCATAACACGTAGTACTATGCAGCCATTAGAAATGACATAAAGGAAGAATAGTTTTAGGAAAAGGAGAAATATTCTCATTATATTAAGTAGGAAAAAGTGGGTTACAAAACAGTAATGTCACATTTTTTAAAAAACTTACTTGGGCCTAGTTACAAGACTGAAAGAATTGACACCAAAGTATTACTTTCGGTGATCGACAGGTGGTAAGATTGTGGGCAATTTTAATTTTCTTTCTCTTGATCATCTATATCTTGTAAATTTTCTTCAATAAAAATTATTTTTTAAGTAGTTGGAGTGTTTGTTTTTAGTTAGTTACGCATGAAGCTTACAGAAAAAGTCATTGGAGACTGTCAGAACCATTAGGTCTCTACTCTCCTGCCTTTTCCCAAATAGAAAGAACTAGTATGCTCCTAGGTAGGTTTAGGAAGCACAGGAAGGGACCACTTGGGAAGCTGAGATCCCCAGCCAATAAAAGGATGTAGGGGATGCAGGGTTTGGACAACTGGGGAAATTCTGAGGATTTAGTAATTGGTAGAATCAGGAAATGCAGTGATCATAGAAATCCTGGGGTGCTCCGTGATTTAGGAAAAGGAAATTCAGGTCTTGATTTTTAAAAGTGAAATCAGAGAAGAAAGTACTCTTGATTATTCCTGATACAAAATCAGTGTTCAGATCTTCTCCCCTAAACTTTAGTTTAGTTAAACATATTTTCCCAAAATTATGTGGCTAAAGTCTGAAAATGAAGTTAAATGCTCTGAACCTAGGAGATTGTCCACATGTTTAACCAAGGGATCATACATAAGAAAAAATATAGATTTTTTTTTTTTAAGATTTATTTGGGTAAAATCAGACTTCAGGTAGTGCCTACTTATGGGGGCTTCTAAAGGACAGAGAGAAACACAGTTCATTTGAGTTCAAAACACTTCTGTGGACCACTCATTCTCTGTCTGGGCCTTTGGGAGACCCTAATCCCTCAAATTCCAGACCCTGTCCAGAAGTCATTCCTTCCCAGAGTACTCAGAGGCAGGATGCTGAAGGCAGGACCCATCCGACTCTCAGAACTTGGCCCCAGCGCAAACCTCTGCTCAGACTGAAAAATTCACATTCTAAGTTTGATAGAAAAATCTCCATTCATACTGAACTGTAGTCAGAAACTTAAGTTATTTCTACATCCTGGAAGAGATATTTCGAATTTCCCAAAGAAATGCTTAAAGAAATCAATTCCTCAAAACTGAAATTGTTACCCTCAATCTGGGAAATTTAATTTCATGCTTCCAAATGGATATTATGGGCACTGCTTTGTTTTTCAGGGCATACATAGCTCTAATTATATGGAAACTGTGCACCAAGGAACCACATGGCAACCATCATACAATTGGAGAGTAATTATCAGTTCCTTTCTGTTGTTTAAACCACAGCCACACAATAAAATAGTAAAATTGTAAATAATATAGTAGTTAATCTGTTAACTCTCTGGGCAGTGTAGTACTAGGTATATATATATATATATGCCTTGGGAGAGGGAAATGTTTAGTCATAAAAATTTCAAGCCTCAATTTTCCCGAACAAAAGAACTTCAAAACAAAAGGAAAAAAATGCTAAGACCCTACATAGCATCTAGCTTTTAAAAAAAAGGCAGAATTGCCTGTTTTTGCCTTAAGAAAACTGTAAAGTATTAGATATCCAGCTTTGGGGACAATGGAGGCAGAATGTTAGTCAACCCTGTTAATTTCGCTAATTCATTCAAAATACAAAGGATCCCAACCTGTGAAATGGGATCAGTCAAAACTGATTTGACAATTGATGTGATTACCGTTTAAGCCTGCCTCAGGGGATTTCTCCCTAAATTACTTTCACAATCCTCCCAGCTCTCTAGATCTTTGTAATTCAATAAATATTTGTATTAAGATCGTGTCAGGTAAGGAGATTCCCAGAGAATTTCTTTGATCCCTCCAATTGCCTGGTGCCGTGCTAAGCTCAGAATCAGAGTCCACAAATGTGTCATGACAGAAGATTCTAAGATCGCTGCCGTAAGTTTCATGACAGCTGTCCCAGGCTGATTGTATTAAGCAGTCAGGTTTCTACCCTCTGAATGCCTACCCTGGCCAAGCACTGTGGACAGTTGAGCCAGTCTAGTTGGCATTAAGCCGCTCGGGATGTGGAGCTAAGAGCACTACAATTTTGTGTTCTAGGCAGATGGCCTACATTTACAGGGTACCAAACTTTGTAGAAAGACCTGTACTACACACATACAGGAGAGTCAAGGGACTGAAAACATAATTCCGATGCTCTAAGAGTTTACAGTTGAGGGACTTCCCTGGTGTCACAGTGGTTAAGAATCCGCCTGCCAATGCAGGGGACACGGGTTCCATCCCTGGTCCGGGAAGATCCCACATGCCGTGGAGCAACTAAGCCCGTGTGCCACAACTACTGAGCATGTGCTCTAGAGCCTGCGTGCTGCAACTACTGAAGCCTGCGCGCCTAGATCCTGTGCTCCACAGCAAGAGAAGCCACTGCAATGAGAAGCCCACGCACCGCAACGAAGAGTAGCCCCTGCTCGTGACAACTAGAGAAAGCCTGTGCTCAGCAATGAAGACCTAACACAGCCAAAAAATTAATTAATTAAATTAATTTTTTTAAAAAAAGTTTACAGTTGAGCTAGAGATAAGAATTTGGGTGTAGGCTTCCCTGGTGGCGCAGTGGTTGAGAATCTGCCTGCCAATGCAGGGGACACGGGTTCGAGCCCTGGTCTGGGAAGATCCCACATGCCGCGGAGCAACTGCGCCCGTGAGCCACAACTACTGAGCCTGCGCATCTGGAGCCTGTGCTCCGCAACAAGAGAGGCCACGACAGTGAGAGGCCTGCGCACAGCAATGAAGAGTGGCCTCCGCTTGCCACAACTAGAGAAAGCCCTCGCACAGAAACGAAGACCCAACACAGCCAAAAATAAATAAATTAATTAATTAAAAAAAAAAAGAATTTGGGTGTAGCTGTCAATTACATCTCAATAAGAATTAAAAAAAAGAATTTTGGTGCTAGAAAGAACTTTAGGGATAAAGAGATCAGAGTATTAGGATCTTAAATTCCCATGCATGCCCACCTCCCACCCCCTGCCAATCATAGAAGGTCTGCTTATACCCAAAAGGCTAAATAAATGTTTAATTCAGTTTTAAAATAAGTTATTCCAGCAGCCGCAGAGCACAGGGAGATCAGCTCGGTGCTTTGTGACCGCCTGGAGGGGTGGGATGGGGAGGGTAGGAGGGAGGGAGATGCATGAGGGAAGGGATGTGGGAACAGATGTATATGTATGACTGATTCACTTTGTTATAAAGCAGAAACTAATTTTAAAAATAAATAAATAAATAAATAAAATAAGTTATTCCATATTATTATTTAGGTAATGCGCATACTAATTTCTAAAGGCACAAAAAGGTATAGAGGAAAATGTTTCCCTATCACTCCTGGTCCCCAGCCATCCAGTACCCCACATCAGAAGCAACACATGTTACAACTTTCTTACATGTAATTGTGGAGACAGTCTGTGCATCTAGGAGCATGTGTATGTGGAGAGAGATACGGATATAGATATATACAAAAAAGTGTTTGGGGTTTTTTTGGCCGAACCGTGAGGTCTTAGTTCCCCGATCAGGGATTGAACCCAGGCCGTGGCAGTGAAGGCACCGACTCCTAACCGCTGGACTGCCAGGGAATTCTCCAAAATAGTGTATTATGACTATGATTCTGCTCCTTGATTTTTTCACTTAATTTGGAGAATATAATCTTGGAGACTCCATATCAATATATATGGGCCTTCCTCATTTTTAAATTTTAATTTTCTAGTAAGAAATTAGTCACATATTTGAAAATTAATTTTAAAATAAATTAAAAGTTTCTCTCTTACCCATGTCTCCAATCACCAGTTGCTAACCCGTCCCTAAGAACTAACCTTTATTGTTTGTGCTTATGTAACTTTCCAGAATTTCTTTATGTTTATGCTTATAAGCCAACGCATATTCTTTTATTTCTCATATTTTTACACAAAGGCAGGTACTCTTCTGAACCTTCCTTTTTTTCATTTAATAATATGCCTTTGCAGAACTTTACAGGTTGTGGACAGTTCCTTCCTTCATTTGTAACCGTTCAATAGTATTCGACTGCACTCTGAACCATGATTTATTTGCTCTTACAAGTTATGCTGTAAGTAACCTTGTACTTGTGTAATTTCCTACATGTGCTAGTATTGGTAGGTTAAATTCCCACAAGAGAAATTGATGTATCAACGGATGGGTGCTTGTAATTTTGATTGACATTGTCAGATTGTCCTCTATATGGACTGTACCAACTCAAGTTCCTACCAATAATGTATGAGACCCTGTTTCCCCATTCTCTGACCAATATAGGTTTTTTTAACCAAATCCTTGGTCCTTATCTATCTTATAAATCGAATATGGTGATTTATTGAAGTTTTAATTTCCATTTCTCTTAAGAATGAGGTTGAGCATCTTTTCTGCAAGCATGATTTGTATTTCCTTTTCTGTGGGCTGTATTTTTATATTTTTGCCCATTTTCACACTATGTTTTTGGTCTTTCGATGATGGTTTTTTGAGAGTTTTTACATATTAGAGAAATCAGCCTTCATGCCATGCATTGCACACCTTTTTTCTCAGTTTGTTGCTGGTCACTAACTCTTTTTATGATTTTTTTTCATGCAGTGTATTTTTATTTTCACATCATCAAATGCATTAACTTTTTTAGGGATTCTGGGTTTTATGTCTTCATTAGAAAGGCCTTCTTCCCAGAAGCATATACCAGAATATCTCATATGTTTTCCTCTTGTACTTTTATGGTTTTATTTTTTATATTTAAATCTTTGATCCAACTAGAACTTATTCTGATATTAAAAAGTTAGGGGGCTTCCCTGGTGGCGCAGTGGTTGAGAGTCTTCCTGCCGTTGCAGGGGACATGGGTTCATGCCCCGGTCCGGGAAGATCCCACATGCCACGGAGCGGCTGGGCCCTTGAGCCATGGCCGCTGAGCCTGCGCGTCCGGAGCCTGTGCTCTGCAACGGGAGAGGCCACAACAGTGAGAGGCCTGCGTACCGCAAAAAAAAAAAAAAAAAAAAAGTTAAATTGAGATTAAACTTTACTTTTTCTTGAGATAGCTACCCCAGTAGTCGTAAAATCATTATTGAGCAATCCATATTTTCCCCAACTGGAAAGTGTTACTTTAACATACACTAAATTTCTATATGTATTTGAGCCCATTTCTGTACTTTCTATGTTTATCCCTTGATCTGTATGTCTGTACAGGCATCAGTGCTATAGTTTTGATTACTGAAGTCTTAAAATATGGTTTAACATCTACTAAGACCAGTCTCCTCTCAATATTCTTCCTGTTGAGAGTTTTCCTGGCTATTCTTGCTTGTTTATTTTCCCACATGAACTTTAGAATCAGCTTGTCAAGTTCCCAGGAAAATAATTCTCTTGGTATTTTTATTGGGATTTCGGTAAATATTTTTAGATCAACCTAGTGAGAATTGATATCTTTATGATGTTGAGCCCTTTGTTCCAAGAACATGGCAGGAGTATCTGTTTGTAAAGTCCTTTGATTCTCTCAAGAGTGTTTTAAAGTTTTATTCAAATAAGTCCTGTACATTCCTTGTTCAATTTTATCTTTTTTTCTTGGTGCAATTATAAATAATGACTTTTCTCCTTAAATACTGAATATTTAGGACATCTGCACATCTGGGTCAATATTCTCTGATTTCAAATATCATATCATATTTCTGAGGCAATGTGACATCAATGCCAAAACACTCCAGGAATTCTCAAATTACAAAGTTTTCATAGTAAATAAGTTGTAATTGATTTTAATTTTTTAAAAATCCGCACACAAGGACACGTTGAGGATCTGGCTTTAAAACCTAGGTTAAAAAACAACAACAAAAACCGCTCTAGGTTAAAAAAAATAGTAAAATCAGTGAAAACTGTCTTTTTAAAAATGTTTCCACTACCATCCCTCCAGGCATCCCTAGAAGCAAGGATCTTCTTAAAATATACATTGAATCATCTGACTCCCATGCTTAAAATCATCAGTGGCTTCTGAGAGCACTGTAAATAAAATGGACATCTAAACAGACCCTTCCATTTGGACCGAGATCAGCAGGGAGGGTCATCTCTGCTTCATGTGGCATAAGCTAGGCTGGCTCCACTGGGGGACTGGAGGGTACACTTCAAGTTAGCAAGTTAATTCTGGCTGTCAGCTGAGGCTATGGGCAGGTTCAGCTCTACTGAATGTCGGCCTCTCCACAGGCTGCTTGGACTTCTTCCCAACATTGTGACTTGGTTCAAGAGTGAATGTCTGAGACAGAAAGTAGAAGGTACCACCTTCTTAAGGTCTGGGTCAAGAAACTACTATAGCATCACTTCTACCATGTTCTAATAGTTAAGATTCAGGGAAAAAGGGGTATAATCTTACTTCTTGACAGGAGAATTGCCAAGGAATCCAGTACATGTTTTAAAACCATGGCATCCATCTAGATAAAGCAAGTTCTCTCTCCACCCCCTTTGCAGCCAGTCTACCCGAAAGAGTGGTTTCCACCCACTATCTCTTCTTCCTTTCCAGCTAATCTCTTCTCCATCAAAAGCAATCCAACTTCAGCCTCCACAATTGAACTTGCTCTCACCTAAGTCATCATGCTCATCCAGGGAACCTTCTAGTTCATGGACTAAGGAATTTAAACCAGACTGGGAATTCTTAACTTGAGGTCCAAAGACCTCTGAAATTGTGTGTCTAACCACGCACATTGGTGCATTTTTCCCCCAGCAGGTGCCATCAAGAAGTAGGATCATCCAGATTTCCTGGCGGTCCAGTGGTTAGGACTTGGCACTTTCACTGCCGTGGCCTGGGTTCAATCCCTGGGGGGAACTAAGATCCCACAAGCCACTCGGCATGACCAAAAAAAATAAAAAATACTAGGATCATCTCAGCTTCTCAACAAGATCTGTGTTTCAGAAAAGATTACTAGCCAGTCAGTGTTCTGCAGGACCTCTGAGCACCTTAGCTATGTCTGTTAATAACAATAGAGCCAGCATTTCTTTTGGAGCTTTCTAAGTGTCGGGTACTATTCTAAAACCTTTATGTTCATGATATCATTTCGTCCTCAAGTTACTCTCTGATAGGTATTATCATCCCCATTTTACAGATGAGTAAACTGAAACACAGAGATGTTGCTATGGACTGAATATTTGTGTCTTCCCCAAAATTCAAAATGTTGAAACCCTCATCCCAGTGAGACAGTATTTGGACGCGGGGCCTTTGGGAGGTAATTAGGTCATAAGGGTGGAGCTTTCATGAATGGGATTAGTGCCTTTTAAGAAGAGGCCAGAGAGCTAGCTAGATTTCTTTCCACCATGTGAGGATACAAGTTGGCAGTCTGCAATCTGGAAGAGAGCTTTCATGGGAACTGTACCCTGCTGATACCCTGATCTCGATTTCCAGTCTCCAGAACTGTAAGAAATAAATTTCTGTTGTTTGTAAGCCACCCAGTCCATAGTACTTTGTTACAGCAGCCCAAACTGACTAAGGGTCTAGCCCAGGGTTACACATCAGGTAAATAGCAGCACCAGGAATCAACCCAAGCAACCTGGCTTTGGAATCTATATGCTTAACCCCTACTCTGCCTCTCAAAATACCTTGATCATTTTAATAGCTAAATAGTATTCCAGTGAGTTAATAGGCCACAATTTGGGTAACCAGTTCCCTATTATTTAACTCCCATTTTATACATGAGAAAGTTAGCTCTCAGAGATGTTAACTAACTTGCGCTTGTAGACTGGTGAAGAACCCAGCTCATAATAATAGCTACTGGCTGTCATTTATTAAGTGCCTTTTATATGCCTGGCCTTTATGCCCTTTGAATCCCTGCCCCTCTATGAGATTAGTATTAGATATGAGGAAACGAAACCCAAAAGGATTAAATAATGCCTAGGAGCACACAGCTGGCAAGCATCAGATCAAGGATTAAATTCCAGAACCTGTGCCCTTTTTCCTCTGATACACCATGTCCAGTTAATCACAGGTACTCTGCTTTTCAGTACTATGTGAAGAACCCTCTCTCATACAGTGCTGGTGAAAGTATATCAATAAACGGGTGCAATCACCATGGAGGGCAATTTGGCAATATTTGTCAAAATGATATATGTACATTCACAACAATGTAAATATACGTAACCCTACTGAAGTGTACACTGAAAAATAGTTGAAATGGTAAATTTTATATGTGCTTTTTTTTTTTTTTTTGCAGTATGCGGGCCTCTCACTGTTGTGGCCTCTCCCGTTGTGGAGCACAGGCTCCGGACACGCAGGCTCAGCGGCCATGGCTCACGGGCCCAGCTGCTCCGCGGCATGTGGGATCTTCCCAGATCCGGGCACGAACTCGCGTCCCCTGCATCGGCAGGTGGACTCTCAACCACTGCGCCACCAGGGAAGCCCTATATGTGCTTTTTTACCACAGTAAAAAAAAAAAAAAAAGACATATGTGCATACCCTTTAACCCAACAATGTAACTAGAAATTTATCCTGTGGATATACACATTTGTGGAAAATGATGTGTCCTCAAGAATATTTATTACAACATTGTTTGTATTAACAAAAGATACGGCTTCCCTGGTGGCGCAGTGGTTGAGAGTCCGCCTGCCGATGCAGGGGACACGGGTTCGTGCGCTGGTCCGGGAAGATCCCACATGCCGCGGAGCGGCTGGGCCCGTGAGCCATGGCCGCTGGGCCTGCGCATCCGGAGCCTGTGCTCCGCAACAGGAGAGGCCACAGCAGTGAGAGGCCTGCGTACCGCAAAAAAAAAAAAAAAGATTAGATGCAAGTGACCATTAGAGGGAGACCAGTAAAATAAATTATGGTCCACTATACAACTGAGTACCATGCGGCCTTTAAAAAGAACAGGGAGGGACTTCCCTGGTGGTCCAGTGGGTAAGACTCTGTGCTCCCAACATGGGGGTCTGGGTTCAATCCCTGGTTGGGGAACTAGATCCCACATGCATGCCACAACTAAGAGTCCGAACACCACAACTAAGAAGCTCACATGCCACAACTAAGAGCCCACATGCTGCGATGAAGATCCCAAGTGCCAAAACTAAGACCTGGTACAGCCAAAATAAATAAATAAATATTTAAAAAAAAATTTTTTAATAAATAAAAAGGAACAGGGAGATGTTTATACTGATGGGGAAAGATTGCCATGATACATTGTAAAGTGAAAAAGGTAAGCAATTGTGTAAAACACAGGTGATGGGAGGTTAGGGGATAGGCGGGAATGGGGAGAAAAATATACACATATTTGCTTATATACTGATAGACCTCTGTAAAGAAGCACAAGAAACTTCTAACACTTGTTGCTTCTGAGATGGAGAAGTGGTGGCTGGGGACAGGGGATGGAGATTTTTATACTTTTTGAATTTTGAAGTTTTGTGAACTCAAGAAATTAAATAAGGGAGTTCCCTGGTGGTCTTGTGGTTAGGATTTGGCACTTTCACTGCCGTGGCCTGGGTTCAGTCCCTGGTGGGAGAACTGAGATCCTGCAAGCTGTGTGGTGCTTCCTGAAAGAAAGAAAGAAAGAAAGAAAGGGGGGGGGAAGAAATTAAATTTAAAATTCTATTTAAAAAATATATATTTAGAGGATTGAGAAGTGGTGGAGATCTCAAGAAATCTAGCACTAGGTGTGCCCAAGACAGCATCTGAAGCATTTGCTAGGCTTGTGATGAGACTCTGTGTCTCACTTACTCACTGCTGTATACCCAAAGACAGCAGTTCTAGAACCCTTGATGGTACCAGAAAAGTACTCTAAGGATGCTTGTTAGGTGAGTGAATGAACGAGTGAACAGATAGCTGGTGTTAACTATTTATTCTTGTACTTCTCTGTGTTGTAGGCTTTACATTCATAAGTTCAGACATTTTTAGAGTCAATAACATCCTTCTTAGGTTTAACAAAGACCTATTTCATCTTGTTGCATCCTTGATAGAAATGAGCAACAATTGGTTAGAGATCTCATTTTAACCTTCTAAATGCTTGAAGTCATTTGTGACTTCTTGGACTTCCCTTTTACCAATTCAGTGGCTTCAGTTCTTAACCTTATAGCAAATACCAATTTAGCACCTGTTCAATCATTCTGTCTTCTCTGAGCTCTCCAAATCTGTCTCTAAATGTAGTTTTTCAATTGGTTCATGATATTCTAGTAAGGATCAGACCTCTCAAATACTGTGGAAGGTTTATTAACCAGGTTTTCACATTCCCTTCCATTAACACTTGCCTGTGATATCTTTTGAAAGAAAATCTTTTTTTTCCCCCAGAGGCAGCATGGATTGAGAAAAGAGAACCAGGTTTCAAGCCAGAAGATCCTACTTTTGAATCTGTACCTTTACCATGTACAGGCTGAGTGGCCTTTCATTCCTTCATTTAACAAATATTTGTTGAGCCTACTCTGTGCATGGCACGGTTCTGGATACTGGGGACTGAGTAGTGGGCAAAACAAACAAAAACCTCCCTACTCTCATGGACTTCACATTCCAGTGGGGAAAGACCACCAAGAAACAAAATGAACAAGTAAAATATATGTCATTTTGTTTTATTTTACTTTTTAACAGCTTTATTGGAGTATAATTGCTTTACAGTGGCATGTTAGTTTCTGCTGTATAACAAAGTGAATCAACTATACATATACATATATCCCCATATCCCCTCCCTCCTGCGTCTCCCTCCCACCCTCCCCATCCCACCCCTCTAGGTGGTCACAAAGCACCGAGCTGATCTCCCTGTGCTATGCAGCTGCTTCCCACTAGCTATCTATTTTACATTTGGTAGTGTATATATGTCCATGCCACTCTCTCACTTCGTCCCAGCTTACCCTTCCACTCGATAAGTGCTATGGAGAAAAGTTAAAAAAGGAAAGCAGGATAGGGAGTATGGGGGGCAGGGGGTACAATTTTAAATTGAGTCAATAACATCTTTCTTGGCAAGGCCACACTGAGAAGGTGAGAATTGAGTCAAGACCCTACGACTGTGAGGGTGTGAGTTGTGTGGATTTCTAGAGGTAGAGGGACAGCTAGTGCAAGGGCTCTGAGGTGGTAAGTGGCTTGGCAAAGAACAGCAAGGAAGGGAAGTGAATAGAGAGCGGGGTTTGGCCAGAGAGGAGGCTGTGAGGGGCTGGGCAGTGACCTGTGACTGAGTGAATTAATTTCTGACAATTATAACAATATCTATTCTCTGAGGTTTAAATAAAGTAACATACATGGGGGCTTCCCTGGTGGCGCAGTCTTTAAGAATCCGCCTGCCAATACAGGGGACACAGGTTCAAGCCCTGCTCGGGGAAGATCCCACATGCCACGGAGCAACTAAGCCCGTACGCCACAACTACTGAGCCTGTGCTCTAGAGCCCACGAGCCACAACTACTGAGCTCACACGCCAGAACTACTGAAGCCTGAGCGCCTAGAGCCTGAGCTCTGCAACAAGAGAAGCCACCGCAGTGAGAAGCCCACGCACCGCAACAAAGAGTAGCCCCCACTCGCCAAAACTAGAGAAAGCCCGCGCACAGCAACAAAGACCCAACACAGCCAAAAATAAAACTAATAAATAAATAAATAAAGTAACGTACATGAAAAGTGCCTGCCAGAGTATGACCTGAGCAGATTCAAGTAAGTTTAATTGTCTGCTAGTCTTTGAGGCTGTTTCTCAGGTTGGGGAATTTTTTTTCTAATGATGTACTCCCTGTGATTAGAGAGATGTCTGTGTTCTGAAACATCTTCTCAAAAACAAAAAAAACTCACGTGGCTTATATCAGTTAAAGTGTTGGCCCACATCCCAGAGTTGATGATTTTTGTATCTAAAAGATATCAGCAGATTACAAACCCACCCACCTGCGGCAGAGCAAAGGCTGACAGGACACCCTCCTTTAACAGAAGCCAAAGGTAAAGAGGTGAGAGAGGAATAGTGGTCTGAGGTCACTGGAGAATACAAACCAATTTAATTGATTCAGCAGAACATTTAGTCAGTGCGTGCATCTGATGGATTAATTCTCTCCGCAATGCAGGCTGAACACCTTATCAAAGACTAGACTTTCCAGACAACAGTATTGCCTAACCAAAATGGGTTTCTCTCTGCAGGCCTTTCTGTTTCTTTACTGAGATCTCAAGATTTTAAAGAAGAGGGATAGAGGTAACGTGACACTTCAGCAGCCAATCAAGAGACAATTGTCTGAGAACAAAGGTGAAAGAAAACCAATGGAGTTGCCTGTCCCCAATTCCAGATTTAGAGACCACAATTGCTATCAATTGCTTCTTGCAGAGGCCCTTGATTTCTGGCCTGTAGAATAGCCTTGCTGTTCTGTCAACAGATAGAAACCTAGGTGGATTGAATTAATTTTGCTATCATCAATCCATATCAATCTCAGGTCTGTTAACTATTAATACCTCAGGCCATGATGACCTCAGGTTCTCCAAGAAGTATCCAGGTAACACAGTTCAACTACATCAGCAACTAGAACCAACCTAAGCACACACACACACACACAGAGCTGTATTGACAGAGGATAAACTAATAGTTGTATTAGGGCAATAAAATTATTTTATCCTGTTTTTCAAAATAGTACTTTTGAAATTAAAAAAATACATATTGGGTTTTTTTTTGTTTGTTTTTTGTTTTGTTTGTTTGTTTTTGCGGTACACGGGCCTCTCACTGTTGTGGCCTTTCCCGTTGCGGAGCACAGGCTCCGGACGCGCAGGCTCAGCGGCGTAGCCACTCCGCAGCACGTGGGATCTTCCCAGACCGGGGCACGAACCCGTGTCCCCTGCCTCGGCAGGCGGACTCTCAACCACTGCGCCACCAGGGAAGCCCCTATATTGGGTTTTAGTAAATGTGGATTACTAAGTATTGTGTGATTAATTTGTGTCTTAAAATTCCAAACAACCTATTTGATAGAGGAGATTGATTTTTTTAAATTCAGTCCATCAATATAATATGCAGCCGTTAAGCTATGCTGTAGAGGACCAGTGAGTGACCCAGAGAATGTTCAGGATATATTGTGAAGTGAAAAAACAATGAGTACTGTACAACAGCATTGAATAAATATTTTTATACCTAAGGATAGAATGTATATGAAAATGACTAACATATTAAGTGTTTACTCTCAGAAGATAAACTCACAGGTGGTTTTAATTTTCTTTGTGCTGATCTACATTTTCAAAAATTTCTACGATGAACATGTATTACTTTTGTAATAAGAAAAATTATTTCAGTTTTGTGTTAATTAAAATTCACCCAACATTTCTAAAAGTCCAATTCATTTTCCAACTAGGAACACAGCTAAAGCAACCAAGATATCTACTTTCCTTGAGAAAAAGGCTTGAAAAAAAGCATACAGTCATGAAGATTTGTGCCACTGCCATTTAATAACGGCAACACTGATAGGTAGTGTTGTCAGCGTTTTGCCTGTGTCACCTCACCTAATCTGCACAACCACCCCATGAAGAAGGTCCCATTAGGGAGCCCATTTTAGAGAGGAGGAAACAAGAGCAGAGAGGATAAGTAAGTTGCCCAAAACCAAAGTTAGGAAGAGGTACAGACCCGGGCAGTGCGGTTCCAAGCCTGAGTCCTCACCACTGTTGGCTGCCTCACTACCAGTCTCTGCATCCAGGCAGCCCTGGTAACCTCCTCGTCTAGCACCCTCAACAGTTGCGGCAAGTCTAGCTCTCTCCTCAAAACCCGTGCTTCCCACCTCCCTTCTCACTTTCAGCAGCTGCCCTGATTTCAGAGAAAAGGAGCTTCCTGCATCCTTCTCTACTTATTCTCTTTAAAATGGAGCAACTCTATATAATTGCAATATTTGGAACATACTTATACTAAAAAAAAAGGATTCATTATTTATCTGAAATTCAAATTAACTGAGTGGCCAGTGTTTGGGGCAACCCTACTTAGAGAAGATTCTCAGCTATCTTTTATCCTAAGAAAAATATCTAAACAATCTTAATTCCTCATCCCTCTCCAACAACCAGTCACCAAGTCAGGAGATGCCTATCATGCCTTCCACACCCACCTCTCCTCCCAAGGTAAACTGTGTGACAACAAACCACATCTGCTGTTGCCCTTGACAGCCCAGTTTGAAGCTGTCAGGATCTGGCCTCTGTAGCTGACTAGAGGCTGGCCCGGGGGATTATTTCCACCTCCACTTCTGAACTCAGAGCCTGTCCACTGTTGTAACCAAATTCCAGCTGCCCTCCAGTTGTGGGAGTGTTGAAACAGGAGAGAAGGGGGCAGAGCACACCTTTAAAAGAGTGACACGGCCACAGGACATGACAAAAACTGGTTAGAACCAACAAGGTCCAAGGTGGTGGGAGATCCGACTTCCCCTTGAGCATCATTACACACTCATTGTAATACATCAGCATGTTAAATGACACACCCACAGGTGCCATGACAGTTCTGAGGCTAACCATTAAAGACCAAAAAGTGGGCAGTGGCCCAATTCTTGGAAATCTCTGCCCCTTCCCCCAAAATAGCTGAAAAAATCCTCTCACTCATTAGCCTATGAAATTACTCATCCCATTAAAACTAACCACACAATATTTCAGGGCCTCTCACCTTCTGAGATGGCCCACACTCTGTCTGTGGAGTTTGTTTCTCTCTAAATAAATCCACTTCTTACCTACCACTTTGTCTCTCACTGAATTCTTTTTGCAACGAGACATCAAGAACTTGAGTTTCCTACTCGACAGTGGCCCCTGTGCACACATTGTGTCCCTTTTTCTTCTAAACCACTGGTCTCATCATGTCACTGCACTTTCTAAAAACCTCTGTCATGTTTTCTTTCAGAACAGAGTTTCTAAAAAATTTGGTCCTAACCTACCTTTTCATATTTTGTAGCATCTCTGAATGCTGGGCCGAACATTTTGCCTTCCTCAGACTGCACATATGCACATTCATAACTTTGTGTGTGCCACTGACCTGTTTTTAAAAATGAGGGTCGGGCTTCCCTGGTGGTGCAGTGGTTGAGAGTCCGCCTGCTGATGCAGGGGACACGGGTTCATGCCCCGGTCCGGGAAGATCCCACATGCCGCGGAACGGCTGGGGCCGTGAGCCATGGCCGCTGAGTCTGCACGTCCAGAGCCTGTGCTCCGCAACAGGAGAGGCCACAACAGTGAGAGGCCCGCGTACCGCAAAAATAAATAAATAAATAAAATAAAAAATAAAAATGAGGGTGATTTGTTCATTCATTTATTCATTCAATAAGTATGCTTTGAGGACTGATATGGGCTGAATCATGTCCCCAAGTTCCTATGTTGGAGTCCTATCCCCCAGGACCTGAGTGTGTCTGTACTGGAGATACGGCCTTTAAAGGGGAGATTGAGGTAAAATGAAGCCACTAGGGTGGGTCTTAATCCAATCTGACTGTCTTTATGAAAAGAGGGGATTAGGACCCAGAGGTGCACAGAGGAAAGAGCACGTGAAGACATGGGGAGAAGACGGCCGTCTACACACCCAGGAGAGAGGCCTCAGGAGAAACCAACCCTAATGACCCATTGATCTTGGACCCTTGGCCTCCAGACTGTGAGAAAATAAATTTCTGTTGTTTAAGTCACCCAAAACAAACAAACAAAAAAAAAGAACCTGAGTTTCATTAAGTCCTGAGATCAGGTGTGTGATCTCAACTAAAAGACCGTGGGTTCAAGTCCCAGTCTGAGTTTTGGCCAGGTTTGAGTCCCGGCCTGTGGATTCAAGTCCCAATCTGAGTTGTGCAGTTTCAGTGTCAATACCTTAGGAGACCCCTGGTCATAGGTTGTCCTTGGTTACCCTCTGGATATGTCAAATGCAGCCTTTGCCTGACTCAGCACTTCTCCCCCATAACCCTGACTTTATAGCCCCAAGAAAAAGGAAACTTGTTCTGGGCTTGTTACCATGTCAGTGAGGTAGGGAATGTAGAACCCCTTCAGGAAAGGAGTGGGGCATAGTAGATATTCCTGGAAAAATGGAATCCATCTGGTACCTTAGGGAAAACAGTAATATACTTTATTTTCCACATCTACACTATACTTTCCTTGAGAGTAGGAGCTATAACTTTTATGTCCATGCTGAGAATGATCACAAGGCCTGGATAAATCTTACCATGAATGAATGAGTGAACCAATGAACAAAACAGCCTACAACAAGGAATTACTAAGCAAACTGTGACACCTCAGCCACCTGGCATACTACATATCAACTTAAAAGAATAAGTGTATATGCTATGTCAATACATAGAATTGTGTGTGTGAAACCAATTAAATTCAGAAGGTAGAACATTAGATCATTTGTAATCTGATTATAACTATGCTAAAATCTATACACAGATCACAATCAAGAGTGTCAGAACATTTGGAGTTGTAAATAGTTTAGAAACTAGTACTAGTAGGGGATTTTTCTATAAATTTGCTCAATTTCAAAATAAATATTTTCTTATAGCTGAGAATCCAGAGGGACCTCAGCCCCTGAAGCACTGGAATAAATAAATATGCAGGTCTCAGAATTTGAGCTCCTGTTAAAGTGGCTCAAGCTAAAAGATTTTCCTTTTTAGAGGATATTATTTGCTCTCGTGCTGCCCATACTCCAATGTGATAGAAGCAATATCTATTCAACACAGATAGAAGGGAACATCTAGCCATGACCTGGTTGGTTTGACTAATAAAGACCAAAAGCATATATTTTCATTCTGCCAGATAATCCCTGTTGTCTCGTTGAATTCAGACTGTATTTAAGTGTTAGCCTAGCTCAAGAACTGTAACTCCACAGATCTGTGTAAATCTCTCTCAAGACTATGTCTTCACCACGATCCTTCCCTAGAGCTCTCAGTGGTTCTTGGTTGCCTAATCCAAATTCCTCAACCCAGAAGGCGGCTACAGCAGCTGATTCCAATCTGCCCTTGCAGTCTTATCTTTCACTAATCTCTTCTGCTGTAACTGAATTTGCCTCTGGTATTTTACTTATAGAAATGCCTAATTCAAGCCCTAGTTTCTATGTAAATTCCTCAGTTGTCCCCATCAGAAGAGAGTTTTGGATCTCTCCTCCAAATTTCTCTGAATAGCATTTACTCTTTGCATTTTTCATTGGCCCTTAGCATTTTTCTGGCTTATACTCTTAATATCCTTTATGTGTGTTCATTTGGTCTTCCCAAGTAGACAATGTCATCATGGAAGGTGGAACAAACCAGCAAACTGATTTTCACAGGGTGGGTCGATGCACCATCAAACAGGTAGAGAAATTCAGTTATGTACATCCTCATAACCCAAGAGTCATCTTAACAATTTCCAGAAATAATGCCACACTCAAACTCTAGGAGACTGAATCATGCTAAGCAAAAGAGCCCAAAGATGATTTATAAGCCAAAATATCAACTTATTTTGCAATGACAGTAGCCATTTGTATAGGCTCTTTTCCTTCTGATGAAAACCAAGTTACAGATGAGAAAGTTCCTAGTAAGCAGAGGCAAGGGGAAAAAGGGAATTGGCTCTATAACCATGTATTAGTTTTCTATTGCTGCTATAACAAATTACCACAAAATTAGTGGCTAACAGCAACATAAATTTACTATCTTATAGTTCTGTAGATTTGAAGTCTGACATGGGTCTCACTGGACTAAAATCAAGATGTCAGCAAGGCTCTATTCTTTATGGAGACCCTAAGGGAGAATGTTTCTTTGAGTTTCTGGCTTCTAAAAGTGCCCACATCCCTTGGCTCATGGCTCCCTTCCTCCATCTTCTAAGCCAGTAATGTCAGGTCACTGAGCTCCTCTTCCACCTCCCTCTCCCACTTTGAAAACCTCTTGTGATTACACTGGACTCACCCAAATAATCCAGGATAATTTCCCCATCTCAAGGTTCTTAATCACATCTGCAATGTCTCTTTGCCATATAAATTAACATATTTTGGGGATTAGGACATGGACATATTTGGGAGACCATTATTCTGCCTACTACAATCAAATTTCCAAAAAGATATTCGTGTGAAATTAATATATTAGGTATGACTCTTAACACATATGTCAAATAAGGAAATGTTACTTTTATTCCTAAATTTTCGCTCCCATCAGATTAAGGTGATGAGAAATTAACAATCATTGTTGAGGGCACTTTATGTGGTGCCTATAATGCCACAAAAGTCTTGGTCTCCTGATATACAATGGCACTCTGCTCCATGGGATATGGGCATTTCTGCCCAAGCAGGACACCTCGGGGTCTAGTTATCCTCATACCCAAATCCACTCTGGAGTCTTGACCCCTCCCTGGGCCCCCAAAGTAGTAATGAAATCCCTGGAACTCTAGGACCCTTCTCTGTCTGGGAGTATCTCCCCTCTTGTGCACCCCCATTTCATTACTTTTGCGGGCAGGTGCCCCTCTCTTTCTTCCATCTTCTTCACTGGGTTTACACTTTTACAAAAAAACCTGAAGAGCCATTGGCTGTAAACTGCTTTTGTCGTTCCCTTTTGCAAAAATTCCCAGGAATGAAATTACAAAAGACCTAGACACAAAGGACCTGTGTAGAGCGGGGTGGGGTGGGGTTGTGTGTAGACTGAGAAATAATACAGTGAGCAGAACACATTGCTACAGTTAATAAATTAACATCTCAAAGACCAATCTTGTGGCATAAATATAGCCTACTATTTTATCTTTTTCCACCAGGATCTATTCCTATTTAAAATAGTTCTTGGTTCATCTTCCTCTTCTTTTTATTTTTTAATTGAAGTATAGTTGATTTACAATGTTGTATTAATTTCTGCTGTTCAGCAAAGCAATTCAGTTATACACATATATACATTCTTTTTTATGTTCTTTTCCATTATGATTTATCCCAGGATATTGGATATAGTTCCTTGTGCTATACAGTAGGACCTTGTTGTTTATGCATTCTAAATGTAATAGTTTGCATCTCTAACCCCGAACTCCCAGTCCACCCTCCCCCCACCCCACTGGCAAACATAGGTCTGTTCTCTATGTCTGTGAGTCTGTTTCTGTTTTGTAGATAGGTTCATTTGTTTCATATTTTAGATTCCACATATAAGTGATATCATATGGCATTTGTCTTTCTCTTTCTGACTTATTTCACTTAGTATGATAATCTCTAGTTGCATCCATGTTGCTGCAAATGGCATTATTTCAGTCTTTTTTATGGCTGGTTAGTATTCCATTGTATACATGTACCACATCCTCATCCATTCATCTGTTTATGGATATTTAGGTTGTTTCCATGTCTTGGCTATTGTGAATAGTGCTGCTATGAACATAGGGGTACATGTACCTTTTTGAATTATAGTTTTGTCTGGATATATGCCCAGGAGTGGGATTGCTGAATCATATGGTAGTTCTATTCTTAGTTTTTTGTTTGTTTGTTTAATATATTTATGTTTTGGGCTCTGTTGGGTCTTCGTTGCTGCACGCGGGCTTTCTCTAGTTGTGGTGAGCGAGGGCTACTCTTTGTTGCGATGCACGGGCTTCTCATTGCGGTGGCTTCTCTTGTTGCTGAGCACGGGCTGTAGGCGCACAGGCTTCAGTAGTTGTGGCTTGCAGGCTCTAGAGTGCAGGCTCAGTAGTTGTGGCGCACGGGCTTATTTGCTCCATGGCATGTGGGATCTTCCCGGACCAGGGCTTGAACTCGTGTCCCCTGCATTGGCAGGCGAATTTTTAACCACTGAGCCACCAGAGAAGTCCTATTCTTAGTTTTTTGAGGAGTCTCCATACTGTTTTCCATAGTGGCTGAACCAACTTACATTCCCACCAACAGTGTAGAAGGGTTCCCTTCTCTCCACACCCTCTCCAGCATTTGTCATTTGTAAACTTTTTAATGATGGGCATTCTGACTGGTGTGAGGCGGTACCTCATTGTGGTTTTTTTTTTTTTTTTTTTTGCGGTAGGCGGGCCTCTCACTGTTGTGGCCTCTCCCCTTGCAGAGCACAGGCTCCGGACGCGCAGGCTCAGCAGCCATGGCTCACGGGCCTAGCCGCTCTGCGGCATGTGGGATCTTCCCAGACCGGGGCACGAACCCGTGTCCCCTGCATCGGCAGGCGGACTCTCAACCACTGCGCCACCAGGGAAGCCCCTCATTGTGGTTTTGATTTGCATTTCTCTAATAACTAGTGATGTTGAGCATCTTTTTTCTTTTTTTTAAATTTATTTATTTATTTATTTTTGGCTGCATTCAGTCTTCGTTGCTGCCCATGGGCTTCCTCTAGTTGCAGCTAGTGGGGGCTATGCTTCCTTGTAGTGCATGCACTTCTCATTGCAGTTGCTTCTCTTTGTTGTGGAATACAGGCTCTAGGTGGTCTTCAGTAGTTGTGGCATGTAGGCTCAGCAGTTGTGGCTCATGGGCTTAGTTGCTCCATGGCATGTGGGATCTTCCCAGACCAGGGCTCAAACCTGTATCCCCTGCATTGGCAGGCAGATTCTTAACCACTGTGCCACCAGGGAAGTCCGAGCATCTTTTCATGTGCCTGTTGGCCATCTGTATGTCTTCTTTGGAAAAATGTTTATTTAGGTCTTCTGCCCATTTTTCGATTGGGCTGTTGTTTCTTTGTTGTTGAGTTGTATGAGCTGTTTGTATATTTTGGAAATTAAGCCCTTGTTGGTCGCATCATTTGCAAATATTTTTTCCCATTCCATAGGGTGTCTTTTTGTTTTGTTTATGGTTTCCTTTGCTGTGCAAAAGCTTATAAGTTTGATTAGGTCCCATTTGTTTATTTTTGCTTTCATTTCTATTGCTTTGGGAGACTGACCTAAGAAAACATTGGAACGATTTATGTCAGAGAATGTTTTGCCTATGTTCTCTTCTAGTTTTATGGTGTTATGTCTTCTATTTAAGTCTTTAAGCCATTTTGAGTTTATTTTTGTGTATGGTGTGAGGGTGTGTTGTAACTTCATTGATTTACATACGGCTGTCCAACTTTTCCAATACCACTTGCTGAAGAGACTGTCTCTTTCCCATTGTATATTCTTTGTCAAAGATTAATTGACCGTAGGTGTATGGGTTTCCTTTTTTTAAAACTTAATTTTATTTATTTTTTTATACAGGTTCTTATTAGTTATCCTTTTATACATATTAGTGTATATATGTCAATCCCAATCTCCCAATTCATCACAACAACAACACCCCCGCCACTTTATTTCTGAGCTCTCTATTCTGTTCCATTGATCCATATGTCTGTTTTTGTGCCAATACCATGCTGTTTTGATTACTGAAGCTTTGCAGTATTGTTTGAAGTCTGGAAGGGTTATGCCTCCAGCTTTGTTCTTTTTCCTCAGGATTGATTAAAATTTTAATATGAGCAAGTAGTTCTTCTGGTTTTTCCATGATTACTGACTTTAATTATTTAAGTCATAAAAGAATATATTTTCTTTGCAAAATATTCTAACAGTTCAGACATAGTAGAAGTGCTCTTGACCTCCCTCCACCCAGTCCCACCCCCTTCCCAGGAGATCACCTCTGCTGGCAGTTTATTTGTATCCTTCTGTTATGATTTTTAAAAGTATATGTAAATCCCTTTGAGCTACTTGAATCTCTATGTTTATTATTAGTTGTAAAAGTCCCCAGTGACCACAGAAATACTCATTATGGGGAAAGGGAAGTTTTAAAATAGGGGAGCGACAGTGTTTATCATAAACCAGTCCAGCAGCAGGGAAAACCCCAGGCCTTTTTTAGATCTCTGAGAGCTGGACAGGGATGGCTTAAGGTGACTGGCCAGAGGCTAGGAGTGGACAAAGAAAGGAAATCCAGAACAATAGGGTCACTCCACCTCTGCCCTTCTGGAGGTGGGGCCACTGCAGTCAGTGTGGAGTCAGCCTATTTAACGTAATTTAGGGATTAGAAAGTCACCAGGGTTAAAATATTAAGTCATTACTTTGAATTCTAAGATAGAATATGATGAGCAGAGTGGAAAGGTCTGAGTGTCAGATGCTTCTTTAGGTCCAAACACTGCACGGGAGTTAGAAAGGGACACGGAAGATGGTGCCACTTCAGTTATTTTGCTGCTTACAATTGTAATAGGGATTAAAAACAGATGGGCATTATAGAATCCTTTCATTAAGAAAGTTGCTTTCTGTGTCATTTTTGTATTATCAGGCTATTTTTCCAAAATATTAATTTATTCTCCTGATTGTAAGAAAAAAAAAGTTACTGAATTTTACCCCACTCAGACCAGGAAATATATCTAGAGAGTTGGGAAATTCCTCATCTGGCCCTCTGGTTTAATGGGAAAAGCCCGAGACTGGGACTCAGGTCTTCACTAACCTCTCTGTGATCTCTCACTTAGTTGCTTAATGCTTCATTTGTCTCATCTGTAAAATGAGACTGTTGGTACAAATGATTTCTATCATCCTATGGGCTTGAAAATCTATTAGTTGAACCCATCTAGTTAATGTAAGACTGTCAGACTGAATCATACACTCAAAATGAAATGGAGAGTTGGATCAATTGTATGGATCATTCTGGAAAAAAATGAAAAGTAAATTGGACCTCAATTAGATATATTTCAGGCCAAATTGTTTATTCTGTTTTACTTTTCTGGGGCTGTGAGACCAGAGTCCTACCTGATGGATCAAGACAACTTGCTTCCTTTCAGCTCGATTTCACCTAGGTGGGCCCCTCAGAGATTTAAATACTCAGATCTAAAAATGCCAGGCATGGTTTTGCTCTATAGGTGCTGGAAAAACAAAGATGTTCTTTCAAACTCAGTGCTAACTAGATCTCACACATAGTGTCTACCACCATTTAGCTAACCAGCTTCTCTCTTACTTTATAAAGTGCCTAAAGAGTCATCTGGGGACCTTTTAAAATGCAGATTCTGATTCAGTAGGTCAGGGGAGAGGCTCATGCATTTCTAACAAGCTCCGAGGTAATGCTGATGCTGCTGGTCTGTGTTTCACCCTTGAAGAAGCAAGGGACTAGGGACTTCCCTCATGGTGCACTGGTTAAGAATCCACCTACCAATGCAGGGACCGGGTTTGATCCCTGGTCCAGGAAGATCCCACATGCCGTGGAGCAACTAAGCCCGTGCACCACAACGACTGAGCCTGCACTCTAAAGCCCACGAGCCACAACTACTGAGCCCACGCACTTAAAGCCCGTGCTCCACAACAAGAGAAGCCACCGTGATGAGAAGCCCGCACAACACAACGTAGCGTAGCCCCTGCTCTCCGCAACTAGAGAAAGCCCACGTGCAGCAATGAAGACCCAACACAGCCAAATAAATAAATAAATATTAAAAAAATAAATTTAAAGTAGCAGGGGGCTAAACCACTAGTCTCTCACTGTCTTTCATAATCCTCTATTTCAAATGCAAGCTATTTTTGATGAAAAATAACTAAAGCTTTAACTGATAAAACTAATGCTGCTTTCTGATAGTATTTGTGAAATAAATCCAGAATTAAAGTCATTCCTAGAATAAATGTTTTGGGTCTGGATGCCTAACATTTTGCTAATAGGAAATTAGGAAACTTACAAGTGTGTGCCTTTTTCTTTCAATCTATAGATAGACACTTTATACAGAGGCAAAGACTTATTAACATATATAAATCCCTTGATCCCAGAAAAGATTCAATGCAGTAAGTTGTGAGGATTAATGAGATAACCTATGTGAAAACCCTTAGCCTCATATCTAGTACTTACAAGATACCTAACCAAAAGATACATAACCAAGCAAGACAAAAGATACAAAGGAGAGTTTCATAGAAGGGGAATCTTGAAAGGTAAATAAATATTTGAAAAGATGCACAACCTCATTAGTAATCAGAGAACTGAAAATTCAAACCACAATGAAACACTACTTTATAACCTTCAGGTTGGTAAAAAGAAAAAATATATATATAATAGCACATGCTAGTGAGGCTATGTTTGTTATACACTGCTCATGGAATTTAAGTTGGTACAATTACTTTGGAAACAATTGGGCATTACTTGAAAAAGCTGTAGAATATGAATATCCAACCATCTAGTGATTCAAATCATAGCTGGAAATCCTAGAGAAGTTCTTGTACTATATACCAGTAGATATGCACTAAGAAGCTCATGGTATCGTTGCTCATAAGAGCAAAAAATGGAAACAAACCAAATGCGCATTTATACTAGAATGGATAGGTAGTTTTATCTTGATGTGATGGAATATTATATAACAGTGAAAATTAAGTACTGTAGTCACATGTTAGTATGGATGAATCGCACAAACAATGTTGGGGAATATGAAACATGGAAAACACAATGAAAACATGAAGTATTTAAGAACATATATATGTGTCATAAAACTGAAGGGAAATAAGAGTGATAAGTACAAAAATCAGGGTAATGATTATATTGAGATAAGGAGAAGGACAAAATTCAAGTTGGGCACCATGAGGAGTTTCAAATATTGACAATGATTGATTTCTGTTTCTCAGCCCACTGCTGAAATGTCAGCTTTCCTCAAGGTTGTCTTGGCAAGATCTCATTCACTCCACAATTCAACTCTTAGGTTGAATAACTCCTAAATCTCTGACTCTATAGCACCTTTCTGTTGAAATCCAGATCCGTTTGGTTTTTGCTTGTTTTTTTTTTTTTACTTCTTCCTATCTTCACCGTCAAAGGCAGCATGTACAATATTAAAGTTATTATCCTCGCTTACCAATCTATATCCCTTTCCTGTTGTCCCAAGCTGGACACTTGGTCATTCAACCTCTGCCAACATCATGTCAGTTTCTTGTGTTACCGTCTCAGTTAAGGATGCCATTAATCCTATCACCCACACCAAAAATGTGAAGGTCACTTTAAATTCCTCATCCCTACCTCACCTACAACATCAGTGATCAACTTCTCTCATCTAGACATTTCTCAGACCTCTGCCTTCATATCCAACCTCATCACCACTAATATATGTTATGTGCTCAATCTCAGACTACTGGAATCATCTTCTCTTTTTCTTCCCATCTCTTATCTTTCTCTCCAATCTTCCCCTCTATCCTCTTCGGCCAATAATTTTTCTAAAATGAAATCCAATCTTGTTCCTCCCCTAGAAATCTTAAACAGCTCCCTGTTGTTTTCAGAATAAAAAGCATACCCTTTGTCATTGAAGAAGGCATTGCAACATTACAATCATCAATACTAATAACTAACATTTAGTCAGCACTTACTATGGGTCAAGCACCATTCAAAATGCTTTACACTTATTAACTTGTCCTCAAAACAACCCTATTAGGCAGGTATTATTATTATGTGCTTGGCCCATAGTGGGTGATCAATAAATACTGTTGAATGAATGCATTCTTCTTTTACAGATGGGGAAATGAGGCTGAGGCTTAGGATGTTGAGTCATCCAAGATTTCATAGCTAGCAAATGGTAAATGAGTTACACAGGGCAATCTGACTCCAGGGCCTAAATGTTATCCATTATAATACTGCAAGTCTCTTTAAAATCGGAGCCTAACCTACTTTTCTGGCCTCATCTCTGGACACTTCCTAGTGTCCTTTTTCTATCCTAATGACTGTTCTCTGAATTTAGGAAGCAAATTAATACCTGTCCAACTTTATTCAGCTCTTGGCTCTGGAAAGCCTTTCTCTTCCCCCTCTTGGTCAGGGTAGCCCTTCTCAACCTTCAGTATCCAACTTCTTCTGTTGGCCTCATTTACCTGGAGGCTGAATTATTCCCTCTCCTTCTGCTCCCATAGCACTTTATTCATGCGTCTAATTACAGACACTCCAACACTATATTATGATTTATTTATGTGTCTGTACCTCACCAGGTTGTGTTCTCCTTCAAGGCAGGCACTGGGTTTCATTCATGTTTGTATCCCCAGCCTGCCATGTAATCAGGATTCAATAAATATTTGTTAAATGAATGAATAAATGGATGTCTTGGATTTGACTTTACAAAAGATACAGGAAATATTTCTTTGAAAGGACATTCCATATAATCACGTTTCTATAGAAGCTAAGAGTGTAAGATTAAATCTTAATTTAGCAAGGGCCCTTGGCAGGAAACTATTTCAATATCAACAACGTATCTTGCTTTTTGACATTACTTAATACAAGAGTGTCAAGGAATAGTTACAAAGACAAATCATAAGTGCACTGTAATGGAGGGGGCCGAACAAATAAATGGGAATGATTTGCTGATACTTACAATCCAGGGAATGAAACCTAGGGAAACTTAAAAGCCAAACTAGCCTCAAATATTTTCACTTATTTTTTAAACTTTAGACAAAGGAGTTGGGAATAGAGAGAAAAAAATTACTGGGTACCCTGTGCTAAGTTTGTTTTCATAACTTCTAGTTCTAATGCCTTCTCAAAAACATTAAGGACATCTATTCCCTTATTGTGGATTATGTGTCATCTCTTCTTGGTCTATGAGATGTAGATAACAGCAAGTTCAGTTTCTGAGACCAGTCATTTGGTAGGTTATTTGGATCCTTGGGTCTCTGAAAATTGTTAATTCCTGCCCAACTTACTAGCTTCAAGAGAGATACATCTGACTCATCAACAGATCCAGAAGTTGGATCATCCTCTTCATTGTTATCCTGGTATAATACTTGACAATTATTCCAGGATTATTTTCAGTAACTTGGTTAAGTCTTTCCACCTTTTCCCTCCCCACCTTTCTCTGTGTAACCAAAAACATCAGTTAAAAAACTCTCAAAAGAACCTTCTCTTGATTCCATTCCACAAATATGACCCAAACCATCAATTCCATGATGATTTTTTTTTTAAAAAAGCTCAAAAAGGACTATATGCATAGAGATTTCTTCTAGCTATTTGTCACTGCTTCTTTGGTAAACTTAAGCTTCTTGACAAAGGAGCCAGCATAACTAAAAGAAGCTTTGGGTCCATGGGCACAGGAGCATCACAGAAGTGCCCACAAATAGACAGACAAGAGCTTTCATGGTGACTCAATCGAATTGTTGAGTTATAACTGACCAAGTGAAAGACTAGTGAGCTGGAGCGATGCAAGATTCAGAGGGAGAGGATGAATAATAGTGCAAAGCCCAAGAGAACGGGGGTGGGGTGTGTGATCCACAACATAGGTGGAAAAAATAGCCTTAATAGGTGGAAAGGAGGGGTGTTATTTTGGAGGCAGGAAGTCAGGGGAGTTCCTTTTAAAGCTTTCTGTTTTCAGCTAAGTAGGAGGTGAGGTCATTCTTGGAGGGTGAGGTGGGAGGGTCAAAGATTTGTGGAGGTTTGAAAAGGCTGCTGTGGATAAAGGGAAATCCTGCCTAGCCTGGCTGCCCTGAGGGTCCCTTTGCAGGTGGAACCACAAGAAGGCAAGGGAACTGGGGGTCAAAGTGAAGGACCAAGAGCTACAGACTGGAAAAGGAAGGAATGAAGGCAGAAAGAACTAGGCCCAAAGGGAGAGAGTGAGAGAGGAGAGGAGGTCAAGGACCCAGGTCTGAGGAGAAACTGAAGAAAGGGCAGGGTAGGGGAAAGGCTTTGGTCCAAGAGTGGGATCCAAATCATCATTATTACTTTAAATGTAAGAAACAGTACCATATTGAAACAAAATTAAATACACTACAATTTTGTAATCCTGCATTTGAACATTGGTCTTACTTGTGGATTGAGGTTTTCAAACTTTTTTTTTTTTGCGGTACACGGGCCTCTCACTGCTGTGGCCTCTCCCGTTGCGGAGCACAGGCTCCGGACGCGCAGGCTCAGCGGCCATGGCTCACGGACCCAGCCTATCCGCGGCATGTGGGATCTTCCCGGACCGGGGCACGAACCCGTGTCCCCTGCATCGGCAGGCAGGCTCTCAACCACTGCGCCACCAGGGAAGCCCTTTTTGTTTTTTAATGAAATTTTATACAGAGCCACTAGGTTGGATCCAGAGTGGGTGATCTAGAGCCCACCTACCCTCTGCCAGCAGTCCCGCAGCAGCCCCTGGGGCGCTTTCATTGTCCCCCCGGACTCCTCAGAACATGGTTTAACTATCACTGCTATTCAAGTTTTGAGGCTGAAAAAGTTTATATCAAATGAACACAATTCTGGGGCTTCCCTGGAGGCGCAGTGGTTAAGAATCCACCTGCCAATGCCCGGGACACAGGTTCGAGACCTGGTCTGGAAGATACCACATGCCGCGGAGCAAATAAGCCTGTGCGCCACAGCTACTGAGCCTGTGCTCTAGAGCCCGTGTGCCACAACTACTGAGCCCGCGTGCCACAACTACTGAAGCCCGCGTGCCTAGAGCCCGTGCTTCGCAACAAGAGAAGCTACAGCAGTGAGAAGCCCGTGCACCGCAACAAAGAGTAGCCCCGCTCGCCGCAACTAGAGAAAGCCCAGGCACAGCAACAAAGACCCAACGCAGCCAAAAATAAATAAATTAAAAAAAAGAAAATGAACACAATTCTGGCTTTGTTCTTGATAGGATGCTGGGTCACCTATTTACTGTCAAAGTCATGATATCATCATCTCAAGAGCACGTTTCTATATTTTCCACAGTGAACATGTATTACACTTAGTGTTCATTCTAACTGGAGTCAGAAATGGATTCTGGATTTGATAATGCACCAAGACCCACCAGAAGAGTTAGCACTTGGGAAATCCTCCCCAGGTGTGGAAAAATTCCTCCCCAGCTGTGGGAAAGAAGCAGAGCTAGTTTTCTGTACTATTAGGGCGAAAGTAAGTTTTCTGTCTGAACTATCTCCCTATTTAACATTTGTTAGAGAATAAGACTAGTCCTCTACCTCCTATATTCCAAATACTAAAATATTTTTCACATAGATTAAAGAATTAAACATGAAAAGTTACAATATATAATTAGAAAAAAAATGTGAACAAAAATTTATATAAACTTAGGGCCAGAAAGGCCTAAACAACTCAGGAAAGTCAGAAGCCCAAAAAGAAAAAGACAGATATATGTGACTACAGAAAAGGATGAACAATAGCAATAATGAAAAAGTCCAAAAGCCATAATCAAAATTCTGCTAAAAATATTTGCAACCCATATGACAGCATTTTTGAACAATATTCTATCAATAACTATAAAAACTTTTAATTAATAATATTAAATACAAAGATATATGTATTTTACCTTCTTTTTTTTTATTTTAAAAATGATCAAGGGACTTCCCTGGTGACGCAGTGGTTAAGAATCTGCCTGCCAATGCAGGGGACATGGGTTTGCTCCCTAGTCCGGGAAGATCCCACATGCCGCGGAGCAACTAAGCCCATGAGCCACAACTACTGAGCCCGTGTGCCGCAACTACTGAAGCCTGCACATCTAGAGCCCGTGCTCCGCAACAAGAGAAGCCACCGCAATGAGAAGCCCCTGCACTGCAACGAAGAGTAACCCCCGCTCGCCGCAACTAGAGAAAGCCTGTGCGCAGAAATGAAGACACAATGCAGCCAAAAATAAGTAAATAAATAATAAATTAATTTTAAAAATCACTTTTAAATTAAATAAATAAATAAATAGATAGATAAAAATGATCAAATCTATAGAAAAGTTGCACAATTTCATTCCCAGCAAGATATTTGTTTTGCCCTTGAATTAGAACAACAAAAGAAGCAGCAGAGAGGTGGGGGAGCAGACAAGTAAACAAACAACTGAGATGCTCTAATGGATTTAACCTAAACTAGGAAAGTATTATAAACACACAGAGGTGAAGAAGGTAAACCAGCTTGGTCAATAAGGAAAGGCTACTCAAGGGAGGTAATATTTAGGGTACTCTTTATAGATGAGTAGAAGTTAGGCAGATGAATGACATTCCAGTCAGAGGAAGCAGCATTCATTCATTCCAACAATTACAAGGCTTACTGTGTGCCAGTCAGTGGGCTCTGGAGATGGAGCAGTGAACAGAGAGTCAATTCTGTGCCCTCCTGGGGGGGACTGATAATAGACAAGTACACAAATAAATGTATAAATGACAAAAAGGATAGAGGATGAGAGAGGGTCTAGGGTGGTATGAGCCTGTTTTTTTAAATTAATTAATTAATTAATTTTTGACTGTGTTGGATCTTCGTTGCTACATGCGGGCTTTCTCTAGTTGCGGTGAGTAGGGGTTACTCTTCGTTGCAGTGCATGGGCTTCTCATTGCGGTGGCTTCTCTTGTTGTGGAGCACAGGCTCTAGGTGTGCAGGCTTCAGTAGTTGAGGCACGCGGGCTCAGTAGTTGTGGCTCATGGGCTCTAGAGCGCAGGCTCAGTAGTTGTGGCACACGGGCTTAGTTGCTCCATGGCATGTGGGATCTTCTCGGACCGGGGCACAAACCCATGTCCCCTGCATCGGCAGGCGGACTCTGAACCACTGCGCCACCAGGGAAGCCCTCACTTTTCCTTTTTTGACGAGCTTTATTTAATTCTGTTGTCCAAACAGCCTGCTGTTTTTAATAACTTTCATATGTCTGAGAATCTACATCCACACTGTCCCAAATTCTCCTAATTTACGGCATTTATCTTGTCCATTTTCACTCAGGGCAAACTGTAGGAAATGAATAAATATGTTTTTAAGGAAGATAGATCATCAATCCTGAAAGAAGAAAAAATAGATAATATATTATTTCAACTGGATAAACAGGTGGGAAATAATTCATGCATAGTCAAAGATTTTTTAAAATTCAAAATATCCCATTATTTTTTTCTTTAAATTATGAAAGGGTTTATAATTGCAAAAGACTTCAAACAATACAGAAATGTAAAAGCAAAGCAAAAGAATTACATTAGAGAAGCTGTATGATGTTCTATAGCAGATTTTCTTTTTTTTTAATTTGAGCTTTTTATTTTTTAAATTAATTAATTAATTATATTTATTTTTGGCTGCATTGGGTCTTCGTTGCTACACAGGCGTTCTCTAGTTGTGGCGAGCCGCAGCTACTCTTTGTTGTGGTGCATGGGCTTCTCATTGCCATGGCTTCTCTTGTTGCGGAGCCCAGGATCTAGGCACGTGGGCTTCAGTAGTTGCGGCATGCAGGCTCAGTAGTTGTGGCTCACGGGCTCTAGAGCGCAGGCTCAGTAGTTGTGGCACACAGGCTTAATTGCTCCGCGGCATATGGGATCTTCCCGGACAAGGGCACAAACCCGTGTCCCCTGCATCGGCAGGTGGGCTCTCAACCACTGCGCCACCAGGGAAGCCCTACCACATCTTCTTTATCCATTCATCTGTCGTTGGCCATTTAGGTTGTTCCATGTCTTGGCTATTGTGAATAGTGCTGCTATGAACATAGGGGTGCGTGTATCTTTTTGAATTATAGTTTTATCTGGATATGTGCCCAGGAGTGGGACTGCTGGGTCATATGGCAACTCTGTTTTTAGTTTTTTGAGGAACCTCCATACTGTTTTTCATAGTGGCTGTACCAACTTACATGGAGTGGGAAACTTTTAACTGAACCTGCTTATTTTTTGAAATGTTTGAACTGTGAGAATGCATTGTCTATTCAGAAAAACATGTGGAAAAAACATGTGAATGTATTACATATTCAACATTTTAAAAATTTAAATCAATTTTTAAATTGGCTATTATGGCCCCCTTTTAAATTGTTAACAGGGCACGGTGAAGTGACTGGACATATTCCCAGGGACTCACTATGTCAGCTGTTGTATATCTATGTGTAGCTTTCTGCTTTGAAGTTAGAAGACCTGGATAAGCTGTATTCAAATACTGGCTGTGGCCTTAGGCAAGCTCCTGAACCACCACACGGGGTTGTCATGAGAATTGACTGAGGGAGATAATGTTGTACAGGTTTTAGTTCAGAGCCCAGCATGTACTAAGTGGAAATGTTTGTTTTCATGTTTTCTGAGTGTTGGTGCTTGCTCCTCCCTCCACCCAAGGCACCTGTTACCCACATCCCTTAAAAGTGCTTGTGCTCTGTGGTAACAGTGGCTTGCAAGTCTGATCCATTGAAGGCAGACACCCTGTTTTACTCAGCTCTGTCCCTGCAGTGCCCAACACATCGCCTGGCAGGTAGTAGGCTGTAGTGAGCGTGTAACAAATGTGTTCCTTCTTTCAACAAAATCTGTTGAGCACCTACTATTTGGCAAGGTACTCTGCTTGCTGCTGAGCACTGAAGAGACCTGTGGTCCTGTTGACAGTCTAGCAGAGGAGACAGACATGAAACAGATACTGGATTGAAGTGGGGTGAGTGAGAAGAAGGGTTAGTACCTAAAGTATAAGGAGACCCTGAAGGGAGGGGCTGATCATGAAGAGTCTCCCTTAAAACTGGCTTTTAAAGTAAGAATTGAAGATAAATGGAATTACTTTAGCCAAGATTACAGAATGTTGCAGGAGAGGGAACTGCCTTCTTAAAGAAAAGGGTTTTATGCCCTGGGAAACCAGAAGGCCAGCTGACCCTTAGGGAGTGAGGAGGAGAGAAACATCTGCAGTGGCTCTGGAGGTAGACTTGATAAGACTTGTGAACACTGGTGTCCTTGATACTAAGAACAATGGGTTTCCATTGAGGGTTTTAGGCAAGAGAAAGAATTGATTAGATATGCATTTCTTCAAATCTTTCTGGCTGCTCTAGAAAGATCAGGCAGCTTTTATAACTGTTGAGGATAATGATGGCGACTAAGTGTGTAAATGAATGAATAAATGAACCCCAAACAATAATTCATTGCCAATTATATTCAAATAGACTATAATACAAATTTACTTGGTTTGCACATTCTTTTATATTTCACTGAGACCGTACACTCTCTAGATCTAGGAATTCACAGATCTCTTTGACCTACAGATTATTAACCATTTCTAGAGTGATTACTTTTACCTGTTGATTCTATTACCTGTTGATATAAGTTTGCTGTAGAGGATAATCAAATCGTGAAACTCCGAGGAGACCTCTCCTTCTGCCCACATGTGGGTAGGCCAGACAGTCCTCATTCTACTCTACCCCAGCACCTCCCCCTGCTAACACATCACACAGTTACTCTACTTAGGAGAAGCCTCAAAGAACTTTACAAGAAAAATAAGCAAGTGTATAGTTCTGGCAGAGAAGCAAAAGCAAATATGGAAACTAAGGAATAGCAGAGTAAAGCCATTTTCCCTCTTAATTGGTGTGATTTTTACAATAACTCTTAGGCTGCCTTAAGCATCTAGAAATCAATTTGGGTAACAGTTCAGGAAGTGGTATTTGGAATTACAATATCATTAGGGAGTTTCTAGTCTAACAGTAGCTATCTAGTACACTTGGCCAAAGTTAATAGAATTCAACCCAATCCAAAAATGGGCAGAAGACCTAAATAGACGTTTCTCCACAGAAGATATACAGACTGCCAACAAACACATGAAAGGATGCTCAACATCTTTACTCATTAGAGAAATGCAAATCAAAACTACAATGAGATATCATCTCACACCAGTCAGAATGGCCATCATCAAAAAATCTAGAAACAATAAATGCTGGAGAGGGTGTGGAAAAAAGGGAACACTCTTGCACTGCTGGTGGGAATGTGAATTGGTACGACCACTATGGAGAACGGTATGGAGGTTCCTTAAAAAACTACAAATAGAACTACCATATGACCCAGCAATCCCACTACTGGGCATATACCCTGAGAAAACCATAATTCAAAAAGAGACATGTACCAAAATGTTCATAGCAGCCCTATTTACAATAGCCCGGAGATGGAAACAACCTAAGTGTCCATCATCGGATGAATGGGTAAAGAAGATGTGGCACATATATACAATGGAATATTACTCAGCCATAAAAAGAAATGAAATTGAGCTATTTGTAATGAGGTGGATGGACCTAGAGTCTGTCATACAGAGTGAAGTAAGTCAGAAAGAGAAAGACAAATACTGTATGCTGACACATATATATGGAATTTAAGAAAAAAAAATGTCATGAAGAACATAGGGGTAAGACAGGAATAAAGACACAGACCTACTAGAGAATGGACTTGAGGATATGGGGAGGGGGAAGGGTAAGCTGTGACAAAGTGAAAGAGCGGCATGGACATATATACACTACCAAACGTAAGGTAGATAGCTAGTGGGAAGCAGCCGCATAGCACAGGGAGATCAGCTTGGTGCTTTGTGACCGCCTGGAGGGGTGGGATAGGGAGGGTGGGAGGGAGACGCAAAAGGGAGGGGATATGGGAACATATGTATATGTATAACTGATTAAATTTGTTATAAAGCAAAAAATTAAAAATAAATAAATAAATAAATAAATAACAAAGTTAATAGAATTAAAATGATGTAACAAAAGACCCTGTTTGTCTTATGAAAATAAAAAAAATAATACTAATACACAATTTTAAACTCTGAAATTACTTTTATTCTGTTATTCATCTTGCAAAGAATTTGATATTATTGCTAACATAGATGCTAAGTAATAAAGTTCTGAATGTCTGTTTAGAAGGTTATGACTTTAGGGGGAAATTTTTTTTTTTTTTTCTTCCTGTGACATTCTAAAAAAGGAAAAAGCCATTGTTTTATAATATAATTAATGGTGTAGATATCAATTGTGGTGCTTCAAGCTGTGTTAATCTTAAGGAGTGAAAATTCTATGGACAATGATCAAGATTTTAAATGTCTTGGACTTCCCTGGTGGCTCAGTGGTTAAGAATCCGCCTGCCAATGCAGGGGACGCGTGTTCAAGCCCTGGTCTGGGATGATCCCACATGCCGCGGAGCAACTAAGTCCATGTGCCACAACTACTGAGCCTGTGCTCTAGAGCCCGCGAGCCACAACTACTGGGCCTGTGTGCCACAACTACTGAAGCCAGCGCGCCTACAGCCCATGCTCCGCGACAAGAGAAGCCACTGCAATGAGAAGCCCGCACACCACAACGAAGAGTAGCCCCTGCTCGCCACAACTAGAGAAAGCCCGCACTCAGCAACGAAGACCCAACGCAGCCAAAAATAAAATAAATAAATAATTTTTTAAAAAGTCTATGAAAAAAAAAGATTTTAAATGTCTTATTACAACACATTTCCTCACCAGAGGAAGAGGCTGTAAACGCCATATGAAAATGAATTTCAAACACTGGACTCTCCTTTCAGAGAGACTTGATGAGGTTGATAAGCACCCTCTGTGACAAAATTATTCTTTGGTTCTGAGGGGCAATTATTTGGTAATTATATAGAACTTGAATTTTTTTGTTTGTTTGTTTGCGGTTCGCGGGCCTCACTGTTCTGGCCTCTCCCGCTGCGGAGCACAGGCTCCGGACGCGCAGGCTCAGCGGCCATGGCTCACGGGCCCAGCCGCTCCGCGGCATGTGGGATCTTCCCAGACTGGGGCATGAACCCGCGTCCGCTGCATCAGCAGGCACACTCTTAACCACTGCACCACCAGGGAAGCCCGAATTTTTTGTTTTTAAACCAGGGGAAACACGGTATTTTGATGAAGTGACAAGTACTGTATCTCACTAATATTTAAAAGCCATTTTGTCATGATTACAATTTATCAATCAAAGATGAGTCATGAGAACAGTGTGTCTTTGGAATGCCTGAGAATGCCTGGTATCATGGATTATGCATAGACTTTTAGAAAACCCCTGGTGACTGATAAGTAATAAATAATAATAAGAAGAAGAAGGGGTAGAATTGAATGTTTATCAAGTGGGAGGCACTTTTATTCAAGCTTACAAGTATCACGTGTATTGAAAACCATTTCTCACAAAGAAGTAGATCCTGTTGTTATCCTCATTTTACAGATGGGGAGGCTGGGTCAAAAGAGGATGGGGAGACTTCTGGGGAAGATGGCGGAAGAGTAAGACGCAGAGATCACCTTCCTCCCCACAGATACACCAGAAATACAGCTACACGTGGAACAACTCCTACAGAACACCTACTGTACGCTGGCAGAAGTCCTCAGACCTCCCAAAAGGCAAGAAACTCCTCACGTCCCTGGGTAGGGCAAAGCGGAGAGATCCCCGCACAGAGGATCGGTGCCAACCGGCACTCACCAGCCCGAGAGGCTTGTCTGCTCACCCGCCAGGACGGGCGGCGCTGGGGGCTGAGGCTCGGGCTTCAGTCGTAGCGCAGGGAGAGGACTGGGGTTGGCGGCGTGAACACAGCCTGAAGGGGCTAATGCGCCACAGCTAGCCGGGAGGGAGTCCGGGGAAAAGTTTGGACCTGCCGAAGAGCCTCAGAAGCAGCGGATTAAA
Organism: Mesoplodon bidens; assembly: GCF_964165515.1. Classification (NCBI taxonomy): domain Eukaryota; kingdom Metazoa; phylum Chordata; class Mammalia; order Artiodactyla; family Ziphiidae; genus Mesoplodon; species Mesoplodon bidens. The sequence goes on from NC_138170.1 coordinate 37,588,595, forward strand.
GCTCCACAATCAACTTGATGTACCCTGCATCTGTGGAATACATGAATAGACAACGAATCACCCCAAATTGAGGAGCCAGGAGTCAGTGCTGTGCCTCTGAGGTGGGAGAGCCAACTTCAGGACACTGGTCCACAAGAGACCTCCCAGCTCCACATAATACCAAACAGCAAAAATCTTCCAGAGATCTCCATCTCAACACCAGCACCCAGCTTCACTCAATGACCAGCAAGCTACAGTGCTGGACACCCTATGCCAAACAACTAGCAAGACAGGAACACAACCCCACCCATTAGCAGAGAGGCTGCCTAAAATCATAAAAAGTCCACAGACACCCCAAAACACACCACCAGACGTGGACCTGTCCACCAGAAAGACGAGATCCAGCCTCATCCACCAGAACACAGGCACTAGTCCCCTCCACCAGGAAGCCTACACAACCCACTGAACCAACCTTAGCCACTGGGGACAGACACCAAAAACAACGGGAACTACGAACCTGCAGCCTGCAAAAAGGAGACCCCAAACACAGTAAGATAAGCAAAATGAGAAGACAGAAAAACACACAGCAGGAGAAGGAGTAAGATAAAAACCCACCAGACCTAACAAATGAAGAGGAAATAGGCAGTCTACCTGAAAAAGAATTCAGAATAATGATAGTAAAGATGATGCAAGATTCTATTTCCAAGATCCAAAATCTTGGAAATAGAATAGACAAAATGCAAGAAACAGTTAACAAGGACCTAGAAGAACTAAAGATGAATCAAGCATCGATTAAAAACACAATAAATGAAATGAAAAATACTCTAGATGGGATCAATAGCAGAATAACTGAGGCAAAAGAATGGATAAGTGAGTGGAAGATAAAATAGTGGAAATAACTGATGCAGAGCAAAATAAAGAAAAAAGAATGAAAAGAACAGAGGACAGCCTCAGAGACCTCTGGGACAACATTAAACGCACCAACATTCGAATTATAGGGGTTCCAGAAGAAGAAGAGAAAAAGAAAGGGACTGAGAAAATATTTGAAGAGATTATAGTTGAAAACTTCCCTAATATGGGAAAGGAAATAGTTAATCAACTCCAGGAGGCACAGAGAGTCCCATACAGAATAAATCCAAGGAGAAATACGCCAAGACACATATTAATCAAACTGTCAAAAATTAAACACAAAGAAATCATATTAAAAGCAGCAAGGGAAAAACAACAAATAACACACAAGGGAATCCCCATCAGGTTAACAGCTGATCTCTCAGCAGAAACTCTACAAGCCAGAAGAGAGTGGCAGGACATAATTAAAGTGATGAAGGAGAAAAACCTGCAACCAAGACTACTCTACACAGCAAGGATCTCATTCAGATTTGATGGAGAAATTAAAACCTTTACAGACAAGCAAAAGCTGAGAGAGTTCAGCACCACCAAACCACCTTTACAACAAATGCTAAAGGAACTTCTCTAGGCAAGAAACACAAGAGAAGGAAAATACCTACAATAACGAACCCAAAACAATTAAGGAAATGGGAATAGGAACATACATATCAATAATTACCTTAAATGTAAATGGACTAAATGTTCCCACCAAAAGACACAGATTGGCTGAATGGATACAAAAACAAGACCCATATATATGCTGTCTACAAGAGACCCACTTCAGACCTAGAGACACATACAGATTGAAAGTAAGGGGGTGGAAAAAGATATTCCATGCAAATGGAGATCAAAAGAAAGCTGGGGTAGCAATTCTTATATCAGACAAAATAGACTTTAAAATAAAGACTATTAGAAGAGACCAAGAAGGACACTACATAATGATCAAGGGATCAATCCAAGAAGAAGATATAACAATTGTAAATATTTATGCACCCAACAGAGGAGCACCTCAATACATAAGGCAAATACTAACAGCCATAAAAGGGGAAATTGACAGTAACACACTCATAGTAGGGGACTTTAACACCCCACTTTCACCAATGGACAGATCATCCAAAATGAAAATAAATAAGGAAACACAAGCTTTAAATGATACATGAAACAAGATGGACTTAATTGATATTTATAGGACATTCCATCCAAAAACAACAGAATACACATTTTTCTCAAGTGCTCATGGAACATTCTCCAGGATAGATCATATCTTGGGTCACAAATCAAGCCTTGGTAAATTTAAGAAAATTGAAATTGTATCAAGTATCTTTTCCGACCACAATGCTATGAGACTAGACATCAATTACAGGAAAAGATCTGTAAAAAATACAAACATATGGAGGCTAAACAATATACTACTCAATAATGAAGTGATCACTGAAGAAATCAAAGAGGAAATAAAAAAATACCTAGAAACAAATGACAATGGAGACACGATGACCCAAAACCTATGGGACGCAGCAAAAGCAGTTCTAAGGGGGAAGTTTATAGCAATACAATCCCACCTTAAGAAACAGGAAACATCTCGAGTAAACAACCTGACCCTGCACCTAAAGCAATTAGAGAAAGAAGAACAAAAAACCCCCAAAGTTAGCAGAAGGAAAGAAATCATAAAGATCAGATCAGAAATAAATGAAAAAGAAATGAAGGAAACATTAGCAAAGATCACTAAAACTAAAAGCTGGTTCTTTGAGAAGATAAACAAAACTGATAAACCATTAGCCAGACTCATCAAGAAAAAAAGGGAGAAGACTCAAATCAATAGAATTAGAAATGAAAAAGGAGAAGTAACAACTGACACTGCAGAAATACAAAAGATCATGAGAGATTACTACAAGAAACTCTATGCCAATAAAATGGACAACCTGGAAGAAATGGACAAATTCTTAGAAATGCACAACCTGCCAAGACTGAATCAGGAAAAAATAGAAAATATGAATAGACCAATCACAAGCACTGAAATTGAAACTGTGATTAAAAATCTTCCAACAAACAAAAGCCCAGGACCAGATGGCTTCACAGGTGAATTCTATCAAACATTTAGAGAAGAGCTAACACCTATCCTTCTCAAACTCTTCCAAAATATAGCAGAGGAAGGAGCACTCCCAAACTCATTCTACGAGGCCACCATCACCTTGATTCCAAAACCAGGCAAGGATGTCACAAAGAAAGAAAACTATAGGCCAATATCACTGATGAACATAGATGCAAAAATCCTCAACAAAATACTAGCAAACAGAATCCAACAGCACATTAAAAGGATCATACACCATGATCAAGTGGGGTTTATTCCAGGAATGCAAGGATTCTTCAATATACGCAAATCAATCAATGTGATACACCATATTAACAAATTGTAGAAGAAAAACCATATGATCATCTCAATAGATGCAGAGAAATCTTTCGACAAAATTCAACAAAATTCAAATTTTATTTATGATAAAAACCCTGCAGAAAGTAGGCATAGAGGGAACTTTCCTCAACATAATAAAGGCCATATATGACAAACCCACAGCCAACATCGTCCTCAATGGGGAAAAACTGAAACCATTTCCACTAAGATCAGGAACAAGACAAGGCTGCCCACTCTCACCACTCTTATTCAACATAGTTTTGGAAGTTTTAGCCACAGCAATCAGAGAAGAAAAGGAAATAAAAGGAATCCAAATTGGAAAAGAAGAAGTAAAGCTGTCACTGTTTGCAGATGACATGATACTATACATAGAGAATCCTGAAGATGCTACCAGAAAACTACTAGAGCTAATCAATGAATTCAGTAAAGTAGCAGGATACAAAATTAATGCACAGAAATCTCTGGCATTCCTGTACACTAATGATGAAAAATCTGAAAGTGAAATCAAGAAAACACTCCCATTTACCATTGCAACAAAAAGAATAAAATATCTAGGAATAAACCTAGCTAAGGAGACAAAAGACCTGTATGCAGAAAATTATAAGACACTGATGAAAGCAATTAAAGATGATACAAATAGATGGAGAGATATACCATGCTTCTGGATTGGAAGAATCAATATTGTGAAAATGACTCTACTACCCAAAGCAATCTACAGATTCAATGCAATCCCTAACAAACTACCATTGGCATTTTTCACAGAACTAGAACAAAAAAATCAAAATTTGTTTGGAAAAACAAAAGACCCCGAATAGCCAAAGCAATCTTGAGAACGAAAAACGGAGCTGGAGGAATCAGGCTCCCTGACTTCAGACTATACTACAAAGCTACAGTAATCAAGACAGTGTGGTACTGGCACAAAAACAGAAAGATAGATCAATGGAACAGGATAGAAAGCCCAGAGATAAACCCACGCACATATGGTCAACTTGTCTTTGATAAAGGAGGCAGGAATGTACAGTGGAGAAAGGACAGCCTCTTCAATAAGTGGTGCTGGGAAAACTGGACAGGGACATGTAAAAGTATGAGATTAGATCATTCCCTAACACCATACACAAAAATAAGCTCAAAATTGATTAAAGACCTAAATGTAAGGCCAGAAACTATCAAACTCTTAGAGGAAAACACAAGCAGAACACTCTATGACATAAATCACAGCAAGATCCTTTTGGACCCACCTCCTAGAGAAATGGAAGTAAAAACAAAGATAAACAAATGGGACCTAATGAAACTTCAAAGCTTTTGCACAGCAAAGGAAACCATAAACAAGACCAAAAGACAACCCTCAGAATGGGAGAAAATATTTGCAAATGAAGCAACTGACAAAGGATTAATCTCCAAAATTTATAAGCAGCTCATGCAGCTCAATAGCAAAAAAAACAAACAACCCAATCCAAAAATGGGCAGAAGACTTAAATAGGCATTTCTCCAAAGAAGATATACAGACTGCCAACAAACACATGAAAGAATGCTCAACATCATTAATCATTAGAGAAATGCAAATCAAAACTACAATGAGATATCATCTCACACCAGTCAGAATGGCCATGATCAAGAAATCTAGAAACAATAAATGCTGGAGAGGGTGTGGAGAAAAGGGAACACTCTTGCACTGCTGGTAGGAATTGAATTGGTACAGCCACTATGGAGAACAGTATGGAGGTTCCTTAAAAAACTAAAAATAGAACTACCATATGACCCAGCAATCCCACTAGGAATATACCCTGAGAAAACCATAATTCAAAAAGAGACATGGGGCTTCCCTGGTGGCGCAGTGGTTGAGAGTCCGCCTGCCGATGCAGGGGACACGGGTTCGTGCCCCGGTCCGGGAAGATCCCACATGCCACGGAGCGGCTAGGCCTGTGAGCCATGGCTGCTGAGCCTGCACGTCCGGAGCCTGTGCTCCGCAACAGGAGAGGCCACAACAGTGAGAGGCCCCCGTACAGCAAAAAAAAAAAAAAGAGAGAGACATGTACCAAAATGTTCATTGCAGCTCTATTCACAATAGCCCGGAGATGGAAACAACCTAAGTGTCCATCATTGGATGAATGGATAAAGAAGATGTGGCACATATATACAATGGAATATTACTCAGCCATAAAAAGAAATGAAACTGAGCTATTTATAATGAGGTGGATAGACCTAGAGTCTGTCATACAGAGTGAAGTAAGTCAGAAAGAGAAAGACAAATACCGTATGCTAACACATATATATGGAATTAAAAAAAAAATGTCATGAAGAACCTAGGGGTAAAACAGGAATAAAGACACAGACCTACTTGAGAATGGACTTGAGGATATGGGGAGGGGGAAGGGTAAGCTGTGACAAAGCGAAAGAGAGGCATGGACATATATACAGTACCAAACGTAAGGTAGATAGCTAGTGGGAAGCAGTCGCATAGCACAGGGAGATCACCTCAGTGCTTTGTGACCGCCTGGAGGGGTGGGATGGGGAGGGTGAGCGGGAGGGAGACGCAAGAGGGAAGGGATGGGGGAACAGATGTATATGTATGACTGATTCACTTTGTTATAAAGCAGAAACTAATAAAAAAATAAAAAATTAAATTAAAAAAAAAAAAGAGGATGGGGAACTTGCACAAAATCACAGAGCTACAAGGTAGTGTGGCTGGGATTCGAAATCAGACATCTGCCCCAAGAGTCTTTAATCATTATGCTGTTTCTAAAATATGGGGTGACTAAAGCTGAGGTTTTCAAGCAGCAGGCCATAGCCCACCACTTTAGTGAGTCTTTAAAACATAATTAGAATAGAACAGAAAATACCAGAGTGCATCACAGTAATGTTTCGTAGAACTACTGTCCTGTTTCAGTCCTTTATGTGCAGTCATGTGGATTAGGTCATAATATAAAATGTATTTCTTACTGTGGGTTAAGGTAAAAAAAATTTTTTGCAAGCGCACTAACCTGAAACGTAGTTGATGGTGTTTTTTTTTTTTTTATCAAATCAAAAGCATTGAATTAACTAGTCTCTTAAGTTCTCTTTACTAAATAGTTATAAACTGTAAAAAATTTTGAGAAAGATGACTTAAATTTCATCTATCATTTAAAAACTTGACCAACTAAAAGTTTTTAAAAACCTAGAAGTAAGAAAAAATTTAAGGCAATAAAATTAATAATTTGAGATCTCATATGGTGAAGCATCTATCTTTCAATTAAAATTAAAATGTGACTATCATAGTTCAAACTATCCTCATCTTTGGTCCTTGTTATGCTTTTCAATATTTTCAAGCAAGTAGAGTTGGACTGATGTGTAGTTAGGTTTAATTGTGCAGGTAAAATAAGATAACTGATATTTTCCCTTTTTGGAAAACTGATTCTGTTAGGTTGGTATCTGTGATAATCAGGTACTGTGATGTACTTTTGCATTTGACACTTTTACATTTTAAAAAATAATCTAAGCTCCTTTTGCAGTTTATCACCAAGAGTATGCAAATGCAAAAGATGAATTAGTCTTTGTGACTTTCTTTCTCATTTGTGTGTATGACTAGTTGTGACCTTGCTTGAAAATGTTTTTAACAGGATATTGAACTTGGAAAGAAAATTTGTCATCATTTCTTTGATTGTGGAAATAATTAAGTAAGGTTGAAGAATGAATCAAAGCATTCATTTTGTAGGCTAAATGTGTTTATTATGTTAACTGTTAAGATCATTGCTGATTTCCAATAATGGGCTATTGATTAACTGTAATGACATCCACCATCACCTTCGACACATCTTTTTGTGAGCTGGTTTGCCCTATAACTTCTGGAATCATAGTTCAATATTTTATGAGTTACAAGAATATTTCTGGAGGGAATATGAAATTCAGGATTTTTCTGTATGGAAAGCACAGAACATTTTTCCTGACATTTCTGACATATCTAAGTGAGAAGATTTCTCCAAACAGACGTAGCATATAATAGCATGCAATATACTTTCACATTGCTTGGACAAAGGATCTCTATGTAATATTATTCTAAGTGGCTAGTTGCACAGACTTTTCTCTTTGTACAAATTGAGTAAAATGAGATCGTTTTAAGCATTTGCTTTAGAATAAGTCCCCTTCCTTCGAGGAATAATAGGGGTTTTTATAAATTGATTATATTTGTCTTTTTTGACAACAGGAACACTCCACCGAGCTAGCCTTTTTTTTTTAATATAAATTTATTTATTTATTTATTTATTTATTTGGCTGCATTCAGTCTTCGTTGCTGTGCGCCAGCTTTCTCTAGTTGTGGTGCGCGGGGGCTACTCTGTTGCAGTGTGCGGGCTTCTCACTGCAGTGGCTTCTCTTTGTTGCGGAGCACAGGCTCTAAGCATGCAGGCTGCAGTAGTTGTGGCACACGGGCTCTAGAGCGTAGGCTCAGTAGTTGTGGCACACGGGCTTAGTTGCTCCGTGGCATGTGGGATCTTCCCGGACCAGGGCTCAAACCTGTGTCTCCTGCATTGGCAGGCGGATTCTTAACCACTGGCCACCAGGGAAGTCCCCGAGCTAGCCTTTTCTGTTGTCTTTCAGTCTTTTGTAAATCTAAGTTGTGTGAGTTATTTGTTTGTTTTGTTTTGAAGAGTTAGGATTTATCATCTTGAGCTTGTGTGTAGCTATAGTTTCATTCACTCATTCATCTATTAATTCAACAAATATTTATTGAACACAATCTATAGGTAGGCACCATCGGTAACTTAACGGAATACAAAGCCATATATTGCAGAGTTCCTGCTCTTCAGAAGTTTAGCACTTGTTTGGGGACGGAAGATGTACAACCAATGAACCACCAAGTTCTGCCAATTCTACCCCCTTAACATTTCTTGAATCTTTCCACTTCCTGCTATCCTCAAGGCTGCTAGATTAGTTCAGGCCATCACCAGCTCTTCCTTGGTCTTCTGCAATAGTCACTCTAACACATCTCCTCATCCGCAGTCTTGCTTCCTTCAAATCTATTCTTTACAAGGTTCTTTCTAAAATGCTAATGTAATTACTCCTTTTCCTAAAACCCCTTAATGACTCACTATTGTCCTCAGGATGAAGTCCAAATTATCAAACTGGCTGCATCTGTCCTTGCTTCTCTCTTTTGTCCCATCTCTAGCCATTCATCTTCTTCAACTACATTTTCCAAACATTCTGAATTCCTTCCAGAGTCCCTAATGCACCATGCTTGTCTTCCCTCATGGTGTTCTCCCTGCTAGGAATGTCATCTGTAGATGTGTGCTCATTTATTCATATTCATTCAAAACTTTCATTATGGGTGTCTACGTGTTCAGCCCTGTACACCATCCTGAAATTTCCCATTATGGTCGGGAGATGGGTGTGTCAGTGGGTCGTTGTACTAGGTGAGTCCCAGGATGGATGTAGGCACAGGAACTGGGGGTCATGGATGAACCCAAGTCCAGGGAATAAGTGAAGTCACCAGAAGGTGGAAGCGGGTGAAGAGCCATCTAAACTTAGGGAGCAGCATGAGTAAAGGCCCAGAGCTGAGAGACTGTTGTTCTGCGAAATGGCAATCAGTGTGGCCAGAGTGGACCACGTGCAAGCCTCAGAGTACAAGCAGGACTGGGGGAGGCAAGGTCCAGTCACCAAGGGCCTTGCCTGATGTGCTAGGGAGTTGGGGTTTCTTTTCTTGTGAGGTAAAGGGTAGACACTGAAGGATTTTAATTTTTTTTTTAAATATTTATTTAGTTGTCTGTGTAGGGTCTTAATTGCGGTGCATGGGCTGAGTAGTTGCAGAGCCCAGACTTAGTTGCCCCACGGCATGTGGGATCTTCATTCCCCAACCAGGGATTGAACCTGTGTCCCCTGCATTGGAAGGCAGATTCTTAACCACCGGACCACCAGGGAAGTCCCTGAAGGATTTTTTTTAAATTGGAAGGGAGGGACTGGGGAGCTAGAGAGGAGAAGGAAGACTGGCATGGTCACATTTATTTTTTAAAATCAACACGCTGGCAGGATTGCTTGAAAAAGTGACAGTTTGTCACAAATTGTCTAAATAAGCAAACAGTCCTGAGTTGGAAAAAAAAAAACCACCTGAAAAATTTCAGGGCCACCTTATGAAGCTGGGGCAATTGACTAGCATAACAAAGTTTAAATTGCATGAATGGAAACTAGTTTAAATTTCTCATACTTTAATAGATGCAAGATTATGAGTCTTTGAGGGCAGGGCCTCTGTCCGACTTGTTTTTACCATATCCTCACCACCTATAGCAAATCTACCATTCAGTAAATTATCAATAAATACTTTTGACCAAGTGACTCTGAAATGTCTTCAAAGACTTTCTCTAAGATCATTCAATGAAAATAGCTCCCTGGTATTAAAAAAAAAAAAGCCAACCATGCAACTAAATTAACCCCTACTTGTTAAGGATAATTTGTTCAAATTTATGAAATGATGTGTGATTACATAGAGTCTATTGTAGACCCAATTATAGGAAAAATCACATCTGAAGAAAACATTTTCATCATTAGGTCTTTTTCTGTCCAGGGAAGTGAAAGGTTTTTCTCATCATTGTATTCCCAGCCCCAGCACAGTATGTGTCCCACGACAGGGACTTAAAATATTAGCTAAATGGGGCTTCCCTGGTGGCGCAGTGGTTGAGAGTCCGCCTGCTGATGCAGGGGACACGGGTTTGTGCCCCAGTCTGGGAAGATCCCACATGCCACGGAGCAGCTGGGCCCGTGAGCCATGGCCGCTGAGCCTGCCCATCCGGAGCCTGTGCTCTGCAACAGGAGAGGCCACAACAGTGAGAGGCCTGCGTAACGCCAAAAAAAAAAAAAAAAAAAAAATTAGCTAAATGAATGAATGTCTGAACAAGTATAGGGGATGCTTCCTTAAGACACATATATTCATAAAATCCCCAATAAACTTTTTTTTCTGCCCTTTTCTTTATCAGTTTTAATCTCTAAGAAGAAAGGAACACACAGAAGTTAGGGATTGTCTTTATGCCAGAAAGGACTTTAGGAACATTTTAGCAGTTGGAATACTTCACAGACGGTGAAGAGCTCTGCCTGTCCATTACAGGTAGAATGGGGAGGAGAATTCAGCTCTCCTGATTCCAGACATTTTTCACTGTCCCATTTTGCAGTTCCAATTTTTTAAAATGTGGCAACATTTATAACTGATTGATCCTGTGAATCTCACTTTTTTGGTGCCGCTCAAACCTATCTCTCTCCATTGCAGCTACTAGAAAGCCACGTATCTCCTGCAGGAGCAGAATTTGCAATATAGATGTGGAATTTATAGACGAAGTTGTTTTTGTCCCTCAAGTAAACCTCATGTGTTTTCCTCTATGCCAGTTATTTCCACAGTATAAATTGTTGGGCTACAGTCTTCAACAACCAAGGAAGTTTATGTTGTACACAAGACCTCGGGGATTTCACGTTCGCTGGAGCAAATAGAAGCAAATTCTCTCATGCCCTCCTACCAAGAATTTCATGATGACATTCTGCCGTTTGCCTTCTCAGATCTGCATGTGGTTCTCCTTCCCTCTCTAGATTCCAGGATGAAGCCCCATTTACTCTGTCCTCCCTCATTGGGTCCCCTTTCTGTCCCTTTAGGTCCCCTTGGTGGTCCTCTTGTCTTCCCTTCGTCACCCTGATCTTATAAGAACTATGTTTGCAGATCTCTCACTCCCACTAAAGCTTAAATGCCTGAAACCACTCTCCCCACTCTCCCCACCCTGCACCATTCATTTGTGAGAAAAACTAGAAGGGAGAAATAACACCTGCCAGTTCTACGTCTCTAAAGGCAGGGACCAGAAGACAATTCTTCTAGGAGCCCCCTGATGGCCTTCGGGCTGCCTGCAGTCCTTTGGGTCCTCTCTGGAGAGGCCTCGGTGGAAAGGGAAGGAAAGGCCTGTCTTCTCCTCTTAGTCCCTGTCTATGGAAGAACACTCGTATCTCCTGCCTTGAGGGTGCAGCCACAGGGCCCAGGTGATCCGGCTCCTTAACAGGAATAGTAGGAGGCTGGGAGCGAAACAGGCTATAGTCCACATTGTCAGTAAGGTGTAGGGGAGAGGTTAGCTCCTGATGGAAAGATGATCAGGAGCTGTGTGAACTTCCAACGGCCCCTTGTTTTTCTCTCATAGGCTTACTTAGTTCAAGGACTTGGTTTTGTTTTTGTATGTTTCTCTAGCATTGGAGCTGACGCTACTATAAGACAAGACTGGACAAATTCTCCTGAAACAACTGAGTGACAAGCTCCATTGACTTGTCTCTAGTTTCTTCTAGCTGTACCAGTGGAAGCATGGACTCCTCAGAAAACTGAGGCCCTTTTGGACCACCGTGGATTTGGAAAATGCTATAATAATAGGTGCAGGGCCTTAGGGGCTCTCCAAAACCCTGACTAATCTGGTATAGCACGAATTTCTTGGTCTCCTGGCCCGCTCTCTTTCTGATCAGAAAACTGAAACCTTTGCATGAAATAGGAAGATTTGTATCCTAGTGATATAAGAAGCAGCTAGAACTGGGAATTCTCCTGTGGTCCAGCGGTTAGGACTCCACCCTGGTCGGGGAACTAGGATCCTGCAAGCCAAGCGGCACAGCCAAAAAAAAAAAAGCAGCTTAAACTGTTTATACCCATGTCATTCATAAGTCCCTCTCTTCCTTCTCCATAGTTTCCTTGGGTTGAGTCTATTGGTTTATTATCAAGAAGATGCTTCTGCCACCTGGGTAATTAAATCTGTGATCTTTACTGTCTCCTACCTCATTGCCTCTGAAGGCCAACCTGGCACTCTTTTCTATTTCCTCAGTCTGGCGAGGCTGGGGGCTTGTTTTGACTCAGCCTCCTGGATGGCATAAGGTTCCTGCTAAGCCTGCACCTCCCAGCCTTCGACTGCACACCCCTAACAACTCTGCCAGCTGCTGTGGTGGTCCCCTTGTTCCAGCTTTGCCACCCTGCTTCAGCCTCCGCTTCATGCACCTTTGATCGTTTTATTTGTTCACCCTGTGCTCGCCTTGTCTTCCCAAATCCATGGCAAAACACTTGTTGGGGAATCCAATTGTTACCCAGTAAAGAAAGAAGTGTTGCTTGTGATGGTGCAAACACAATCTGGAAAGAAAAGCTTTCGTCGTGCATTAGTGATGAGCACAGAATTTTTTTTTTTTTTTTTTGGCTGCGCTGGGTCTTAGTTGCAGCACATGGGATCTTTGTTGCCTCATGCGGGATCTTTAGTTGCAGCATGTGAACTCTTAGTTGCGGCATGTGGGATCTAGTTCCCTGACCAGGGATTGAACCCGGGCCACCTGCATTGGGAGCACGGAGTCTAAGCTACCGGACCAACAGGGAAGTCCCGAGCACAGAAATTATATTTAGGTTCTACACAAAACCTATAGATGAATTATCAGGCAAACTACTTTCAATGTGTCCTTTGGTATAATTTGACTTACGTAGGAAAGACAAATATTTTCAAATACTCCAGTTTTCATGGAGCTCAGAATAGGTTAAAAACTTTTAAATATTAAAACACATTAAAATATTTTTTACAGAGTATGTTCAGTAGGCTGGATCTCTACAGGCAAAAAAAAAGTGTGAAATAATTATATGGATAAATCAGGAAAAAATTATTTTAGTTTGAATTTATACTGTGGTACATTTTCTGTGTTCATGGTGTTATGGCACAACCCAAATTTCACTGTATATAAAGATTTTTAAATTTTGCTTTTTTATTTTCTTAAACATTCAAACATTTAAAAATTTGAATTTATTTTGGTCTTATTTCTAACATTTATGACTGTCTACATATACAAAGCAACTGACAAATAGCAGATACTGATAAATTGTCAATTTATCAAGGAATTCCCTTTCTCTTTTTTTTAAAAATTGAAGTATAGTTGATTTACAATGTTGTGTTAGTTTCTGGTGTACAGCAAAGTGGTTCAGTTTTGTATATATATATATATATTCTTTTTCAGATTCTTTTCCATTATAGTTTATTATAAGATATTGAATATAGTTCCCTGTGCTATCCAGTAAATCCTGTTGTTTATCTATTTTATATAGTAGTTTGTATCTGCTAATCCCCAAATCCTAATTTATTCCTCCCCCCCCACCTTTGGTAAACATAAGTTTGTTTTCTATGTCTGTGAGTCTGTCTCTGTTTTGTAAATAAGTTCATTTGTATTATTTTTGTAGATTCCACATATAAATGATATCACATGATATTTGTCTTTCTCCCTCTTACTTCCCTTAGTATGATGATCTCTAGGTTCATCTTTGTTGCTACAAATGGTGTTATTTCGTTCCTTTTTATGGCTGATTAATATTCCATTGTATAAATGTACCACATCTTCTTTACCCATTCATCTGTTGATGGACATTTAGGTTGCTTCCATGTCTTGGCTATTGTAAATAGAGCTGCTATGAACATTGAGGTATCTTTTCAAATTAGAGTTTTCCCCAGATATGTGCCCAGGAGTGGGATTGCTGGATCATAGGGTAACTCTGTTTTTAGCTTTTTAAGGAACCTCCATACTGTTTTCCATAGTGGCTACACCAATTTACATTCCTGCCAATAGTGTAGGAGGGTCCTACCAGGGAATTTTCTTATAAACAACTACTACTATTTGATTTCCAGTAAATTACTTTATCCAACTAGAAAAAATAGTAAGTGTGCCTAATATATAGCTGACTCTCAGTAAACAAATGGATGCATTAAGAAAAAAAAAGAAAAAACAGTAAGTGTCCAAGTGTCAGAGCATTGTAATGAAGCCCCTTTGCAACCTCCAAATGTATTATGGAGGTTTTTGTTTTTGTTTTTTGAAATTGTTTTGAGTAAGAAGGAATTTTCACTGGACATTTTCCATTCCATGAATCCCCTCCCCCTTTTCCTTTTTTTTCTCTCCAATTTTCTCAAAGTGTAAAGAACAAGGGAGAGGAGGAATGAATGTCTGTATATGCAAACAAAATATACTTTATATTTCCGTGCAATACAACAATTAGTATAAAAGGAACTTGTAGAGAAGGATATTATGATCTCATCCTTATACATATATATTGTTTTCCACATTTCTTAGATAAATGGCATAAGCCTCATCTATAGAGGATTAGAATTACTGAAATTATGACTATAATGGCCCATATAGTTCTGTAACATTTTTCACTTCATTTTCCGTGTGAAAAGTGGTTCAAATATTATTCATTTGAAAATCTTCAGATTCTAGCTAAATTACAAATAAAGAGTTGTACTGGCAAATCATGCTAGACTGTTCTTAAGAAAAGATTCCATGAATTGTGACAATTTTCAAAATGCCTGAGCATTGTTATTGAAATAAACTTAGAATGGTTAAATAAGTAAATAAATAACTTACAGGATGTTTAAAAATTTTATTGAAGTATAACTGATTTACAATGCTGTGTAGGATTTATACTAACTCTTTTTCTATGGGAATTTGACCATAGATCTAAAATAAATTTTAAGAGAATTTGTAAGTTTCTAAGTTAGTCAAATTAGAATCAAGTTTTTTTTTTGTTTTGTTTTTGCTATTTGCTTTTTTTTAAAGAAATTTTTCTTTTTTAAATTAATCTATTTTATTTTTGGCTATGTTGGGTCTTCATTGCGGTGTGTGGGCTTTCTCTAGTTGCAGTGAGCCAGGGCTACCCTTCGTTGTGGTGCACGGGTTTCTCATTGAGGTGGCTTCTCTTGTTGCGGAGCACGGGCTCTAGGCGTGCGGGCTTCAGCAGTTGTGGCATGTGGGCTCAGTAGTTGTTGTTTGCGGGCTCTAGAGTGCAGGCTCAGTAGTTGTGGCGCACAGGCTTAATTGCTCCGTGGCATGTGGGATCTTCCTGGACCAGGGCTCGAGCCCGTGTCCCCTGCATTGGCAGGCGGATTCTTAACCACTGCACCACCAGGGAAGTCCGTTTTTTTTTAAGATCCCATTACATTTACATATTCCAGTCAATAGTATTTCTCTTTCTTTTCTTTCTTACAAGGTTTTGAAATTTACATCCAAATGGAAGGGAATAAGAACCTCTTTTGGTTCTTATTCTTCTAGGAAATAAGAAGAAATTTCATACTTCATTCACTATTTTTTTTTTTAATCAGGGTATCCTTGTATACTTTTCACTTTATTTTCAAATACCTTAACTTTCTGTGTTCACTTTCCCATCTTAAAATGGCAATAGTAATAGTTCCTACCTCACTGAGTTATTGTGAAAATTAAATGAATAAATATCATGAAGTGCTTAGTAAAGTTCCTGGACATAGTAAGTGCTCAATAGATGTTAGCCATTATTATACCTGCTGTTTGTTTTGTTTTTATGTGTAGTTGATTTACAATTTTTTTTTTTTTGGCCAAACCACGTGGCATGCAGGATCTTAGTTCCCCGACCAGGGATCAAACCCATGTCCCCTGCAGTGGAAGCACAAAGTCTAAACCACTGGACCATCAGGGAAGGCCATGATTTACAATATTGTGTTAGTCTCAGGTGTATAGCAAAGGGATTCAGTTATATATATTTTTTTCAGACTTTTTTCCAATATAGGTTATTACAAGATATCGAATATCGTTCCCTGTACTATACAGTAAATCCTTGCTATTTATCTATTTTATATATAGTAGTATGTATCCGTTAACCTCATACTCCTAATTTATCTCTCACCACTCCTTTTCCCCTTTGGTAATGATGTTTGTTTTCTATGTCTGTGAGTCTGTTTCTGTTTTGTAAAGAAGTTCATTTGTACTTTTTTTAAGATTCCATGTATAAGTGGTCATATAATATTTGTCTTTGTCTGACTTACTTCACTTAGTGTGATAATCTCTAGGTCCATCCATGTTGCTGCAAATGGCAATATTTCATTCTGTTTTATGGCTGAGTAGTATTCTATTGTATATATGTACCACATCTTCTTTATTCATTCATCTGTCGATGGACACTTAGGTTGCTTCCATGTCTTACTAGCAGTTATGGTAAATAGTGCTGCTATGAACATTGGGGTGCATATATCTTTTCGAATTAGAGTTTTTGTCTTTTCCAGATATATGCCCAGGAGTGAGATTGCAGGATCATATGGCAACTCTATTTTTAGTTTTTTAAGGAACCTCCATACTGTTCTCCATAGGGGCTGCTCCAAGTCACATTCCCATCAACATTACAGGAGGGTTCCCATTTCTCCACACCCTCTCCAGCATTTATTATTTGTAGAATTTTCAATGATAGCCATTCTGACCATATGAGGTTATACTTGCTGTTCTTATTATTACTTTCCCCTTCTGATCTATTTGGGTTTATGATCTCTCAGCTGTTTGATTCTGACATTCTCAAGTATATAGAAATCAGCTTGAAATGGTTTAAAAATAGTACCACCTCACACTTGAGGTACTGAGATTTTTCTACTAACATTTATGAGGCTAATTTGATCTCCTCAGAGAAGAATTTCTTCTGCTCTAGAAATACACTTTAAAGATTTGACCAGGAGGAAAGAATCGCAAAATACAGAGTACCCAAAAATAACGTATTTTTTATGAGCTGAGTAAAAACTTGCAAATACCATGCCCCAGACGTTATTTTTGGGGACTTCTCAGTACAAATTCTTAAGGAATCCCTGTCCCTATCCCACTCCAAAAGACAGTACAGTGGCATAATCCAGTGCTTTGTTACTCAAACCAGGGACTCAGCATCAGCATCTCCAGGAAGTTTGTTAGAAAAGGAATTTCAGGACCTGGCCCAGACCTACTGAATCATAATCTGTATTTCAAAAGGCACCCCAGGTGATTCATGTATACAGTGAAGTTTGAGAAAGACTGATGTAGTTGAGGTTCAGCTTTTTTTTTTTTTTCCTTTACTAGGCCAGGATAACTTCAAATATTTTATAACTAGATCACGGTTTCTCAACCTCTGGACTGCTGATATTTGGGACTGAATAATTCTTTGTTGTGGGGATCTGTCCAGTGCATTGCAGGATGTTTAGCAGCATCCCTGGCCGCCACCCACTAGATGCTAGTAGCTCCCCAACAACCAACAACGCCTTCATGTTATTATTATTATTATTACCTACACCTTCTGCTCTACCTGGACTTATAATGTGTTCTGTTTGGTTCTGACATTGGCTAACGATGTTTTTTTAGTGAGTCAATGTTTGATTGCTAAATGTCTCCTTCGGGATTAAGTTGCCCGCACTGAGAACCATAGAAATAGATCCACTAACTTTGCTATGTTCTTCTTTCCTTCTAAAGTCAGAGTATGTGATAGATCATTTTTTACTGTTGTTAGAACCTATTTTCAGTTTATTATAGGCCAATAAGTTTTGAAACTTACTTTTGATAAAATGTTATCAAAATTTGATAATATATTACTATTCTTATCTGCTTTTTAAGTTTTCTGCTTCTGATCAGAAAACTAAACCACCAGGCAGGCAGAAAGATGCAGAGCAAAGTGTCAGATAGACCTACTAAGTGGTGAGAATTAAAGGAAGAAAAGTGGGCCTAGTTTGGAGTGGCATCTAGTAGCTTTTCTCCTTTTGTTCAGAGTCTTAGAGTCACAGAATTTCACATCTGGTAACATCTTCTCATCAACATTAATTTCCAGGACTTCGTTCGATTACAAAAGCCAAAAGAGATTAATTCATGAATTCAACAAATTTTTTTTTTTTTAAGGGAATGCTATTTATTTATTTATTTATTTGGCTGTGTTGGGTGTTCATTTCTGTGCGAGGGCTATCTCTAGTTGCGGCGGGGGCCACTCTTCCTCGCGGTGCGCGGGGCTCTCACTGTTGGCGGCCTCTCTTGTTGCAAAGCACAAGCTCCAAACCCGCAGGCTCAGTAGTTGTGGCTTACGAGCCTAGTTGCTCCGCGGCATGTGGGATCTTCCCAGACCAGGGCTTGAACCCATGTCCCCTGAATTGGCAGGCAGATTCTTAACCACTGTGCCACGAAGGAAGCCCTCAACAAATATTTCTTAAGCACAACTAAGAATTTGGCACAAAGCCCCTGCCTTTAAGGATAGATGATAGGAAACTGAGATCCTAATTCAGCCCGATTCCCCTCGACCTGTGTCTCCTGAAGCCCACCTCAGAAAATGGAAACTACACCTTTCTAGTCACTGAAGCCAGAATCCATGGAGTCATCCTCAAATCTTCTCGCTCACACATCCCATCCAGCGGAAGTTCTTTTGACTCTACTTTCAAAATATATTTTGACTTTGAATACTTCTATGACTACCACTCTGGTCCAAGCCCCAATCTATCACTGGATGATGCACAGTCTCCTAATAGATCTCCCTTTTTCTACTCTTGCTCCCCAGCCTAATCTTATCATAGCATCTAGATTGATCCTGTTAAAACTTGAAGTCAGGTCAAGTCATCACATCTGTATTCAAACACTTGGTTGGCTCCCAGTCTCACTGAGAAAACAAGTCAAAGCATTTACAACAGCCTAGAGCAAGGCCCTACATCATCTGGCCCCTTTGTTGCTTTAACTGACTTCCATGGTATAAATACTCCCTTTATGGCCAATTTCAAGCCACCAATGTGATGTCACAAATCGTGGAGTTGTGAAGGTATTCGCAGTAGCACATCATTATATGGTATTTCCATCATGCAAATACCGTTGATGTAAATAATCTCAAGAGCATAGATAATAGTAAAATGAAATAACTTAATTAGGAAGTGATTAATTTTGAGTGTTTATTACCTTTGTTTTAATATAATTTATTTACTTAATAGTAAGTTTATATAATTTAATTTTTTAACAGTGGCTGTGTTTGACAACCAGCTTACAAAATTCTTGAAAATTTAACAGTTGGCTCCCAGGAGTCAGGTGAACTGGCTCTAACACACCAGTGTTAGAGCACCAAACATGCACCTGCCTCAGGGCCTTTATTTCTTCATCTGCCTGGAAAGCACTTCTCCCAAATGCTTGCAAGGATTCCCTCCTTCATTTCTTTCAGGTATTTTATTGAATATTACGTTCTAGGTATCACCTTCCTCAGCCACCGTATCTAAAATTGTAGCATCCCGATTCCCTATTCCAACATCCAGATTCGTTTTTAACCTTAGCACTTATCACTATACAACATACCAATTCTCTGACTTGTTATTTACTCCCAGTGTCCTCCATTAGACTCAAAGCTCAATAAAAGTAGATATTTTTGTCAGATTTGCACCCTCTCAAATCCTAGCACTTAGATCTGTGACCAACAATTACTGGACTCTCAATAAAATATTTGTTGAATGAATGGATCAGCATCACCTCTTCATCTCCTTTATTTTACTTCCTGTTCTGATTCTAATTGCCTAATAGTTAATGGTATGTTATATGTGAAAGAAATGGCATCTTTCCAACCCACATCTTTCCAAAGAAAAGGCATCTTACCTTCCCTGTTTCTTTGTTTATTTATTTGTTTTTACTTCTTATTTATGCAGACCCCAAACACCAGCTCATTACTTTATTTTTGGCTTAGAAATACTTCAACAAAAACAACTCTGTGGCTTCCCTTGTCTTGCCTGAGAATGATCCTAGTGAAATGATACTTCATATCTCACTTCTATATGAGAGTCTGGGACCCATTGTTGAAAAGTACCTTATAGAACTGTATAAATTTCTCAGACTGTCAAACTATAACTCCTGGACTTAGCAGCCTTCTCAGATGCTTTTTTGCTATGTTCCCCAAAAGGCAGCAGCTCACTTTCAGACAATTGCTAATTCTGCTTCTGAATGATTTGAGGTGTCACAGACTCCATATAGATTATTCACTGAGGTCTCAGACACATAGGGAGTTTAGCTCCACAGAATATTCATAATTTCCATAAATATTCTCAACACTGTAAATTGGGTTTGATAGGAATAGGGTTGCAAACTGGACTATGCCCCCAGGGCAATTTTTTCTTGAAAAGAGTATCTCTTCTCTCCCACCTCCATGCTTCACCACCATACACAATTGTACTATTGTCCAAGTTACACTAGTGATGTTTTTGAAATCCAAGGATGTGATGTGATGTGATGTACTGTTTTATGAAGTATTCTTAAAATCAAATAGAGAAACAATTTCCTTATAAGATATTTACAAAGAAATATTTCTCCCAGTGCTTCCTTTCAGGTCTTGCAAAGTCACAAACGTGCCCTAAAGATTCATTGGAAGAAAAATCCCATGGAATTGTGAATTTGTGCCCCATACATGAATACACCCAGTGAGTCAGATTCATGGTATTTTCAGCCTAAGTGCCCGTTTCTTATGACTGGTAGGAAGAAGTGCGTATTGGAAGGTCATTGTTATATCTCTGAGGTCAAAGTGATATCAATTTTCTCAAAAAGAGTGAAATGACCAATTCCATTATTAAGATAATATAATTAATTCATACCTTACTTCAAATATTTTTTACTACATTATATGGGTATTTAATCTTATAATTTGTGTATTCCTTGAAGAGCTCACAGTCAGTAGAGACTGTCTTCAGAGGCAAAAGACCAAATTAAGTTGCAAAGATTTGACTCTGGTGTGACCTTAATAGCAAATATCTATGGTTTGATAGGGAATAAACAGGTACTGTTCATATGTTGTGGTGGGTGTGAAAATTGACACAATCATTTTAGGGGACAATTGGGCAGTTCCTATCACAATAACAAATATACATGGCCTTTGACACAGTAGTTCCACTTTTAGGATATGAACCTAGAGATATATTCACATTTGTGCCCAAAGATAAATGTACAGGGATATTCACTGAAGCATTATTTTTAAGAGAGAAAACCAGAAATAGCCTAACTGTCCTCAATAGGGGACTGGATGAGTAATTTATAGTACTGAGAAGATGGGGAAGACAATGGAGCTGCCAATAAAGATGAAGTGGATTTATACATTCTGACCTGTTAAGTAAAAAACAAGCCACCAAATAATATGTATAGTATGTCATATATGCTGAACAAAACATAAAGCGAGTATATTTGTAAATGCATAGAAGATATCTCAAAACATACATATCACACCCTTAATGATGATTATCCCAGAGCAGAAAAAAGAACTGGGGGCTGGGGGGGAGGACATACGAAGAGGACTTTTATTTTTTACCATAGATACTTCATTCTCTATTGTTTGAGTTGTTAATCATGATCATGTATTACTTTTTAAATTAAAAAAAATTTTAATAGAAATAAGTAACAAGTAGTAAAAAGGAATTTATGAGTTTCTGTTTCTCTTTTTTCTGATGAATGTTGTTTTGTGAGACAATGTGAACCAGTAAAAAGAACACAAACATGGGTTCTAAGTTGACTGAGCTCCTGTGGGGTGGTGTGTACCTGTGTGTATGTGTAAGTATGCGTGATAGAGGATGCAGGGAAGCAAGAGTGGGACCAGGAAAAGAGTAACTACCTCACAGGGTTGCTATAAGAATTCAGTGAAATACTGTACAGAAAGGTCTCTAACAGCCTGCTAGATAGCAGGCAGGCACTCAATACAGTTTACTTACATTTCCTTTTTCATATCCCACTCCAAGGTTTGAAGTCTGTTTGACTCCAACAAATGAAGGCAATGAGAAAAGGATTAGAAATATGTCAAACCTGTGTTCTGAATTTGATTCTGAAAATACAGTGATCAAACCTAATTATCTGCTCCTGTCACTTCTTTTTGCACTTTTTGGCTAACTCTAGGCAAAAACAATGGGCTAAATATTTACATCTGATTCACTATGGTCTGACAGATAAGACCTCCTAAGGGATATGATTTAAAGATGACATGAAAAGAGCCAAAGAAGGGGTCAGCAAACTGGGACAATTCGGACTTTACAATCCACAAAGTGCTTTATGAGTCTCACTGCTCCTTCACATCTGCTTCACCCTTACATGGATGAGACAGGCATGGGTGATATCAGCCTCATTAATGGGTGAGAAGGAAACTGAGGCTCAAAGAAGTGAAATGACTTGCCCAAGGTCACATTCTGAGCAGAGCCAGGTCTTATGCCCAGTTTGTATTCCTATTATTCTGCCATCTAAAAAAACCAGTGGCCTGTTCCAAGAGCTGAAAATGCGGAGGGAAAAACTTTTTAAAAAACAGGACAGGGGCTTCCCTGGTGGCGCAGTGGTTGAGAGTCCGCCTGCTGATGCAGGGGACACGGGTTCGTGCCCCGGTCCGGGAAGATCCCACATGCCGCGGAACGGCTGGGCCCGTGAGCCATGGCCGCTGAGCCTGCGCGTCCGGAGCCTGTGTTCCGCAGCAGGAGAGGCCACGGCAGTGAGAGGCCCGCGTACCGCAAAACAAACAAACAAACAAACAGGACAGTCCCACTTTTCCGGTAATAGAATGTAAGTATTCCAAATGATCAGTGTATATATCATATGTATTATATATTTTGGTTTGATATTGTTCGGTTAGGCAATGAATAATAATCTTAGATCTGAAAGTAATCCAATATCATTTTGGTAAATCTATTGGAGGGTGAGGGAGTTATGCTTTGGTGTAAGCCTTTGTCCACTGCGAGTGAGGATTTGCTGAAGAAAAGTGTGTTGATTTAATAAATAATTTATCAACCTCTTGGTGGCACAATGGGCCTACTAAACTTTGGTGGGCTGCTTGGTGTTTCTTCAGCAAAGAACAATCGGTAAAGCTTACTTGGAGGTACACTTGGGGACAAGAGAGGCAACCATATGAAGGGACAAATGCGTGCGACTTTCAAAGAAAATACTATTTGGTGATGATGAAGTATGCGAAGGGCCGCTATGCCGAAAGGAAAAACCGAGGGTAGGGGAAGATCAAGGGCAGTTGGCATGTAAGCTCACCCAGAAAAAAGAGACTACGTTAAACCAATTACAGGGATTACAGCGTCTTAATTTTTAGGAAGGATCGGTTGTTAAAGAAGCCAAATTCCAGCCTAGGGAGAAACCGAGTTACAATTTGAAGGAGACTTGCCCAAGAACTAGCTAAGTATCTTTCCCATGTCTCCGAGAAAACCACGAGGCGCCAAGAGTGCGCGCCCCACACCTCACCCCAACCTCTGAACATCTTGGCCCCAAACCCAGGCCTTTAAAATGGATTAGAG